>NC_081328.1:30690252-31424418 GCF_026419965.1 Kogia breviceps | reverse complement strand
ACTGCGCGTTCGATCCGTACCCAAGAGCACTTACGGTGCCTCGCTTTCTACCTTAGAGATCACGTCTCTCCAGGCTTCCTGAGGCACGTATTCCTTCATGCGCCAAAGAAGCCTTGATAAGGGCGCCTTGGCCGGTATGACGGTCGTTTAAATTTCTTGTGCTTTGGGGCAGCTCTGCGTTCTTTGCACGATGAGAAGGCGCATCGCTTGTATAAACCTCTCGTCTCCAGTGTTGAGCAGACACATGAACACGCCCATACGTCCTCGCTGTTAAACGCCCCTTAAGTAATTGCTTCCCCACGTAGACACCCGAGGTGATTTCTATACCCCAGCAACCACGTGCCTCTGCGACATTTCCCATAAGCTGCCCAAACACACCCACGCACATTACAGAGACCAGGTTCCCTTTCCAGGCCGTGCGAAAGCCTTTCAGCCCTCTCGGATCTGGACTACCCAACTACTGACCTTGTTGATGTAACTGGAGAAAGGCTTATTCGCACGGCTCTGAAATGCTGAACAACTCCCTACTGCTCATCGATACATACAGCTCACCTAGGCCGTGGAGCCGTGAGTGATCCTTTCTACACCTGGCTCTTCCATATGCCATACATGTCCTCCGTGGAAAGAAGCGTTGCTCTCCAGAGATGGAAGCCGTACCCTCTTGCCGGGGGGCACAGGGAGCTCAGGCACAACTCGAAGATCCCCAAGCAAGTGCAGTATTCCTGGTGCCTGCGGCAAGCCATTTCGTAGCTGGCACTCTTGGAACCTGACTTCCTTGGCAGGCAAGGATGCAGGGCAGGCAGGGCCGTGGATTCTGAGACAGGGATATACACTTGTCTGCATGACTCAGGTGAGAGCCAGCTATAACCGTGCCGAGGAATATCATTTGATCTCCAGTTTGCTTTAGCACGCTTTGTGTCATTCACCATAATGTCGGAAGAAATATGCCAGTTTGCGAAAAATGGACGAAAGACATATCTTTTTTCCCGGATCGTTAAGCAGAGCTGCTTCTCCTCTCCTAGTCAAACTAGGATATAGAAAGTTTGTGCCGGTAACACGGCACCCAGGGCTTCAGGTTCCCTCTTGGAAGCTCTTCGTTGTATGCGGGAAGAGAAGGCCTTGGCTTGCAGTCTGTGGCCATTGCAGGGGTCGGGCGGAGGAAACCTCGCCTTTGCCACCACCACGCTTCTTCACACGCATGGGGAGAACACACGCCCTGTGTCAGTCACTTGCCAGAAATACGTACCCGTCCAGGACCGTGTTCTCAGTGATACCTTCCTGTAAATGGGAGAGAGGAAGTTTGAATGGGGAAGCTCAGTCTTTGCAGGTCATCCGTACAGCTTGCTCCGTTGACGAGGACAGAGAGGATCTGTTCTTTTCTATTCCTTTCAAGTCCCTTTCCAGGAACACCTCAGAGTTCTTTGCAAAGGTCTTGTGCGAATGGCCTGAGGAAGAAGACACTGTGGGCTGCAGTATGTGGGCTGGCTGACCTTCCCCGCACGGTGCGCAGCTCCCTGTACTTGCACCTTGCCTTTGGGAAATGCATACATTCTGTGATGAGGAAGAGGCAAGGGGTGCAGCTCGCCGAATGTTTCTCCCACTTATTTGGAGATGAAAACAAAGAAGTTTTGCCATGAAACTCGAGAGAGGCTTATGATGTACAAGTGTACGCACAAAGGTAGAACCTTATCCTCCTGCCCCCAGGGACACGTTCCGTACCTTGTCGCAACAGAGGGAGTGAGGATTTGTTGAACCCGATAGTGGGAAACGGATATGTACATTGTGGAAGAAACGAGGCTTTCCTTCCCTGCAGTAGTGCGTGTGTGCTGCCACTGCGCCTTAGGCACCCATTGCCTCGAGCGGCACTCTCGTCGGACTCCAAATAGCCCCATTACAGGAATGTAAATCACCACCCTTCCTACCCCGCCTTCACATACATTTTTCCCCCAAGGAAAAAACATCTCGGAGAGGTAGTCGAGTCTTACTGTGAGAAATAAGTGGCTGCAAACCTAGGGGGAAAGGCCGGGTTCCCTCGACCGTCAGAAAACTCCTGCCCTGCACGTTGACTGAGAGCACTGCGTGTTCGATCCGTACCCAAGAGCACTTACGGTGCCTCGCTTTCTACCTTAGAGATCACGACTCTCCAGGCTTCCTGAGGCACGTATTCCTTCATGCGACAAAGAAGCCCTGATAAGGGCGCCTTGGCAGGTATGACGGTCGTTTAAATTTCTTGTGCTTTGGGGCAGCTCTGCGTTCTTTGCACGATGAGAAGGCGCATCGCTTGTATAAACCTCTCGTCTCCAGTGTTGAGCAGACACATGAACACGCCCATACGTCCTCGCTGTTACACGCCCCTTAAGTAATTCCTTCCCCACGTAGACACCCGAGGTGATTTCTATACCCCAGCAACCACGTGCCTCTGCGACATTTCCCATAAGCTGCCCAAACACACCCACGCACATTACAGAGACCAGGTTCCCTTTCCAGGCCGTGCGAAAGCCTTTCAGCCCTCTCGGATCTGGACTCCCCAACTACTGGCCTTGTTGATGTAACTGGAGAAAGGCTTATTCGCACGGCTCTGAAATGCTGAACAACTCCCTACTGCTCGTCGATACATACACCTCACCTAGGCCGTGGAGCCGTGAGTGATCCTTTCTACACCCGGCTCTTCCATATGCCATACATGTCCTCCGTGGAAAGAAGCGTTGCTCTCCAGAGAGGGAAGCCGTACTCGCTTGCCGGGTGGGCACAGGGAGCTCAGGCACAACTCGACGATCCCCGAGCAAGTGCAATATTCCTGGTGCCTGCGGCAAGCCATTTCGTAGCTGGCACTCTTGGAACATGACTTCCTTGGCAGGCAAGGATGCAGGGCAGGCAGGGCCGTGGATTCTGAGACAGGGATATACACTTGTCTGCATGACTCGGGCGAGAGCCAGCTATAACCGTGCCGAGGAAAATCCTTTGATCTCCAGTTTGCTTGAGCACGCTTTGTGTCGTTCACCATCATGTCGGACGAAATATGCCAGTTTGCGAAAAATGGACGAAAGACATAACTTTTTTCCCGGATCATTAGGCAGAGCTGCTTCTCCTCTCCTAGTCAAACTAGGATATAGAAAGTTTGTGCCGGTAACACGGCACCCAGGGCTTCAGGTTCCCTCTTGGAAGCTCTTCGTTGTATGCGGGAAGAGAGGGCCTTGGCTTGCAGTCTGTGGCCATTGCAGGGGTCGGGCGGAGGAAACCTCGCCTTTGCCACCACCACGCTTGTTCACACGCATGGGGAGAACACACGCCCTGTGTCAGTCACTTGCTAGAAATACGTACCCGTCCAGGACCGTGTTCTCAGTGATTCCTTCCTGTAAATGGGAGAGAGGAAGTTTGAATGGGGAAGCTCAGTCTTTGCAGGTCATCCGTACAGCTTGCTCCGTTGACGAGGACAGAGAGGATCTGTTCTTTTCTATTCCTTTCAAGTCCCTTTCCAGGAACACCTCAGAGTTCTTTGCAAAGGTCTTGTGCGAATGGCCTGAGGAAGAAGACACTGTGGGCTGCAGTATGTGGGCTGGCTGACCTTCCCCGCACGGTGCGCAGCTCCCTGTACTTGCACCTTGCCTTTGGGAAATGCATACATTCTGTGATGAGGAAGAGGCAAGGGGTGCAGCTCGCCGAATGTTTCTCCCACTTATTTGGAGATGAAAACAAAGAAGTTTTGCCATGAAACTCGAGAGAGGCTTATGATGTACAAGTGTATGCCCAAAGGTAGAACCTTATCCTCCTGCCCCCAGGGACACGTTCCGTACCTTGTCGCAACAGAGGTAGTGAGGATTTGTTGAACCCGATAGTGGGAAACGGATATGTACATTGTGGAAGAAACGAGGCTTTCCTTCCCTGCAGTAGTGCGTGTGTGCTGCCACTGCGCCTTAGGCACCCAGTGCCTCGAGCGGCACTCTCGTCGGACTCCAAATAGCCCCATTACAGGAATGTAAATCACCACCCTTCCTACCTCGCCTTCACATACATTTTTCCCCCAAGGAAAAAACATCTCGGAGAGGTAGTCGAGTCTTACTGTGAGAAATAAGTGGCTGCAAACCTAGGGGGAAAGGCCGGGTTCCCTCGACCGTCAGAAAACTCCTGCCCTGCACGTTGACTGAGAGCACTGCGTGTTCGATCCGTACCCAAGAGCACTTACGGTGCCTCGCTTTCTACCTTAGAGATCACGTCTCTCCAGGCTTCCTGAGGCACGTATTCCTTCCTGCGCCAAAGAAGCCCTGATAAGGGCGCCTTGGCAGGTATGACGGTCGTTTAAATTTCTTGTGCTTTGGGGCAGCTCTGCGTTCTTTGCACGATGAGAAGGCGCATCGCTTGTATAAACCTCTCGTCTCCAGTGTTGAGCGGACACATGAACACTCCCATACGTCCTCGCTGTTACACACCCCTTAAGTAATTCCTTCCCCACGTAGACACCCGAGGTGATTTCTATACCCCAGCAACCACGTGCCTCTGCGACATTTCCCATAAGCTGCCCAAACACACCCACGCACATTACAGAGACCAGGTTCCCTTTCCAGGCCGTGCGAAAGCCTTTCAGCCCTCTCGGATCTGGACTCCCCAACTACTGGCCTTGTTGATGTAACTGGAGAAAGGCTTATTCGCACGGCTCTGAAATGCTGAACAACTCCCTACTGCTCGTCGATACATACACCTCACCTAGGCCGTGGAGCCGTGAGTGATCCTTTCTACACCCGGCTCTTCCATATGCCATACATGTCCTCCGGGGAAAGAAGCGTTGCTCTCCAGAGAGGGAAGCCGTACTCGCTTGCCGGGTGGGCACAGGGAGCTCAGGCACAACTCGACGATCCCCGAGCAAGTGCAATATTCCTGGTGCCTGCGGCAAGCCATTTCGTAGCTGGCACTCTTGGAACCTGACTTCCTTGGCAGGCAAGGATGCAGGGCAGGCAGGGCCGTGGATTCTGAGACAGGGATATACACTTGTCTGCATGACTCAGGTGAGAGCCAGCTATAACCGTGCCGAGGAATATCATTTGATCTCCAGTTTGCTTGAGCACGCTTTGTGTCGTTCACCATCATGTCGGACGAAATATGCCAGTTTGCGAAAAATGGACGAAAGACATATCTTTTTTCCCGGATCGTTAGGCAGAGCTGCTTCTCCTCTCCTAGTCAAACTAGGATATAGAAAGTTTGTGCCGGTAACACGGCACCCAGGGCTTCAGGTTCCCTCTTGGAAGCTCTTCGTTGTATGCGGGAAGAGAAGGCCTTGGCTTGCAGTCTGTGACCATTGCAGGGGTCGGGCGGAGGAAACCTCGCCTTTGCCACCACCACGCTTGTTCACACGCATGGGGAGAACACACGCCCTGTGTCAGTCACTTGCTAGAAATACGTACCCGTCCAGGACCGTGTTCTCAGTGATTCCTTCCTGTAAATGGGAGAGAGGAAGTTTGAATGGGGAAGCTCAGTGTTTGCAGGTCGTCCGTACAGCTTGCTCCGTTGACGAGGACAGAGAGGATCTGTTCTTTTCTATTCCTTTCAAATCCCTTTCCAGGAACACCTCAGAGTTCTTTGCAAAGGTCTTGTGCGAATGGCCTGAGGAAGAAGACACTGTGGGCTGCAGTATGTGGGCTGGCTGACCTTCCCCGCACGGTGCGCAGCTCCCTGTACTTGCACCTTGCCTTTGGGAAATGCATACATTCTGTGATGAGGAAGAGGCAAGGGGTGCAGCTCGCCGAATGTTTCTCCCACTTATTTGGAGATGAAAACAAAGAAGTTTTGCCATGAAACTCGAGAGAGGCTTATGATGTACAAGTGTACGCACAAAGGTAGAACCTTATCCTCCTGCCCCCAGGGACACGTTCCGTACCTTGTCGCAACAGAGGTAGTGAGGATTTGTTGAACCCGATAGTGGGAAACGGATATGTACATTGTGGAAGAAACGAGGCTTTCCTTCCCTGCAGTAGTGCGTGTGTGCTGCCACTGCGCCTTAGGCACCCAGTGCCTCGAGCGGCACTCTCGTAGGACTCCAAATAGCCCCATTACAGGAATGTAAATCACCACCCTTCCTACGCCGCCTTCACATACATTTTTCCCCCAAGGAAAAAACATCTCGGAGAGGTAGTCGAGTCTTACTGTGAGAAATAAGTGGCTGCAAACCTAGGGGGAAAGGCCGGGTTCACTCGACCGTCAGAAAACTCCTGCCCTGCACGTTGACTGAGAGCACTCCCTGTTCGATCCGTACCCAAGAGCACTTACGGTGCCTCGCTTTCTACCTTAGAGATCACGACTCTCCAGTCTTCCTGAGGCACGTATTCCTTCATGCGACAAAGAAGCCCTGATAAGGGCGCCTTGGCAGGTATGACGGTCGTTTAAATTTCTTGTGCTTTGGGGCAGCTCTGCGTTCTTTGCACGATGAGAAGGCGCATCGCTTGTATAAACCTCTCGTCTCCAGTGTTGAGCAGACACATGAACACGCCCATACGTCCTCGCTGTTACACGCCCCTTAAGTAATTCCTTCCCCACGTAGACACCCGAGGTGATTTCTATACCCCAGCAACCACGTGCCTCTGCGACATTTCCCATAAGCTGCCCAAACACACCCACGCACATTACAGAGACCAGGTTCCCTTTCCAGGCCGTGCGAAAGCCTTTCAGCCCTCTCGGATCTGGACTCCCCAACTACTGGCCTTGTTGATGTAACTGGAGAAAGGCTTATTCGCACGGCTCTGAAATGCTGAACAACTCCCTACTGCTCGTCAATACATACACCTCACCTAGGCCGTGGAGCCGTGAGTGATCCTTTCTACACCCGGCTCTTCCATATGCCATACATGTCCTCCGTGGAAAGAAGCGTTGCTCTCCAGAGAGGGAAGCCGTACTCGCTTGCCGGGTGGGCACAGGGAGCTCAGGCACAACTCGAAGATCCCCGAGCAAGTGCAATATTCCTGGTGCCTGCGGCAAGCCATTTCGTAGCTGGCACTCTTGGAACGTGACTTCCTTGGCAGGCGAGGATGCAGAGCAGGCAGGGCCGTGGATTCTGAGACAGGGATATACACTTGTCTGCATGACTCGGGCGAGAGCCAGCTATAACCGTGCCGAGGAAAATCCTTTGATCTCCAGTTTGCTTGAGCACGCTTTGTGTCGTTCACCATCATGTCGGACGAAATATGCCAGTTTGCGAAAAATGGACGAAAGACATATCTTTTTTCCCGGATCGTTAGGCAGAGCTGCTTCTCCTCTCCTAGTCAAACTAGGATCTAGAAAGTTTGTGCCGGTAACACGGCACCCAGGGCTTCAGGTTCCCTCTTGGAAGCTCTTCGTTGTATGCGGGAAGAGAAGGCTATGGCTTGCAGTCTGTGGCCATTGCAGGGGTCGGGCGGAGGAAACCTCGCCTTTGCCACCACCACGCTTGTTCACACGCATGGGGAGAACACACGCCCTGTGTCAGTCACTTGCTAGAAATACGTCCCCGTCCAGGACCGTGTTCTCAGTGATACCTTCTTGTAAGCGGGAGAGAGGAAGTTTGAATGGGGAAGCTCAGTCTTTGCAGGTCGTCCGTACAGCTTGCTCCGTTGACGAGGACAGAGAGGATCTGTTCTTTTCTATTCCTTTCAAGTCCCTTTCCAGGAACACCTCAGAGTTCTTTGCAAAGGTCTTGTGCGAATGGCCTGAGGAAGAAGACACTGTGGGCTGCAGTATGTGGGCTGGCTGACCTTCCCCGCACGGTGCGCAGCTCCCTGTACTTGCACCTTGCCTTTGGGAAATGCATACATTCTGTGATGAGGAAGAGGCAAGGGGTGCGGCTCGCCGAATGTTTCTCCCACTTATTTGGAGATGAAAACAAAGAAGTTTTGCCATGAAACTCGAGAGAGGCTTATGATGTACAAGTGTACGCACAAAGGTAGAACCTTATCCTCCTGCTCCCAGGGACACGTTCCGTACCTTGTTGCAACAGAGGGAGTGAGAATTTGTTGAACCCGATAGTGGGAAACGGATATGTACATTGTGGAAGAAACGAGGCTTTCCTTCCCTGCAGTAGTGCGTGTGTGCTGCCACTGCGCCTTAGGCACCCAGTGCCTCGAGCGGCACTCTCGTCGGACTCCAAATAGCCCCATTACAGGAATGTAAATCACCACCCTTCCTACCCCGCCTTCACATACATTTTTCCCCCAAGGAAAAAACATCTCGGAGAGGTAGTCGAGTCTTACTGTGAGAAATAAGTGGCTGCAAACCTAGGGGGAAATGCCGGGTTCACTCGACCGTCAGAAAACTCCTGCCCTGCACGTTGACTGAGAGCACTGCGCGTTCGATCCGTACCCAAGAGCACTTACGGTGCCTCGCTTTCTACCTTAGAGATCACGTCTCTCCAGGCTTCCTGAGGCACGTATTCCTTCATGCGCCAAAGAAGCCTTGATAAGGGCGCCTTGGCAGGTATGACGGTCGTTTAAATTTCTTGTGCTTTGGGGCAGCTCTGCGTTCTTTGCACGATGAGAAGGCGCATCGCTTGTATAAACCTCTCGTCTCCAGTGTTGAGCAGACACATGAACACGCCCATACGTCCTCGCTGTTAAACGCCCCTTAAGTAATTGCTTCCCCACGTAGACACCCGAGGTGATTTCTATACCCCAGCAACCACGTGCCTCTGCGACATTTCCCATAAGCTGCCCAAACACACCCACGCACATTACAGAGACCAGGTTCCCTTTCCAGGCCGTGCGAAAGCCTTTCAGCCCTCTCGGATCTGGACTCCCCAACTACTGGCCTTGTTGATGTAACTGGAGAAAGGCTTATTCGCACGGCTCTGAAATGCTGAACAACTCCCTACTGCTCATCGATACATACAGCTCACCTAGGCCGTGGAGCCGTGAGTGATCCTTTCTACACCTGGCTCTTCCATATGCCATACATGTCCTCCGTGGAAAGAAGCGTTGCTCTCCAGAGATGGAAGCCGTACCCTCTTGCCGGGGGGCACAGGGAGCTCAGGCACAACTCGAAGATCCCCAAGCAAGTGCAGTATTCCTGGTGCCTGCGGCAAGCCATTTCGTAGCTGGCACTCTTGGAACCTGACTTCCTTGGCAGGCAAGGATGCAGGGCAGGCAGGGCCGTGGATTCTGAGACAGGGATATACACTTGTCTGCATGACTCAGGTGAGAGCCAGCTATAACCGTGCCGAGGAATATCATTTGATCTCCAGTTTGCTTTAGCACGCTTTGTGTCATTCACCATAATGTCGGACGAAATATGCCAGTTTGCGAAAAATGGACGAAAGACATATCTTTTTTCCCGGATCGTTAAGCAGAGCTGCTTCTCCTCTCCTAGTCAAACTAGGATATAGAAAGTTTGTGCCGGTAACACGGCACCCAGGGCTTCAGGTTCCCTCTTGGAAGCTCTTCGTTGTATGCGGGAAGAGAAGGCCTTGGCTTGCAGTCTGTGGCCATTTCAGGGGTCGGGCGGAGGAAACCTCGCCTTTGCCACCACCACGCTTCTTCACACGCATGGGGAGAACACACGCCCTGTGTCAGTCACTTGCCAGAAATACGTACCCGTCCAGGACCGTGTTCTCAGTGATACCTTCCTGTAAATGGGAGAGAGGAAGTTTGAATGGGGAAGCTCAGTCTTTGCAGGTCATCCGTACAGCTTGCTCCGTTGACGAGGACAGAGAGGATCTGTTCTTTTCTATTCCTTTCAAGTCCCTTTCCAGGAACACCTCAGAGTTCTTTGCAAAGGTCTTGTGCGAATGGCCTGAGGAAGAAGACACTGTGGGCTGCAGTATGTGGGCTGGCTGACCTTCCCCGCACGGTGCGCAGCTCCCTGTACTTGCACCTTGCCTTTGGGAAATGCATACATTCTGTGATGAGGAAGAGGCAAGGGGTGCAGCTCGCCGAATGTTTCTCCCACTTATTTGGAGATGAAAACAAAGAAGTTTTGCCATGAAACTCGAGAGAGGCTTATGATGTACAAGTGTACGCACAAAGGTAGAACCTTATCCTCCTGCCCCCAGGGACACGTTCCGTACCTTGTCGCAACAGAGGGAGTGAGGATTTGTTGAACCCGATAGTGGGAAACGGATATGTACATTGTGGAAGAAACGAGGCTTTCCTTCCCTGCAGTAGTGCGTGTGTGCTGCCACTGCGCCTTAGGCACCCAGTGCCTCGAGCGGCACTCTCGTCGGACTCCAAATAGCCCCATTACAGGAATGTAAATCACCACCCTTCCTACCCCGCCTTCACATACATTTTTCCCCCAAGGAAAAAACATCTCGGAGAGGTAGTCGAGTCTTACTGTGAGAAATAAGTGGCTGCAAACCTAGGGGGAAAGGCCGGGTTCCCTCGACCGTCAGAAAACTCCTGCCCTGCACGTTGACTGAGAGCACTGCGTGTTCGATCCGTACCCAAGAGCACTTACGGTGCCTCGCTTTCTACCTTAGAGATCACGTCTCTCCAGGCTTCCTGAGGCACGTATTCCTTCCTGCGCCAAAGAAGCCCTGATAAGGGCGCCTTGGCAGGTATGACGGTCGTTTAAATTTCTTGTGCTTTGGGGCAGCTCTGCGTTCTTTGCACGATGAGAAGGCGCATCGCTTGTATAAACCTCTCGTCTCCAGTGTTGAGCGGACACATGAACACTCCCATACGTCCTCGCTGTTACACACCCCTTAAGTAATTCCTTCCCCACGTAGACACCCGAGGTGATTTCTATACCCCAGCAACCACGTGCCTCTGCGACATTTCCCATAAGCTGCCCAAACACACCCACGCACATTACAGAGACCAGGTTCCCTTTCCAGGCCGTGCGAAAGCCTTTCAGCCCTCTCGGATCTGGACTCCCCAACTACTGGCCTTGTTGATGTAACTGGAGAAAGGCTTATTCGCACGGCTCTGAAATGCTGAACAACTCCCTACTGCTCGTCGATACATACACCTCACCTAGGCCGTGGAGCCGTGAGTGATCCTTTCTACACCCGGCTCTTCCATATGCCATACATGTCCTCCGTGGAAAGAAGCGTTGCTCTCCAGAGAGGGAAGCCGTACTCGCTTGCCGGGTGGGCACAGGGAGCTCAGGCACAACTCGACGATCCCCGAGCAAGTGCAATATTCCTGGTGCCTGCGGCAAGCCATTTCGTAGCTGGCACTCTTGGAACATGACTTCCTTGGCAGGCAAGGATGCAGGGCAGGCAGGGCCGTGGATTCTGAGACAGGGATATACACTTGTCTGCATGACTCGGGCGAGAGCCAGCTATAACCGTGCCGAGGAAAATCCTTTGATCTCCAGTTTGCTTGAGCACGCTTTGTGTCGTTCACCATCATGTCGGACGAAATATGCCAGTTTGCGAAAAATGGACGAAAGACATAACTTTTTTCCCGGATCATTAGGCAGAGCTGCTTCTCCTCTCCTAGTCAAACTAGGATATAGAAAGTTTGTGCCGGTAACACGGCACCCAGGGCTTCAGGTTCCCTCTTGGAAGCTCTTCGTTGTATGCGGGAAGAGAGGGCCTTGGCTTGCAGTCTGTGGCCATTGCAGGGGTCGGGCGGAGGAAACCTCGCCTTTGCCACCACCACGCTTGTTCACACGCATGGGGAGAACACACGCCCTGTGTCAGTCACTTGCTAGAAATACGTACCCGTCCAGGACCGTGTTCTCAGTGATTCCTTCCTGTAAATGGGAGAGAGGAAGTTTGAATGGGGAAGCTCAGTCTTTGCAGGTCATCCGTACAGCTTGCTCCGTTGACGAGGACAGAGAGGATCTGTTCTTTTCTATTCCTTTCAAGTCCCTTTCCAGGAACACCTCAGAGTTCTTTGCAAAGGTCTTGTGCGAATGGCCTGAGGAAGAAGACACTGTGGACTGCAGTATGTGGGCTGGCTGACCTTCCCCGCACGGTGCGCAGCTCCCTGTACTTGCACCTTGCCTTTGGGAAATGCATACATTCTGTGATGAGGAAGAGGCCAGGGGTGCAGCTCGCCGAATGTTTCTCCCACTTATTTGGAGATGAAAACAAAGAAGTTTTGCCATGAAACTCGAGAGAGGCTTATGATGTACAAGTGTACGCACAAAGGTAGAACCTTATCCTCCTGCCCCCAGGGACACGTTCCGTACCTTGTCGCAACAGAGGTAGTGAGGATTTGTTTAACCCGATAGTGGGAAACGGATATGTACATTGTGGAAGAAACGAGGCTTTCCTTCCCTGCAGTAGTGCGTGTGTGCTGCCACTGCGCCTTAGGCACCCAGTGCCTCGAGCGGCACTCTCGTCGGACTCCAAATAGCCCCATTACAGGAATGTAAATCACCACCCTTCCTACCTCGCCTTCACATACATTTTTCCCCCAAGGAAAAAACATCTCGGAGAGGTAGTCGAGTCTTACTGTGAGAAATAAGTGGCTGCAAACCTAGGGGGAAAGGCCGGGTTCCCTCGACCGTCAGAAAACTCCTGCCCTGCACGTTGACTGAGAGCACTGCGTGTTCGATCCGTACCCAAGAGCACTTACGGTGCCTCTCTTTCTACCTTAGAGATCACGTCTCTCCAGGCTTCCTGAGGCACGTATTCCTTCCTGCGCCAAAGAAGCCCTGATAAGGGCGCCTTGGCAGATATGACGGTCGTTTAAATTTCTTGTGCTTTGGGGCAGCTCTGCGTTCTTTGCACGATGAGAAGGCGCATCGCTTGTATAAACCTCTCGTCTCCAGTGTTGAGCGGACACATGAACACTCCCATACGTCCTCGCTGTTACACACCCCTTAAGTAATTCCTTCCCCACGTAGACACCCGAGGTGATTTCTATACCCCAGCAACCACGTGCCTCTGCGACATTTCCCATAAGCTGCCCAAACACACCCACGCACATTACAGAGACCAGGTTCCCTTTCCAGGCCGTGCGAAAGCCTTTCAGCCCTCTCGGATCTGGACTCCCCAACTACTGGCCTTGTTGATGTAACTGGAGAAAGGCTTATTCGCACGGCTCTGAAATGCTGAACAACTCCCTACTGCTCGTCGATACATACACCTCACCTAGGCCGTGGAGCCGTGAGTGATCCTTTCTACACCCGGCTCTTCCATATGCCATACATGTCCTCCGTGGAAAGAAGCGTTGCTCTCCAGAGAGGGAAGCCGTACTCGCTTGCCGGGTGGGCACAGGGAGCTCAGGCACAACTCGACGATCCCCGAGCAAGTGCAATATTCCTGGTGCCTGCGGCAAGCCATTTCGTAGCTGGCACTCTTGGAACCTGACTTCCTTGGCAGGCAAGGATGCAGGGCAGGTAGGGCCGTGGATTCTGAGACAGGGATATACACTTGTCTGCATGACTCGGGCGAGAGCCAGCTATAACCGTGCCGAGGAAAATCCTTTGATCTCCAGTTTGCTTGAGCACGCTTTGTGAGGTTCACCATCATGTCGGACGAAATATGCCAGTTTGCGAAAAATGGACGAAAGACATAACTTTTTTCCCGGATCATTAGGCAGAGCTGCTTCTCCTCTCCTAGTCAAACTAGGATATAGAAAGTTTGTGCCGGTAACACGGCACCCAGGGCTTCAGGTTCCCTCTTGGAAGCTCTTCGTTGTATGCGGGAAGAGAGGGCCTTGGCTTGCAGTCTGTGGCCATTGCAGGGGTCGGGCGGAGGAAACCTCGCCTTTGCCACCACCACGCTTGTTCACACGCATGGGGAGAACACACGCCCTGTGTCAGTCACTTGCTAGAAATACGTACCCGTCCAGGACCGTGTTCTCAGTGATTCCTTCCTGTAAATGGGAGAGAGGAAGTTTGAATGGGGAAGCTCAGTCTTTGCAGGTCATCCGTACAGCTTGCTCCGTTGACGAGGACAGAGAGGATCTGTTCTTTTCTATTCCTTTCAAGTCCCTTTCCAGGAACACCTCAGAGTTCTTTGCAAAGGTCTTGTGCGAATGGCCTGAGGAAGAAGACACTGTGGGCTGCAGTATGTGGGCTGGCTGACCTTCCCCGCACGGTGCGCAGCTCCCTGTACTTGCACCTTGCCTTTGGGAAATGCATACATTCTGTGATGAGGAAGAGGCAAGGGGTGCAGCTCGCCGAATGTTTCTCCCACTTATTTGGAGATGAAAACAAAGAAGTTTTGCCATGAAACTCGAGAGAGGCTTATGATGTACAAGTGTACGCACAAAGGTAGAACCTTATCCTCCTGCCCCCAGGGACACGTTCCGTACCTTGTCGCAACAGAGGTAGTGAGGATTTGTTGAACCCGATAGTGGGAAACGGATATGTACATTGTGGAAGAAACGAGGCTTTCCTTCCCTGCAGTAGTGCGTGTGTGCTGCCACTGCGCCTTAGGCACCCAGTGCCTCGAGCGGCACTCTCGTCGGACTCCAAATAGCCCCATTACAGGAATGTAAATCACCACCCTTCCTACCCCGCCTTCACATACATTTTTCCCCCAAGGAAAAAACATCTCGGAGAGGTAGTCGACTCTTACTGTGAGAAATAAGTGGCTGCAAACGTAGGGGAAAAGGCCGGCTTCAGTCGACCGTCAGAAAACTCCTGCCCTGCACGTTGACTGAGAGCACTGCGTGTTCGATCCGTACCCAAGAGCACTTACGGTGCCTCGCTTTCTACCTTAGAGATCACGTCTCTCCAGGCTTCCTGAGGCACGTATTCCTTCCTGCGCCAAAGAAGCCCTGATAAGGGCTCCTTGGCAGGTATGACGGTCATTTAAATTTCTTGTGCTTTGGGGAGCTCTGCGTTCTTTGCACGATGAGAAGGCGCATCGCTTGTATAAACCTCTCGTCTCCAGTGTTGAGCAGACACATGAACACGCCCATACGTCCTCGCTGTTACACGCCCCTTAAGTAATTCCTTCCCCACGTAGACACCCGAGGTGATTTCTATACCCCAGCAACCACGTGCCTCTGCGACATTTCCCATAAGCTGCCCAACCACACCCACGCACATTACAGAGACCAGGTTCCCTTTCCAGGCCGTGCGAAAGCCTTTCAGCCCTCTCGGATCTGGACTCCCCAACTACTGGCCTTGTTGATGTAACTGGAGAAAGGCTTATTCGCACGGCTCTGAAATGCTGAACAACTCCCTACTGCTCGTCGATACATACACCTCACCTAGGCCGTGGAGCCGTGAGTGATCCTTTCTACACCCGGCTCTTCCATATGCCATACATGTCCGTCGTGGAAAGAAGCGTTGCTCTCGATAGAGGGAAGCCGTACTCGCTTGCCGGGTGGGCACAGGGAGCTCAGGCACAACTCGACGATCCCCGAGCAAGTGCAATATTCCTGGTGCCTGCGGCAAGCCATTTCGTAGCTGGCACTCTTGGAACATGACTTCCTTGGCAGGCAAGGATGCAGGGCAGGCAGGGCCGTGGATTCTGAGACAGGGATATACACTTGTCTGCATGACTCGGGCGAGAGCCAGCTATAACCGTGCCGAGGAAAATCCTTTGATCTCCAGTTTGCTTGAGCACGCTTTGTGTCGTTCACCATCATGTCGGACGAAATATGCCAGTTTGCGAAAAATGGACGAAAGACATATCATTTTTCCCGGATCGTTAGGCAGAGCTGCTTCTCCTCTCCTAGTCAAACTAGGATCTAGAAAGTTTGTGCCGGTAACACGGCACCCAGGGCTTCAGGTTCCCTCTTGGAAGCTCTTCGTTGTATGCGGGAAGAGAAGGCTATGGCTTGCACTCTGAGGCCATTGCAGGGGTCGGGCGGAGGAAACCTCGCCTTTGCCACCACCACGCTTGTTCACACGCATGGGGAGAACACACGCCCTGTGTCAGTCACTTGCCAGAAATACGTACCCGTCCAGGACCGTGTTCTCAGTGATACCTTCCTGTAAATGGGAGAGAGGAAGTTTGAATGGGGAAGCTCAGTCTTTGCAGGTCATCCGTACAGCTTGCTCCGTTGACGAGGACAGAGAGGATCTGTTCTTTTCTATTTCTTTCAAGTCCCTTTCCAGGAACACCTCAGAGTTCTTTGCAAAGGTCTTGTGCGAATGGCATGAGGAAGAAGACACTGTGGGCTGCAGTATGTGCGCTGGCTGACCTTCCCCGCACGGTGCGCAGCTCCCTGTACTTGCACCTTGCCTTTGGGAAATGCATACATTCTGTGATGAGGAAGAGGCAAGGGGTGCAGCTCGCCGAATGTTTCTCCCACTTATTTGGAGATGAAAACAAAGAAGTTTTGCCATGAAACTCGAGAGAGGCTTATGATGTACAAGTGTACGCACAAAGGTAGAACCTTATCCTCCTGCCCCCAGGGACACGTTCCGTACCTTGTCGCAACAGAGGGAGTGAGGATTTGTTGAACCCGATAGTGGGAAACGGATATGTACATTGTGGAAGAAACGAGGCTTTCCTTCCCTGCAGTAGTGCGTGTGTGCTGCCACTGCGCCTTAGGCACCCAGTGCCTCGAGCGGCACTCTCGTCGGACTCCAAATAGCCCCATTACAGGAATGTAAATCACCACCCTTCCTACCCCGCCTTCACATACATTTTTCCCCCAAGGAAAAAACATCTCCGAGAGGTAGTCGAGTCTTACTGTGAGAAATAAGTGGCTGCAAACCTAGGGGAAAAGGCCGGGTTCACTCGACCGTCAGAAAACTCCTGCCCTGCACGTTGACTGAGAGCACTGCGTGTTCGATCCGTACCCAAGAGCACTTACGGTGCCTCGCTTTCTACCTTAGGGATCACGTCTCTCCAGGCTTCCTAAGGCACGTATTCCTTCCTGCGCCAAAGAAGCCCTGATAAGGGCGCCTTGGCATGTATGACGGTCGTTTAAATTTCTTGTGCTTTGGGGCAGCTCTGCGTTCTTTGCACGATGAGAAGGCGCATCGCTTGTATAAACCTCTCGTCTCCAGTGTTGAGCGGACACATGAACACGCCCATACGTCCTCGCTGTTACACCCCCCTTAAGTAATTCCTTCCCCACGTAGACACCCGAGGTGATTTCTATACCCCAGCAACCACGTGCCTCTGCGACATTTCCCATAAGCTGCCCAAACACACCCACGGACATTACAGAGACCAGGTTCCCTTTCCAGGCCGTGCGAAAGCCTTTCAGCCCTCTCGGATCTGGACTCCCCAACTACTGGCCTTGTTGATGTAACTGGAGAAAGGCTTATTCGCACGGCTCTGAAATGCTGAACACCTCCCTACTGCTCGTCGATACATACACCTCACCTAGGCCGTGGAGCCGTGAGTGATCCTTTCTACACCCGGCTCTTCCATATGCCATACATGTCCTCCGTGGAAAGAAGCGTTGCTCTCCAGAGAGGGAAGCCGTACTCGCTTGCCGGGTTGGCACAGGGAGCTCAGGCACAACTCGAAGATCCCTGAGGAAGTGCAATATTCCTGGTGCCTGCGGCAAGCCATTTCGTAGCTGGCACTCTTGGAACATGACTTCCTTGGCAGGCAAGGATGCAGGGCAGGGAGGGCCGTGGATTCTGAGACAGGGATATACACTTGTCTGCATGACTCGGGCGAGAGCCAGCTATAACCGTGCCGAGGAAAATCCTTTGATCTCCAGTTTGCTTGAGCACGCTTTGTGTCGTTCACCATCATGTCGGACGAAATATGCCAGTTTGCGAAAAATGGACGAAAGACATATCTTTTTTCCCGGATCGTTAGGCAGAGCTGCTTCTCCTCTCCTAGTCAAACTAGGATATAGAAAGTTTGTGCCGGTAACACGGCACCCAGGGCTTTAGGTTCCCTCTTGGAAGCTCTTCGTTGTATGCGGGAAGAGAAGGCCTTGGCTTGCAGTCTGTGGCCATTGCAGGGGTCGGGCGGAGGAAACCTCGCCTTTGCCACCACCACGCTTGTTCACACGCATGGGGAGAACACACGCCCTGTGTCAGTCACTTGCTAGAAATACGTACCCGTCCAGGACCGTGTTCTCAGTGATACCTTCCTGTAAATGGGAGAGAGGAAGTTTGAATGGGGAAGCTCAGTCTTTGCAGGTCATCCGTACAGCTTGCTCCGTTGACGAGGACAGAGAGGATCTGTTCTTTTCTATTCCTTTCAAGTCCCTTTCCAGGAAAACCTCAGAGTTCTTTGCAAAGGTCTTGTGCGAATGGCCTGAGGAAGAAGACACTGTGGGCTGCAGTATGTGAGCTGGCTGACCTTCCCCGCACGGTGCGCAGCTCCCTGTACTTGCACCTTGCCTTTGGGAAATGCATACATTCTGTGATGAGGAAGAGGCAAGGGGTGCAGCTCGCCGAATGTTTCTCCCACTTATTTGGAGATGAAAACAAAGAAGTTTTGCCATGAAACTCGAGAGAGGCTTATGATGTACAAGTGTACGCACAAAGGTAGAACCTTATCCTCCTGCACCCAGGGACACGTTCCGTACCTTGTCGCAACAGAGGGAGTGAGGATTTGTTGAACCCGATAGTGGGAAACGGATATGTACATTGTGGAAGAAACGAGGCTTTCCTTCCCTGCAGTAGTGCGTGTGTGCTGCCACTGCGCCTTAGGCACCCAGTGCCTCGAGCGGCACTCTCGTCGGACTCCAAATAGCCCCATTACAGGAATGTAAATCACCACCCTTCCTAACCCGCCTTCACATACATTTTTCCCCCAAGGAAAAAACATCTCGGAGAGGTAGTCGAGTCTTACTGTGAGAAATAAGTGGCTGCAAACCTAGGGGGAAAGGACGGGTTCACTCGACCGTCAGAAAACTCCTGCCCTGCACGTTGACTGAGAGCACTGCGTGTTCGATCCGTACCCAGGAGCACTTACGGTGCCTCGCTTTCTACCTTAGAGATCACGTCTCTCCAGGCTTCCTGAGGCACGTATTCCTTCCTGCGCCAAAGAAGTCCTGATAAGGGCGCCTTGGCAGGTATGACGGTCGTTTAAATTTCTTGTGCTTTGGGGCAGCTCTGCGTTCTTTGCACAATGAGAAGGCGCATCGCTTGTATAAACCTCTCGTCTCCAGTGTTGAGCGGACACATGAACACGCCCATACGTCCTCGCTGTTACACATGCCTTTAGTCATTCCTTCCCCACGTAGACACCCGAGGTGATTTCTATACCCCAGCAACCACGTGCCTCTGCGACATTTCCTATAAGCTGCCCAAACACACCCACGCACATTACAGAGACCAGGTTCCCTTTCCAGGCCGTGCGAAAGCCTTTCAGCCCTCTCGGATCTGGACTCCCCAACTACTGGCCTTGTTGATGTAACTGGAGAAAGGCTTATTCGCACGGCTCTGAAATGCTGAACAACTCCCTACTGCTCGTCGATACATACACCTCACCTAGGCCGTGGAGCGGTGAGTGATCCTTTCTACACCTGGCTCTTCCATATGCCATACATGTCCTCCGTGGAAAGAAGCGTTGCTCTCCAGAGAGGGTAGCCGTACTTGCTTGCCGGGTGCCACAGGGAGCTCAGGCACAACTCGAAGATCCCCGAGCAAGTGCAATATTCCTGGTGCCTGCGCGCAAGCCATTTCGTAGCTGGCACTCTTGGAACGTGACTTCCTTGGCAGGCAAGGATGCAGGGCAGGCAGGGCCGTGGATTCTGAGACAGGGATATACACTTGTCTGCATGACTCAGGTGAGAGCCAGCTATAACCGTGCCGAGGAATATCATTTGATCTCCAGTTTGCTTGAGCACGCTTTGTGTCGTTCACCATCATGTCGGACGAAATATGCCAGTTTGCGAAAAATGGACGAAAGACATATCTTTTTCCCCGGATCGTTAGGCAGAGCTGCTTCTCCTCTCCTAGTCAAACTAGGATATAGAAAGTTTGTGCCGGTAACACGGCACCCAGGGCTTCAGGTTCCCTCTTGGAAGCTCTTCGTTGTATGCGGGAAGAGAAGGCCTTGGCTTGCAGTCTGTGGCCATTGCAGGGGTCGGGCGGAGGAAACCTCGCCTTTGCCACCACCACGCTTGTTCACACGCATGGGGAGAACACACGCCCTGTGTCAGTCACTTGCTAGAAATACGTACCCGTCCAGGACCGTGTTCTCAGTGATACCTTCCTGTAAATGGGAGAGAGGAAGTTTGAATGGGGAAGCTCAGTCTTTGCAGGTCATCCGTATAGCTTGCTCCGTTGACGAGGACAGAGAGGATCTGTTCTTTTCTATTCCTTTCAAGTCCCTTTCCAGGAACACCTCAGAGTTCTTTGCAAAGGTCTTGTGTGAATGGCCTGAGGAAGAAGAAACTGTGGGCTGCAGTATGTGGGCTGGCTGACCTTCCCCGCACGGTGCGCAGCTCCCTGTACTTGCACCTTGCCTTTGGGAAATGCATACATTCTGTGATGAGGAAGAGGCAAGGGGTGCAGCTCGCCGAATGTTTCTCCCACTTATTTGGAGATGAAAACAAAGAAGTTTTGCCATGAAACTCGAGAGAGGCTTATGATGTACAAGTGTACGCACAAAGGTAGAACCTTATCCTCCTGCACGCAGGGACACGTTCCGTACCTTGTTGCAACAGAGGGAGTGAGAATTTGTTGAACCCGATAGTGGGAAACGGATATGTACATTGTGGAAGAAAGGAGGCTTTCCTTCCCTGCAGTAGTTTGTGTGTGCTGCCACTGCGCCTTAGGCACCCAGTGCCTCGAGCGGCACTCTCGTCGGACTCCAAATAGCCCCATTACAGGAATGTAAATCACCACCCTTCCTACCCCGCCTTCACATACATTTTTCCCCCAAGGAAAAAACATCTCGGAGAGGTAGTCGAGTCTTACTGTGAGAAATAAGTGGCTGCAAACCTAGGGGGAAAGGCCGGGTTCACTCGACCGTCAGAAAACTCCTGCCCTGCACGTTGACTGAGAGCACTGCGCGTTCGATCCGTACCCAAGAGCACTTACGGTGCCTCGCTTTCTACCTTAGAGATCACGTCTCTCCAGGCTTCCTAAGGCACGGATTCCTTCATGCGCCATAGAAGCCCTGATAAGGGCGCCTTGGCAGGTATGACGGTCGTTTAAATTTCTTGTGCTTTGGGGCAGCTCTGCGTTCTTTGCACGATGAGAAGCCGCATCGCTTGTATAAACCTCTCGTCTCCAGTGTTAAGCAGACACATGAACACGCCCATACGTCCTCGCTGTTAAACGCCCCTTAAGTAATTCCTTCCCCACGTAGACACCCGAGATGATTTCTATACCCCAGCAACCACGTGCCTCTGGGAAATTTCCCATAAGCTGCCCAAACACACCCACGGACATTACAGAGACCAGGTTCACTTTCCAGGCCGTGCGAAAGCCTTTCAGCCCTCTCGGATCTGGACTCCCCAACTACTGGCCTTGTTGATGTAACTGGAGAAAGGCTTATTCGCACGGCTCTGAAATGCTGAACAACTCCCTACTGCTCGTCGATACATACACCTCACCTAGGCCGTGGAGCCGTGAGTGATCCTTTCTACACCTGGCTCTTCCATATGCCATACATGTCCTCCGTGGAAAGAAGCGTTGCTCTCCAGAGATGGAAGCCGTACCCTCTTGCCTGGGGGCACAGGGAGCTCAGGCACAACTCGAAGATCCCCAAGCAAGTGCAGTATTCCTGGTGCCTGCGGCAAGCCATTTCGTAGCTGGCACTCTTGGAACATGACTTCCTTGGCAGGCAAGGATGCAGGGCAGGCAGGGCCGTGGATTCTGAGACAGGGATATACACTTGTCTGCATGACTCGGGCGAGAGCCAGCTATAACCGTGCCGAGGAAAATCCTTTGATCTCCAGTTTGCTTGAGCACGCTTTGTGTCGTTCACCATCATGTCGGACGAAATATGCCCGTTTGCAAAAAATGGACGAAAGACATATCTTTTTTCCCGGATCGTTAGGCCGAGCTGCTTCTCCTCTCCTAGTCAAACTAGGATATAGAAAGTTTGTGCCGGTAACACGGCACCCAGGGCTTCAGGTTCCCTCTTGGAAGCTCTTCGTTGTATGCGGGAAGAGAAGGCTATGGCTTTCAGTCTGTGGCCATTGCAGGGGTCGGGCGGTGGAAACCTCGCCTTTGCCACCACCACGCTTGTTCACACGCATGGGGAGAACACACGCCCTGTGTCAGTCACTTGCTAGAAATACGTACCCGTCCAGTACCGTGTTCTCAGTGATACCTTCCTGGATATGGGAGAGAGGAAGTTTGAATGGGGAAGCTCAGTCTTTGCAGGTCATCCCTACAGCTTGCTCCGTTGACGAGGACAGAGAGGATCTGTTCTTTTCTATTCCTTTCATGTCCCTTTCCAGGAACACCTCAGAGTTCTTTGCAAAGGTCTTGTGCGAATGGCCTGAGGAAGAAGACACTGTGGGCTGCAGTATGTGGGCTGGCTGACCTTCCCCGCACGGTGCGCAGCTCCCTGTACTTGCACCTTGCCTTTGGGAAATGCATACATTCTGTGATGAGGAAGAGGCAAGGGGTGCAGCTCGCCGAATGTTTCTCCCACTTATTTGGAGATGAAAACAAAGAAGTTTTGCCATGAAACTCGAGAGAGGCTTATGATGTACAAGTGTACGCACAAAGGTAGAACCTTATCCTCCTGCCCCCAGGGACACGTTCCGTACCTTGTCGCAACAGAGGGAGTGAGGATTTGTTGAACCCGATAGTGGGAAACGGATATGTACATTGTGGAAGAAACGAGGCTTTCCTTCCCTGCAGTAGTGCGTGTGTGCTGCCACTGCGCCTTAGGCACCCAGTGCCTCAAGCGGCACTCTCGTAGGACTCCAAATAGCCCCATTACAGGAATGTAAATCACCACCCTTCCTACCCCGCCTTCACATACATTTTTCCCCCAAGGAAAAAACATCTCGGAGAGGTAGTCGAGTCTTACTGTGAGAAATAAGTGGCTGCAAACCTAGGGGGAAAGGCCGGGTTCACTCGACCGTCAGAAAACTCCTGCCCTGCACGTTGACTGAGAGCACTGCCTGTTCGATCCGTACCCAAGAGCACTTACGGTGCCTCGCTTTCTACCTTAGAGATCACGTCTCTCCAGGCTTCCTGAGGCACGTATTCCTTCCTGCGCCAAAGAAGCCCTGATAAGGGCGCCTTGGCAGGTATGACGGTCGTTTAAATTTCTTGTGCTTTGGGGCAGCTCTGCGTTCTTTGCACGATGAGAAGGCGCATCGCTTGTATAAACCTCTCGTCTCCAGTGTTGAGCAGACACATGAACACGCCCATACGTCCTTGCTGTTACACGCCCCTTAAGTAATTCCTTCCCCACGTAGACACCCGAGGTGATTTCTATACCCCAGCAACCACGTGCCTCTGCGACATTTCCCATAAGCTGCCCAAACACACCCACGGACAATACAGAGACCAGGATCCCTTTCCAGGCCGTGCGAAAGCCTTTCAGCCCTTTCGGATCTGGACTCCCCAGCTACTGGCCTTGTTGATGTAACTGGAGAAAGGCTTATTCGCACGGCTCTGAAATGCTGAACAATTCCCTACTGCGCGTCGATACATACACCTCACCTAGGCCGTGGAACCGTGAGTGATCCTTTCTACACCCGGCTCTTCCATATGCCATACATGTCTGCCGTGGAAAGAAGCGTTGCTCTCCAGAGAGGGAAGCCGTACTCGCTTGCCGGGTGGGCACAGGGAGCTCAGGCACAACTCGACGATCCCCAAGCAAGTGCAATATTCCTGGTGCCTGCGGCAAGCCATTTCGTAGCTGGCACTCTTGGAACATGACTTCCTGGGCAGGCAAGGATGCAGGGCAGGCAGGGCCGTGGATTCTGAGACAGGGATATACACTTGTCTGTATGACTCGGGCGAGAGCCAGCTATAACCGTGCCGAGGAAAATCCTTTGATCTCCAGTTTGCTTGAGCACGCTTTGTGTCGTTCACCATCATGTCGGACGAAATATGCCAGTTTGCGAAAAATGGACGAAAGACATCATTTTTCCCGGATCGTTAGGCAGAGCTGCTTATCCTATCCTAGGAAAACAAGGATATAGAAAGTTTGTGCCGGTAACACGGCACCCAGGGCTTCAGGTTCCCTCTTGGAAGCTCTTCGTTGTATGCGGGAAGAGAAGGCCTTGGCTTGCAGTCTGTGGCCATTGCAGGGGTTGGGCGGAGGAAACCTCGCCTTTGCCACCACCACGCTTGTTCACACGCATGGGGAGAACACACGCCCTGTGTCAGTCACTTGCTAGAAATACGTACCCGTCCAGGACCGTGTTCTCAGTGATACCTTCCTGTAAATGGGAGAGAGGAAGTTTGAATGCGGAAGCTCAGTCTTTGCAGGTCATCCGTACAGCTTGCTCCGTTGACGAGGACAGAGAGGATCTGTTCTTTTCTATTCCTTTCAAGCCCCTTTCCAGGAACACCTCAGAGTTCTTTGCAAAGGTCTTGTGCGAATGGCCTGAGGAAGAAGACACTGTGGGCTGCAGTATGTGGGCTGGCTGACCTTCCCTGCACGGTGCGCAGCTCCCTGTACTTGCACCTTGCCTTTGGGAAATGCATACATTCTGTGATGAGGAAGAGGCAAGGGGTGCAGCTCGCCGAATGTTTCTCCCACTTATTTGGAGATGAAAACAAAGAAGTTTTGCCATGAAACTCGAGAGAGGCTTATGATGTACAAGTGTACGCACAAAGGTAGAACCTTATCCTCCTGCCCCCAGGGACACGTTCCGTACCTTGTCGCAACAGAGGGAGTGAGGATTTGTTGAACCCGATAGTGGGAAACGGATATGTACATTGTGGAAGAAACGAGGCTTTCCTTCCCTGCAGTAGTGCGTGTGTGCTGCCACTGCGTCTTAGGCACCCAGTGCCTCGAGCGGCACTCTCGTCGGACTCCAAATAGCCCCATTACAGGAATGTAAATCACCACCCTTCCTACCCCGCCTTCACATACATTTTTCCCCCAAGGAAAAAACATCTCGGAGAGGTAGTCGAGTCTTACTGTGAGAAATAAGTGGCTGCAAACCTAGGAGAAAAGGCCGGGTTCACTCGACCGTCAGAAAACTCCTGCCCTGCACGTTGACTGAGAGCACTGCGTGTTCGATCCGTACCCAAGAGCACTTACGGTGCCTCGCTTTCTACCTTAGAGATCACGTCTCTCCAGGCTTCCTGAGGCACGTATTCCTTCCTGCGCCAAAGAAGCCCTGATAAGGGCGCCTTGGCAGGTATGACGGTCGTTTAAATTTCTTGTGCTTTGGGGCAGCTCTGCGTTCTTTGCACGATGAGAAGGCGCATCGCTTGTATAAACCTCTCGTCTCCAGTGTTGAGCAGACACATGAACACGCCCATACGTCCTCGCTGTTACACACGCCTTAAGTAATTCCTTCCCCACGTAGACACCCGAGGTGATTTCTATACCCCAGCAACCACGTGCCTCTGCGACATTTCCTATAAGCTGCCCAAACACACCCACGCACATTACAGTGACCAGGTTCCCTTTCCAGGCCGTGCGAAAGCCTTTCAGCCCTCTCGGATCTGGACTCACCAACTACTGGCCTTGTTGATGTAACTGGAGAAAGGCTTATTCGCACGGCTCTGAAATGCTGAACAACTCCCTACTGCTCGTCGATACATACACCTCACCTAGGCCGTGGAGCCGTGAGTGATCCTTTCTACACCCGGCTCTTCCATATGCCATACATGTCCTCCGTGGAAAGAAGCGTTGCTCTCCAGAGAGGGAAGCCGTACTCGCTTGCCGGGTTGGCACAGGGAGCTCAGGCACAACTCGAAGATCCCTGAGGAAGTGCAATATTCCTGGTGCCTGCGGCAAGCCATTTCGTAGCTGGCACTCTTGGAACATGACTTCCTTGGCAGGCAAGGATGCAGGGCAGGCAGGGCCGTGGATTCTGAGACAGGGATATACACTTGTTTGCATGACTCGGGCGAGAGCCAGCTATAACCGTGCCAAGGAAAATCCTTTGATCTCCAGTTTGCTTGAGCACGCTTTGTGTCGTTCACCATCATGTCGGACGAAATATGCCAGTTTGCGAAAAATGGACGAAAGACATATCTTTTTTCCCGGATCGTTAGGCAGAGCTGCTTCTCCTCTCCTAGTCAAACTAGGATATAGAAAGTTTGTGCCGGTAACACGGCACCCAGGGCTTCAGGTTCCCTCTTGGAAGCTCTTCGTTGTATGCGGGAAGAGAAGGCTATGGCTTTCAGTCTGTGGCCATTGCAGGGGTCGGGCGGTGGAAACTTCGCCTTTGCCACCACCACGCTTGTTCACACGCATGGGGAGAACACACGCCCTGTGTCAGTCACTTGCTAGAAATACGTACCCGTCCAGTACCGTGTTCTCAGTGATACCTTCCTGGATATGGGAGAGAGGAAGTTTGAATGGGGAAGCTCAGTCTTTGCAGGTCATCCGTACAGCTTGCTCCGTTGACGAGGACAGAGAGGATCTGTTCTTTTCTATTCCTTTCAAGTCCCTTTCCAGGAACACCTCAGAGTTCTTTGCAAAGGTCTTGTGCGAATGGCCTGAGGAAGAAGACACTGTGGGCTGCAGTATGTGGGCTGGCTGACCTTCCCCGCACGGTGCGCAGCTCCCTGTACTTGCACCTTGCCTTTGGGAAATGCATACATTCTGTGATGAGGAAGAGGCAAGGGGTGCAGCTCGCCGAATGTTTCTCCCACTTATTTGGAGATGAAAACAAAGAAGTTTTGCCATGAAACTCGAGAGAGGCTTATGATGTACAAGTGTACGCACAAAGGTAGAACCTTATCCTCCTGCCCCCAGGGACACGTTCCGTACCTTGTCGCAACAGAGGGAGTGAGGATTTGTTGAACCCGATAGTGGGAAACGGATATGTACATTGTGGAAGAAACGAGGCTTTCCTTCCCTGCAGTAGTGCGTGTGTGCTGCCACTGCGCCTTAGGCACCCAGTGCCTCAAGCGGCACTCTCGTAGGACTCCAAATAGCCCCATTACAGGAATGTAAATCACCACCCTTCCTACCCCGCCTTCACATACATTTTTCCCCCAAGGAAAAAACATCTCGGAGAGGTAGTCGAGTCTTACTGTGAGAAATAAGTGGCTGCAAACCTAGGGGGAAAGGCCGGGTTCACTCGACCGTCAGAAAACTCCTGCCCTGCACGTTGACTGAGAGCACTGCCTGTTCGATCCGTACCCAAGAGCACTTACGGTGCCTCGCTTTCTACCTTAGAGATCACGTCTCTCCAGGCTTCCTGAGGCACGTATTCCTTCATGCGCCAAAGAAGCCCTGATAAGGGCGCCTTGGAGGGATGACGGTCGTTTAAATTTCTTGTGCTTTGGGGCAGCTCTGCGTTCTTTGCACGATGAGAAGGCGCATCGCTTGTATAAACCTCTCGTCTCCAGTGTTGAGCAGACACATGAACACGCCCATACGTCCTTGCTGTTACACGCCCCTTAAGTAATTCCTTCCCCACGTAGACACCCGAGGTGATTTCTATACCCCAGCAACCACGTGCCTCTGCGACATTTCCCATAAGCTGCCCAAACACACCCACGGACAATACAGAGACCAGGATCCCTTTCCAGGCCGTGCGAAAGCCTTTCAGCCCTTTCAGATCTGGACTCCCCAGCTACTGGCCTTGTTGATGTAACTGGAGAAAGGCTTATTCGCACGGCTCTGAAATGCTGAACAATTCCCTACTGCGCGTCGATACATACACCTCACCTAGGCCGTGGAACCGTGAGTGATCCTTTCTACACCCGGCTCTTCCATATGCCATACATGTCTGCCGTGGAAAGAAGCGTTGCTCTCCAGAGAGGGAAGCCGTACTCGCTTGCCGGGTGGGCACAGGGAGCTCAGGCACAACTCGACGATCCCCAAGCAAGTGCAATATTCCTGGTGCCTGCGGCAAGCCATTTCGTAGCTGGCACTCTTGGAACATGACTTCCTGGGCAGGCAAGGATGCAGGGCAGGCAGGGCCGTGGATTCTGAGACAGGGATATACACTTGTCTGTATGACTCGGGCGAGAGCCAGCTATAACCGTGCCGAGGAAAATCCTTTGATCTCCAGTTTGCTTGAGCACGCTTTGTGTCGTTCACCATCATGTCGGACGAAATATGCCAGTTTGCGAAAAATGGACGAAAGACATCATTTTTCCCGGATCGTTAGGCAGAGCTGCTTATCCTATCCTAGGAAAACAAGGATATAGAAAGTTTGTGCCGGTAACACGGCACCCAGGGCTTCAGGTTCCCTCTTGGAAGCTCTTCGTTGTATGCGGGAAGAGAAGGCCTTGGCTTGCAGTCTGTGGCCATTGCAGGGGTTGGGCGGAGGAAACCTCGCCTTTGCCACCACCACGCTTGTTCACACGCATGGGGAGAACACACGCCCTGTGTCAGTCACTTGCTAGAAATACGTACCCGTCCAGGACCGTGTTCTCAGTGATACCTTCCTGTAAATGGGAGAGAGGAAGTTTGAATGCGGAAGCTCAGTCTTTGCAGGTCATCCGTACAGCTTGCTCCGTTGACGAGGACAGACAGGATCTGTTCTTTTCTATTCCTTTCAAGCCCCTTTCCAGGAACACCTCAGAGTTCTTTGCAAAGGTCTTGTGCGAATGGCCTGAGGAAGAAGACACTGTGGGCTGCAGTATGTGGGCTGGCTGACCTTCCCTGCACGGTGCGCAGCTCCCTGTACTTGCACCTTGCCTTTGGGAAATGCATACATTCTGTGATGAGGAAGAGGCAAGGGGTGCAGCTCGCCGAATGTTTCTCCCACTTATTTGGAGATGAAAACAAAGAAGTTTTGCCATGAAACTCGAGAGAGGCTTATGATGTACAAGTGTACGCACAAAGGTAGAACCTTATCCTCCTGCCCCCAGGGACACGTTCCGTACCTTGTCGCAACAGAGGGAGTGAGGATTTGTTGAACCCGATAGTGGGAAACGGATATGTACATTGTGGAAGAAACGAGGCTTTCCTTCCCTGCAGTAGTGCGTGTGTGCTGCCACTGCGCCTTAGGCACCCAGTGCCTCGAGCGGCACTCTCGTCGGACTCCAAATAGCCCCATTACAGGAATGTAAATCACCACCCTTCCTACCCCGCCTTCACATACATTTTTCCCCCAAGGAAAAAACATCTCGGAGAGGTAGTCGAGTCTTACTGTGAGAAATAAGTGGCTGCAAACCTAGGAGAAAAGGCCGGGTTCACTCGACCGTCAGAAAACTCCTGCCCTGCACGTTGACTGAGAGCACTGCGTGTTCGATCCGTACCCAAGAGCACTTACGGTGCCTCGCTTTCTACCTTAGAGATCACGTCTCTCCAGGCTTCCTGAGGCACGTATTCCTTCCTGCGCCAAAGAAGCCCTGATAAGGGCGCCTTGGCAGGTATGACGGTCGTTTAAATTTCTTGTGCTTTGGGGCAGCTCTGCGTTCTTTGCACGATGAGAAGGCGCATCGCTTGTATAAACCTCTCGTCTCCAGTGTTGAGCAGACACATGAACACGCCCATACGTCCTCGCTGTTACACACGCCTTAAGTAATTCCTTCCCCACGTAGACACCCGAGGTGATTTCTATACCCCAGCAACCACGTGCCTCTGCGACATTTCCTATAAGCTGCCCAAACACACCCACGCACATTACAGTGACCAGGTTCCCTTTCCAGGCCGTGCGAAAGCCTTTCAGCCCTCTCGGATCTGGACTCACCAACTACTGGCCTTGTTGATGTAACTGGAGAAAGGCTTATTCGCACGGCTCTGAAATGCTGAACAACTCCCTACTGCTCGTCGATACATACACCTCACCTAGGCCGTGGAGCCGTGAGTGATCCTTTCTACACCCGGCTCTTCCATATGCCATACATGTCCTCCGTGGAAAGAAGCGTTGCTCTCCAGAGAGGGAAGCCGTACTCGCTTGCCGGGTTGGCACAGGGAGCTCAGGCACAACTCGAAGATCCCTGAGGAAGTGCAATATTCCTGGTGCCTGCGGCAAGCCATTTCGTAGCTGGCACTCTTGGAACATGACTTCCTTGGCAGGCAAGGATGCAGGGCAGGCAGGGCCGTGGATTCTGAGACAGGGATATACACTTGTCTGCATGAATCGGGCGAGAGCCAGCTATAACCGTGCCAAGGAAAATCCTTTGATCTCCAGTTTGCTTGAGCACGCTTTGTGTCGTTCACCATCATGTCGGACGAAATATGCCAGTTTGCGAAAAATGGACGAAAGACATATCTTTTTTCCCGGATCGTTAGGCAGAGCTGCTTCTCCTCTCCTAGTCAAACTAGGATATAGAAAGTTTGTGCCGGTAACACGGCACCCAGGGCTTTAGGTTCCCTCTTGGAAGCTCTTCGTTGTATGCGGGAAGAGAAGGCCTTGGCTTGCAGTCTGTGGCCATTGCAGGGGTCGGGCGGAGGAAACCTCGCCTTTGCCACCACCACGCTTGTTCACACGCATGGGGAGAACACACGCCCTGTGTCAGTCACTTGCTAGAAATACGTACCCGTCCAGGACCGTGTTCTCAGTGATACCTTCCTGTAAATGGGAGAGAGGAAGTTTGAATGGGAAAGCTCAGTCTTTGCAGGTCATCCGTACAGCTTGCTCCGTTGACGAGGACAGAGAGGATCTGTTCTTTTCTATTCCTTTCAAGTCCCTTTCCAGGAAAACCTCAGAGTTCTTTGCAAAGGTCTTGTGCGAATGGCCTGAGGAAGAAGACACTGTGGGCTGCAGTATGTGAGCTGGCTGACCTTCCCCGCACGGTGCGCAGCTCCCTGTACTTGCACCTTGCCTTTGGGAAATGCATACATTCTGTGATGAGGAAGAGGCAAGGGGTGCAGCTCGCCGAATGTTTCTCCCACTTATTTGGAGATGAAAACAAAGAAGTTTTGCCATGAAACTCGAGAGAGGCTTATGATGTACAAGTGTACGCACAAAGGTAGAACCTTATCCTCCTGCACCCAGGGACACGTTCCGTACCTTGTCGCAACAGAGGGAGTGAGGATTTGTTGAACCCGATAGTGGGAAACGGATATGTACATTGTGGAAGAAACGAGGCTTTCCTTCCCTGCAGTAGTGCGTGTGTGCTGCCACTGCGCCTTAGGCACCCAGTGCCTCGAGCGGCACTCTCGTCGGACTCCAAATAGCCCCATTACAGGAATGTAAATCACCACCCTTCCTAACCCGCCTTCACATACATTTTTCCCCCAAGGAAAAAACATCTCGGAGAGGTAGTCGAGTCTTACTGTGAGAAATAAGTGGCTGCAAACCTAGGGGGAAAGGACGGGTTCACTCGACCGTCAGAAAACTCCTGCCCTGCACGTTGACTGAGAGCACTGCGTGTTCGATCCATACCCAGGAGCACTTACGGTGCCTCGCTTTCTACCTTAGAGATCACGTCTCTCCAGGCTTCCTGAGGCACGTATTCCTTCCTGCGCCAAAGAAGTCCTGATAAGGGCGCCTTGGCAGGTATGACGGTCGTTTAAATTTCTTGTGCTTTGGGGCAGCTCTGCGTTCTTTGCACAATGAGAAGGCGCATCGCTTGTATAAACCTCTCGTCTCCAGTGTTGAGCGGACACATGAACACGCCCATACGTCCTCGCTGTTACACATGCCTTTAGTCATTCCTTCCCCACGTAGACACCCGAGGTGATTTCTATACCCCAGCAACCACGTGCCTCTGCGACATTTCCTATAAGCTGCCCAAACACACCAACGCACATTACAGAGACCAGGTTCCCTTTCCAGGCCGTGCGAAAGCCTTTCAGCCCTCTCGGATCTGGACTCCCCAACTACTGGCCTTGTTGATGTAACTGGAGAAAGGCTTATTCGCACGGCTCTGAAATGCTGAACAACTCCCTACTGCTCGTCGATACATACACCTCACCTAGGCCGTGGAGCGGTGAGTGATCCTTTCTACACCTGGCTCTTCCATATGCCATACATGTCCTCCGTGGAAAGAAGCGTTGCTCTCCAGAGAGGGTAGCCGTACTTGCTTGCCGGGTGCAACAGGGAGCTCAGGCACAACTCGAAGATCCCCGAGCAAGTGCAATATTCCTGGTGCCTGCGGCAAGCCATTTCGTAGCTGGCACTCTTGGAACGTGACTTCCTTGGCAGGCAAGGATGCAGGGCAGGCAGGGCCGTGGATTCTGAGACAGGGATATACACTTGTCTGCATGACTCAGGTGAGAGCCAGCTATAACCGTGCCGAGGAATATCATTTGATCTCCAGTTTGCTTGAGCACGCTTTGTGTCGTTCACCATCATGTCGGACGAAATATGCCAGTTTGGGAAAAATGGACGAAAGACATATCTTTTTCCCCGGATCGTTAGGCAGAGCTGCTTCTCCTCTCCTAGTCAAACTAGGATATAGAAAGTTTGTGCCGGTAACACGGCACCCAGGGCTTCAGGTTCCCTCTTGGAAGCTCTTCGTTGTATGCGGGAAGAGAAGGCCTTGGCTTGCAGTCTGTGGCCATTGCAGGGGTCGGGCGGAGGAAACCTCGCCTTTGCCACCACCACGCTTGTTCACACGCATGGGGAGAACACACGCCCTGTGTCAGTCACTTGCTAGAAATACGTACCCGTCCAGGACCGTGTTCTCAGTGATACCTTCCTGTAAATGGGAGAGAGGAAGTTTGAAAGGGGAAGCTCAGTCTTTGCAGGTCATCCGTATAGCTTGCTCCGTTGACGAGGACAGAGAGGATCTGTTCTTTTCTATTCCTTTCAAGTCCCTTTCCAGGAACACCTCAGAGTTCTTTGCAAAGGTCTTGTGTGAATGGCCTGAGGAAGAAGACACTGTGGGCTGCAGTATGTGGGCTGGCTGACCTTCCCCGCACGGTGCGCAGCTCCCTGTACTTGCACCTTGCCTTTGGGAAATGCATACATTCTGTGATGAGGAAGAGGCAAGGGGTGCAGCTCGCCGAATGTTTCTCCCACTTATTTGGAGATGAAAACAAAGAAGTTTTGCCATGAAACTCGAGAGAGGCTTATGATGTACAAGTGTACGCACAAAGGTAGAACCTTATCCTCCTGCACCCAGGGACACGTTCCGTACCTTGTTGCAACAGAGGGAGTGAGAATTTGTTGAACCCGATAGTGGGAAACGGATATGTACATTGTGGAAGAAAGGAGGCTTTCCTTCCCTGCAGTAGTTCGTGTGTGCTGCCACTGCGCCTTAGGCACCCAGTGCCTCGAGCGGCACTCTCGTCGGACTCCAAATAGCCCCATTACAGGAATGTAAATCACCACCTTTCCTACCCCGCCTTCACATACATTTTTCCCCCAAGGAAAAAACATCTCGGAGAGGTAGTCGAGTCTTACTGTGAGAAATAAGTGGCTGCAAACCTAGGGGGAAAGGCCGGGTTCACTCGTCCGTCAGAAAACTCCTGCCCTGCACGTTGACTGAGAGCACTGCGCGTTCGATCCGTACCCAAGAGCACTTACGGTGCCTCGCTTTCTACCTTAGAGATCACGTCTCTCCAGGCTTCCTAAGGCACGGATTCCTTCATGCGCCAAAGAAGCCCTGATAAGGGCGCCTTGGCAGGTATGACGGTCGTTTAAATTTCTTGTGCTTTGGGGCAGCTCTGCGTTCTTTGCACGATGAGAAGGCGCATCGCTTGTATAAACCTCTCGTCTCCAGTGTTAAGCAGACACATGAACACGCCCATACGTCCTCGCTGTTAAACGCCCCTTAAGTAATTCCTTCCCCACGTAGACACCCGAGATGATTTCTATACCCCAGCAACCACGTGCCTCTGGGAAATTTCCCATAAGCTGCCCAAACACACCCACGGACATTACAGAGACCAGGTTCCCTTTCCAGGCCGTGCGAAAGCCTTTCAGCCCTCTCGGATCTGGACTCCCCAACTACTGGCCTTGTTGATGTAACTGGAGAAAGGCTTATTCGCACGGCTCTGAAATGCTGAACAACTCCCTACTGCTCGTCGATACATACACCTCACCTAGGCCGTGGAGCCGTGAGTGATCCTTTCTACACCTGGCTCTTCCATATGCCATACATGTCCTCCGTGGAAAGAAGCGTTGCTCTCCAGAGATGGAAGCCGTACCCTCTTGCCTGGGGGCACAGGGAGCTCAGGCACAACTCGAAGATCCCCAAGCAAGTGCAGTATTCCTGGTGCCTGCGGCAAGCCATTTCGTAGCTGGCACTCTTGGAACCTGACTTCCTTGGCAGGCAAGGATGCAGGGCAGGCAGGGCCGTGGATTCTGAGACAGGGATATACACTTGTCTGCATGACTCAGGCGAGAGCCAGCTATAACCGTGCCGAGGAAAATCCTTTGATCTCCAGTTTGCTTGAGCACGCTTTGTGTCATTCACCATCATGTCGGACGAAATATGCCCGTTTGCAAAAAATGGACGAAAGACATATCTTTTTTCCCGGATCGTTAGGCCGAGCTGCTTCTCCTCTCCTAGTCAAACTAGGATATAGAAAGTTTGTGCCGGTAACACGGCACCCAGGGCTTCAGGTTCCCTCTTGGAAGCTCTTCGTTGTATGCGGGAAGAGAAGGCTATGGCTTTCAGTCTGTGGCCATTGCAGGGGTCGGGCGGTGGAAACCTCGCCTTTGCCACCACCACGCTTGTTCACACGCATGGGGAGAACACACGCCCTGTGTCAGTCACTTGCTAGAAATACGTACCCGTCCAGTACCGTGTTCTCAGTGATACCTTCCTGGATATGGGAGAGAGGAAGTTTGAATGGGGAAGCTCAGTCTTTGCAGGTCATCCGTACAGCTTGCTCCGTTGACGAGGACAGAGAGGATCTGTTCTTTTCTATTCCTTTCAAGTCCCTTTCCAGGAACACCTCAGAGTTCTTTGCAAAGGTCTTGTGCGAATGGCCTGAGGAAGAAGACACTGTGGGCTGCAGTATGTGGGCTGGCTGACCTTCCCCGCACGGTGCGCATCTCCCTGTACTTGCACCTTGCCTTTGGGAAATGCATACATTCTGTGATGAGGAAGAGGCAAGGGGTGCAGCTCGCCGAATGTTTCTCCCACTTATTTGGAGATGAAAACAAAGAAGTTTTGCCATGTAACTCGAGAGAGGCTTATGATGTACAAGTGTACGCACAAAGGTAGAACCTTATCCTCCTGCCCCCAGGGACACGTTCCGTACCTTGTCGCAACAGAGGGAGTGAGGATTTGTTGAACCCGATAGTGGGAAACGGATATGTACATTGTGGAAGAAACGAGGCTTTCCTTCCCTGCAGTAGTGCGTGTGTGCTGCCACTGCGCCTTAGGCACCCAGTGCCTCAAGCGGCACTCTCGTAGGACTCCAAATAGCCCCATTACAGGAATGTAAATCACCACCCTTCCTACCCCGCCTTCACATACATTTTTCCCCCAAGGAAAAAACATCTCGGAGAGGTAGTCGAGTCTTACTGTGAGAAATAAGTGGCTGCAAACCTAGGGGGAAAGGCCGGGTTCACTCGACCGTCAGAAAACTCCTGCCCTGCACGTTGACTGAGAGCACTGCCTGTTCGATCCGTACCCAAGAGCACTTACGGTGCCTCGCTTTCTACCTTAGAGATCACGTCTCTCCAGGCTTCCTGAGGCACGTATTCCTTCATGCGCCAAAGAAGCCCTGATAAGGGCGCCTTGGCAGGTATGACGGTCGTTTAAATTTCTTGTGCTTTGGGGCAGCTCTGCGTTCTTTGCACGATGAGAAGGCGCATCGCTTGTATAAACCTCTCGTCTCCAGTGTTGAGCAGACACATGAACACGCCCATACGTCCTTGCTGTTACACGCCCCTTAAGTAATTCCTTCCCCACGTAGACACCCGAGGTGATTTCTATACCCCAGCAACCACGTGCCTCTGCGACATTTCCCATAAGCTGCCCAAACACACCCACGGACAATACAGAGACCAGGATCCCTTTCCAGGCCGTGCGAAAGCCTTTCAGCCCTTTCGAATCTGGACTCCCCAGCTACTGGCCTTGTTGATGTAACTGGAGAAAGGCTTATTCGCACGGCTCTGAAATGCTGAACAATTCCCTACTGCGCGTCGATACATACACCTCACCTAGGCCGTGGAACCGTGAGTGATCCTTTCTACACCCGGCTCTTCAATATGCCATACATGTCCGCCGTGGAAAGAAGCGTTGCTCTCCAGAGAGGGAAGCCGTACTCGCTTGCCGGGTGGGCACAGGGAGCTCAGGCACAACTCGACGATCCCCAAGCAAGTGCAATATTCCTGGTGCCTGCGGCAAGCCATTTCGTAGCTGGCACTCTTGGAACATGACTTCCTGGGCAGGCAAGGATGCAGGGCAGGCAGGGCCGTGGATTCTGAGACAGGGATATACACTTGTCTGTATGACTCGGGCGAGAGCCAGCTATAACCGTGCCGAGGAAAATCCTTTGATCTCCAGTTTGCTTGAGCACGCTTTGTGTCGTTCACCATCATGTCGGACTAAATATGCCAGTTTGCGAAAAATGGACGAAAGACATCATTTTTCCCGGATCGTTAGGCAGAGCTGCTTATCCTATCCTAGGAAAACAAGGATATAGAAAGTTTGTGCCGGTAACACGGCACCCAGGGCTTCAGGTTCCCTCTTGGAAGCTCTTCGTTGTATGCGGGAAGAGAAGGCCTTGGCTTGCAGTCTGTGGCCATTGCAGGGGTCGGGCGGAGGAAACCTCGCCTTTGCCACCACCACGCTTCTTCACACGCATGGGGAGAACACACGCCCTGTGTCAGTCACTTGCCAGAAATACGTACCCGTCCAGGACCGTGTTCTCAGTGATACCTTCCTGTAAATGGGAGAGAGGAAGTTTGAATGGGGAAGCTCAGTCTTTGCAGGTCATCCGTACAGCTTGCTCCGTTGACGAGGACCGAGAGAATCTGTTCTTTTCTATTCCTTTCAAGTCCCTTTCCAGGAACACCTCAGAGTTCTTTGCAAAGGTCTTGTGCGAATGGCCTGAGGAAGAAGACACTGTGGGCTGCAGTATGTGGGCTGGCTGACCTTCCCCGCACGGTGCGCAGCTCCCTGTACTTGCACCTTGCCTTTGGGAAATGCATACATTCTGTGATGAGGAAGAGGCAAGGGGTGCAGATCGCCGAATGTTTCTCCCACTTATTTGGAGATGAAAACAAAGAAGTTTTGCCATGAAACTCGAGAGAGGCTTATGATGTACAAGTGTACGCACAAAGGTAGAACCTTATCCTCCTGCCCCCAGGGACACGTTCCGTACCTTGTCGCAACAGAGGGAGTGAGGATTTGTTGAACCCGATAGTGGGAAACGGATATGTACATTGTGGAAGAAACGAGGCTTTCCTTCCCTGCAGTAGTGCGTGTGTGCTGCCACTGCGCCTTAGGCACCCAGTGCCTCGAGCGGCACTCTCGTCGGACTCCAAATAGCCCCATTACAGGAATGTAAATCACCACCCTTCCTACCCCGCCTTCACATACATTTTTACCCCAAGGAAAAAACATCTCGGAGAGGTAGTCCAGTCTTACTGTGAGAAATAAGTGGCTGCAAACCTAGGGGGAAAGGCCGGGTTCACTCGACCGTCAGAAAACTCCTGCCCTGCACGTTGACTGAGAGCACTGCGTGTTCGATCCGTACCCAGGAGCACTTACGGTGCCTCGCTTTCTACCTTAGAGATCACGTCTCTCCAGGCTTCCTGAGGCACGTATTCCTTCCTGCGCCAAAGAAGCCCTGATAAGGGCGCCTTGGCAGGTATGACGGTCGTTTAAATTTCTTGTGCTTTGGGGCAGCTCTGCGTTCTTTGCACGATGAGAAGGCGCATCGCTTGTATAAACCTCTCGTCTCCAGTGTTGAGCGGACACATGAACACGCCCATACGTCCTCGCTGTTACACCCCCCTTAAGTAATTCCTTCCCCACGTAGACACCCGAGGTGATTTCTATACCCCAGCAACCACGTGCCTCTGCGACATTTCCCATAAGCTGCCCAAACACACCCACGCACATTACAGAGACCAGGTTCCCTTTCCAGGCCGTGCGAAAGCCTTTCAGCCCTCTCGGATCTGGACTCCCCAACTACTGGCCTTGTTGATGTAACTGGAGAAAGGCTTATTCGCACGGCTCTGAAATGCTGAACAACTCCCTACTGCTCGTCGATACATACACCTCACCTAGGCCGTGGAGCCGTGAGTGATCCTTTCTACACCCGGCTCTTCCATATGCCATACATGTCCTCCGTGGAAAGAAGCGTTGCTCTCCAGAGAGGGAAGCCGTACTCGCTTGCCGGGTGGGCACAGGGAGCTCAGGCACAACTCGAAGATCCCCGAGCAAGTGCAATATTCCTGGTGCCTGCGGCAAGCCATTTCGTAGCTGGCACTCTTGGAACGTGACTTCCTTGGCAGGCAAGGATGCAGGGCAGGCAGGGCCGTGGATTCTGAGACAGGGATATACACTTGTCTGCATGACTCAGGCGAGAGCCAGCTATAACCGTGCCGAGGAAAATCCTTTGATCTCCAGTTTGCTTGAGCACGCTTTGTGTCGTTCACCATCATGTCGGACGAAATATGCCAGTTTGCGAAAAATGGACGAAAGACATATCTTTTTTCCCGGATCGTTAGGCAGAGCTGCTTCTCCTCTCCTAGTCAAACTAGGATATAGAAAGTTTGTGCCGGTAACACGGCACCCAGGGCTTCAGGTTCCCTCTTGGAAGCTCTTCGTTGTATGCGGGAAGAGAAGGCCTTGGCTTGCAGTCTGTGGCCATTGCAGGGGTCGGGCGGAGGAAACCTCGCCTTTGCCACCACCACGCTTCTTCACACGCATGGGGAGAACACACGCCCTGTGTCAGTCACTTGCCAGAAATACGTACCCGTCCAGGACCGTGTTCTCAGTGATACCTTCCTGTAAATGGGAGAGAGGAAGTTTGAATGGGGAAGCTCAGTCTTTGCAGGTCATCCGTACAGCTTGCTCCGTTGACGAGGACCGAGAGAATCTGTTCTTTTCTATTCCTTTCAAGTCCCTTTCCAGGAACACCTCAGAGTTCTTTGCAAAGGTCTTGTGCGAATGGCCTGAGGAAGAAGACACTGTGGGCTGCAGTATGTGGGCTGGCTGACCTTCCCCGCACGGTGCGCAGCTCCCTGTACTTGCACCTTGCCTTTGGGAAATGCATACATTCTGTGATGAGGAAGAGGCAAGGGGTGCAGCTCGCCGAATGTTTCTCCCACTTATTTGGAGATGAAAACAAAGAAGTTTTGCCATGAAACTCGAGAGAGGCTTATGATGTACAAGTGTACGCACAAAGGTAGAACCTTATCCTCCTGCCCCCAGGGACGCGTTCCGTACCTTGTCGCAACAGAGGGAGTGAGGATTTGTTGAACCCGATAGTGGGAAACGGATATGTACATTGTGGAAGAAACGAGGCTTTCCTTCCCTGCAGTAGTGCGTGTGTGCTGCCACTGCGCCTTAGGCACCCAGTGCCTCGAGCGGCACTCTCGTCGGACTCCAAATAGCCCCATTACAGGAATGTAAATCACCACCCTTCCTACCCCGCCTTCACATACATTTTTACCCCAAGGAAAAAACATCTCGGAGAGGTAGTCGAGTCTTACTGTGAGAAATAAGTGGCTGCAAACCTAGGGGGAAAGGCCGGGTTCACTCGACCGTCAGAAAACTCCTGCCCTGCACGTTGACTGAGAGCACTGCGTGTTCGATCCGTACCCAGGAGCACTTACGGTGCCTCGCTTTCTACCTTAGAGATCACGTCTCTCCAGGCTTCCTGAGGCACGTATTCCTTCCTGCGCCAAAGAAGCCCTGATAAGGGCGCCTTGGCAGGTATGACGGTCGTTTAAATTTCTTGTGCTTTGGGGCAGCTCTGCGTTCTTTGCACGATGAGAAGGCGCATCGCTTGTATAAACCTCTCGTCTCCAGTGTTGAGCGGACACATGAACACGCCCATACGTCCTCGCTGTTACACACCCCTTAAGTAATTCCTTCCCCACGTAGACACCCGAGGTGATTTCTATACCCCAGCAACCACGTGCCTCTGCGACATTTCCCATAAGCTGCCCAAACACACCCACGCACATTACAGAGACCAGGTTCCCTTTCCAGGCCGTGCGAAAGCCTTTCAGCCCTCTAGGAACTGGACTCCCCAACTACTGGCCTTGTTGATGTAACTGGAGAAAGGCTTATTCGCACGGCTCTGAAATGCTGAACAACTCCCTACTGCTCGTCGATACATACACCTCACTTAGGCCGTGGAGCCGTGAGTGATCCTTTCTACACCCGCCTCTTCCATATGCCATACATGTCCTCCGTGGAAAGAAGCGTTGCTCTCCAGAGAGGGAAGCCGTACTCGCTTCCCGGCTGGGCACAGGGAGCTCAGGCACAACTCGAAGATCCCCGAGCAAGTGCAATATTCCTGGTGCCTGCGGCAAGCCATTTCGTAGCTGGCACTCTTGGAACATGACTTCCTTGGCAGGCAAGGATGCAGGGCAGGCAGGGCCGTGGATTCTGAGACAGGGATATACACATGTCTGCATGACTCGGGCGAGAGCCAGCTATAACCGTGCCGAGGAAAATCCTTTGATCTCCAGTTTGCTTGAGCACGCTTTGTGTCGTTCACCATCATGTCGGACGAAATATGCCAGTTTGCGAAAAATGGACGAAAGACATATCTTTTTTCCCGGATCGTTAGGCAGAGCTGCTTCTCCTCTCCTAGTCAAACTAAGATATAGAAAGTTTGTGCCGGTAACACGGCACCCAGGGCTTCAGGTTCCCTCTTGGAAGCTCTTCGTTGTATGCGGGAAGAGAAGGCCTTGGCTTGCAGTCTGTGGCCATTGCAGGGGTCGGGCGGAGGAAACCTCGCCTTTGCCACCACCACGCTTCTTCACACGCATGGGGAGAACACACGCCCTGTGTCAGTCACTTGCTAGAAATACGTACCCGTCCAGGACCGTGTTCTCAGTGATACCTTCCTGTAAATGGGAGAGAGGAAGTTTGAATGGGGAAACTCAGTCTTTGCAGGTCATCCGTACAGCTTGCTCCGTTGACGAGGACAGAGAGGATCTGTTCTTTTCTATTCCTTTCAAGTCCCTTTCCAGGAACACCTCATAGTTCTTTGCAAAGGTCTTGTGCGAATGGCCTGAGGAAGAAGACACTGTGGGCTGCAGTATGTGGGCTGGCTGACCTTCACCGCAGGGTGCGCAGCTCCCTGTACTTGCACCTTGCCTTTGGGAAATGCATACATTCTGTGATGAGGAAGAGGCAAGGGGTGCAGCTCGCCGAATGTTTCTCCCACTTATTTGGAGATGAAAACAAAGAAGTTTTGCCATGAAACTCGAGAGAGGCTTATGATGTACAAGTGTATGCACAAAGGTAGAACCTTATCCTCCTGCCCCCAGGGACACGTTCCGTACCTTGTTGCAACAGAGGGAGTGAGGATTTGTTGAACCCGATAGTGGGAAACGGATATGTACATTGTGGAAGAAACGAGGCTTTCCTTCCCTGCAGTAGTGCGTGTGTGCTGCCACTGCGCCTTAGGCACCCAGTGCCTCGAGCGGCACTCTCGTCGGACTCCAAATAGCCCCATTACAGGAATGTAAATCACCACCCTTCCTACCCCGCCTTCACATACATTTTTCCCCCAAGGAAAAAACATCTCGGAGAGGTAGTCGAGTCTTACTGTGAGAAATAAGTGGCTGCAAACCTAGGGGGAAAGGCCGGGTTCACTCGACCGTCAGAAAACTCCTGCCCTGCACGTTGACTGAGAGCACTGCGTGTTCGATCCGTACCCAAGAGCACTTACGGTGCCTCGCTTTCTACCTTAGAGATCACGTCTCTCCAGGCTTCCTGAGGCACGTATTCCTTCCTGCGCCAAAGAAGCCCTGATAACGGCGCTTTGGCAGGTATGACGGTCGTTTAAATTTCTTGTGCTTTGGGGAGCTCTGCGTTCTTTGCACGATGAGAAGGCGCATCGCTTGTATAAACCTCTCGTCTCCAGTGTTGAGCAGACACATGAACACGCCCATACGTCCTCGCTGTTACACGCCCCTTAAGTAATTCCTTCCCCACGTAGACACCCGAGGTGATTTCTATACCCCAGCAACCACGTGCCTCTGCGACATTTCCCATAAGCTGCCCAACCACACCCACGCACATTACATAGACCAGGTTCCCTTTCCAGGCCGTGCGAAAGCCTTTCAGCCCTCTCGGATCTGGACTCCCCAACTACTGGCCTTGTTGATGTAACTGGAGAAAGGCTTATTCGCACGGCTCTGAAATGCTGAACAACTCCCTACTGCTCGTCGATACATACAGCTCACCTAGGCCGTGGAGCAGTGAGTGATCCTTTCTACACCCGGCTCTTCCATATGCCATACATGTCCTCCGTGGAAAGAAGCGTTGCTATCCAGAGAGGGAAGCCGTACTCGCTTGCCGGGTGGGCACAGGGAGCTCAGGCACAACTCGACGATCCCCGAGCAAGTGCAATATTCCTGGTGCCTGCGGCAAGCCATTTCGTAGCTGGCACTCTTGGAACATGACTTCCTTGGCAGGCAAGGATGCAGGGCAGGCAGGGCCGTGGATTCTGAGACAGGGATATACACTTGTCTGCATGACTCGGGCGAGAGCCACCTATAACCGTGCCGAGGAAAATCCTTTGATCTCCAGTTTGCTTGAGCACGCTTTGTGTCGTTCACCATCATGTCGGACGAAATATGCCAGTTTGCGAAAAATGGACGAAAGACATATCTTTTTTCCCGGATCGTTAGGCAGAGCTGCTTCTCCTCTCCTAGTCAAATTAGGATATAGAAAGTTTGTGCCGGTAACACGGCACCCAGGGCTTCAGGTTCCCTCTTGGAAGCTCTTCGTTGTATGCGGGAAGAGAAGGCCTTGGCTTGCAGTCTGTGGCCATTGCAGGGGTCGGGCGGAGGAAACCTCGCCTTTGGCACCACCACGCTTGTTCACACGCATGGGGAGAACACACGCCCTGTGTCAGTCACTTGCCAGAAATACGTACCCGTCTAGGACCGTGTTCTCAGTGATACCTTCCTGTAAATGGGAGAGAGGAAGTTTGAATGGGGAAGCTCAGTCTTTGCAGGTCATCCGTACAGCTTGCTCCGTTGACGAGGACAGAGAGGATCTGTTCTTTTCTATTCCTTTCAAGTCCCTTTCCAGGAACACCTCAGAGTTCTTTGCAAAGGTCTTGTGCGAATGGCCTGAGGAAGAAGACACTGTGGGCTGCAGTATGTGGGCTGGCTGACCTTCCCCGCACAGTGCGCAGCTCCCTGTACTTGCACCTTGCCTTTGGGAAATGCATACATTCTGTGATGAGGAAGAGGCAAGGGGTGCGGCTCGCCGAATGTTTCTCCCACTTATTTGGAGATGAAAACAAAGAAGTTTTGCCATGAAACTCGAGAGAGGCTTATGATGTACAAGTGTACGCACAAAGGTAGAACCTTATCCTCCTGCCCCCAGGGACACGTTCCGTACCTTGTTGCAACAGAGGGAGTGAGGATTTGTTGAACCCGATAGTGGGAAACGGATATGTACATTGTGGAAGAAACGAGGCTTTCCTTCCCTGCAGTAGTGCGTGTGTGCTGCCACTGCGCCTTAGGCACCCAGTGCCTCGAGCGGCACTCTCGTCGGACTCCAAATAGCCCCATTACAGGAATGTAAATCACAACCCTTCCTACCCCGCCTTCACATACATTTTTCCCCCAGGAAAAAACATCTTGGAGAGGTAGTGGAGTCTTACTGTGAGAAATAAGTGGCTGCAAACCTAGGGGGAAAGGCCGGGTTCACTCGACCGTCAGAAAACTCCTGCCCTGCACGTTGACTGAGAGCACTGCGTGTTCGATCCATACCCAAGAGCACTTACGGTGCCTCGCTTTCTACCTTAGAGATCACGTCTCTCCAGGCTTCCTGAGGCACGTATTCCTTCCTGCGCCAAAGAAGCCCTGATAAGGGCCCCTTGGCAGGTATGACGGTCGTTTAAATTTCTTGTGCTTTGGGGCAGCTCTGCGTTCTTTGCACGATGAGAAGGCGCATCGCTTGTATAAACCTCTCGTCTCCAGTGTTGAGCGGACACATGAACACGCCCATACGTCCTTGCTGTTACACCCCCCTTAAGTAATTCCTTCCCCACGTAGACACCCGAGGTGATTTCTATACCCCAGCAACCACGTGCCTCTGCGACATTTCCCATAAGCTGCCCAAACACACCCACGCACATTACAGAGACCAGGTTCCCTTTCCAGGCCGTGCGAAAGCCTTTCAGCCCTCTCGGATCTGGACTCCCCAACTACTGGCCTTGTTGATGTAACTGGAGAAAGGCTTATTTGCACGGCTCTGAAATGCTGAACAACTCCCTACTGCTCGTCGATACATACACCTCACCTAGGCTGTGGAGCCGTGAGTGATCCTTTCTACACCCGGCTCTTCCATATGCCATACATGTCCTCCGTGGAAAGAAGCGTTGCTCTCCAGAGAGGGAAGCCGTACTCGCTTGCCGGGTGGGCACAGGGAGCTCAGGCACAACTCGAAGATCCCCGAGCAAGTGCAATATTCCTGGTGCCTGCGGCAAGCCATTTCGTAGCTGGCACTCTTGGAACATGACTTCCTTGGCAGGCAAGGATGCAGGGCAGGCAGGGCCGTGGATTCTGAGACAGGGATATACACTTGTCTGCATGACTCGGGCGAGAGCCAGCTATAACCGTGCTGAGGAAAATCCTTTGATCTCCAGTTTGCTTGAGCACGCTTTGTGTCGTTCACCATCATGTCGGACGAAATATGCCAGTTTGCGAAAAGTGGACGAAAGACATATCTTTTTTCCCGGATCGTTAGGCAGAGCTGCTTCTCCTCTCCTAGTCAAACTAGGATATAGAAAGTTTGTGCCGGTAACACGGCACCCAGGGCTTCAGGTTCCCTCTTGGAAGCTCTTCGTTGTATGCGGGAAGAGAAGGCTATGGCTTGCACTCTGAGGCCATTGCAGGGGTCGGGCGGAGGAAACCTCGCCTTTGCCACCACCACGCTTGTTCACACGCATGGGGAGAACACACGCCCTGTGTCAGTCACTTGCTAGAAATACGTACCCGTCCAGGACCGTGTTCTCAGTGATACCTTCCTGTAAATGGGAGAGAGGAAGTTTGAATGGGGAAGCTCAGTCTTTGCAGGTCATCCGTACAGCTTGCTCCGTTGACGAGGACAGAGAGGATCTGTTCTTTCCTATTCCTTTCAAGTCCCTTTCCAGGAACACCTCAGAGTTCTTTGCAAAGGTCTTGTGCGAATGGCCTGAGGAAGAAGACACTGTGGGCTGCAGTATGTGGGCTGGCTGACCTTCCCCGCACGGTGCGCAGCTCCCTCTACTTGCACCTTGCCTTTGGGTAATGCATACATTCTGTGATGAGGAAGAGGCCAGGGGTGCAGCTCGCCGAATGTTTCTCCCACTTATTTGGAGATGAAAACAAAGAAGTTTTGCCATGAAACTCGAGAGAGGCTTATGTTGTACAAGTGTACGCACAAAGGTAGAACCTTATCCTCCTGCCCCCAGGGACACGTTCCGTACCTTGTTGCAACAGAGGGAGTGAGGATTTGTTGAACCCGATAGTGGGAAACGGATATGTACATTGTGGAAGAAACGAGGCTTTCCTTCCCTGCAGTAGTGCGTGTGTGCTGCCACTGCGCCTTAGGCACCCAGTGCCTCGAGCGGCACTCTCGTCGGACTCCAAATAGCCCCATTACAGGAATGTAAATTACCACCCTTCCTACCCCGCCTTCACATACATTTTCCCCCAAGGAAAAAACATCTCGGAGAGGTAGTCGAGTCTTAAGGTGAGAAATAAGTGGCTGCAAACCTAGGGGAAAAGGCCGGGTTCACTCGACCGTCAGAAAACTCCTGCCCTGCACGTTGACTGAGAGCACTGCGTGTTCGATCCGTACCCAAGAGCACTTACGGTGCCTCGCTTTCTACCTTAGAGATCACGTCTCTCCAGGCTTCCTGAGGCACGTATTCCTTCCTGCGCCAAAGAAGCCCTGATAAGGGCGCCTTGGCAGGTATGACGGTCGTTTAAATTTCTTGTGCTTTGGGGCAGCTCTGCGTTCTTTGCACGATGAGAAGGCGCATCGCTTGTATAAACCTCTCGTCTCCAGTGTTGAGCAGACACATGAACACGCCCATACGTCCTCGCTGTTACACACGCCTTAAGTAATTCCTTCCCCACGTAGACACCCGAGGTGATTTCTATACCCCAGCAACCACGTGCCTCTGCGACATTTCCCATAAGCTGCCCAAACACACCCACGCACATTACAGAGACCAGGTTCCCTTTCCAGGCCGTGCGAAAGCCTTTCAGCCCTCTCGGATCTGGACTCCCCAACTACTGGCCTTGTTGATGTAACTGGAGAAAGGCTTATTCGCACGGCTCTGAAATGCTGAACAACTCCCTACTGCTCGTCGATACATACACCTCACCTAGGCCGTGGAGCCGTGAGTGATCCTTTCTACACCCGGCTCTTCCATATGCCATACATGTCCTCCGTGGAAAGAAGCGTTGCTCTCCAGAGAGGGAAGCCGTACTCGCTTGCCGGGTGGGCACAGGGAGCTCAGGCACAACTCGAAGATCCCCGAGCAAGTGCAATATTTCTGGTGCCTGCGGCAAGCCATTTCGTAGCTGGCACTCTTGGAACATGACTTCCTTGGCAGGCAAGGATGCAGGGCAGGCAGGGCCGTGGATTCTGAGACAGGGATATACACTTGTCTGCATGACTCGGGCGAGGGCCAGCTATAACCGTGCCGAGGAAAATCCTTTGATCTCCAGTTTGCTTGAGCACGCTTTGTGTCGTTCACCATCATGTCGGACGAAATATGCCAGTTTGCGAAAAATGGACGAAAGACATATCATTTTTCCCGGATCGTTAGGCAGAGCTGCTTATCTTCTCTTAGGAAAACAAGGATATAGAAAGTTTGTGCCGGTAACACGGCACCCAGGGGTTCAGGTTCCCTCTTGGAAGCTCTTCGTTGTATGCGGGAAGAGAAGGCCTTGGCTTGCAGTCTGTGGCCATTGCAGGGGTCGGGCGGAGGAAACCTCGCCTTTGCCACCACCACGCTTGTTCACACGCATGGGGAGAACACACGCCCTGTGTCAGTCACTTGCCAGAAATACGTACCCGTCCAGGACCGTGTTCTCAGTGATACCTTCCTGTAAATGGGAGAGAGGAAGTTTGAATGGGGAAGCTCAGTCTTTGCAGGTCATCCGTACAGCTTGCTCCGTTGACGAGGACAGAGAGGATCTGTTCTTTTCTATTCCTTTCAAGTCCCTTTCCAGGAACACCTCAGAGTTCTTTGCAAAGGTCTTGTGCGAATGGCCTGAGGAAGAAGACACTGTGGGCTGCAGTATGTGCGCTGGCTGACCTTCCCCGCACGGTGCGCAGCTCCCTGTACTTGCACCTTGCCTTTGGGAAATGCATACATTCTGTGATGAGGAAGAGGCAAGGGGTGCAGGTCACCGAATGTTTCTCCCACTTATTTGGAGATGAAAACAAAGAAGTTTTGCCATGAAACTCGAGAGAGGCTTATGATGTACAAGTGTACGCACAAAGGTAGAACCTTATCCTCCTGCCCCCAGGGACACGTTCCGTACCTTGTCGCAACAGAGGGAGTGAGGATTTGTTGAACCCGATAGTGGGAAACGGATATGTACATTGTGGAAGAAACGAGGCTTTCCTTCCCTGCAGTAGTGCGTGTGTGCTGCCACTGCGCCTTAGGCACCCAGTGCCTCGAGCGGCACTCTCGTCGGACTCCAAATAGCCCCATTTCAGGCATGTAAATCACCACTCTTCCTACCCCGCCTTCACATACATTTTTCCCCCAAGGAAAAAACATCTCGGAGAGGTAGTCGAGTCTTACTGTGAGAAATAAGTGGCTGCAAACCTAGGGGGAAAGGCCGGGTTCACTCGACCGTCAGAAAACTCCTGCCCTGCACGTTGACTGAGAGCACTGCGTGTTCGATCCGTACCCAAGAGCACTTACGGTGCCTCGCTTTCTACCTTAGAGATCACGTCTCTCCAGGCTTCCTGAGGCACGTATTCCTTCCTGCGCCAAAGAAGCCCTGATAAGGGCGCCTTGGCAGGTATGACGGTCGTTTAAATTTCTTGTGCTTTGGGGCAGCTCTGCGTTCTTGGCACGATGAGAAGGCGCATCGCTTGTATAAACCTCTCGTCTCCAGTGTTGAGCAGACACATGAACACGCCCATACGTCCTCGCTGTTACACCCCCCTTAAGTAATTCCTTCCCCACGTAGACACCCGAGGTGATTTCTATACCCCAGCAACCACGTGCCTCTGCGACATTTCCCATAAGCTGCCCAAACACACCCACGCACATTACAGAGACCAGGTTCCCTTTCCAGGCCGTGCGAAAGCCTTTCAGCCCTCTCGGATCTGGACTCCCCAACTACTGGCCTTGTTGATGTAACTGGAGAAAGGCTTATTCGCACGGCTCTGAAATGCTGAACAACTCCCTACTGCTCATCGATACATACACCTCACCTAGGCCGTGGAGCCGTGAGTGATCCTTTCTACACCCGGCTCTTCCATATGCCATACATGTCCTCCGTGGAAAGAAGCGTTGCTCTCCAGAGAGGGAAGCCGTACTCGCTTGCCGGGTGGGCACAGGGAGCTCAGGCACAACTCGAAGATCCCCGAGCAAGTGCAATATTCCTGGTGCCTGCGGCAAGCCATTTCGTAGCTGGCACTCTTGGAACATGACTTCCTTGGCAGGCAAGGATGCAGGGCAGGCAGGGCCGTGGATTCTGAGACAGGGATATACACTTGTCTGCATGACTCGGGCGAGAGCCAGCTATAACCGTGCCGAGGAAAATCCTTTGATCTCCAGTTTGCTTGAGCACGCTTTGTGTCGTTCACCATCATGTCGGACGAAATATGCCAGTTTGCGAAAAATGGACGAAAGACATATCATTTTTCCCGGATCGTTAGGCAGAGCTGCTTATCTTCTCTTAGGAAAACAAGGATATAGAAAGTTTGTGCCGGTAACACGGCACCCAGGGGTTCAGGTTCCCTCTTGGAAGCTCTTCGTTGTATGCGGGAAGAGAAGGCCTTGGCTTGCAGTCTGTGGCCATTGCAGGGGTCGGGCGGAGGAAACCTCGCCTTTGCCACCACCACGCTTGTTCACACGCATGGGGAGAACACACGCCCGGTGTCAGTCACTTGCCAGAAATACGTACCCGTCCAGGACCGTGTTCTCAGTGATACCTTCCTGTAAATGGGAGAGAGGAAGTTTGAATGGGGAAGCTCAGTCCTTGCAGGTCATCCGTACAGCTTGCTCCGTTGACGAGGACAGAGAGGATCTGTTCTTTTCTATTCCTTTCAAGTCCCTTTCCAGGAACACCTCAGAGTTCTTTGCAAAGGTCTTGTGCGAATGGCCTGAGGAAGAAGACACTGTGGGCTGCAGTATGTGGGCTGGCTGACCTTCCCCGCACGGTGCGCAGCTCCCTGTACTTGCACCTTGCCTTTGGGAAATGCATACATTCTGTGATGAGGAAGAGGCAAGGGGTGCAGCTCGCCGAATGTTTCTCCCACTTATTTGGAGATGAAAACAAAGAAGTTTTGCCATGAAACTCGAGAGAGCCTTATGATGTACAAGTGTACGCACAAAGGTAGAACCTTATCCTCCTGCCCCCAGGGACACGTTCCGTACCTTGTCGCAACAGAGGGAGTGAGGATTTGTTGAACCCGATAGTGGGAAACGGATATGTACATTGTGGAAGAAAGGAGGCTTTCCTTCCCTGCAGTAGTGCGTGTGTGCTGCCACTGCGCCTTAGGCACCCAGTGCCTCGAGCGGCACTCTCGTCGGACTCCAAATAGCCCCATTACAGGAATGTAAATTACCACCCTTCCTACCCCGCCTTCACATACATTTTCCCCCAAGGAAAAAACATCTCGGAGAGGTAGTCGAGTCTTAAGGTGAGAAATAAGTGGCTGCAAACCTAGGGGAAAAGGCCGGGTTCACTCGACCGTCAGAAAACTCCTGCCCTGCACGTTGACTGAGAGCACTGCGTGTTCGATCCGTACCCAAGAGCACTTACGGTGCCTCGCTTTCCACCTTAGAGATCACGTCTCTCCAGGCTTCCTGAGGCACGTATTCCTTCCTGCGCCAAAGAAGCCCTGATAAGGGCGCCTTGGCAGGTATGACGGTCGTTTAAATTTCTTGTGCTTTGGGGCAGCTCTGCGTTCTTTGCACGATGAGAAGGCGCATCGCTTGTATAAACCTCTCGTCTCCAGTGTTGAGCAGACACATGAACACGCCCATACGTCCTCGCTGTTACACACGCCTTAAGTAATTCCTTCCCCACGTAGACACCCGAGGTGATTTCTATACCCCAGCAACCACGTGCCTCTGCGACATTTCCCATAAGCTGCCCAAACACACCCACGCACATTACAGAGACCAGGTTCCCTTTCCAGGCTGTGCGAAAGCCTTTCAGCCCTCTCGGATCTGGACTCCCCAACTACTGGCCTTGTTGATGTAACTGGAGAAAGGCTTATTCGCAAGGCTCTGAAATGCTGAACAACTCCCTACTGCTCGTCGATACATACACCTCACCTAGGCCGTGGAGCCGTGAGTGATCCTTTCTACACCCGGCTCTTCCATATGCCATACATGTCCTCCGTGGAAAGAAGCGTTGCTCTCCAGAGAGGGAAGCCGTACTCGCTTGCCGGGTGGGCACAGGGAGCTCAGGCACAACTCGAAGATCCCCGAGCAAGTGCAATATTCCTGGTGCCTGCGGCAAGCCATTTCGTAGCTGGCACTCTTGGAACATGACTTCCTTGGCAGGCAAGGATGCAGGGCAGGCAGGGCCGTGGATTCTGAGACAGGGATATACACTTGTCTGCATGACTCGGGCGAGAGCCAGCTATAACCGTGCCGAGGAAAATCCTTTGATCTCCAGTTTGCTTGAGCACGCTTTGTGTCGTTCACCATCATGTCGGACGAAATATGCCAGTTTGCGAAAAATGGACGAAAGACATATCATTTTTCCCGGATCGTTAGGCAGAGCTGCTTCTCCTCTCCTAGTCACACTAGGATATAGAAAGTTTGTGCCGGTAACACGGCACCCAGGGCTTCAGGTTCCCTCTTGGAAGCTCTTCGTTGTATGCGGGAAGAGAAGGCTATGGCTTGCACTCTGAGGCCATTGCAGGGGTCGGGCGGAGGAAACCTCGCCTTTGCCACCACCACGCTTCTTCACACGCATGGGGAGAACACACGCCCTGTGTCAGTCACTTGCTAGAAATACGTACCCGTCCAGGACCGTGTTCTCAGTGATACCTTCCTGTAAATGGGAGAGAGGAAGTTTGAATGGGGAAGCTCAGTCTTTGCAGGTCATCCGTACAGCTTGCTCCGTTGACGAGGACAGAGAGGATCTGTTCTTTTCTATTCCTTTCAAGTCCCTTTCCAGGAAAACCTCAGAGTTCTTTGCAAAGGTCTTGTGCGAATGGCCTGAGGAAGAAGACACTGTGGGCTGCAGTATGTGCGCTGGCTGACCTTCCCCGCACGGTGCGCAGCTCCCTGTACTTGCACCTTGCCTTTGGGAAATGCATACATTCTGTGATGAGGAAGAGGCAAGGGGTGCAGCTCGCCGAATGTTTCTCCCACTTATTTGGAGATGAAAACAAAGAAGTTTTGCCATGAAACTCGAGAGAGCCTTATGATGTACCAGTGTACGCACAATGGTAGAACCTTATCCTCCTGCCCCCAGGGACATGTTCCGTACCTTGTCGCAACAGAGGGAGTGAGCATTTGTTGAACCCGATAGTGGGAAACGGATATGTACATTGTGGAAGAAACGAGGCTTTCCTTCCCTGCAGTAGTGCGTGTGTGCTGCCACTGCGCCTTAGGCACCCAGTGCCTCGAGCGGCACTCTCGTCGGACTCCAAATAGCCCCATTTCAGGAATGTAAATCACCACCCTTCCTACCCCGCCTTCACATACATTTTTCCCCCAAGGAAAAAACATCTCGGAGAGGTAGTCGAGTCTTACTGTGAGAAATAAGTGGCTGCAAACCTAGGGGGAAAGGCCGGGTTCACTCGACCTTCAGAAAACTCCTGCCCTGCACGTTGACTGAGAGCACTGCGTGTTCGATCCGTACCCAAGAGCACTTACGGTGCCTCGCTTTCTACCTTAGAGATCACGTCTCTCCAGGCTTCCTGAGGCACGTATTCCTTCCTGCGCCAAAGAAGCCCTGATAAGGGCCCCTTGGCAGGTATGAAGGTCGTTTAAATTTCTTGTGCTTTGGGGCAGCTCTGCGTTCTTTGCACGATGAGAAGGCGCATCGCTTGTATAAACCTCTCGTCTCCAGTGTTGAGCAGACACATGAACACGCCCTTACGTCCTCGCTGTTACACCCCCCTTAAGTAATTCCTTCCCCACGTAGACACCCGAGGTGATTTCTATACCCCAGCAACCACGTGCCTCTGCGACATTTCCCATAAGCTGGCCAAACACACCCACGCACATTACAGAGACCAGGTTCCCTTTCCAGGCCGTGCGAAAGCCTTTCAGCCCTCTCGGATCTGGACTCCCCAACTACTGGCCTTGTTGATGTAACTGGAGAAAGGCTTATTCGCACGGCTCTGAAATGCTGAACAACTCCCTACTGCTCGTCGATACATACACATCACCTAGGCCGTGGAGCCGTGAGTGATCCTTTCTACACCCGGCTCTTCCATATGTCATACATGTCCTCCGTGGAAAGAAGCGTTGCTCTCCAGAGAGGGAAGCCGTACTCGCTTGCCGGGTGGGCACAGGGAGCTCAGGCACAACTCGAAGATCCCCGATCAAGTGCAATATTCCTGGTGCCTGCGGCAAGCCATTTCGTAGCTGGCACTCTTGGAACATGACTTCCTTGGCAGGCAAGGATGCAGGGCAGGCAGGGCCGTGGATTCTGAGACAGGGATATACACTTGTCTGCATGACTCGGGCGAGAGCCAGCTATAACCGTGCCGAGGAAAATCCTTTGATCTCCAGTTTGCTTGAGCACGCTTTGTGTCGTTCACCATCATGTCGGACGAAATATGCCAGTTTGCGAAAAATGGACGAAAGACATATCTTTTTTCCCGGATCGTTAGGCAGAGCTGCTTCTCCTCTCCTAGTCAAACTAGGATATAGAAAGTTTGTGCCGGTAACACGGCACCCAGGGCTTCAGGTTCCCTCTTGGAAGCTCTTCGCTGTATGCTTGAAGAGAAGGCTATGGCTTGCACTCTGTGGCCATTACAGGGGTCGGGCGGAGGAAACCTCGCCTTTGCCACCACCACGCTTGTTCACACGCATGGGGAGAACACACGCCCTGTGTCAGTCACTTGCTAGAAATACGTACCCGTCCAGGACCGTTTTCTCAGTGATACCTTCCTGTAAATGGGAGACAGGAAGTTTGAATGGGGAAGCTCAGTCCTTGCAGGTCATCCGTACAGCTTGCTCCGTTGACGAGGACAGAGAGGATCTGTTCTTTTCTATTCCTTTCAAGTCCCTTTCCAGGAACACCTCAGAGTTCTTTGCAAAGGTCTTGTGCGAATGGCCTGAGGAAGAAGACACTGTGGGCTGCAGTATGTGGGCTGGCTGACCTTCCCCGCACGGTGCGCAGCTCCCTGTACTTGCACCTTGCCTTTGGGAAATGCATACATTCTGTGATGAGGAATAGGCAAGGGGTGCAGGTCACCGAATGTTTCTCCCACTTATTTGGAGATGAAAACAAAGAAGTTTTGCCATGAAACTCGAGAGAGGCTTATGATGTACAAGTGTACGCACAAAGGTAGAACCTTATCCTCCTGCCCCCAGGGACACGTTCCGTACCTTGTCGCAACAGAGGGAGTGAGGATTTGTTGAACCCGATAGTGGGAAACGGATATGTACATTGTGGAAGAAACGAGGCTTTCCTTCCCTGCAGTAGTGCGTGTGTGCTGCCAGTGCGCCTTAGGCACCCAGTGCCTCGAGCGGCACTCTCGTCGGACTCCAAATAGCCCCATTTCAGGAATGTAAATCACCACCCTTCCTACCCCGCCTTCACATACATTTTTCCCCCAAGGAAAAAACATCTCGGAGAGGTAGTCGAGGCTTACTGTGAGAAATAAGTGGCTGCAAACCTAGGGGGAAAGGCCGGGTTCACTCGACCGTCAGAAAACTCCTGCCCTGCACGTTGACTGAGAGCACTGCGTGTTCGATCCGTACCCAAGAGCACTTACGGTGCCTCGCTTTCTACCTTAGAGATCACGTCTCTCCAGGCTTCCTGAGGCACGTATTCCTTCCTGCGCCAAAGAAGCCCTGATAAGGGCCCCTTGGCAGGTATGACGGTCGTTTAAATTTCTTGTGCTTTGGGGCAGCTCTGCGTTCTTTGCACGATGAGAAGGCGCATCGCTTGTATAAACCTCTCGTCTCCAGTGTTGAGCAGACACATGAACACGCCCTTACGTCCTCGCTGTTACACCCCCCTTAAGTAATTCCTTCCCCACGTAGACACCCGAGGTGATTTCTATACCCCAGCAACCACGTGCCTCTGCGACATTTCCCATAAGCTGCCCAAACACACCCACGCACATTACAGAGACCAGGTTCCCTTTCCAGGCCGTGCGAAAGCCTTTCAGCCCTCTCGGATCTGGACTCCCCAACTACTGGCCTTGTTGATGTAACTGGAGAAAGGCTTATTCGCACGGCTCTGAAATGCTGAACAACTCCCTACTGCTCGTCGATACATACACCTCACCTAGGCCGTGGAGCCGTGAGTGATCCTTTCTACACCCGGCTCTTCCATATGCCATACATGTCCTCCGTGGAAAGAAGCGTTGCTCTCCAGAGAGGGAAGCCGTACTCGCTTGCCGGGTGGGCACAGGGAGCTCAGGCACAACTCGACGATCCCCGAGCAAGTGCAATATTCCTGGTGCCTGCGGCAAGCCATTTCGTAGCTGGCACTCTTGGAACATGACTTCCTTGGCAGGCAAGGATGCAGGGCAGGCAGGGCCGTGGATTCTGAGACAGGGATATACACTTGTCTGCATGACTCGGGCGAGAGCCAGCTATAACCGTGCCGAGGAACATCCTTTGATCTCCAGTTTGCTTGAGCACGCTTTGTGTCGTTCACCATCATGTCGGACGAAATATGCCAGTTTGCGAAAAATGGACGAAAGACATATCATTTTTCCCGGATCGTTAGGCAGAGCTGCTTATCTTCTCTTAGGAAAACAAGGATATAGAAAGTTTGTGCCGGTAACACGGCACCCAGGACTTCAGGTTCCCTCTTGGAAGCTCTTCGTTGTATGCGGGAAGAGAAGGCCTTGGCTTGCAGTCTGTGGCCATTGCAGGGGTCGGGCGGAGGAAACCTCGCCTTTGCCACCACCACGCTTCTTCACACGCATGGGGAGAACACACGCCCTGTGTCAGTCACTTGCCAGAAATACGTACCCGTCCAGGACCGTGTTCTCAGTGATACCTTCCTGTAAAAGGGAGAGAGGAAGTTTGAATGGGGAAGCTCAGTCTTTGCAGGTCATCCGTACAGCTTGCTCCGTTGACGAGGACAGAGAGGATCTGTTCTTTTCTATTCCTTTCAAGTCCCTTTCCAGGAACACCTCAGAGTTCTTTGCAAAGGTCTTGTGCGAATGGCCTGAGGAAGAAGACACTGTGGGCTGCAGTATGTGGGCTGGCTGACCTTCCCCGCACGGTGCGCAGCTCCCTGTACTTGCACCTTGCCTTTGGGAAATGCATACATTCTGTGATGAGGAAGAGGCAAGGGGTGCAGGTCACCGAATGTTTCTCCCACTTATTTGGAGATGAAAACAAAGAAGTTTTGCCATGAAACTCGAGAGAGGCTTATGATGTACAAGTGTACGCACAAAGGTAGAACCTTATCCTCCTGCCCCCAGGGACACGTTCCGTACCTTGTCGCAACAGAGGGAGTGAGGATTTGTTGAACCCGATAGTGGGAAACGGATATGTACATTGTGGAAGAAACGAGGCTTTCCTTCCCTGCAGTAGTGCGTGTGTGCTGCCACTGCGCCTTAGGCACCCAGTGCCTCGAGCGGCACTCTCGTCGGACTCCAAATAGCCCCATTACAGGAATGTAAATCACCACTCTTCCTACCCCGCCTTCACATACATTTTTCCCCCAAGGAAAAAACATCTCGGAGAGGTAGTCGAGTCTTACTGTGAGAAATAAGTGGCTGCAAACCTAGGGGGAAAGGCCGGGTTCACTCGACCGTCAGAAAACTCCTGCCCTGCACGTTGACTGAGAGCACTGCGTGTTCGATCCGTACCCAAGAGCACTTACGGTGCCTCGCTTTCTACCTTAGAGATCACGTCTCTCCAGGCTTCCTGAGGCACGTATTCCTTCCTGCGCCAAAGAAGCCCTGATAAGGGCGCCTTGGCAGGTATGACGGTCGTTTAAATTTCTTGTGCTTTGGGGCAGCTCTGCGTTCTTTGCACGATGAGAAGGCGCATCGCTTGTATAAACCTCTCGTCTCCAGTGTTGAGCAGACACATGAACACGCCCATACGTCCTCGCTGTTACACCCCCCTTAAGTAATTCCTTCCCCACGTAGACACCCGAGGTGATTTCTATACCCCAGCAACCACGTGCCTCTGCGACATTTCCCATAAGCTGCCCAAACACACCCACGCACATTACAGAGACCAGGTTCCCTTTCCAGGCCGTGCGAAAGCCTTTCAGCCCTCTCGGATCTGGACTCCCCAACTACTGGCCTTGTTGATGTAACTGGAGAAAGGCTTATTCGCACGGCTCTGAAATGCTGAACAACTCCCTACTGCTCGTCGATACATACACCTCACCTAGGCCGTGGAGCCGTGAGTGATCCTTTCTACACCCGGCTCTTCCATATGCCATACATGTCCTCCGTGGAAAGAAGCGTTGCTCTCCAGAGAGGGAAGCCGTACTCGCTTGCCGGGTGGGCACAGGGAGCTCAGGCACAACTCGAAGATCCCCGAGCAAGTGCAATATTCCTGGTGCCTGCGGCAAGCCATTTCGTAGCTGGCACTCTTGGAACATGACTTCCTTGGCAGGCAAGGATGCAGGGCAGGCAGGGCCGTGGATTCTGAGACAGGGATATACACTTGTCTGCATGACTCGGGCGAGAGCCAGCTATAACCGTGCCGAGGAAAATCCTTTGATCTCCAGTTTGCTTGAGCACGCTTTGTGTCGTTCACCATCATGTCGGACGAAATATGCCAGTTTGCGAAAAATGGACGAAAGACATATCATTTTTCCCGGATCGTTAGGCAGAGCTGCTTATCTTCTCTTAGGAAAACAAGGATATAGAAAGTTTGTGCCGGTAACACCGCACCCAGGACTTCAGGTTCCCTCTTGGAAGCTCTTCGTTGTATGCGGGAAGAGAAGGCCTTGGCTTGCAGTCTGTGGCCATTGCAGGGGTCGGGCGGAGGAAACCTCGCCTTTGCCACCACCACGCTTCTTCACACGCATGGGGAGAACACACGCCCTGTGTCAGTCACTTGCCAGAAATACGTACCCGTCCAGGACCGTGTTCTCAGTGATACCTTCCTGTAAAAGGGAGAGAGGAAGTTTGAATGGGGAAGCTCAGTCTTTGCAGGTCATCCGTACAGCTTGCTCCGTTGACGAGGACAGAGAGGATCTGTTCTTTTCTATTCCTTTCAAGTCCCTTTCCAGGAACACCTCAGAGTTCTTTGCAAAGGTCTTGTGCGAATGGCCTGAGGAAGAAGACACTGTGGGCTGCAGTATGTGGGCTGGCTGACCTTCCCCGCACGGTGCGCAGCTCCCTGTACTTGCACCTTGCCTTTGGGAAATGCATACATTCTGTGATGAGGAAGAGGCAAGGCGTGCAGGTCACCGAATGTTTCTCCCACTTATTTGGAGATGAAAACAAAGAAGTTTTGCCATGAAACTCGAGAGAGGCTTATGATGTACAAGTGTACGCACAAAGGTAGAACCTTATCCTCCTGCCCCCAGGGACACGTTCCGTACCTTGTCGCAACAGAGGGAGTGAGGATTTGTTGAACCCGATAGTGGGAAACGGATATGTACATTGTGGAAGAAACGAGGCTTTCCTTCCCTGCAGTAGTGCGTGTGTGCTGCCACTGCGCCTTAGGCACCCAGTGCCTCGAGCGGCACTCTCGTCGGACTCCAAATAGCCCCATTACAGGAATGTAAATCACCACCCTTCCTACCCCGCCTTCACATACATTTTTCCCCCAAGGAAAAAACATCTCGGAGAGGTAGTCGAGTCTTACTGTGAGAAATAAGTGGCTGCAAACCTAGGGGGAAAGGCCGGGTTCACTCGACCGTCAGAAAACTCCTGCCCTGCACGTTGACTGAGAGCACTGCGTGTTCGATCCGTACCCAAGAGCACTTACGGTGCCTCGCTTTCTACCTTAGAGATCACGTCTCTCCAGGCTTCCTGAGGCACGTATTCCTTCCTGCGCCAAAGAAGCCCTGATAAGGGCGCCTTGGCAGGTATGACGGTCGTTTAAATTTCTTGTGCTTTGGGGCAGCTCTGCGTTCTTTGCACGATGAGAAGGCGCATCGCTTGTATAAACCTCTCGTCTCCAGTGTTGAGCAGACACATGAACACGCCCATACGTCCTCGCTGTTACACCCCCCTTAAGTAATTCCTTCCCCACGTAGACACCCGAGGTGATTTCTATACCCCAGCAACCACGTGCCTCTGCGACATTTCCCATAAGCTGCTCAAACACACCCACGCACATTACAGAGACCAGGTTCCCTTTCCAGGCCGTGCGAAAGCCTTTCAGCCCTCTCGGATCTGGACTCCCCAACTACTGGCCTTGTTGATGTAACTGGAGAAAGGCTTATTCGCACGGCTCTGAAATGCTGAACAACTCCCTACTGCTCGTCGATACATACACCTCACCTAGGCCGTGGAGCCGTGAGTGATCCTTTCTACACCCGGCTCTTCCATATGCCATACATGTCCTCCGTGGAAAGAAGCGTTGCTCTCCAGAGAGGGAAGCCGTACTCGCTTGCCGGGTGGGCACAGGGAGCTCAGGCACAACTCGAAGATCCCCGAGCAAGTGCAATATTCCTGGTGCCTGCGGCAAGCCATTTCGTAGCTGGCACTCTTGGAACATGACTTCCTTGGCAGGCAAGGATGCAGGGCAGGCAGGGCCGTGGATTCTGAGACAGGGATATACACTTGTCTGCATGACTCGGGCGAGAGCCAGCTATAACCGTGCCGAGGAAAATCCTTTGATCTCCAGTTTGCTTGAGCACGCTTTGTGTCGTTCACCATCATGTCGGACGAAATATGCCAGTTTGCGAAAAATGGACGAAAGACATATCATTTTTCCCGGATCGTTAGGCAGAGCTGCTTATCTTCTCTTAGGAAAACAAGGATATAGAAAGTTTGTGCCGGTAACACCGCACCCAGGACTTCAGGTTCCCTCTTGGAAGCTCTTCGTTGTATGCGGGAAGAGAAGGCCTTGGCTTGCAGTCTGTGGCCATTGCAGGGGTCGGGCGGAGGAAACCTCGCCTTTGCCACCACCACGCTTCTTCACACGCATGGGGAGAACACACGCCCTGTGTCAGTCACTTGCCAGAAATACGTACCCGTCCAGGACCGTGTTCTCAGTGATACCTTCCTGTAAAAGGGAGAGAGGAAGTTTGAATGGGGAAGCTCAGTCTTTGCAGGTCATCCGTACAGCTTGCTCCGTTGACGAGGACAGAGAGGATCTGTTCTTTTCTATTCCTTTCAAGTCCCTTTCCAGGAACACCTCAGAGTTCTTTGCAAAGGTCTTGTGCGAATGGCCTGAGGAAGAAGACACTGTGGGCTGCAGTATGTGGGCTGGCTGACCTTCCCCGCACGGTGCGCAGCTCCCTGTACTTGCACCTTGCCTTTGGGAAATGCATACATTCTGTGATGAGGAAGAGGCAAGGCGTGCAGGTCACCGAATGTTTCTCCCACTTATTTGGAGATGAAAACAAAGAAGTTTTGCCATGAAACTCGAGAGAGGCTTATGATGTACAAGTGTACGCACAAAGGTAGAACCTTATCCTCCTGCCCCCAGGGACACGTTCCGTACCTTGTCGCAACAGAGGGAGTGAGGATTTGTTGAACCCGATAGTGGGAAACGGATATGTACATTGTGGAAGAAACGAGGCTTTCCTTCCCTGCAGTAGTGCGTGTGTGCTGCCACTGCGCCTTAGGCACCCAGTGCCTCGAGCGGCACTCTCGTCGGACTCCAAATAGCCCCATTACAGGAATGTAAATCACCACCCTTCCTACCCCGCCTTCACATACATTTTTCCCCCAAGGAAAAAACATCTCGGAGAGGTAGTCGAGTCTTACTGTGAGAAATAAGTGGCTGCAAACCTAGGGGGAAAGGCCGGGTTCACTCGACCGTCAGAAAACTCCTGCCCTGCACGTTGACTGAGAGCACTGCGTGTTCGATCCGTACCCAAGAGCACTTACGGTGCCTCGCTTTCTACCTTAGAGATCACGTCTCTCCAGGCTTCCTGAGGCACGTATTCCTTCCTGCGCCAAAGAAGCCCTGATAAGGGCGCCTTGGCAGGTATGACGGTCGTTTAAATTTCTTGTGCTTTGGGGCAGCTCTGCGTTCTTTGCACGATGAGAAGGCGCATCGCTTGTATAAACCTCTCGTCTCCAGTGTTGAGCAGACACATGAACACGCCCATACGTCCTCGCTGTTACACCCCCCTTAAGTAATTCCTTCCCCACGTAGACACCCGAGGTGATTTCTATACCCCAGCAACCACGTGCCTCTGCGACATTTCCCATAAGCTGCTCAAACACACCCACGCACATTACAGAGACCAGGTTCCCTTTCCAGGCCGTGCGAAAGCCTTTCAGCCCTCTCGGATCTGGACTCCCCAACTACTGGCCTTGTTGATGTAACTGGAGAAAGGCTTATTCGCACGGCTCTGAAATGCTGAACAACTCCCTACTGCTCGTCGATACATACACCTCACCTAGGCCGTGGAGCCGTGAGTGATCCTTTCTACACCCGGCTCTTCCATATGCCATACATGTCCTCCGTGGAAAGAAGCGTTGCTCTCCAGAGAGGGAAGCCGTACTCGCTTGCCGGGTGGGCACAGGGAGCTCAGGCACAACTCGAAGATCCCCGAGCAAGTGCAATATTCCTGGTGCCTGCGGCAAGCCATTTCGTAGCTGGCACTCTTGGAACATGACTTCCTTGGCAGGCAAGGATGCAGGGCAGGCAGGGCCGTGGATTCTGAGACAGGGATATACACTTGTCTGCATGACTCGGGCGAGAGCCAGCTATAACCGTGCCGAGGAAAATCCTTTGATCTCCAGTTTGCTTGAGCACGCTTTGTGTCGTTCACCATCATGTCGGACGAAATATGCCAGTTTGCGAAAAATGGACGAAAGACATATCATTTTTCCCGGATCGTTAGGCAGAGCTGCTTATCTTCTCTTAGGAAAACAAGGATATAGAAAGTTTGTGCCGGTAACACCGCACCCAGGACTTCAGGTTCCCTCTTGGAAGCTCTTCGTTGTATGCGGGAAGAGAAGGCCTTGGCTTGCAGTCTGTGGCCATTGCAGGGGTCGGGCGGAGGAAACCTCGCCTTTGCCACCACCACGCTTCTTCACACGCATGGGGAGAACACACGCCCTGTGTCAGTCACTTGCCAGAAATACGTACCCGTCCAGGACCGTGTTCTCAGTGATACCTTCCTGTAAAAGGGAGAGAGGAAGTTTGAATGGGGAAGCTCAGTCTTTGCAGGTCATCCGTACAGCTTGCTCCGTTGACGAGGACAGAGAGGATCTGTTCTTTTCTATTCCTTTCAAGTCCCTTTCCAGGAACACCTCAGAGTTCTTTGCAAAGGTCTTGTGCGAATGGCCTGAGGAAGAAGACACTGTGGGCTGCAGTATGTGGGCTGGCTGACCTTCCCCGCACGGTGCGCAGCTCCCTGTACTTGCACCTTGCCTTTGGGAAATGCATACATTCTGTGATGAGGAAGAGGCAAGGCGTGCAGGTCACCGAATGTTTCTCCCACTTATTTGGAGATGAAAACAAAGAAGTTTTGCCATGAAACTCGAGAGAGGCTTATGATGTACAAGTGTACGCACAAAGGTAGAACCTTATCCTCCTGCCCCCAGGGACACGTTCCGTACCTTGTCGCAACAGAGGGAGTGAGGATTTGTTGAACCCGATAGTGGGAAACGGATATGTACATTGTGGAAGAAACGAGGCTTTCCTTCCCTGCAGTAGTGCGTGTGTGCTGCCACTGCGCCTTAGGCACCCAGTGCCTCGAGCGGCACTCTCGTCGGACTCCAAATAGCCCCATTACAGGAATGTAAATCACCACCCTTCCTACCCCGCCTTCACATACATTTTTCCCCCAAGGAAAAAACATCTCGGAGAGGTAGTCGAGTCTTACTGTGAGAAATAAGTGGCTGCAAACCTAGGGGGAAAGGCCGGGTTCACTCGACCGTCAGAAAACTCCTGCCCTGCACGTTGACTGAGAGCACTGCGTGTTCGATCCGTACCCAAGAGCACTTACGGTGCCTCGCTTTCTACCTTAGAGATCACGTCTCTCCAGGCTTCCTGAGGCACGTATTCCTTCCTGCGCCAAAGAAGCCCTGATAAGGGCGCCTTGGCAGGTATGACGGTCGTTTAAATTTCTTGTGCTTTGGGGCAGCTCTGCGTTCTTTGCACGATGAGAAGGCGCATCGCTTGTATAAACCTCTCGTCTCCAGTGTTGAGCAGACACATGAACACGCCCATACGTCCTCGCTGTTACACCCCCCTTAAGTAATTCCTTCCCCACGTAGACACCCGAGGTGATTTCTATACCCCAGCAACCACGTGCCTCTGCGACATTTCCCATAAGCTGCTCAAACACACCCACGCACATTACAGAGACCAGGTTCCCTTTCCAGGCCGTGCGAAAGCCTTTCAGCCCTCTCGGATCTGGACTCCCCAACTACTGGCCTTGTTGATGTAACTGGAGAAAGGCTTATTCGCACGGCTCTGAAATGCTGAACAACTCCCTACTGCTCGTCGATACATACACCTCACCTAGGCCGTGGAGCCGTGAGTGATCCTTTCTACACCCGGCTCTTCCATATGCCATACATGTCCTCCGTGGAAAGAAGCGTTGCTCTCCAGAGAGGGAAGCCGTACTCGCTTGCCGGGTGGGCACAGGGAGCTCAGGCACAACTCGACGATCCCCGAGCAAGTGCAATATTCCTGGTGCCTGCGGCAAGCCATTTCGTAGCTGGCACTCTTGGAACATGACTTCCTTGGCAGGCAAGGATGCAGGGCAGGCAGGGCCGTGGATTCTGAGACAGGGATATACACTTGTCTGCATGACTCGGGCGAGAGCCAGCTATAACCGTGCCGAGGAAAATCCTTTGATCTCCAGTTTGCTTGAGCACGCTTTGTGTCGTTCACCATCATGTCGGACGAAATATGCCAGTTTGCGAAAAATGGACGAAAGACATATCATTTTTCCCGGATCGTTAGGCAGAGCTGCTTATCTTCTCTTAGGAAAACAAGGATATAGAAAGTTTGTGCCGGTAACACCGCACCCAGGACTTCAGGTTCCCTCTTGGAAGCTCTTCGTTGTATGCGGGAAGAGAAGGCCTTGGCTTGCAGTCTGTGGCCATTGCAGGGGTCGGGCGGAGGAAACCTCGCCTTTGCCACCACCACGCTTCTTCACACGCATGGGGAGAACACACGCCCTGTGTCAGTCACTTGCCAGAAATACGTACCCGTCCAGGACCGTGTTCTCAGTGATACCTTCCTGTAAAAGGGAGAGAGGAAGTTTGAATGGGGAAGCTCAGTCTTTGCAGGTCATCCGTACAGCTTGCTCCGTTGACGAGGACAGAGAGGATCTGTTCTTTTCTATTCCTTTCAAGTCCCTTTCCAGGAACACCTCAGAGTTCTTTGCAAAGGTCTTGTGCGAATGGCCTGAGGAAGAAGACACTGTGGGCTGCAGTATGTGGGCTGGCTGACCTTCCCCGCACGGTGCGCAGCTCCCTGTACTTGCACCTTGCCTTTGGGAAATGCATACATTCTGTGATGAGGAAGAGGCAAGGCGTGCAGGTCACCGAATGTTTCTCCCACTTATTTGGAGATGAAAACAAAGAAGTTTTGCCATGAAACTCGAGAGAGGCTTATGATGTACAAGTGTACGCACAAAGGTAGAACCTTATCCTCCTGCCCCCAGGGACACGTTCCGTACCTTGTCGCAACAGAGGGAGTGAGGATTTGTTGAACCCGATAGTGGGAAACGGATATGTACATTGTGGAAGAAACGAGGCTTTCCTTCCCTGCAGTAGTGCGTGTGTGCTGCCACTGCGCCTTAGGCACCCAGTGCCTCGAGCGGCACTCTCGTCGGACTCCAAATAGCCCCATTACAGGAATGTAAATCACCACTCTTCCTACCCCGCCTTCACATACATTTTTCCCCCAAGGAAAAAACATCTCGGAGAGGTAGTCGAGTCTTACTGTGAGAAATAAGTGGCTGCAAACCTAGGGGGAAAGGCCGGGTTCACTCGACCGTCAGAAAACTCCTGCCCTGCACGTTGACTGAGAGCACTGCGTGTTCGATCCGTACCCAAGAGCACTTACGGTGCCTCGCTTTCTACCTTAGAGATCACGTCTCTCCAGGCTTCCTGAGGCACGTATTCCTTCCTGCGCCAAAGAAGCCCTGATAAGGGCGCCTTGGCAGGTATGACGGTCGTTTAAATTTCTTGTGCTTTGGGGCAGCTCTGCGTTCTTTGCACGATGAGAAGGCGCATCGCTTGTATAAACCTCTCGTCTCCAGTGTTGAGCAGACACATGAACACGCCCATACGTCCTCGCTGTTACACCCCCCTTAAGTAATTCCTTCCCCACGTAGACACCCGAGGTGATTTCTATACCCCAGCAACCACGTGCCTCTGCGACATTTCCCATAAGCTGCTCAAACACAACCACGCACATTACAGAGACCAGGTTCCCTTTCCAGGCCGTGCGAAAGCCTTTCAGCCCTCTCGGATCTGGACTCCCCAACTACTGGCCTTGTTGATGTAACTGGAGAAAGGCTTATTCGCACGGCTCTGAAATGCTGAACAACTCCCTACTGCTCGTCGATACATACACCTCACCTAGGCCGTGGAGCCGTGAGTGATCCTTTCTACACCCGGCTCTTCCATATGCCATACATGTCCTCCGTGGAAAGAAGCGTTGCTCTCCAGAGAGGGAAGCCGTACTCGCTTGCCGGGTGGGCACAGGGAGCTCAGGCACAACTCGACGATCCCCGAGCAAGTGCAATATTCCTGGTGCCTGCGGCAAGCCATTTCGTAGCTGGCACTCTTGGAACATGACTTCCTTGGCAGGCAAGGATGCAGGGCAGGCAGGGCCGTGGATTCTGAGACAGGGATATACACTTGTCTGCATGACTCGGGCGAGAGCCAGCTATAACCGTGCCGAGGAAAATCCTTTGATCTCCAGTTTGCTTGAGCACGCTTTGTGTCGTTCACCATCATGTCGGACGAAATATGCCAGTTTGCGAAAAATGGACGAAAGACATATCATTTTTCCCGGATCGTTAGGCAGAGCTGCTTATCTTCTCTTAGGAAAACAAGGATATAGAAAGTTTGTGCCGGTAACACGGCACCCAGGACTTCAGGTTCCCTCTTGGAAGCTCTTCGTTGTATGCGGGAAGAGAAGGCCTTGGCTTGCAGTCTGTGGCCATTGCAGGGGTCGGGCGGAGGAAACCTCGCCTTTGCCACCACCACGCTTCTTCACACGCATGGGGAGAACACACGCCCTGTGTCAGTCACTTGCCAGAAATACGTACCCGTCCAGGACCGTGTTCTCAGTGATACCTTCCTGTAAAAGGGAGAGAGGAAGTTTGAATGGGGAAGCTCAGTCTTTGCAGGTCATCCGTACAGCTTGCTCCGTTGACGAGGACAGAGAGGATCTGTTCTTTTCTATTCCTTTCAAGTCCCTTTCCAGGAACACCTCAGAGTTCTTTGCAAAGGTCTTGTGCGAATGGCCTGAGGAAGAAGACACTGTGGGCTGCAGTATGTGGGCTGGCTGACCTTCCCCGCACGGTGCGCAGCTCCCTGTACTTGCACCTTGCCTTTGGGAAATGCATACATTCTGTGATGAGGAAGAGGCAAGGCGTGCAGGTCACCGAATGTTTCTCCCACTTATTTGGAGATGAAAACAAAGAAGTTTTGCCATGAAACTCGAGAGAGGCTTATGATGTACAAGTGTACGCACAAAGGTAGAACCTTATCCTCCTGCCCCCAGGGACACGTTCCGTACCTTGTCGCAACAGAGGGAGTGAGGATTTGTTGAACCCGATAGTGGGAAACGGATATGTACATTGTGGAAGAAACGAGGCTTTCCTTCCCTGCAGTAGTGCGTGTGTGCTGCCACTGCGCCTTAGGCACCCAGTGCCTCGAGCGGCACTCTCGTCGGACTCCAAATAGCCCCATTACAGGAATGTAAATCACCACTCTTCCTACCCCGCCTTCACATACATTTTTCCCCCAAGGAAAAAACATCTCGGAGAGGTAGTCGAGTCTTACTGTGAGAAATAAGTGGCTGCAAACCTAGGGGGAAAGGCCGGGTTCACTCGACCGTCAGAAAACTCCTGCCCTGCACGTTGACTGAGAGCACTGCGTGTTCGATCCGTACCCAAGAGCACTTACGGTGCCTCGCTTTCTACCTTAGAGATCACGTCTCTCCAGGCTTCCTGAGGCACGTATTCCTTCCTGCGCCAAAGAAGCCCTGATAAGGGCGCCTTGGCAGGTATGACGGTCGTTTAAATTTCTTGTGCTTTGGGGCAGCTCTGCGTTCTTTGCACGATGAGAAGGCGCATCGCTTGTATAAACCTCTCGTCTCCAGTGTTGAGCAGACACATGAACACGCCCATACGTCCTCGCTGTTACACCCCCCTTAAGTAATTCCTTCCCCACGTAGACACCCGAGGTGATTTCTATACCCCAGCAACCACGTGCCTCTGCGACATTTCCCATAAGCTGCTCAAACACACCCACGCACATTACAGAGACCAGGTTCCCTTTCCAGGCCGTGCGAAAGCCTTTCAGCCCTCTCGGATCTGGACTCCCCAACTACTGGCCTTGTTGATGTAACTGGAGAAAGGCTTATTCGCACGGCTCTGAAATGCTGAACAACTCCCTACTGCTCGTCGATACATACAGCTCACCTAGGCCGTGGAGCCGTGAGTGATCCTTTCTACACCCGGCTCTTCCATATGCCATACATGTCCTCCGTGGAAAGAAGCGTTGCTCTCCAGAGAGGGAAGCCGTACTCGCTTGCCGGGTGGGCACAGGGAGCTCAGGCACAACTCGACGATCCCCGAGCAAGTGCAATATTCCTGGTGCCTGCGGCAAGCCATTTCGTAGCTGGCACTCTTGGAACATGACTTCCTTGGCAGGCAAGGATGCAGGGCAGGCAGGGCCGTGGATTCTGAGACAGGGATATACACTTGTCTGCATGACTCGGGCGAGAGCCAGCTATAACCGTGCCGAGGAAAATCCTTTGATCTCCAGTTTGCTTGAGCACGCTTTGTGTCGTTCACCATCATGTCGGACGAAATATGCCAGTTTGCGAAAAATGGACGAAAGACATATCATTTTTCCCAGATCGTTAGGCAGAGCTGCTTATCTTCTCTTAGGAAAACAAGGATATAGAAAGTTTGTGCCGGTAACACCGCACCCAGGACTTCAGGTTCCCTCTTGGAAGCTCTTCGTTGTATGCGGGAAGAGAAGGCCTTGGCTTGCAGTCTGTGGCCATTGCAGGGGTCGGGCGGAGGAAACCTCGCCTTTGCCACCACCACGCTTCTTCACACGCATGGGGAGAACACACGCCCTGTGTCAGTCACTTGCCAGAAATACGTACCCGTCCAGGACCGTGTTCTCAGTGATACCTTCCTGTAAAAGGGAGAGAGGAAGTTTGAATGGGGAAGCTCAGTCTTTGCAGGTCATCCGTACAGCTTGCTCCGTTGACGAGGACAGAGAGGATCTGTTCTTTTCTATTCCTTTCAAGTCCCTTTCCAGGAACACCTCAGAGTTCTTTGCAAAGGTCTTGTGCGAATGGCCTGAGGAAGAAGACACTGTGGGCTGCAGTATGTGGGCTGGCTGACCTTCCCCGCACGGTGCGCAGCTCCCTGTACTTGCACCTTGCCTTTGGGAAATGCATACATTCTGTGATGAGGAAGAGGCAAGGCGTGCAGGTCACCGAATGTTTCTCCCACTTATTTGGAGATGAAAACAAAGAAGTTTTGCCATGAAACTCGAGAGAGGCTTATGATGTACAAGTGTACGCACAAAGGTAGAACCTTATCCTCCTGCCCCCAGGGACACGTTCCGTACCTTGTCGCAACAGAGGGAGTGAGGATTTGTTGAACCCGATAGTGGGAAACGGATATGTACATTGTGGAAGAAACGAGGCTTTCCTTCCCTGCAGTAGTGCGTGTGTGCTGCCACTGCGCCTTAGGCACCCAGTGCCTCGAGCGGCACTCTCGTCGGACTCCAAATAGCCCCATTACAGGAATGTAAATCACCACCCTTCCTACCCCGCCTTCACATACATTTTTCCCCCAAGGAAAAAACATCTCGGAGAGGTAGTCGAGTCTTACTGTGAGAAATAAGTGGCTGCAAACCTAGGGGGAAAGGCCGGGTTCACTCGACCGTCAGAAAACTCCTGCCCTGCACGTTGACTGAGAGCACTGCGTGTTCGATCCGTACCCAAGAGCACTTACGGTGCCTCGCTTTCTACCTTAGAGATCACGTCTCTCCAGGCTTCCTGAGGCACGTATTCCTTCCTGCGCCAAAGAAGCCCTGATAAGGGCGCCTTGGCAGGTATGACGGTCGTTTAAATTTCTTGTGCTTTGGGGCAGCTCTGCGTTCTTTGCACGATGAGAAGGCGCATCGCTTGTATAAACCTCTCGTCTCCAGTGTTGAGCAGACACATGAACACGCCCATACGTCCTCGCTGTTACACCCCCCTTAAGTAATTCCTTCCCCACGTAGACACCCGAGGTGATTTCTATACCCCAGCAACCACGTGCCTCTGCGACATTTCCCATAAGCTGCTCAAACACACCCACGCACATTACAGAGACCAGGTTCCCTTTCCAGGCCGTGCGAAAGCCTTTCAGCCCTCTCGGATCTGGACTCCCCAACTACTGGCCTTGTTGATGTAACTGGAGAAAGGCTTATTCGCACGGCTCTGAAATGCTGAACAACTCCCTACTGCTCGTCGATACATACACCTCACCTAGGCCGTGGAGCCGTGAGTGATCCTTTCTACACCCGGCTCTTCCATATGCCATACATGTCCTCCGTGGAAAGAAGCGTTGCTCTCCAGAGAGGGAAGCCGTACTCGCTTGCCGGGTGGGCACAGGGAGCTCAGGCACAACTCGACGATCCCCGAGCAAGTGCAATATTCCTGGTGCCTGCGGCAAGCCATTTCGTAGCTGGCACTCTTGGAACATGACTTCCTTGGCAGGCAAGGATGCAGGGCAGGCAGGGCCGTGGATTCTGAGACAGGGATATACACTTGTCTGCATGACTCGGGCGAGAGCCAGCTATAACCGTGCCGAGGAAAATCCTTTGATCTCCAGTTTGCTTGAGCACGCTTTGTGTCGTTCACCATCATGTCGGACGAAATATGCCAGTTTGCGAAAAATGGACGAAAGACATATCATTTTTCCCGGATCGTTAGGCAGAGCTGCTTATCTTCTCTTAGGAAAACAAGGATATAGAAAGTTTGTGCCGGTAACACCGCACCCAGGACTTCAGGTTCCCTCTTGGAAGCTCTTCGTTGTATGCGGGAAGAGAAGGCCTTGGCTTGCAGTCTGTGGCCATTGCAGGGGTCGGGCGGAGGAAACCTCGCCTTTGCCACCACCACGCTTCTTCACACGCATGGGGAGAACACACGCCCTGTGTCAGTCACTTGCCAGAAATACGTACCCGTCCAGGACCGTGTTCTCAGTGATACCTTCCTGTAAAAGGGAGAGAGGAAGTTTGAATGGGGAAGCTCAGTCTTTGCAGGTCATCCGTACAGCTTGCTCCGTTGACGAGGACAGAGAGGATCTGTTCTTTTCTATTCCTTTCAAGTCCCTTTCCAGGAACACCTCAGAGTTCTTTGCAAAGGTCTTGTGCGAATGGCCTGAGGAAGAAGACACTGTGGGCTGCAGTATGTGGGCTGGCTGACCTTCCCCGCACGGTGCGCAGCTCCCTGTACTTGCACCTTGCCTTTGGGAAATGCATACATTCTGTGATGAGGAAGAGGCAAGGCGTGCAGGTCACCGAATGTTTCTCCCACTTATTTGGAGATGAAAACAAAGAAGTTTTGCCATGAAACTCGAGAGAGGCTTATGATGTACAAGTGTACGCACAAAGGTAGAACCTTATCCTCCTGCCCCCAGGGACACGTTCCGTACCTTGTCGCAACAGAGGGAGTGAGGATTTGTTGAACCCGATAGTGGGAAACGGATATGTACATTGTGGAAGAAACGAGGCTTTCCTTCCCTGCAGTAGTGCGTGTGTGCTGCCACTGCGCCTTAGGCACCCAGTGCCTCGAGCGGCACTCTCGTCGGACTCCAAATAGCCCCATTACAGGAATGTAAATCACCACCCTTCCTACCCCGCCTTCACATACATTTTTCCCCCAAGGAAAAAACATCTCGGAGAGGTAGTCGAGTCTTACTGTGAGAAATAAGTGGCTGCAAACCTAGGGGGAAAGGCCGGGTTCACTCGACCGTCAGAAAACTCCTGCCCTGCACGTTGACTGAGAGCACTGCGTGTTCGATCCGTACCCAAGAGCACTTACGGTGCCTCGCTTTCTACCTTAGAGATCACGTCTCTCCAGGCTTCCTGAGGCACGTATTCCTTCCTGCGCCAAAGAAGCCCTGATAAGGGCGCCTTGGCAGGTATGACGGTCGTTTAAATTTCTTGTGCTTTGGGGCAGCTCTGCGTTCTTTGCACGATGAGAAGGCGCATCGCTTGTATAAACCTCTCGTCTCCAGTGTTGAGCAGACACATGAACACGCCCATACGTCCTCGCTGTTACACCCCCCTTAAGTAATTCCTTCCCCACGTAGACACCCGAGGTGATTTCTATACCCCAGCAACCACGTGCCTCTGCGACATTTCCCATAAGCTGCTCAAACACACCCACGCACATTACAGAGACCAGGTTCCCTTTCCAGGCCGTGCGAAAGCCTTTCAGCCCTCTCGGATCTGGACTCCCCAACTACTGGCCTTGTTGATGTAACTGGAGAAAGGCTTATTCGCACGGCTCTGAAATGCTGAACAACTCCCTACTGCTCGTCGATACATACACCTCACCTAGGCCGTGGAGCCGTGAGTGATCCTTTCTACACCCGGCTCTTCCATATGCCATACATGTCCTCCGTGGAAAGAAGCGTTGCTCTCCAGAGAGGGAAGCCGTACTCGCTTGCCGGGTGGGCACAGGGAGCTCAGGCACAACTCGACGATCCCCGAGCAAGTGCAATATTCCTGGTGCCTGCGGCAAGCCATTTCGTAGCTGGCACTCTTGGAACATGACTTCCTTGGCAGGCAAGGATGCAGGGCAGGCAGGGCCGTGGATTCTGAGACAGGGATATACACTTGTCTGCATGACTCGGGCGAGAGCCAGCTATAACCGTGCCGAGGAAAATCCTTTGATCTCCAGTTTGCTTGAGCACGCTTTGTGTCGTTCACCATCATGTCGGACGAAATATGCCAGTTTGCGAAAAATGGACGAAAGACATATCATTTTTCCCGGATCGTTAGGCAGAGCTGCTTATCTTCTCTTAGGAAAACAAGGATATAGAAAGTTTGTGCCGGTAACACGGCACCCAGGACTTCAGGTTCCCTCTTGGAAGCTCTTCGTTGTATGCGGGAAGAGAAGGCCTTGGCTTGCAGTCTGTGGCCATTGCAGGGGTCGGGCGGAGGAAACCTCGCCTTTGCCACCACCACGCTTCTTCACACGCATGGGGAGAACACACGCCCTGTGTCAGTCACTTGCCAGAAATACGTACCCGTCCAGGACCGTGTTCTCAGTGATACCTTCCTGTAAAAGGGAGAGAGGAAGTTTGAATGGGGAAGCTCAGTCTTTGCAGGTCATCCGTACAGCTTGCTCCGTTGACGAGGACAGAGAGGATCTGTTCTTTTCTATTCCTTTCAAGTCCCTTTCCAGGAACACCTCAGAGTTCTTTGCAAAGGTCTTGTGCGAATGGCCTGAGGAAGAAGACACTGTGGGCTGCAGTATGTGGGCTGGCTGACCTTCCCCGCACGGTGCGCAGCTCCCTGTACTTGCACCTTGCCTTTGGGAAATGCATACATTCTGTGATGAGGAAGAGGCAAGGCGTGCAGGTCACCGAATGTTTCTCCCACTTATTTGGAGATGAAAACAAAGAAGTTTTGCCATGAAACTCGAGAGAGGCTTATGATGTACAAGTGTACGCACAAAGGTAGAACCTTATCCTCCTGCCCCCAGGGACACGTTCCGTACCTTGTCGCAACAGAGGGAGTGAGGATTTGTTGAACCCGATAGTGGGAAACGGATATGTACATTGTGGAAGAAACGAGGCTTTCCTTCCCTGCAGTAGTGCGTGTGTGCTGCCACTGCGCCTTAGGCACCCAGTGCCTCGAGCGGCACTCTCGTCGGACTCCAAATAGCCCCATTACAGGAATGTAAATCACCACTCTTCCTACCCCGCCTTCACATACATTTTTCCCCCAAGGAAAAAACATCTCGGAGAGGTAGTCGAGTCTTACTGTGAGAAATAAGTGGCTGCAAACCTAGGGGGAAAGGCCGGGTTCACTCGACCGTCAGAAAACTCCTGCCCTGCACGTTGACTGAGAGCACTGCGTGTTCGATCCGTACCCAAGAGCACTTACGGTGCCTCGCTTTCTACCTTAGAGATCACGTCTCTCCAGGCTTCCTGAGGCACGTATTCCTTCCTGCGCCAAAGAAGCCCTGATAAGGGCGCCTTGGCAGGTATGACGGTCGTTTAAATTTCTTGTGCTTTGGGGCAGCTCTGCGTTCTTTGCACGATGAGAAGGCGCATCGCTTGTATAAACCTCTCGTCTCCAGTGTTGAGCAGACACATGAACACGCCCATACGTCCTCGCTGTTACACCCCCCTTAAGTAATTCCTTCCCCACGTAGACACCCGAGGTGATTTCTATACCCCAGCAACCACGTGCCTCTGCGACATTTCCCATAAGCTGCTCAAACACACCCACGCACATTACAGAGACCAGGTTCCCTTTCCAGGCCGTGCGAAAGCCTTTCAGCCCTCTCGGATCTGGACTCCCCAACTACTGGCCTTGTTGATGTAACTGGAGAAAGGCTTATTCGCACGGCTCTGAAATGCTGAACAACTCCCTACTGCTCGTCGATACATACAGCTCACCTAGGCCGTGGAGCCGTGAGTGATCCTTTCTACACCCGGCTCTTCCATATGCCATACATGTCCTCCGTGGAAAGAAGCGTTGCTCTCCAGAGAGGGAAGCCGTACTCGCTTGCCGGGTGGGCACAGGGAGCTCAGGCACAACTCGACGATCCCCGAGCAAGTGCAATATTCCTGGTGCCTGCGGCAAGCCATTTCGTAGCTGGCACTCTTGGAACATGACTTCCTTGGCAGGCAAGGATGCAGGGCAGGCAGGGCCGTGGATTCTGAGACAGGGATATACACTTGTCTGCATGACTCGGGCGAGAGCCAGCTATAACCGTGCCGAGGAAAATCCTTTGATCTCCAGTTTGCTTGAGCACGCTTTGTGTCGTTCACCATCATGTCGGACGAAATATGCCAGTTTGCGAAAAATGGACGAAAGACATATCATTTTTCCCGGATCGTTAGGCAGAGCTGCTTATCTTCTCTTAGGAAAACAAGGATATAGAAAGTTTGTGCCGGTAACACCGCACCCAGGACTTCAGGTTCCCTCTTGGAAGCTCTTCGTTGTATGCGGGAAGAGAAGGCCTTGGCTTGCAGTCTGTGGCCATTGCAGGGGTCGGGCGGAGGAAACCTCGCCTTTGCCACCACCACGCTTCTTCACACGCATGGGGAGAACACACGCCCTGTGTCAGTCACTTGCCAGAAATACGTACCCGTCCAGGACCGTGTTCTCAGTGATACCTTCCTGTAAAAGGGAGAGAGGAAGTTTGAATGGGGAAGCTCAGTCTTTGCAGGTCATCCGTACAGCTTGCTCCGTTGACGAGGACAGAGAGGATCTGTTCTTTTCTATTCCTTTCAAGTCCCTTTCCAGGAACACCTCAGAGTTCTTTGCAAAGGTCTTGTGCGAATGGCCTGAGGAAGAAGACACTGTGGGCTGCAGTATGTGGGCTGGCTGACCTTCCCCGCACGGTGCGCAGCTCCCTGTACTTGCACCTTGCCTTTGGGAAATGCATACATTCTGTGATGAGGAAGAGGCAAGGCGTGCAGGTCACCGAATGTTTCTCCCACTTATTTGGAGATGAAAACAAAGAAGTTTTGCCATGAAACTCGAGAGAGGCTTATGATGTACAAGTGTACGCACAAAGGTAGAACCTTATCCTCCTGCCCCCAGGGACACGTTCCGTACCTTGTCGCAACAGAGGGAGTGAGGATTTGTTGAACCCGATAGTGGGAAACGGATATGTACATTGTGGAAGAAACGAGGCTTTCCTTCCCTGCAGTAGTGCGTGTGTGCTGCCACTGCGCCTTAGGCACCCAGTGCCTCGAGCGGCACTCTCGTCGGACTCCAAATAGCCCCATTACAGGAATGTAAATCACCACCCTTCCTACCCCGCCTTCACATACATTTTTCCCCCAAGGAAAAAACATCTCGGAGAGGTAGTCGAGTCTTACTGTGAGAAATAAGTGGCTGCAAACCTAGGGGGAAAGGCCGGGTTCACTCGACCGTCAGAAAACTCCTGCCCTGCACGTTGACTGAGAGCACTGCGTGTTCGATCCGTACCCAAGAGCACTTACGGTGCCTCGCTTTCTACCTTAGAGATCACGTCTCTCCAGGCTTCCTGAGGCACGTATTCCTTCCTGCGCCAAAGAAGCCCTGATAAGGGCGCCTTGGCAGGTATGACGGTCGTTTAAATTTCTTGTGCTTTGGGGCAGCTCTGCGTTCTTTGCACGATGAGAAGGCGCATCGCTTGTATAAACCTCTCGTCTCCAGTGTTGAGCAGACACATGAACACGCCCATACGTCCTCGCTGTTACACCCCCCTTAAGTAATTCCTTCCCCACGTAGACACCCGAGGTGATTTCTATACCCCAGCAACCACGTGCCTCTGCGACATTTCCCATAAGCTGCTCAAACACACCCACGCACATTACAGAGACCAGGTTCCCTTTCCAGGCCGTGCGAAAGCCTTTCAGCCCTCTCGGATCTGGACTCCCCAACTACTGGCCTTGTTGATGTAACTGGAGAAAGGCTTATTCGCACGGCTCTGAAATGCTGAACAACTCCCTACTGCTCGTCGATACATACAGCTCACCTAGGCCGTGGAGCCGTGAGTGATCCTTTCTACACCCGGCTCTTCCATATGCCATACATGTCCTCCGTGGAAAGAAGCGTTGCTCTCCAGAGAGGGAAGCCGTACTCGCTTGCCGGGTGGGCACAGGGAGCTCAGGCACAACTCGACGATCCCCGAGCAAGTGCAATATTCCTGGTGCCTGCGGCAAGCCATTTCGTAGCTGGCACTCTTGGAACATGACTTCCTTGGCAGGCAAGGATGCAGGGCAGGCAGGGCCGTGGATTCTGAGACAGGGATATACACTTGTCTGCATGACTCGGGCGAGAGCCAGCTATAACCGTGCCGAGGAAAATCCTTTGATCTCCAGTTTGCTTGAGCACGCTTTGTGTCGTTCACCATCATGTCGGACGAAATATGCCAGTTTGCGAAAAATGGACGAAAGACATATCATTTTTCCCGGATCGTTAGGCAGAGCTGCTTATCTTCTCTTAGGAAAACAAGGATATAGAAAGTTTGTGCCGGTAACACCGCACCCAGGACTTCAGGTTCCCTCTTGGAAGCTCTTCGTTGTATGCGGGAAGAGAAGGCCTTGGCTTGCAGTCTGTGGCCATTGCAGGGGTCGGGCGGAGGAAACCTCGCCTTTGCCACCACCACGCTTCTTCACACGCATGGGGAGAACACACGCCCTGTGTCAGTCACTTGCCAGAAATACGTACCCGTCCAGGACCGTGTTCTCAGTGATACCTTCCTGTAAAAGGGAGAGAGGAAGTTTGAATGGGGAAGCTCAGTCTTTGCAGGTCATCCGTACAGCTTGCTCCGTTGACGAGGACAGAGAGGATCTGTTCTTTTCTATTCCTTTCAAGTCCCTTTCCAGGAACACCTCAGAGTTCTTTGCAAAGGTCTTGTGCGAATGGCCTGAGGAAGAAGACACTGTGGGCTGCAGTATGTGGGCTGGCTGACCTTCCCCGCACGGTGCGCAGCTCCCTGTACTTGCACCTTGCCTTTGGGAAATGCATACATTCTGTGATGAGGAAGAGGCAAGGCGTGCAGGTCACCGAATGTTTCTCCCACTTATTTGGAGATGAAAACAAAGAAGTTTTGCCATGAAACTCGAGAGAGGCTTATGATGTACAAGTGTACGCACAAAGGTAGAACCTTATCCTCCTGCCCCCAGGGACACGTTCCGTACCTTGTCGCAACAGAGGGAGTGAGGATTTGTTGAACCCGATAGTGGGAAACGGATATGTACATTGTGGAAGAAACGAGGCTTTCCTTCCCTGCAGTAGTGCGTGTGTGCTGCCACTGCGCCTTAGGCACCCAGTGCCTCGAGCGGCACTCTCGTCGGACTCCAAATAGCCCCATTACAGGAATGTAAATCACCACCCTTCCTACCCCGCCTTCACATACATTTTTCCCCCAAGGAAAAAACATCTCGGAGAGGTAGTCTAGTCTTACTGTGAGAAATAAGTGGCTGCAAACCTAGGGGGAAAGGCCGGGTTCACTCGACCGTCAGAAAACTCCTGCCCTGCACGTTGACTGAGAGCACTGCGTGTTCGATCCGTACCCAAGAGCACTTACGGTGCCTCGCTTTCTACCTTAGAGATCACGTCTCTCCAGGCTTCCTGAGGCACGTATTCCTTCCTGCGCCAAAGAAGCCCTGATAAGGGCGCCTTGGCAGGTATGACGGTCGTTTAAATTTCTTGTGCTTTGGGGCAGCTCTGCGTTCTTTGCACGATGAGAAGGCGCATCGCTTGTATAAACCTCTCGTCTCCAGTGTTGAGCAGACACATGAACACGCCCATACGTCCTCGCTGTTACACCCCCCTTAAGTAATTCCTTCCCCACGTAGACACCCGAGGTGATTTCTATACCCCAGCAACCACGTGCCTCTGCGACATTTCCCATAAGCTGCTCAAACACACCCACGCACATTACAGAGACCAGGTTCCCTTTCCAGGCCGTGCGAAAGCCTTTCAGCCCTCTCGGATCTGGACTCCCCAACTACTGGCCTTGTTGATGTAACTGGAGAAAGGCTTATTCGCACGGCTCTGAAATGCTGAACAACTCCCTACTGCTCGTCGATACATACACCTCACCTAGGCCGTGGAGCCGTGAGTGATCCTTTCTACACCCGGCTCTTCCATATGCCATACATGTCCTCCGTGGAAAGAAGCGTTGCTCTCCAGAGAGGGAAGCCGTACTCGCTTGCCGGGTGGGCACAGGGAGCTCAGGCACAACTCGACGATCCCCGAGCAAGTGCAATATTCCTGGTGCCTGCGGCAAGCCATTTCGTAGCTGGCACTCTTGGAACATGACTTCCTTGGCAGGCAAGGATGCAGGGCAGGCAGGGCCGTGGATTCTGAGACAGGGATATACACTTGTCTGCATGACTCGGGCGAGAGCCAGCTATAACCGTGCCGAGGAAAATCCTTTGATCTCCAGTTTGCTTGAGCACGCTTTGTGTCGTTCACCATCATGTCGGACGAAATATGCCAGTTTGCGAAAAATGGACGAAAGACATATCATTTTTCCCGGATCGTTAGGCAGAGCTGCTTATCTTCTCTTAGGAAAACAAGGATATAGAAAGTTTGTGCCGGTAACACCGCACCCAGGACTTCAGGTTCCCTCTTGGAAGCTCTTCGTTGTATGCGGGAAGAGAAGGCCTTGGCTTGCAGTCTGTGGCCATTGCAGGGGTCGGGCGGAGGAAACCTCGCCTTTGCCACCACCACGCTTCTTCACACGCATGGGGAGAACACACGCCCTGTGTCAGTCACTTGCCAGAAATACGTACCCGTCCAGGACCGTGTTCTCAGTGATACCTTCCTGTAAAAGGGAGAGAGGAAGTTTGAATGGGGAAGCTCAGTCTTTGCAGGTCATCCGTACAGCTTGCTCCGTTGACGAGGACAGAGAGGATCTGTTCTTTTCTATTCCTTTCAAGTCCCTTTCCAGGAACACCTCAGAGTTCTTTGCAAAGGTCTTGTGCGAATGGCCTGAGGAAGAAGACACTGTGGGCTGCAGTATGTGGGCTGGCTGACCTTCCCCGCACGGTGCGCAGCTCCCTGTACTTGCACCTTGCCTTTGGGAAATGCATACATTCTGTGATGAGGAAGAGGCAAGGCGTGCAGGTCACCGAATGTTTCTCCCACTTATTTGGAGATGAAAACAAAGAAGTTTTGCCATGAAACTCGAGAGAGGCTTATGATGTACAAGTGTACGCACAAAGGTAGAACCTTATCCTCCTGCCCCCAGGGACACGTTCCGTACCTTGTCGCAACAGAGGGAGTGAGGATTTGTTGAACCCGATAGTGGGAAACGGATATGTACATTGTGGAAGAAACGAGGCTTTCCTTCCCTGCAGTAGTGCGTGTGTGCTGCCACTGCGCCTTAGGCACCCAGTGCCTCGAGCGGCACTCTCGTCGGACTCCAAATAGCCCCATTACAGGAATGTAAATCACCACTCTTCCTACCCCGCCTTCACATACATTTTTCCCCCAAGGAAAAAACATCTCGGAGAGGTAGTCGAGTCTTACTGTGAGAAATAAGTGGCTGCAAACCTAGGAGGAAAGGCCGGGTTCACTCGACCGTCAGAAAACTCCTGCCCTGCACGTTGACTGAGAGCACTGCGTGTTCGATCCGTACCCAAGAGCACTTACGGTGCCTCGCTTTCTACCTTAGAGATCACGTCTCTCCAGGCTTCCTGAGGCACGTATTCCTTCCTGCGCCAAAGAAGCCCTGATAAGGGCGCCTTGGCAGGTATGACGGTCGTTTAAATTTCTTGTGCTTTGGGGCAGCTCTGCGTTCTTTGCACGATGAGAAGGCGCATCGCTTGTATAAACCTCTCGTCTCCAGTGTTGAGCAGACACATGAACACGCCCATACGTCCTCGCTGTTACACCCCCCTTAAGTAATTCCTTCCCCACGTAGACACCCGAGGTGATTTCTATACCCCAGCAACCACGTGCCTCTGCGACATTTCCCATAAGCTGCTCAAACACACCCACGCACATTACAGAGACCAGGTTCCCTTTCCAGGCCGTGCGAAAGCCTTTCAGCCCTCTCGGATCTGGACTCCCCAACTACTGGCCTTGTTGATGTAACTGGAGAAAGGCTTATTCGCACGGCTCTGAAATGCTGAACAACTCCCTACTGCTCGTCGATACATACACCTCACCTAGGCCGTGGAGCCGTGAGTGATCCTTTCTACACCCGGCTCTTCCATATGCCATACATGTCCTCCGTGGAAAGAAGCGTTGCTCTCCAGAGAGGGAAGCCGTACTCGCTTGCCGGGTGGGCACAGGGAGCTCAGGCACAACTCGACGATCCCCGAGCAAGTGCAATATTCCTGGTGCCTGCGGCAAGCCATTTCGTAGCTGGCACTCTTGGAACATGACTTCCTTGGCAGGCAAGGATGCAGGGCAGGCAGGGCCGTGGATTCTGAGACAGGGATATACACTTGTCTGCATGACTCGGGCGAGAGCCAGCTATAACCGTGCCGAGGAAAATCCTTTGATCTCCAGTTTGCTTGAGCACGCTTTGTGTCGTTCACCATCATGTCGGACGAAATATGCCAGTTTGCGAAAAATGGACGAAAGACATATCATTTTTCCCGGATCGTTAGGCAGAGCTGCTTATCTTCTCTTAGGAAAACAAGGATATAGAAAGTTTGTGCCGGTAACACGGCACCCAGGACTTCAGGTTCCCTCTTGGAAGCTCTTCGTTGTATGCGGGAAGAGAAGGCCTTGGCTTGCAGTCTGTGGCCATTGCAGGGGTCGGGCGGAGGAAACCTCGCCTTTGCCACCACCACGCTTCTTCACACGCATGGGGAGAACACACGCCCTGTGTCAGTCACTTGCCAGAAATACGTACCCGTCCAGGACCGTGTTCTCAGTGATACCTTCCTGTAAAAGGGAGAGAGGAAGTTTGAATGGGGAAGCTCAGTCTTTGCAGGTCATCCGTACAGCTTGCTCCGTTGACGAGGACAGAGAGGATCTGTTCTTTTCTATTCCTTTCAAGTCCCTTTCCAGGAACACCTCAGAGTTCTTTGCAAAGGTCTTGTGCGAATGGCCTGAGGAAGAAGACACTGTGGGCTGCAGTATGTGGGCTGGCTGACCTTCCCCGCACGGTGCGCAGCTCCCTGTACTTGCACCTTGCCTTTGGGAAATGCATACATTCTGTGATGAGGAAGAGGCAAGGCGTGCAGGTCACCGAATGTTTCTCCCACTTATTTGGAGATGAAAACAAAGAAGTTTTGCCATGAAACTCGAGAGAGGCTTATGATGTACAAGTGTACGCACAAAGGTAGAACCTTATCCTCCTGCCCCCAGGGACACGTTCCGTACCTTGTCGCAACAGAGGGAGTGAGGATTTGTTGAACCCGATAGTGGGAAACGGATATGTACATTGTGGAAGAAACGAGGCTTTCCTTCCCTGCAGTAGTGCGTGTGTGCTGCCACTGCGCCTTAGGCACCCAGTGCCTCGAGCGGCACTCTCGTCGGACTCCCAATAGCCCCATTACAGGAATGTAAATCACCACTCTTCCTACCCCGCCTTCACATACATTTTTCCCCCAAGGAAAAAACATCTCGGAGAGGTAGTCGAGTCTTACTGTGAGAAATAAGTGGCTGCAAACCTAGGGGGAAAGGCCGGGTTCACTCGACCGTCAGAAAACTCCTGCCCTGCACGTTGACTGAGAGCACTGCGTGTTCGATCCGTACCCAAGAGCACTTACGGTGCCTCGCTTTCTACCTTAGAGATCACGTCTCTCCAGGCTTCCTGAGGCACGTATTCCTTCCTGCGCCAAAGAAGCCCTGATAAGGGCGCCTTGGCAGGTATGACGGTCGTTTAAATTTCTTGTGCTTTGGGGCAGCTCTGCGTTCTTTGCACGATGAGAAGGCGCATCGCTTGTATAAACCTCTCGTCTCCAGTGTTGAGCAGACACATGAACACGCCCATACGTCCTCGCTGTTACACCCCCCTTAAGTAATTCCTTCCCCACGTAGACACCCGAGGTGATTTCTATACCCCAGCAACCACGTGCCTCTGCGACATTTCCCATAAGCTGCTCAAACACACCCACGCACATTACAGAGACCAGGTTCCCTTTCCAGGCCGTGCGAAAGCCTTTCAGCCCTCTCGGATCTGGACTCCCCAACTACTGGCCTTGTTGATGTAACTGGAGAAAGGCTTATTCGCACGGCTCTGAAATGCTGAACAACTCCCTACTGCTCGTCGATACATACACCTCACCTAGGCCGTGGAGCCGTGAGTGATCCTTTCTACACCCGGCTCTTCCATATGCCATACATGTCCTCCGTGGAAAGAAGCGTTGCTCTCCAGAGAGGGAAGCCGTACTCGCTTGCCGGGTGGGCACAGGGAGCTCAGGCACAACTCGACGATCCCCGAGCAAGTGCAATATTCCTGGTGCCTGCGGCAAGCCATTTCGTAGCTGGCACTCTTGGAACATGACTTCCTTGGCAGGCAAGGATGCAGGGCAGGCAGGGCCGTGGATTCTGAGACAGGGATATACACTTGTCTGCATGACTCGGGCGAGAGCCAGCTATAACCGTGCCGAGGAAAATCCTTTGATCTCCAGTTTGCTTGAGCACGCTTTGTGTCGTTCACCATCATGTCGGACGAAATATGCCAGTTTGCGAAAAATGGACGAAAGACATATCATTTTTCCCGGATCGTTAGGCAGAGCTGCTTATCTTCTCTTAGGAAAACAAGGATATAGAAAGTTTGTGCCGGTAACACGGCACCCAGGACTTCAGGTTCCCTCTTGGAAGCTCTTCGTTGTATGCGGGAAGAGAAGGCCTTGGCTTGCAGTCTGTGGCCATTGCAGGGGTCGGGCGGAGGAAACCTCGCCTTTGCCACCACCACGCTTCTTCACACGCATGGGGAGAACACACGCCCTGTGTCAGTCACTTGCCAGAAATACGTACCCGTCCAGGACCGTGTTCTCAGTGATACCTTCCTGTAAAAGGGAGAGAGGAAGTTTGAATGGGGAAGCTCAGTCTTTGCAGGTCATCCGTACAGCTTGCTCCGTTGACGAGGACAGAGAGGATCTGTTCTTTTCTATTCCTTTCAAGTCCCTTTCCAGGAACACCTCAGAGTTCTTTGCAAAGGTCTTGTGCGAATGGCCTGAGGAAGAAGACACTGTGGGCTGCAGTATGTGGGCTGGCTGACCTTCCCCGCACGGTGCGCAGCTCCCTGTACTTGCACCTTGCCTTTGGGAAATGCATACATTCTGTGATGAGGAAGAGGCAAGGCGTGCAGGTCACCGAATGTTTCTCCCACTTATTTGGAGATGAAAACAAAGAAGTTTTGCCATGAAACTCGAGAGAGGCTTATGATGTACAAGTGTACGCACAAAGGTAGAACCTTATCCTCCTGCCCCCAGGGACACGTTCCGTACCTTGTCGCAACAGAGGGAGTGAGGATTTGTTGAACCCGATAGTGGGAAACGGATATGTACATTGTGGAAGAAACGAGGCTTTCCTTCCCTGCAGTAGTGCGTGTGTGCTGCCACTGCGCCTTAGGCACCCAGTGCCTCGAGCGGCACTCTCGTCGGACTCCCAATAGCCCCATTACAGGAATGTAAATCACCACTCTTCCTACCCCGCCTTCACATACATTTTTCCCCCAAGGAAAAAACATCTCGGAGAGGTAGTCGAGTCTTACTGTGAGAAATAAGTGGCTGCAAACCTAGGGGGAAAGGCCGGGTTCACTCGACCGTCAGAAAACTCCTGCCCTGCACGTTGACTGAGAGCACTGCGTGTTCGATCCGTACCCAAGAGCACTTACGGTGCCTCGCTTTCTACCTTAGAGATCACGTCTCTCCAGGCTTCCTGAGGCACGTATTCCTTCCTGCGCCAAAGAAGCCCTGATAAGGGCGCCTTGGCAGGTATGACGGTCGTTTAAATTTCTTGTGCTTTGGGGCAGCTCTGCGTTCTTTGCACGATGAGAAGGCGCATCGCTTGTATAAACCTCTCGTCTCCAGTGTTGAGCAGACACATGAACACGCCCATACGTCCTCGCTGTTACACCCCCCTTAAGTAATTCCTTCCCCACGTAGACACCCGAGGTGATTTCTATACCCCAGCAACCACGTGCCTCTGCGACATTTCCCATAAGCTGCCCAAACACACCCACGCACATTACAGAGACCAGGTTCCCTTTCCAGGCCGTGCGAAAGCCTTTCAGCCCTCTCGGATCTGGACTCCCCAACTACTGGCCTTGTTGATGTAACTGGAGAAAGGCTTATTCGCACGGCTCTGAAATGCTGAACAACTCCCTACTGCTCGTCGATACATACACCTCACCTAGGCCGTGGAGCCGTGAGTGATCCTTTCTACACCCGGCTCTTCCATATGCCATACATGTCCTCCGTGGAAAGAAGCGTTGCTCTCCAGAGAGGGAAGCCGTACTCGCTTGCCGGGTGGGCACAGGGAGCTCAGGCACAACTCGACGATCCCCGAGCAAGTGCAATATTCCTGGTGCCTGCGGCAAGCCATTTCGTAGCTGGCACTCTTGGAACATGACTTCCTTGGCAGGCAAGGATGCAGGGCAGGCAGGGCCGTGGATTCTGAGACAGGGATATACACTTGTCTGCATGACTCGGGCGAGAGCCAGCTATAACCGTGCCGAGGAAAATCCTTTGATCTCCAGTTTGCTTGAGCACGCTTTGTGTCGTTCACCATCATGTCGGACGAAATATGCCAGTTTGCGAAAAATGGACGAAAGACATATCATTTTTCCCGGATCGTTAGGCAGAGCTGCTTATCTTCTCTTAGGAAAACAAGGATATAGAAAGTTTGTGCCGGTAACACGGCACCCAGGACTTCAGGTTCCCTCTTGGAAGCTCTTCGTTGTATGCGGGAAGAGAAGGCCTTGGCTTGCAGTCTGTGGCCATTGCAGGGGTCGGGCGGAGGAAACCTCGCCTTTGCCACCACCACGCTTCTTCACACGCATGGGGAGAACACACGCCCTGTGTCAGTCACTTGCCAGAAATACGTACCCGTCCAGGACCGTGTTCTCAGTGATACCTTCCTGTAAAAGGGAGAGAGGAAGTTTGAATGGGGAAGCTCAGTCTTTGCAGGTCATCCGTACAGCTTGCTCCGTTGACGAGGACAGAGAGGATCTGTTCTTTTCTATTCCTTTCAAGTCCCTTTCCAGGAACACCTCAGAGTTCTTTGCAAAGGTCTTGTGCGAATGGCCTGAGGAAGAAGACACTGTGGGCTGCAGTATGTGGGCTGGCTGACCTTCCCCGCACGGTGCGCAGCTCCCTGTACTTGCACCTTGCCTTTGGGAAATGCATACATTCTGTGATGAGGAAGAGGCAAGGCGTGCAGGTCACCGAATGTTTCTCCCACTTATTTGGAGATGAAAACAAAGAAGTTTTGCCATGAAACTCGAGAGAGGCTTATGATGTACAAGTGTACGCACAAAGGTAGAACCTTATCCTCCTGCCCCCAGGGACACGTTCCGTACCTTGTCGCAACAGAGGGAGTGAGGATTTGTTGAACCCGATAGTGGGAAACGGATATGTACATTGTGGAAGAAACGAGGCTTTCCTTCCCTGCAGTAGTGCGTGTGTGCTGCCACTGCGCCTTAGGCACCCAGTGCCTCGAGCGGCACTCTCGTCGGACTCCAAATAGCCCCATTACAGGAATGTAAATCACCACTCTTCCTACCCCGCCTTCACATACATTTTTCCCCCAAGGAAAAAACATCTCGGAGAGGTAGTCGAGTCTTACTGTGAGAAATAAGTGGCTGCAAACCTAGGGGGAAAGGCCGGGTTCACTCGACCGTCAGAAAACTCCTGCCCTGCACGTTGACTGAGAGCACTGCGTGTTCGATCCGTACCCAAGAGCACTTACGGTGCCTCGCTTTCTACCTTAGAGATCACGTCTCTCCAGGCTTCCTGAGGCACGTATTCCTTCCTGCGCCAAAGAAGCCCTGATAAGGGCGCCTTGGCAGGTATGACGGTCGTTTAAATTTCTTGTGCTTTGGGGCAGCTCTGCGTTCTTTGCACGATGAGAAGGCGCATCGCTTGTATAAACCTCTCGTCTCCAGTGTTGAGCGGACACATGAACACGCCCATACGTCCTCGCTGTTACACCCCCCTTAAGTAATTCCTTCCCCACGTAGACACCCGAGGTGATTTCTATACCCAGGCAACGACGTGCCTCTGCGACATTTCCCATAAGCAGCCCAAACACACCCACGCACATTACAGAGACCAGGTTCCCTTTCCAGGCCGTGCGAAAGCCTTTCAGCCCTCTCGGATCTGGACTCCCCAACTACTGGCCTTGTTGATGTAACTGGAGAAAGGCTTATTCGCACGGCTCTGAAATGCTGAACAACTCCCTACTGCGCGTCGATACATACACCTCACCTAGGCCGTGGAGCCGTGAGTGATCCTTTCTACACCCGGCTCTTCCATATGCCATACATGTCCTCCGTGGAAAGAAGCGTTGCTCTCCAGAGAGGGAAGCCGTACTCGCTTGCCGGGTGGGCACAGGGAGCTCAGGCACAACTCGAAGATCCCCGAGCAAGTGCAATATTCCTGGTGCCTGCGGCAAGCCATTTCGTAGCTGGCACTCTTGGAACATGACTTCCTTGGCAGGCAAGGATGCAGGGCAGGCAAGGCCGTGGATTCTGAGACAGGGATATACACTTGTCTGCATGACTCGGGCGAGAGCCAGCTATAACCGTGCCGAGGAAAATCCTTTGATCTCCAGTTTGCTTGAGCACGCTTTGTGTCGTTCACCATCATGTCGGACGAAATATGCCAGTTTGCGAAAAATGGACGAAAGACATATCATTTTTCCCGGATCGTTTGGCAGAGCTGCTTATCTTCTCTTAGGAAAACAAGGATATAGAAAGTTTGTGCCGGTAACACGGCACCCAGGACTTCAGGTTCCCTCTTGGAAGCTCTTCGTTGTATGCGGGAAGAGAAGGCCTTGGCTTGCAGTCTGTGGCCATTGCAGGGGTCGGGCGGAGGAAACCTCGCCTTTGCCACCACCACGCTTCTTCACACGCATGGGGAGAACACACGCCCTGTGTCAGTCACTTGCCAGAAATACGTACCCGTCCAGGACCGTGTTCTCAGTGATACCTTCCTGTAAATGGGAGAGAGGAAGTTTGAATGGGGAAGCTCAGTCTTTGCAGGTCATCCGTACAGCTTGCTCCGTTGACGAGGACAGAGAGGATCTGTTCTTTTCTATTCCTTTCAAGTCCCTTTCCAGGAACACCTCAGAGTTCTTTGCAAAGGTCTTGTGCGAATGGCCTGAGGAAGAAGACACTGTGGGCTGCAGTATGTGGGCTGGCTGACCTTCCCCGCACGGTGCGCAGCTCCCTGTACTTGCACCTTGCCTTTGGGAAATGCATACATTCTGTGATGAGGAAGAGGCAAGGGGTGCAGCTCGCCGAATGTTTCTCCCACTTATTTGGAGATGAAAACAAAGAAGTTTTGCCATGTAACTCGAGAGAGGCTTATGATGTACAAGTGTACGCACAAAGGTAGAACCTTATCCTCCTGCCCCCAGGGACACGTTCCGCACCTTGTCGCAACAGAGGGAGTGAGGATTTGTTGAACCCGATAGTGGGAAACGGATATGTACATTGTGGAAGAAACGAGGCTTTCCTTCCCTGCAGTAGTGCCTGTGTGCTGCCACTGCGCCTTAGGCACCCAGTGCCTCGAGCGGCACTCTCGTCGGACTCCAAATAGCCCCATTACAGGAATGTAAATCACCACCCTTCCTACCCCGCCTTCACATACATTTTTCCCCCAAGGAAAAAACATCTTGGAGAGGTAGTCGAGTCTTACTGTGAGAAATAAGTGGCTGCAAACCTAGGGGGAAAGGCCGGGTTCACTCGACCGTCAGAAAACTCCTGCCCTGCACGTTGACTGAGAGCACTGCGTGTTCGATCCGTACCCAAGAGCACTTACGGTGCCTCGCTTTCTACCTTAGAGATCACGTCTCTCCAGGCTTCCTGAGGCACGTATTCCTTCCTGCGCCAAAGAAGCCCTGATAAGGGCCCCTTGGCAGGTATGACGGTCGTTTAAATTTCTTGTGCTTTGGGGCAGCTCTGCGTTCTTTGCACGATGAGAAGGCGCATCGCTTGTATAAACCTCTCGTCTCCAGTGTTGAGCGGACACATGAACACGCCCTTACGTCCTCGCTGTTACACCCCCCTTAAGTAATTCCTTCCCCACGTAGACACCCGAGGTGATTTCTATACCCCAGCAACCACGTGCCTCTGCGACATTTCCCATAAGCTGCCCAAACACACCCACGCACATTACAGAGACCAGGTTCCCTTTCCAGGCCGTGCGAAAGCCTTTCAGCCCTCTCGGATCTGGACTCCCCAACTACTGGCCTTGTTGATGTAACTGGAGAAAGGCTTATTCGCACGGCTCTGAAATGCTGAACAACTCCCTACTGCTCGTCGATACATACACCTCACCTAGGCCGTGGAGCCGTGAGTGATCCTTTCTACACCCGGCTCTTCCATATGCCATACATGTCCTCCGTGGAAAGAAGCGTTGCTCTCCAGAGAGGGAAGCCGTACTCGCTTGCCGGGTGGGCACAGGGAGCTCAGGCACAACTCGAAGATCCCCGAGCAAGTGCAATATTCCTGGTGCCTGCGGCAAGCCATTTCGTAGCTGGCACTCTTGGAACATGACTTCCTTGGCAGGCAAGGATGCAGGGCAGGCAGGGCCGTGGATTCTGAGACAGGGATATACACTTGTCTGCATGACTCGGGCGAGAGCCAGCTATAACCGTGCCGAGGAAAATCCTTTGATCTCCAGTTTGCTTGAGCACGCTTTGTGTCGTTCACCATCATGTCGGACGAAATATGCCAGTTTGCGAAAAATGGACGAAAGACATATCATTTTTCCCGGATCGTTAGGCAGAGCTGCTTATCTTCTCTTAGGAAAACAAGGATATAGAAAGTTTGTGCCGGTAACACGGCACCCAGGACTTCAGGTTCCCTCTTGGAAGCTCTTCGTTGTATGCGGGAAGAGAAGGCCTTGGCTTGCAGTCTGTGGCCATTGCAGGGGTCGGGCGGAGGAAACCTCGCCTTTGCCACCACCACGCTTGTTCACACGCATGGGGAGAACACACGCCCTGTGTCAGTCACTTGCCAGAAATACGTACCCGTCCAGGACCGTGTTCTCAGTGATACCTTCCTGTAAATGGGAGAGAGGAAGTTTGAATGGGGAAGCTCAGTCTTTGCAGGTCATCCGTACAGCTTGCTCCGTTGACGAGGACAGAGAGGATCTGTTCTTTTCTATTCCTTTCAAGTCCCTTTCCAGGAACACCTCAGAGTTCTTTGCAAAGGTCTTGTGCGAATGGCCTGAGGAAGAAGACACTGTGGGCTGCAGTATGTGGGCTGGCTGACCTTCCCCGCACGGTGCGCAGCTCCCTGTACTTGCACCTTGCCTTTGGGAAATGCATACATTCTGTGATGAGGAAGAGGCAAGGGGTGCAGCTCGCCGAATGTTTCTCCCACTTATTTGGAGATGAAAACAAAGAAGTTTTGCCATGTAACTCGAGAGAGGCTTATGATGTACAAGTGTACGCACAAAGGTAGAACCTTATCCTCCTGCCCCCAGGGACACGTTCCGTACCTTGTCGCAACAGAGGGAGTGAGGATTTGTTGAACCCGATAGTGGGAAACGGATATGTACATTGTGGAAGAAACGAGGCTTTCCTTCCCTGCAGTAGTGCCTGTGTGCTGCCACTGCGCCTTAGGCACCCAGTGCCTCGAGCGGCACTCTCGTCGGACTCCAAATAGCCCCATTACAGGAATGTAAATCACCACCCTTCCTACCCCGCCTTCACATACATTTTTCCCCCAAGGAAAAAACATCTTGGAGAGGTAGTCGAGTCTTACTGTGAGAAATAAGTGGCTGCAAACCTAGGGGGAAAGGCCGGGTTCACTCGACCGTCAGAAAACTCCTGCCCTGCACGTTGACTGAGAGCACTGCGTGTTCGATCCGTACCCAAGAGCACTTACGGTGCCTCGCTTTCTACCTTAGAGATCACGTCTCTCCAGGCTTCCTGAGGCACGTATTCCTTCCTGCGCCAAAGAAGCCCTGATAAGGGCGCCTTGGCAGGTATGACGGTCGTTTAAATTTCTTGTGCTTTGGGGCAGCTCTGCGTTCTTTGCACGATGAGAAGGCGCATCGCTTGTATAAACCTCTCGTCTCCAGTGTTGAGCAGACACATGAACACGCCCTTACGTCCTCGCTGTTACACCCCCCTTAAGTAATTCCTTCCCCACGTAGACACCCGAGGTGATTTCTATACCCCAGCAACCACGTGCCTCTGCGACATTTCCCATAAGCTGCCCAAACACACCCACGCACATTACAGAGACCAGGTTCCCTTTCCAGGCCGTGCGAAAGCCTTTCAGCCCTCTCGGATCTGGACTCCCCAACTACTGGCCTTGTTGATGTAACTGGAGAAAGCCTTATTCGCACGGCTCTGAAATGCTGAACAACTCCCTACTGCTCGTCGATACATACACCTCACCTAGGCCGTGGAGCCGTGAGTGATCCTTTCTACACCCGGCTCTTCCATATGCCATACATGTCCTCCGTGGAAAGAAGCGTTGCTCTCCAGAGAGGGAAGCCGTACTCGCTTGCCGGGTGGGCACAGGGAGCTCAGGCACAACTCGAAGATCCCCGAGCAAGTGCAATATTCCTGGTGCCTGCGGCAAGCCATTTCGTAGCTGGCACTCTTGGAACATGACTTCCTTGGCAGGCAAGGATGCAGGGCAGGCAGGGCCGTGGATTCTGAGACAGGGATATACACTTGTCTGCATGACTCGGGCGAGAGCCAGCTATAACCGTGCCGAGGAAAATCCTTTGATCTCCAGTTTGCTTGAGCACGCTTTGTGTCGTTCACCATCATGTCGGACGAAATATGCCAGTTTGCGAAAAATGGACGAAAGACATATCATTTTTCCCGGATCGTTAGGCAGAGCTGCTTATCTTCTCTTAGGAAAACAAGGATATAGAAAGTTTGTGCCGGTAACACGGCACCCAGGACTTCAGGTTCCCTCTTGGAAGCTCTTCGTTGTATGCGGGAAGAGAAGGCCTTGGCTTGCAGTCTGTGGCCATTGCAGGGGTCGGGCGGAGGAAACCTCGCCTTTGCCACCACCACGCTTCTTCACACGCATGGGGAGAACACACGCCCTGTGTCAGTCACTTGCCAGAAATACGTACCCGTCCAGGACCGTGTTCTCAGTGATACCTTCCTGTAAATGGGAGAGAGGAAGTTTGAATGGGGAAGCTCAGTCTTTGCAGGTCATCCGTACAGCTTGCTCCGTTGACGAGGACAGAGAGGATCTGTTCTTTTCTATTCCTTTCAAGTCCCTTTCCAGGAACACCTCAGAGTTCTTTGCAAAGGTCTTGTGCGAATGGCCTGAGGAAGAAGACACTGTGGGCTGCAGTATGTGGGCTGGCTGACCTTCCCCGCACGGTGCGCAGCTCCCTGTACTTGCACCTTGCCTTTGGGAAATGCATACATTCTGTGATGAGGAAGAGGCAAGGGGTGCAGCTCGCCGAATGTTTCTCCCACTTATTTGGAGATGAAAACAAAGAAGTTTTGCCATGTAACTCGAGAGAGGCTTATGATGTACAAGTGTACGCACAAAGGTAGAACCTTATCCTCCTGCCCCCAGGGACACGTTCCGTACCTTGTCGCAACAGAGGGAGTGAGGATTTGTTGAACCCGATAGTGGGAAACGGATATGTACATTGTGGAAGAAACGAGGCTTTCCTTCCCTGCAGTAGTGCCTGTGTGCTGCCACTGCGCCTTAGGCACCCAGTGCCTCGAGCGGCACTCTCGTCGGACTCCAAATAGCCCCATTACAGGAATGTAAATCACCACCCTTCCTACCCCGCCTTCACATACATTTTTCCCCCAAGGAAAAAACATCTTGGAGAGGTAGTCGAGTCTTACTGTGAGAAATAAGTGGCTGCAAACCTAGGGGGAAAGGCCGGGTTCACTCGACCGTCAGAAAACTCCTGCCCTGCACGTTGACTGAGAGCACTGCGTGTTCGATCCGTACCCAAGAGCACTTACGGTGCCTCGCTTTCTACCTTAGAGATCACGTCTCTCCAGGCTTCCTGAGGCACGTATTCCTTCCTGCGCCAAAGAAGCCCTGATAAGGGCGCCTTGGCAGGTATGACGGTCGTTTAAATTTCTTGTGCTTTGGGGCAGCTCTGCGTTCTTTGCACGATGAGAAGGCGCATCGCTTGTATAAACCTCTCGTCTCCAGTGTTGAGCGGACACATGAACACGCCCTTACGTCCTCGCTGTTACACCCCCCTTAAGTAATTCCTTCCCCACGTAGACACCCGAGGTGATTTCTATACCCCAGCAACCACGTGCCTCTGCGACATTTCCCATAAGCTGCCCAAACACACCCACGCACATTACAGAGACCAGGTTCCCTTTCCAGGCCGTGCGAAAGCCTTTCAGCCCTCTCGGATCTGGACTCCCCAACTACTGGCCTTGTTGATGTAACTGGAGAAAGGCTTATTCGCACGGCTCTGAAATGCTGAACAACTCCCTACTGCTCGTCGATACATACACCTCACCTAGGCCGTGGAGCCGTGAGTGATCCTTTCTACACCCGGCTCTTCCATATGCCATACATGTCCTCCGTGGAAAGAAGCGTTGCTCTCCAGAGAGGGAAGCCGTACTCGCTTGCCGGGTGGGCACAGGGAGCTCAGGCACAACTCGAAGATCCCCGAGCAAGTGCAATATTCCTGGTGCCTGCGGCAAGCCATTTCGTAGCTGGCACTCTTGGAACATGACTTCCTTGGCAGGCAAGGATGCAGGGCAGGCAGGGCCGTGGATTCTGAGACAGGGATATACACTTGTCTGCATGACTCGGGCGAGAGCCAGCTATAACCGTGCCGAGGAAAATCCTTTGATCTCCAGTTTGCTTGAGCACGCTTTGTGTCGTTCACCATCATGTCGGACGAAATATGCCAGTTTGCGAAAAATGGACGAAAGACATATCATTTTTCCCGGATCGTTAGGCAGAGCTGCTTATCTTCTCTTAGGAAAACAAGGATATAGAAAGTTTGTGCCGGTAACACGGCACCCAGGACTTCAGGTTCCCTCTTGGAAGCTCTTCGTTGTATGCGGGAAGAGAAGGCCTTGGCTTGCAGTCTGTGGCCATTGCAGGGGTCGGGCGGAGGAAACCTCGCCTTTGCCACCACCACGCTTGTTCACACGCATGGGGAGAACACACGCCCTGTGTCAGTCACTTGCTAGAAATACGTACCCGTCCAGGACCGTGTTCTCAGTGATACCTTCCTGTAAATGGGAGAGAGGAAGTTTGAATGGGAAAGCTCAGTCTTTGCAGGTCATCCGTACAGCTTGCTCCGTTGACGAGGACAGAGAGGATCTGTTCTTTTCTATTCCTTTCAAGTCCCTTTCCAGGAAAACCTCAGAGTTCTTTGCAAAGGTCTTGTGCGAATGGCCTGAGGAAGAAGACACTGTGGGCTGCAGTATGTGAGCTGGCTGACCTTCCCCGCACGGTGCGCAGCTCCCTGTACTTGCACCTTGCCTTTGGGAAATGCATACATTCTGTGATGAGGAAGAGGCAAGGGGTGCAGCTCGCCGAATGTTTCTCCCACTTATTTGGAGATGAAAACAAAGAAGTTTTGCCATGAAACTCGAGAGAGGCTTATGATGTACAAGTGTACGCACAAAGGTAGAACCTTATCCTCCTGCACCCAGGGACACGTTCCGTACCTTGTCGCAACAGAGGGAGTGAGGATTTGTTGAACCCGATAGTGGGAAACGGATATGTACATTGTGGAAGAAACGAGGCTTTCCTTCCCTGCAGTAGTGCGTGTGTGCTGCCACTGCGCCTTAGGCACCCAGTGCCTCGAGCGGCACTCTCGTCGGACTCCAAATAGCCCCATTACAGGAATGTAAATCACCACCCTTCCTAACCCGCCTTCACATACATTTTTCCCCCAAGGAAAAAACATCTCGGAGAGGTAGTCGAGTCTTACTGTGAGAAATAAGTGGCTGCAAACCTAGGGGGAAAGGACGGGTTCACTCGACCGTCAGAAAACTCCTGCCCTGCACGTTGACTGAGAGCACTGCGTGTTCGATCCATACCCAGGAGCACTTACGGTGCCTCGCTTTCTACCTTAGAGATCACGTCTCTCCAGGCTTCCTGAGGCACGTATTCCTTCCTGCGCCAAAGAAGTCCTGATAAGGGCGCCTTGGCAGGTATGACGGTCGTTTAAATTTCTTGTGCTTTGGGGCAGCTCTGCGTTCTTTGCACAATGAGAAGGCGCATCGCTTGTATAAACCTCTCGTCTCCAGTGTTGAGCGGACACATGAACACGCCCATACGTCCTCGCTGTTACACATGCCTTTAGTCATTCCTTCCCCACGTAGACACCCGAGGTGATTTCTATACCCCAGCAACCACGTGCCTCTGCGACATTTCCTATAAGCTGCCCAAACACACCCACGCACATTACAGAGACCAGGTTCCCTTTCCAGGCCGTGCGAAAGCCTTTCAGCCCTCTCGGATCTGGACTCCCCAACTACTGGCCTTGTTGATGTAACTGGAGAAAGGCTTATTCGCACGGCTCTGAAATGCTGAACAACTCCCTACTGCTCGTCGATACATACACCTCACCTAGGCCGTGGAGCGGTGAGTGATCCTTTCTACACCTGGCTCTTCCATATGCCATACATGTCCTCCGTGGAAAGAAGCGTTGCTCTCCAGAGAGGGTAGCCGTACTTGCTTGCCGGGTGCCACAGGGAGCTCAGGCACAACTCGAAGATCCCCGAGCAAGTGCAATATTCCTGGTGCCTGCGGCAAGCCATTTCGTAGCTGGCACTCTTGGAACGTGACTTCCTTGGCAGGCAAGGATGCAGGGCAGGCAGGGCCGTGGATTCTGAGACAGGGATATACACTTGTCTGCATGACTCAGGTGAGAGCCAGCTATAACCGTGCCGAGGAATATCATTTGATCTCCAGTTTGCTTGAGCACGCTTTGTGTCGTTCACCATCATGTCGGACGAAATATGCCAGTTTGCGAAAAATGGACGAAAGACATATCTTTTTCCCCGGATCGTTAGGCAGAGCTGCTTCTCCTCTCCTAGTCAAACTAGGATATAGAAAGTTTGTGCCGGTAACACGGCACCCAGGGCTTCAGGTTCCCTCTTGGAAGCTCTTCGTTGTATGCGGGAAGAGAAGGCCTTGGCTTGCAGTCTGTGGCCATTGCAGGGGTCGGGCGGAGGAAACCTCGCCTTTGCCACCACCACGCTTGTTCACACGCATGGGGAGAACACACGCCCTGTGTCAGTCACTTGCTAGAAATACGTACCCGTCCAGGACCGTGTTCTCAGTGATACCTTCCTGTAAATGGGAGAGAGGAAGTTTGAAAGGGGAAGCTCAGTCTTTGCAGGTCATCCGTATAGCTTGCTCCGTTGACGAGGACAGAGAGGATCTGTTCTTTTCTATTCCTTTCAAGTCCCTTTCCAGGAACACCTCAGAGTTCTTTGCAAAGGTCTTGTGTGAATGGCCTGAGGAAGAAGACACTGTGGGCTGCAGTATGTGGGCTGGCTGACCTTCCCCGCACGGTGCGCAGCTCCCTGTACTTGCACCTTGCCTTTGGGAAATGCATACATTCTGTGATGAGGAAGAGGCAAGGGGTGCAGCTCGCCGAATGTTTCTCCCACTTATTTGGAGATGAAAACAAAGAAGTTTTGCCATGAAACTCGAGAGAGGCTTATGATGTACAAGTGTACGCACAAAGGTAGAACCTTATCCTCCTGCACCCAGGGACACGTTCCGTACCTTGTTGCAACAGAGGGAGTGAGAATTTGTTGAACCCGATAGTGGGAAACGGATATGTACATTGTGGAAGAAAGGAGGCTTTCCTTCCCTGCAGTAGTTCGTGTGTGCTGCCACTGCGCCTTAGGCACCCAGTGCCTCGAGCGGCACTCTCGTCGGACTCCAAATAGCCCCATTACAGGAATGTAAATCACCACCCTTCCTACCCCGCCTTCACATACATTTTTCCCCCAAGGAAAAAACATCTCGGAGAGGTAGTCGAGTCTTACTGTGAGAAATAAGTGGCTGCAAACTTAGGGGGAAAGGCCGGGTTCACTCGACCGTCAGAAAACTCCTGCCCTGCACGTTGACTGAGAGCACTGCGCGTTCGATCCGTACCCAAGAGCACTTACGGTGCCTCGCTTTCTACCTTAGAGATCACGTCTCTCCAGGCTTCCTAAGGCACGGATTCCTTCATGCGCCAAAGAAGCCCTGATAAGGGCGCCTTGGCAGGTATGACGGTCGTTTAAATTTCTTGTGCTTTGGGGCAGCTCTGCGTTCTTTGCACGATGAGAAGGCGCATCGCTTGTATAAACCTCTCGTCTCCAGTGTTAAGCAGACACATGAACACGCCCATACGTCCTCGCTGTTAAACGCCCCTTAAGTAATTCCTTCCCCACGTAGACACCCGAGATGATTTCTATACCCCAGCAACCACGTGCCTCTGGGAAATTTCCCATAAGCTGCCCAAACACACCCACGGACATTACAGAGACCAGGTTCACTTTCCAGGCCGTGCGAAAGCCTTTCAGCCCTCTCGGATCTGGACTCCCCAACTACTGGCCTTGTTGATGTAACTGGAGAAAGGCTTATTCGCACGGCTCTGAAATGCTGAACAACTCCCTACTGCTCGTCGATACATACACCTCACCTAGGCCGTGGAGCCGTGAGTGATCCTTTCTACACCTGGCTCTTCCATATGCCATACATGTCCTCCGTGGAAAGAAGCGTTGCTCTCCAGAGATGGAAGCCGTACCCTCTTGCCTGGGGGCACAGGGAGCTCAGGCACAACTCGAAGATCCCCAAGCAAGTGCAGTATTCCTGGTGCCTGCGGCAAGCCATTTCGTAGCTGGCACTCTTGGAACCTGACTTCCTTGGCAGGCAAGGATGCAGGGCAGGCAGGGCCGTGGATTCTGAGACAGGGATATACACTTGTCTGCATGACTCAGGCGAGAGCCAGCTATAACCGTGCCGAGGAAAATCCTTTGATCTCCAGTTTGCTTGAGCACGCTTTGTGTCATTCACCATCATGTCGGACGAAATATGCCCGTTTGCAAAAAATGGACGAAAGACATATCTTTTTTCCCGGATCGTTAGGCCGAGCTGCTTCTCCTCTCCTAGTCAAACTAGGATATAGAAAGTTTGTGCCGGTAACACGGCACCCAGGGCTTCAGGTTCCCTCTTGGAAGCTCTTCGTTGTATGCGGGAAGAGAAGGCTATGGCTTTCAGTCTGTGGCCATTGCAGGGGTCGGGCGGTGGAAACCTCGCCTTTGCCACCACCACGCTTGTTCACACGCATGGGGAGAACACACGCCCTGTGTCAGTCACTTGCTAGAAATACGTACCCGTCCAGTACCGTGTTCTCAGTGATACCTTCCTGGATATGGGAGAGAGGAAGTTTGAATGGGGAAGCTCAGTCTTTGCAGGTCATCCGTACAGCTTGCTCCGTTGACGAGGACAGAGAGGATCTGTTCTTTTCTATTCCTTTCAAGTCCCTTTCCAGGAACACCTCAGAGTTCTTTGCAAAGGTCTTGTGCGAATGGCCTGAGGAAGAAGACACTGTGGGCTGCAGTATGTGGGCTGGCTGACCTTCCCCGCACGGTGCGCATCTCCCTGTACTTGCACCTTGCCTTTGGGAAATGCATACATTCTGTGATGAGGAAGAGGCAAGGGGTGCAGCTCGCCGAATGTTTCTCCCACTTATTTGGAGATGAAAACAAAGAAGTTTTGCCATGAAACTCGAGAGAGGCTTATGATGTACAAGTGTACGCACAAAGGTAGAACCTTATCCTCCTGCCCCCAGGGACACGTTCCGTACCTTGTCGCAACAGAGGGAGTGAGGATTTGTTGAACCCGATAGTGGGAAACGGATATGTACATTGTGGAAGAAACGAGGCTTTCCTTCCCTGCAGTAGTGCGTGTGTGCTGCCACTGCGCCTTAGGCACCCAGTGCCTCAAGCGGCACTCTCGTAGGACTCCAAATAGCCCCATTACAGGAATGTAAATCACCACCCTTCCTACCCCGCCTTCACATACATTTTTCCCCCAAGGAAAAAACATCTCGGAGAGGTAGTCGAGTCTTACTGTGAGAAATAAGTGGCTGCAAACCTAGGGGGAAAGGCCGGGTTCACTCGACCGTCAGAAAACTCCTGCCCTGCACGTTGACTGAGAGCACTGCGCGTTCGATCCGTACCCAAGAGCACTTACGGTGCCTCGCTTTCTACCTTAGAGATCACGTCTTTCCAGGCTTCCTGAGGCACGTATTCCTTCATGCGCCAAAGAAGCCCTGATAAGGGCGCCTTGGCAGGTATGACGGTCGTTTAAATTTCTTGTGCTTTGGGGCAGCTCTGCGTTCTTTGCACGATGAGAAGGCGCATCGCTTGTATAAACCTCTCGTCTCCAGTGTTGAGCAGACACATGAACACGCCCATACGTCCTTGCTGTTACACGCCCCTTAAGTAATTCCTTCCCCACGTAGACACCCGAGGTGATTTCTATACCCCAGCATCCACGTGCCTCTGCGACATTTCCCATAAGCTGCCCAAACACACCCACGGACAATACAGAGACCAGGATCCCTTTCCAGGCCGTGCGAAAGCCTTTCAGCCCTTTCGAATCTGGACTCCCCAGCTACTGGCCTTGTTGATGTAACTGGAGAAAGGCTTATTCGCACGGCTCTGAAATGCTGAACAATTCCCTACTGCGCGTCGATACATACACCTCACCTAGGCCGTGGAACCGTGAGTGATCCTTTCTACACCCGGCTCTTCCATATGCCATACATGTCCGCCGTGGAAAGAAGCGTTGCTCTCCAGAGAGGGAAGCCGTACTCGCTTGCCGGGTGGGCACAGGGAGCTCAGGCACAACTCGACGATCCCCAAGCAAGTGCAATATTCCTGGTGCCTGCGGCAAGCCATTTCGTAGCTGGCACTCTTGGAACATGACTTCCTGGGCAGGCAAGGATGCAGGGCAGGCAGGGCCGTGGATTCTGAGACAGGGATATACACTTGTCTGTATGACTCGGGCGAGAGCCAGCTATAACCGTGCCGAGGAAAATCCTTTGATCTCCAGTTTGCTTGAGCACGCTTTGTGTCGTTCACCATCATGTCGGACGAAATATGCCAGTTTGCGAAAAATGGACGAAAGACATCATTTTTCCCGGATCGTTAGGCAGAGCTGCTTATCCTATCCTAGGAAAACAAGGATATAGAAAGTTTGTGCCGGTAACACGGCACCCAGGGCTTCAGGTTCCCTCTTGGAAGCTCTTCGTTGTATGCGGGAAGAGAAGGCCTTGGCTTGCAGTCTGTGGCCATTGCAGGGGTAGGGCGGAGGAAACCTCGCCTTTGCCACCACCACGCTTCTTCACACGCATGGGGAGAACACACGCCCTGTGTCAGTCACTTGCCAGAAATACGTACCCGTCCAGGACCGTGTTCTCAGTGATACCTTCCTGTAAATGGGAGAGAGGAAGTTTGAATGGGGAAGCTCAGTCTTTGCAGGTCATCCGTACAGCTTGCTCCGTTGACGAGGACCGAGAGAATCTGTTCTTTTCTATTCCTTTCAAGTCCCTTTCCAGGAACACCTCAGAGTTCTTTGCAAAGGTCTTGTGCGAATGGCCTGAGGAAGAAGACACTGTGGGCTGCAGTATGTGGGCTGGCTGACCTTCCCCGCACGGTGCGCAGCTCCCTGTACTTGCACCTTGCCTTTGGGAAATGCATACATTCTGTGATGAGGAAGAGGCAAGGGGTGCAGCTCGCCGAATGTTTCTCCCACTTATTTGGAGATGAAAACAAAGAAGTTTTGCCATGAAACTCGAGAGAGGCTTATGATGTACAAGTGTACGCACAAAGGTAGAACCTTATCCTCCTGCCCCCAGGGACACGTTCCGTACCTTGTCGCAACAGAGGGAGTGAGGATTTGTTGAACCCGATAGTGGGAAACGGATATGTACATTGTGGAAGAAACGAGGCTTTCCTTCCCTGCAGTAGTGCGTGTGTGCTGCCACTGCGCCTTAGGCACCCAGTGCCTCGAGCGGCACTCTCGTCGGACTCCAAATAGCCCCATTACAGGAATGTAAATCACCACCCTTCCTACCCCGCCTTCACATACATTTTTCCCCCAAGGAAAAAACATCTCGGAGAGGTAGTCGAGTCTTACTGTGAGAAATAAGTGGCTGCAAACCTAGGGGGAAAGCCGGGTTCACTCGACCGTCAGAAAACTCCTGCCCTGCACGTTGACTGAGAGCACTGCGTGTTCGATCCGTACCCAGGAGCACTTACGGTGCCTCGCTTTCTACCTTAGAGATCACGTCTCTCCAGGCTTCCTGAGGCACGTATTCCTTCCTGCGCCAAAGAAGCCCTGATAAGGGCCCCTTGGCAGGTATGACGGTCGTTTAAATTTCTTGTGCTTTGGGGCAGCTCTGCGTTCTTTGCACGATGAGAAGGCGCATCGCTTGTATAAACCTCTCGTCTCCAGTGTTGAGCGGACACATGAACACGCCCATACGTCCTCGCTGTTACACCCCCCTTAAGTAATTCCTTCCCCACGTAGACACCCGAGGTGATTTCTATACCCCAGCAACCACGTGCCTCTGCGACATTTCCCATAAGCTGCCCAAACACACCCACGCACATTACAGAGACCAGGTTCCCTTTCCAGGCCGTGCGAAAGCCTTTCAGCCCTCTCGGATCTGGACTCCCCAACTACTGGCCTTGTTGATGTAACTGGAGAAAGGCTTATTCGCACGGCTCTGAAATGCTGAACAACTCCCTACTGCTCGTCGATACATACACCTCACCTAGGCCGTGGAGCCGTGAGTGATCCTTTCTACACCCGGCTCTTCCATATGCCATACATGTCCTCCGTGGAAAGAAGCGTTGCTCTCCAGAGAGGGAAGCCGTACTCGCTTGCCGGGTGGGCACAGGGAGCTCAGGCACAACTCGAAGATCCCCGAGCAAGTGCAATATTCCTGGTGCCTGCGGCAAGCCATTTCGTAGCTGGCACTCTTGGAACGTGACTTCCTTGGCAGGCAAGGATGCAGGGCAGGCAGGGCCGTGGATTCTGAGACAGGGATATACACTTGTCTGCATGACTCAGGCGAGAGCCAGCTATAACCGTGCCGAGGAAAATCCTTTGATCTCCAGTTTGCTTGAGCACGCTTTGTGTCGTTCACCATCATGTCGGACGAAATATGCCAGTTTGCGAAAAATGGACGAAAGACATATCTTTTTTCCCGGATCGTTAGGCAGAGCTGCTTCTCCTCTCCTAGTCAAACTAGGATATAGAAAGTTTGTGCCGGTAACACGGCACCCAGGGCTTCAGGTTCCCTCTTGGAAGCTCTTCGTTGTATGCGGGAAGAGAAGGCCTTGGCTTGCAGTCTGTGGCCATTGCAGGGGTCGGGCGGAGGAAACCTCGCCTTTGCCACCACCACGCTTGTTCACACGCATGGGGAGAACACACGCCCTGTGTCAGTCACTTGCTAGAAATACGTACCCGTCCAGGACCGTGTTCTCAGTGATTCCTTCCTGTAAATGGGAGAGAGGAAGTTTGAATGGGGAAGCTCAGTCTTTGCAGGTCGTCCGTACAGCTTGCTCCGTTGACGAGGACAGAGAGGATCTGTTCTTTTCTATTCCTTTCAAGTCCCTTTCCAGGAACACCTCAGAGTTCTTTGCAAAGGTCTTGTGCGAATGGCCTGAGGAAGAAGACACTGTGGGCTGCAGTATGTGGGCTGGCTGACCTTCCCCGCACGGTGCGCAGCTCCCTGTACTTGCACCTTGCCTTTGGGAAATGCATACATTCTGTGATGAGGAAGAGGCAAGGGGTGCAGCTCGCCGAATGTTTCTCCCACTTATTTGGAGATGAAAACAAAGAAGTTTTGCCATGAAACTCGAGAGAGGCTTATGATGTACAAGTGTACGCACAAAGGTAGAACCTTATCCTCCTGCCCCCAGGGACGCGTTCCGTACCTTGTCGCAACAGAGGGAGTGAGGATTTGTTGAACCCGATAGTGGGAAACGGATATGTACATTGTGGAAGAAACGAGGCTTTCCTTCCCTGCAGTAGTGCGTGTGTGCTGCCACTGCGCCTTAGGCACCCAGTGCCTCGAGCGGCACTCTCGTTGGACTCCAAATAGCCCCATTACAGGAATGTAAATCACCACCCTTCCTACGCCGCCTTCACATACATTTTTCCCCCAAGGAAAAAACATCTCGGAGAGGTAGTCGAGTCTTACTGTGAGAAATAAGTGGCTGCAAACCTAGGGGGAAAGGCCGGGTTCACTCGACCGTCAGAAAACTCCTGCCCTGCACGTTGACTGAGAGCACTGCCTGTTCGATCCGTACCCAAGAGCACTTACGGTGCCTCGCTTTCTACCTTAGAGATCACGACTCTCCAGGCTTCCTGAGGCACGTATTCCTTCCTGCGCCAAAGAAGCCCTGATAAGGGCGCCTTGGCAGGTATGACGGTCGTTTAAATTTCTTGTGCTTTGGGGCAGCTCTGCGTTCTTTGCACGATGAGAAGGCGCATCGCTTGTATAAACCTCTCGTCTCCAGTGTGGAGCAGACACATGAACACGCCCATACGTCCTCGCTGTTACACGCCCCTTAAGTAATTCCTTCCCCACGTAGACACCCGAGGTGATTTCTATACCCCAGCAACCACGTGCCTCTGCGACATTTCCCATAAGCTGCCCAAACACACCCACGCACATTACAGAGACCAGGTTCCCTTTCCAGGCCGTGCGAAAGCCTTTCAGCCCTCTCGGATCTGGACTCCCCAACTACTGGCCTTGTTGATGTAACTGGAGAAAGGCTTATTCGCACGGCTCTGAAATGCTGAACAACTCCCTACTGCTCGTCGATACATACACCTCACCTAGGCCGTGGAGCCGTGAGTGATCCTTTCTACACCCGGCTCTTCCATATGCCATACATGTCCTCCGTGGAAAGAAGCGTTGCTCTCCAGAGAGGGAAGCCGTACTCGCTTGCCGGGTGGGCACAGGGAGCTCAGGCACAACTCGAAGATCCCCGAGCAAGTGCAATATTCCTGGTGCCTGCGGCAAGCCATTTCGTAGCTGGCACTCTTGGAACGTGACTTCCTTGGCAGGCAAGGATGCAGGGCAGGCAGGGCCGTGGATTCTGAGACAGGGATATACACTTGTCTGCATGACTCAGGCGAGAGCCAGCTATAACCGTGCCGAGGAAAATCCTTTGATCTCCAGTTTGCTTGAGCACGCTTTGTGTCGTTCACCATCATGTCGGACGAAATATGCCAGTTTGCGAAAAATGGACGAAAGACATATCTTTTTTCCCGGATCGTTAGGCAGAGCTGCTTCTCCTCTCCTAGTCAAACTAGGATATAGAAAGTTTGTGCCGGTAACACGGCACCCAGGGCTTCAGGTTCCCTCTTGGAAGCTCTTCGTTGTATGCGGGAAGAGAAGGCCTTGGCTTGCAGTCTGTGGCCATTGCAGGGGTCGGGCGGAGGAAACCTCGCCTTTGCCACCACCACGCTTCTTCACACGCATGGGGAGAACACACGCCCTGTGTCAGTCACTTGCCAGAAATACGTACCCGTCCAGGACCGTGTTCTCAGTGATACCTTCCTGTAAATGGGAGAGAGGAAGTTTGAATGGGGAAGCTCAGTCTTTGCAGGTCATCCGTACAGCTTGCTCCGTTGACGAGGACCGAGAGAATCTGTTCTTTTCTATTCCTTTCAAGTCCCTTTCCAGGAACACCTCAGAGTTCTTTGCAAAGGTCTTGTGCGAATGGCCTGAGGAAGAAGACACTGTGGGCTGCAGTATGTGGGCTGGCTGACCTTCCCCGCACGGTGCGCAGCTCCCTGTACTTGCACCTTGCCTTTGGGAAATGCATACATTCTGTGATGAGGAAGAGGCAAGGGGTGCAGCTCGCCGAATGTTTCTCCCACTTATTTGGAGATGAAAACAAAGAAGTTTTGCCATGAAACTCGAGAGAGGCTTATGATGTACAAGTGTACGCACAAAGGTAGAACCTTATCCTCCTGCCCCCAGGGACACGTTCCGTACCTTGTCGCAACAGAGGGAGTGAGGATTTGTTGAACCCGATAGTGGGAAACGGATATGTACATTGTGGAAGAAACGAGGCTTTCCTTCCCTGCAGTAGTGCGTGTGTGCTGCCACTGCGCCTTAGGCACCCAGTGCCTCGAGCGGCACTCTCGTCGGACTCCAAATAGCCCCATTACAGGAATGTAAATCACCACCCTTCCTACCCCGCCTTCACATACATTTTTACCCCAAGGAAAAAACATCTCGGAGAGGTAGTCGAGTCTTACTGTGAGAAATAAGTGGCTGCAAACCTAGGGGGAAAGGCCGGGTTCACTCGACCGTCAGAAAACTCCTGCCCTGCACGTTGACTGAGAGCACTGCGTGTTCGATCCGTACCCAGGAGCACTTACGGTGCCTCGCTTTCTACCTTAGAGATCACGTCTCTCCAGGCTTCCTGAGGCACGTATTCCTTCCTGCGCCAAAGAAGCCCTGATAAGGGCGCCTTGGCAGGTATGACGGTCGTTTAAATTTCTTGTGCTTTGGGGCAGCTCTGCGTTCTTTGCACGATGAGAAGGCGCATCGCTTGTATAAACCTCTCGTCTCCAGTGTTGAGCGGACACATGAACACGCCCATACGTCCTCGCTGTTACACACCCCTTAAGTAATTCCTTCCCCACGTAGACACCCGAGGTGATTTCTATACCCCAGCAACCACGTGCCTCTGCGACATTTCCCATAAGCTGCCCAAACACACCCACGCACATTACAGAGACCAGGTTCCCTTTCCAGGCCGTGCGAAAGCCTTTCAGCCCTCTAGGAACTGGACTCCCCAACTACTGGCCTTGTTGATGTAACTGGAGAAAGGCTTATTCGCACGGCTCTGAAATGCTGAACAACTCCCTACTGCTCGTCGATACATACACCTCACTTAGGCCGTGGAGCCGTGAGTGATCCTTTCTACACCCGCCTCTTCCATATGCCATACATGTCCTCCGTGGAAAGAAGCGTTGCTCTCCAGAGAGGGAAGCCGTACTCGCTTCCCGGCTGGGCACAGGGAGCTCAGGCACAACTCGAAGATCCCCGAGCAAGTGCAATATTCCTGGTGCCTGCGGCAAGCCATTTCGTAGCTGGCACTCTTGGAACATGACTTCCTTGGCAGGCAAGGATGCAGGGCAGGCAGGGCCGTGGATTCTGAGACAGGGATATACACATGTCTGCATGACTCGGGCGAGAGCCAGCTATAACCGTGCCGAGGAAAATCCTTTGATCTCCAGTTTGCTTGAGCACGCTTTGTGTCGTTCACCATCATGTCGGACGAAATATGCCAGTTTGCGAAAAATGGACGAAAGACATATCTTTTTTCCCGGATCGTTAGGCAGAGCTGCTTCTCCTCTCCTAGTCAAACTAAGATATAGAAAGTTTGTGCCGGTAACACGGCACCCAGGGCTTCAGGTTCCCTCTTGGAAGCTCTTCGTTGTATGCGGGAAGAGAAGGCCTTGGCTTGCAGTCTGTGGCCATTGCAGGGGTCGGGCGGAGGAAACCTCGCCTTTGCCACCACCACGCTTCTTCACACGCATGGGGAGAACACACGCCCTGTGTCAGTCACTTGCTAGAAATACGTACCCGTCCAGGACCGTGTTCTCAGTGATACCTTCCTGTAAATGGGAGAGAGGAAGTTTGAATGGGGAAGCTCAGTCTTTGCAGGTCATCCGTACAGCTTGCTCCGTTGACGAGGACAGAGAGGATCTGTTCTTTTCTATTCCTTTCAAGTCCCTTTCCAGGAACACCTCATAGTTCTTTGCAAAGGTCTTGTGCGAATGGCCTGAGGAAGAAGACACTGTGGGCTGCAGTATGTGGGCTGGCTGACCTTCACCGCAGGGTGCGCAGCTCCCTGTACTTGCACCTTGCCTTTGGGAAATGCATACATTCTGTGATGAGGAAGAGGCAAGGGGTGCAGCTCGCCGAATGTTTCTCCCACTTATTTGGAGATGAAAACAAAGAAGTTTTGCCATGAAACTCGAGAGAGGCTTATGATGTACAAGTGTATGCACAAAGGTAGAACCTTATCCTCCTGCCCCCAGGGACACGTTCCGTACCTTGTTGCAACAGAGGGAGTGAGGATTTGTTGAACCCGATAGTGGGAAACGGATATGTACATTGTGGAAGAAACGAGGCTTTCCTTCCCTGCAGTAGTGCGTGTGTGCTGCCACTGCGCCTTAGGCACCCAGTGCCTCGAGCGGCACTCTCGTCGGACTCCAAATAGCCCCATTACAGGAATGTAAATCACCACCCTTCCTACCCCGCCTTCACATACATTTTTCCCCCAAGGAAAAAACATCTCGGAGAGGTAGTCGAGTCTTACTGTGAGAAATAAGTGGCTGCAAACCTAGGGGGAAAGGCCGGGTTCACTCGACCGTCAGAAAACTCCTGCCCTGCACGTTGACTGAGAGCACTGCGTGTTCGATCCGTACCCAAGAGCACTTACGGTGCCTCGCTTTCTACCTTAGAGATCACGTCTCTCCAGGCTTCCTGAGGCACGTATTCCTTCCTGCGCCAAAGAAGCCCTGATAACGGCGCTTTGGCAGGTATGACGGTCGTTTAAATTTCTTGTGCTTTGGGGAGCTCTGCGTTCTTTGCACGATGAGAAGGCGCATCGCTTGTATAAACCTCTCGTCTCCAGTGTTGAGCAGACACATGAACACGCCCATACGTCCTCGCTGTTACACGCCCCTTAAGTAATTCCTTCCCCACGTAGACACCCGAGGTGATTTCTGTACCCCAGCAACCACGTGCCTCTGCGACATTTCCCATAAGCTGCCCAACCACACCCACGCACATTACATAGACCAGGTTCCCTTTCCAGGCCGTGCGAAAGCCTTTCAGCCCTCTCGGATCTGGACTCCCCAACTACTGGCCTTGTTGATGTAACTGGAGAAAGGCTTATTCGCACGGCTCTGAAATGCTGAACAACTCCCTACTGCTCGTCGATACATACAGCTCACCTAGGCCGTGGAGCAGTGAGTGATCCTTTCTACACCCGGCTCTTCCATATGCCATACATGTCCTCCGTGGAAAGAAGCGTTGCTATCCAGAGAGGGAAGCCGTACTCGCTTGCCGGGTGGGCACAGGGAGCTCAGGCACAACTCGACGATCCCCGAGCAAGTGCAATATTCCTGGTGCCTGCGGCAAGCCATTTCGTAGCTGGCACTCTTGGAACATGACTTCCTTGGCAGGCAAGGATGCAGGGCAGGCAGGGCCGTGGATTCTGAGACAGGGATATACACTTGTCTGCATGACTCGGGCGAGAGCCAGCTATAACCGTGCCGAGGAAAATCCTTTGATCTCCAGTTTGCTTGAGCACGCTTTGTGTCGTTCACCATCATGTCGGACGAAATATGCCAGTTTGCGAAAAATGGACGAAAGACATATCTTTTTTCCCGGATCGTTAGGCAGAGCTGCTTCTCCTCTCCTAGTCAAACTAGGATATAGAAAGTTTGTGCCGGTAACACGGCACCCAGGGCTTCAGGTTCCCTCTTGGAAGCTCTTCGTTGTATGCGGGAAGAGAAGGCCTTGGCTTGCAGTCTGTGGCCATTGCAGGGGTCGGGCGGAGGAAACCTCGCCTTTGGCACCACCACGCTTGTTCACACGCATGGGGAGAACACACGCCCTGTGTCAGTCACTTGCCAGAAATACGTACCCGTCTAGGACCGTGTTCTCAGTGATACCTTCCTGTAAATGGGAGAGAGGAAGTTTGAATGGGGAAGCTCAGTCTTTGCAGGTCATCCGTACAGCTTGCTCCGTTGACGAGGACAGAGAGGATCTGTTCTTTTCTATTCCTTTCAAGTCCCTTTCCAGGAACACCTCAGAGTTCTTTGCAAAGGTCTTGTGCGAATGGCCTGAGGAAGAAGACACTGTGGGCTGCAGTATGTGGGCTGGCTGACCTTCCCCGCACAGTGCGCAGCTCCCTGTACTTGCACCTTGCCTTTGGGAAATGCATACATTCTGTGATGAGGAAGAGGCAAGGGGTGCGGCTCGCCGAATGTTTCTCCCACTTATTTGGAGATGAAAACAAAGAAGTTTTGCCATGAAACTCGAGAGAGGCTTATGATGTACAAGTGTACGCACAAAGGTAGAACCTTATCCTCCTGCCCCCAGGGACACGTTCCGTACCTTGTTGCAACAGAGGGAGTGAGGATTTGTTGAACCCGATAGTGGGAAACGGATATGTACATTGTGGAAGAAACGAGGCTTTCCTTCCCTGCAGTAGTGCGTGTGTGCTGCCACTGCGCCTTAGGCACCCAGTGCCTCGAGCGGCACTCTCGTCGGACTCCAAATAGCCCCATTACAGGAATGTAAATCACCACCCTTCCTACCCCGCCTTCACATACATTTTTCCCCCAGGAAAAAACATCTTGGAGAGGTAGTGGAGTCTTACTGTGAGAAATAAGTGGCTGCAAACCTAGGGGGAAAGGCCGGGTTCACTCGACCGTCAGAAAACTCCTGCCCTGCATGTTGACTGAGAGCACTGCGTGTTCGATCCATACCCAAGAGCACTTACGGTGCCTCGCTTTCTACCTTAGAGATCACGTCTCTCCAGGCTTCCTGAGGCACGTATTCCTTCCTGCGCCAAAGAAGCCCTGATAAGGGCCCCTTGGCAGGTATGACGGTCGTTTAAATTTCTTGTGCTTTGGGGCAGCTCTGCGTTCTTTGCACGATGAGAAGGCGCATCGCTTGTATAAACCTCTCGTCTCCAGTGTTGAGCGGACACATGAACACGCCCATACGTCCTCGCTGTTACACCCCCCTTAAGTAATTCCTTCCCCACGTAGACACCCGAGGTGATTTCTATACCCCAGCAACCACGTGCCTCTGCGACATTTCCCATAAGCTGCCCAAACACACCCACGCACATTACAGAGACCAGGTTCCCTTTCCAGGCCGTGCGAAAGCCTTTCAGCCCTCTCGGATCTGGACTCCCCAACTACTGGCCTTGTTGATGTAACTGGAGAAAGGCTTATTCGCACGGCTCTGAAATGCTGAACAACTCCCTACTGCTCGTCGATACATACACCTCACCTAGGCCGTGGAGCCGTGAGTGATCCTTTCTACACCCGGCTCTTCCATATGCCATACATGTCCTCCGTGGAAAGAAGCGTTGCTCTCCAGAGAGGGAAGCCGTACTCGCTTGCCGGGTGGGCACAGGGAGCTCAGGCACAACTCGAAGATCCCCGAGCAAGTGCAATATTCCTGGTGCCTGCGGCAAGCCATTTCGTAGCTGGCACTCTTGGAACATGACTTCCTTGGCAGGCAAGGATGCAGGGCAGGCAGGGCCGTGGATTCTGAGACAGGGATATACACTTGTCTGCATGACTCGAGCGAGAGCCAGCTATAACCGTGCCGAGGAAAATCCTTTGATCTCCAGTTTGCTTGAGCACGCTTTGTGTCGTTCACCATCATGTCGGACGAAATATGCCAGTTTGCGAAAAGTGGACGAAAGACATATCTTTTTTCCCGGATCGTTAGGCAGAGCTGCTTCTCCTCTCCTAGTCAAACTAGGATATAGAAAGTTTGTGCCGGTAACACGGCACCCAGGGCTTCAGGTTCCCTCTTGGAAGCTCTTCGTTGTATGCGGGAAGAGAAGGCTATGGCTTGCACTCTGAGGCCATTGCAGGGGTCGGGCGGAGGAAACCTCGCCTTTGCCACCACCACGCTTGTTCACACGCATGGGGAGAACACACGCCCTGTGTCAGTCACTTGCTAGAAATACGTACCCGTCCAGGACCGTGTTCTCAGTGATACCTTCCTGTAAATGGGAGAGAGGAAGTTTGAATGGGGAAGCTCAGTCTTTGCAGGTCATCCGTACAGCTTGCTCCGTTGACGAGGACAGAGAGGATCTGTTCTTTCCTATTCCTTTCAAGTCCCTTTCCAGGAACACCTCAGAGTTCTTTGCAAAGGTCTTGTGCGAATGGCCTGAGGAAGAAGACACTGTGGGCTGCAGTATGTGGGCTGGCTGACCTTCCCCGCACGGTGCGCAGCTCCCTCTACTTGCACCTTGCCTTTGGGAAATGCATACATTCTGTGATGAGGAAGAGGCAAGGGGTGCAGCTCGCCGAATGTTTCTCCCACTTATTTGGAGATGAAAACAAAGAAGTTTTGCCATGAAACTCGAGAGAGGCTTATGTTGTACAAGTGTACGCACAAAGGTAGAACCTTATCCTCCTGCCCCCAGGGACACGTTCCGTACCTTGTTGCAACAGAGGGAGTGAGGATTTGTTGAACCCGATAGTGGGAAACGGATATGTACATTGTGGAAGAAACGAGGCTTTCCTTCCCTGCAGTAGTGCGTGTGTGCTGCCACTGCGCCTTAGGCACCCAGTGCCTCGAGCGGCACTCTCGTCGGACTCCAAATAGCCCCATTACAGGAATGTAAATTACCACCCTTCCTACCCCGCCTTCACATACATTTTCCCCCAAGGAAAAAACATCTCGGAGAGGTAGTCAAGTCTTAAGGTGAGAAATAAGTGGCTGCAAACCTAGGGGAAAAGGCCGGGTTCACTCGACCGTCAGAAAACTCCTGCCCTGCACGTTGACTGAGAGCACTGCGTGTTCGATCCGTACCCAAGAGCACTTACGGTGCCTCGCTTTCTACCTTAGAGATCACGTCTCTCCAGGCTTCCTGAGGCACGTATTCCTTCCTGCGCCAAAGAAGCCCTGATAAGGGCGCCTTGGCAGGTATGACGGTCGTTTAAATTTCTTGTGCTTTGGGGCAGCTCTGCGTTCTTTGCACGATGAGAAGGCGCATCGCTTGTATAAACCTCTCGTCTCCAGTGTTGAGCAGACACATGAACACGCCCATACGTCCTCGCTGTTACACACGCCTTAAGTAATTCCTTCCCCACGTAGACACCCGAGGTGATTTCTATACCCCAGCAACCACGTGCCTCTGCGACATTTCCCATAAGCTGGCCAAGCACACCCACGGACATTACAGAGACCAGGTTCCCTTTCCAGGCCGTGCGAAAGCCTTTCAGCCCTCTCGGATCTGGACTCCCCAACTACTGGCCTTGTTGATGTAACTGGAGAAAGGCTTATTCGCACGGCTCTGAAATGCTGAACAACTCCCTACTGCTCGTCGATACATACACCTCACCTAGGCCGTGGAGCCGTGAGTGATCCTTTCTACACCCGGCTCTTCCATATGCCATACATGTCCTCCGTGGAAAGAAGCGTTGCTCTCCAGAGAGGGAAGCCGTACTCGCTTGCCGGGTGGGCACAGGGAGCTCAGGCACAACTCGAAGATCCCCGAGCAAGTGCAATATTTCTGGTGCCTGCGGCAAGCCATTTCGTAGCTGGCACTCTTGGAACATGACTTCCTTGGCAGGCAAGGATGCAGGGCAGGCAGGGCCGTGGATTCTGAGACAGGGATATACACTTGTCTGCATGACTCGGGCGACAGCCAGCTATAACCGTGCCGAGGAAAATCCTTTGATCTCCAGTTTGCTTGAGCACGCTTTGTGTCGTTCACCATCATGTCGGACGAAATATGCCAGTTTCCGAAAAATGGACGAAAGACATATCATTTTTCCCGGATCGTTAGGCAGAGCTGCTTATCTTCTCTTAGGAAAACAAGGATATAGAAAGTTTGTGCCGGTAACACGGCACCCAGGGGTTCAGGTTCCCTCTTGGAAGCTCTTCGTTGTATGCGGGAAGAGAAGGCCTTGGCTTGCAGTCTGTGGCCATTGCAGGGGTCGGGCGGAGGAAACCTCGCCTTTGGCACCACCACGCTTGTTCACACGCATGGGGAGAACACACGCCCTGTGTCAGTCACTTGCCAGAAATACGTACCCGTCCAGGACCGTGTTCTCAGTGATACCTTCCTGTAAATGGGAGAGAGGAAGTTTGAATGGGGAAGCTCAGTCTTTGCAGGTCATCCGTACAGCTTGCTCCGTTGACGAGGACAGAGAGGATCTGTTCTTTTCTATTCCTTTCAAGTCCCTTTCCAGGAACACCTCAGAGTTCTTTGCAAAGGTCTTGTGCGAATGGCCTGAGGAAGAAGACACTGTGGGCTGCAGTATGTGCGCTGGCTGACCTTCCCCGCACGGTGCGCAGCTCCCTGTACTTGCACCTTGCCTTTGGGAAATGCATACATTCTGTGATGAGGAAGAGGCAAGGGGTGCAGGTCACCGAATGTTTCTCCCACTTATTTGGAGATGAAAACAAAGAAGTTTTGCCATGAAACTCGAGAGAGGCTTATGATGTACAAGTGTACGCACAAAGGTAGAACCTTATCCTCCTGCCCCCAGGGACACGTTCCGTACCTTGTCGCAACAGAGGGAGTGAGGATTTGTTGAACCCGATAGTGGGAAACGGATATGTACATTGTGGAAGAAACGAGGCTTTCCTTCCCTGCAGTAGTGCGTGTGTGCTGCCACTGCGCCTTAGGCACCCAGTGCCTCGAGCGGCACTCTCGTCGGACTCCAAATAGCCCCATTTCAGGCATGTAAATCACCACTCTTCCTACCCCGCCTTCACATACATTTTTCCCCCAAGGAAAAAACATCTCGGAGAGGTAGTCGAGTCTTACTGTGAGAAATAAGTGGCTGCAAACCTAGGGGGAAAGGCCGGGTTCACTCGACCGTCAGAAAACTCCTGCCCTGCACGTTGACTGAGAGCACTGCGTGTTCGATCCGTACCCAAGAGCACTTACGGTGCCTCGCTTTCTACCTTAGAGATCACGTCTCTCCAGGCTTCCTGAGGCACGTATTCCTTCCTGCGCCAAAGAAGCCCTGATAAGGGCGCCTTGGCAGGTATGACGGTCGTTTAAATTTCTTGTGCTTTGGGGCAGCTCTGCGTTCTTGGCACGATGAGAAGGCGCATCGCTTGTATAAACCTCTCGTCTCCAGTGTTGAGCAGACACATGAACACGCCCATACGTCCTCGCTGTTACACCCCCCTTAAGTAATTCCTTCCCCACGTAGACACCCGAGGTGATTTCTATACCCCAGCAACCACGTGCCTCTGCGACATTTCCCATAAGCTGCCCAAACACACCCACGCACATTACAGAGACCAGGTTCCCTTTCCAGGCCGTGCGAAAGCCTTTCAGCCCTCTCGGATCTGGACTCCCCAACTACTGGCCTTGTTGATGTAACTGGAGAAAGGCTTATTCGCACGGCTCTGAAATGCTGAACAACTCCCTACTGCTCATCGATACATACACCTCACCTAGGCCGTGGAGCCGTGAGTGATCCTTTCTACACCCGGCTCTTCCATATGCCATACATGTCCTCCGTGGAAAGAAGCGTTGCTCTCCAGAGAGGGAAGCCGTACTCGCTTGCCGGGTGGGCACAGGGAGCTCAGGCACAACTCGAAGATCCCCGAGCAAGTGCAATATTCCTGGTGCCTGCGGCAAGCCATTTCGTAGCTGGCACTCTTGGAACATGACTTCCTTGGCAGGCAAGGATGCAGGGCAGGCAGGGCCGTGGATTCTGAGACAGGGATATACACTTGTCTGCATGACTCGGGCGAGAGCCAGCTATAACCGTGCCGAGGAAAATCCTTTGATCTCCAGTTTGCTTGAGCACGCTTTGTGTCGTTCACCATCATGTCGGACGAAATATGCCAGTTTGCGAAAAATGGACGAAAGACATATCATTTTTCCCGGATCGTTAGGCAGAGCTGCTTATCTTCTCTTAGGAAAACAAGGATATAGAAAGTTTGTGCCGGTAACACGGCACCCAGGGGTTCAGGTTCCCTTTTGGAAGCTCTTCGTTGTATGCGGGAAGAGAAGGCCTTGGCTTGCAGTCTGTGGCCATTGCAGGGGTCGGGCGGAGGAAACCTCGCCTTTGCCACCACCACGCTTGTTCACACGCATGGGGAGAACACACGCCCGGTGTCAGTCACTTGCCAGAAATACGTACCCGTCCAGGACCGTGTTCTCAGTGATACCTTCCTGTAAATGGGAGAGAGGAAGTTTGAATGGGGAAGCTCAGTCCTTGCAGGTCATCCGTACAGCTTGCTCCGTTGACGAGGACAGAGAGGATCTGTTCTTTTCTATTCCTTTCAAGTCCCTTTCCAGGAACACCTCAGAGTTCTTTGCAAAGGTCTTGTGCGAATGGCCTGAGGAAGAAGACACTGTGGGCTGCAGTATGTGGGCTGGCTGACCTTCCCCGCACGGTGCGCAGCTCCCTGTACTTGCACCTTGCCTTTGGGAAATGCATACATTCTGTGATGAGGAAGAGGCAAGGGGTGCAGCTCGCCGAATGTTTCTCCCACTTATTTGGAGATGAAAACAAAGAAGTTTTGCCATGAAACTCGAGAGAGCCTTATGATGTACAAGTGTACGCACAAAGGTAGAACCTTATCCTCCTGCCCCCAGGGACACGTTCCGTACCTTGTCGCAACAGAGGGAGTGAGGATTTGTTGAACCCGATAGTGGGATACGGATATGTACATTGTGGAAGAAAGGAGGCTTTCCTTCCCTGCAGTAGTGCGTGTGTGCTGCCACTGCGCCTTAGGCACCCAGTGCCTCGAGCGGCACTCTCGTCGGACTCCAAATAGCCCCATTACAGGAATGTAAATTACCACCCTTCCTACCCCGCCTTCACATACATTTTCCCCCAAGGAAAAAACATCTCGGAGAGGTAGTCGAGTCTTAAGGTGAGAAATAAGTGGCTGCAAACCTAGGGGAAAAGGCCGGGTTCACTCGACCGTCAGAAAACTCCTGCCCTGCACGTTGACTGAGAGCACTGCGTGTTCGATCCGTACCCAAGAGCACTTACGGTGCCTCGCTTTCCACCTTAGAGATCACGTCTCTCCAGGCTTCCTGAGGCACGTATTCCTTCCTGCGCCAAAGAAGCCCTGATAAGGGCGCCTTGGCAGGTATGACGGTCGTTTAAATTTCTTGTGCTTTGGGGCAGCTCTGCGTTCTTTGCACGATGAGAAGGCGCATCGCTTGTATAAACCTCTCGTCTCCAGTGTTGAGCAGACACATGAACACGCCCATACGTCCTCGCTGTTACACACGCCTTAAGTAATTCCTTCCCCACGTAGACACCCGAGGTGATTTCTATACCCCAGCAACCACGTGCCTCTGCGACATTTCCCATAAGCTGCCCAAACACACCCACGCACATTACAGAGACCAGGTTCCCTTTCCAGGCCGTGCGAAAGCCTTTCAGCCCTCTCGGATCTGGACTCCCCAACTACTGGCCTTGTTGATGTAACTGGAGAAAGGCTTATTCGCAAGGCTCTGAAATGCTGAACAACTCCCTACTGCTCGTCGATACATACACCTCACCTAGGCCGTGGAGCCGTGAGTGATCCTTTCTACACCCGGCTCTTCCATATGCCATACATGTCCTCCGTGGAAAGAAGCGTTGCTCTCCAGAGAGGGAAGCCGTACTCGCTTGCCGAGTGGGCACAGGGAGCTCAGGCACAACTCGAAGATCCCCGATCAAGTGCAATATTCCTGGTGCCTGCGGCAAGCCATTTCGTAGCTGGCACTCTTGGAACATGACTTCCTTGGCAGGCAAGGATGCAGGGCAGGCAGGGCCGTGGATTCTGAGACAGGGATATACACTTGTCTGCATGACTCGGGCGAGAGCCAGCTATAACCGTGCCGAGGAAAATCCTTTGATCTCCAGTTTGCTTGAGCACGCTTTGTGTCGTTCACCATCATGTCGGACGAAATATGACAGTTTGCGAAAAATGGACGAAAGACATATCTTTTTTCCCGGATCGTTAGGCAGAGCTGCTTCTCCTCTCCTAGTCAAACTAGGATATAGAAAGTTTGTGCCGGTAACACGGCACCCAGGGCTTCAGGTTCCCTCTTGGAAGCTCTTCGCTGTATGCTTGAAGAGAAGGCTATGGCTTGCACTCTGTGGCCATTACAGGGGTCGGGCGGAGGAAACCTCGCCTTTGCCACCACCACGCTTGTTCACACGCATGGGGAGAACACACGCCCTGTGTCAGTCACTTGCTAGAAATACGTACCCGTCCAGGACCGTGTTCTCAGTGATACCTTCTTGTAAATGGGAGACAGGAAGTTTGAATGGGGAAGCTCAGTCCTTGCAGGTCATCCGTACAGCTTGCTCCGTTGACGAGGACAGAGAGGATCTGTTCTTTTCTATTCCTTTCAAGTCCCTTTCCAGGAACACCTCAGAGTTCTTTGCAAAGGTCTTGTGCGAATGGCCTGAGGAAGAAGACACTGTGGGCTGCAGTATGTGGGCTGGCTGACCTTCCCCGCACGGTGCGCAGCTCCCTGTACTTGCACCTTGCCTTTGGGAAATGCATACATTCTGTGATGAGGAATAGGCAAGGGGTGCAGGTCACCGAATGTTTCTCCCACTTATTTGGAGATGAAAACAAAGAAGTTTTGCCATGAAACTCGAGAGAGGCTTATGATGTACAAGTGTACGCACAAAGGTAGAACCTTATCCTCCTGCCCCCAGGGACACGTTCCGTACCTTGTCGCAACAGAGGGAGTGAGGATTTGTTGAACCCGATAGTGGGAAACGGATATGTACATTGTGGAAGAAACGAGGCTTTCCTTCCCTGCAGTAGTGCGTGTGTGCTGCCAGTGCGCCTTAGGCACCCAGTGCCTCGAGCGGCACTCTCGTCGGACTCCAAATAGCCCCATTTCAGGCATGTAAATCACCACCCTTCCTACCCCGCCTTCACATACATTTTTCCCCCAAGGAAAAAACATCTCGGAGAGGTAGTCGAGTCTTACTGTGAGAAATAAGTGGCTGCAAACCTAGGGGGAAAGGCCGGGTTCACTCGACCGTCAGAAAACTCCTGCCCTGCACGTTGACTGAGAGCACTGCGTGTTCGATCCGTACCCAAGAGCACTTACGGTGCCTCGCTTTCTACCTTAGAGATCACGTCTCTCCAGGCTTCCTGAGGCACGTATTCCTTCCTGCGCCAAAGAAGCCCTGATAAGGGCCCCTTGGCAGGTATGACGGTCGTTTAAATTTCTTGTGCTTTGGGGCAGCTCTGCGTTCTTTGCACGATGAGAAGGCGCATCGCTTGTATAAACCTCTCGTCTCCAGTGTTGAGCAGACACATGAACACGCCCTTACGTCCTCGCTGTTACACCCCCCTTAAGTAATTCCTTCCCCACGTAGACACCCGAGGTGATTTCTATACCCCAGCAACCACGTGCCTCTGCGACATTTCCCATAAGCTGCCCAAACACACCCACGCACATTACAGAGACCAGGTTCCCTTTCCAGGCCGTGCGAAAGCCTTTCAGCCCTCTCGGATCTGGACTCCCCAACTACTGGCCTTGTTGATGTAACTGGAGAAAGGCTTATTCGCACGGCTCTGAAATGCTGAACAACTCCCTACTGCTCGTCGATACATACACCTCACCTAGGCCGTGGAGCCGTGAGTGATCCTTTCTACACCCGGCTCTTCCATATGCCATACATGTCCTCCGTGGAAAGAAGCGTTGCTCTCCAGAGAGGGAAGCCGTACTCGCTTGCCGGGTGGGCACAGGGAGCTCAGGCACAACTCGACGATCCCCGAGCAAGTGCAATATTCCTGGTGCCTGCGGCAAGCCATTTCGTAGCTGGCACTCTTGGAACATGACTTCCTTGGCAGGCAAGGATGCAGGGCAGGCAGGGCCGTGGATTCTGAGACAGGGATATACACTTGTCTGCATGACTCGGGCGAGAGCCAGCTATAACCGTGCCGAGGAACATCCTTTGATCTCCAGTTTGCTTGAGCACGCTTTGTGTCGTTCACCATCATGTCGGACGAAATATGCCAGTTTGCGAAAAATGGACGAAAGACATATCATTTTTCCCGGATCGTTAGGCAGAGCTGCTTATCTTCTCTTAGGAAAACAAGGATATAGAAAGTTTGTGCCGGTAACACGGCACCCAGGACTTCAGGTTCCCTCTTGGAAGCTCTTCGTTGTATGCGGGAAGAGAAGGCCTTGGCTTGCAGTCTGTGGCCATTGCAGGGGTCGGGCGGAGGAAACCTAGCCTTTGCCACCACCACGCTTCTTCACACGCATGGGGAGAACACACGCCCTGTGTCAGTCACTTGCCAGAAATACGTACCCGTCCAGGACCGTGTTCTCAGTGATACCTTCCTGTAAAAGGGAGAGAGGAAGTTTGAATGGGGAAGCTCAGTCTTTGCAGGTCATCCGTACAGCTTGCTCCGTTGACGAGGACAGAGAGGATCTGTTCTTTTCTATTCCTTTCAAGTCCCTTTCCAGGAACACCTCAGAGTTCTTTGCAAAGGTCTTGTGCGAATGGCCTGAGGAAGAAGACACTGTGGGCTGCAGTATGTGGGCTGGCTGACCTTCCCCGCACGGTGCGCAGCTCCCTGTACTTGCACCTTGCCTTTGGGAAATGCATACATTCTGTGATGAGGAAGAGGCAAGGGGTGCAGGTCACCGAATGTTTCTCCCACTTATTTGGAGATGAAAACAAAGAAGTTTTGCCATGAAACTCGAGAGAGGCTTATGATGTACAAGTGTACGCACAAAGGTAGAACCTTATCCTCCTGCCCCCAGGGACACGTTCCGTACCTTGTCGCAACAGAGGGAGTGAGGATTTGTTGAACCCGATAGTGGGAAACGGATATGTACATTGTGGAAGAAACGAGGCTTTCCTTCCCTGCAGTAGTGCGTGTGTGCTGCCACTGCGCCTTAGGCACCCAGTGCCTCGAGCGGCACTCTCGTCGGACTCCAAATAGCCCCATTACAGGAATGTAAATCACCACTCTTCCTACCCCGCCTTCACATACATTTTTCCCCCAAGGAAAAAACATCTCGGAGAGGTAGTCGAGTCTTACTGTGAGAAATAAGTGGCTGCAAACCTAGGGGGAAAGGCCGGGTTCACTCGACCGTCAGAAAACTCCTGCCCTGCACGTTGACTGAGAGCACTGCGTGTTCGATCCGTACCCAAGAGCACTTACGGTGCCTCGCTTTCTACCTTAGAGATCACGTCTCTCCAGGCTTCCTGAGGCACGTATTCCTTCCTGCGCCAAAGAAGCCCTGATAAGGGCGCCTTGGCAGGTATGACGGTCGTTTAAATTTCTTGTGCTTTGGGGCAGCTCTGCGTTCTTTGCACGATGAGAAGGCGCATCGCTTGTATAAACCTATCGTCTCCAGTGTTGAGCAGACACATGAACACGCCCATACGTCCTCGCTGTTACACCCCCCTTAAGTAATTCCTTCCCCACGTAGACACCCGAGGTGATTTCTATACCCCAGCAACCACGTGCCTCTGCGACATTTCCCATAAGCTGCCCAAACACACCCACGCACATTACAGAGACCAGGTTCCCTTTCCAGGCCGTGCGAAAGCCTTTCAGCCCTCTCGGATCTGGACTCCCCAACTACTGGCCTTGTTGATGTAACTGGAGAAAGGCTTATTCGCACGGCTCTGAAATGCTGAACAACTCCCTACTGCTCGTCGATACATACACCTCACCTAGGCTGTGGAGCCGTGAGTGATCCTTTCTACACCCGGCTCTTCCATATGCCATACATGTCCTCCGTGGAAAGAAGCGTTGCTCTCCAGAGAGGGAAGCCGTACTCGCTTGCCGGGTGGGCACAGGGAGCTCAGGCACAACTCGACGATCCCCGAGCAAGTGCAATATTCCTGGTGCCTGCGGCAAGCCATTTCGTAGCTGGCACTCTTGGAACATGACTTCCTTGGCAGGCAAGGATGCAGGGCAGGCAGGGCCGTGGATTCTGAGACAGGGATATACACTTGTCTGCATGACTCGGGCGAGAGCCAGCTATAACCGTGCCGAGGAAAATCCTTTGATCTCCAGTTTGCTTGAGCACGCTTTGTGTCGTTCACCATCATGTCGGACGAAATATGCCAGTTTGCGAAAAATGGACGAAAGACATATCTTTTTTCCCGGATCGTTAGGCAGAGCTGCTTCTCCTCTCCTAGTCAAACTAGGATATAGAAAGTTTGTGCCGGTAACACGGCACCCAGGGCTTCAGGTTCCCTCTTGGAAGCTCTTCGTTGTATGCGGGAAGAGAAGGCTATGGCTTGCAGTCTGTGGCCATTGCAGGGGTCGGGCGGTGGAAACCTCGCCTTTGCCACCACCACGCTTGTTCACACGCATGGGGAGAACACACGCCCTGTGTCAGTCACTTGCTAGAAATACGTACCCGTCCAGGACCGTGTTCTCAGTGATACCTTCCTGTAAATGGGAGAGAGGAATTTTGAATGGGGAAGCTCAGTCCTTGCAGGTCATCCGTACAGCTTGCTCCGTTGACGAGGATAGAGAGGATCTGTTCTTTTCTATTCCTTTCAAGCCCCTTTCCAGGAAAACCTCAGAGTTCTTTGCAAAGGTCTTGTGCGAATGGCCTGAGGAAGAAGACACTGTGGGCTGCAGTATGTGGACTGGCTGACCTTCCCCGCACGGTGCGCAGCTCCCTGTACTTTCACCTTGCCTTTGGGAAATGCATACATTCTGTGATGAGGAAGAGGCAAGGGGTGCAGGTCACCGAATGTTTCTCCCACTTATTTGGAGATGAAAACAAAGAAGTTTTGCCATGAAACTCGAGAGAGGCTTATGATGTACAAGTGTACGCACAAAGGTAGAACCTTATCCTCCTGCCCCCAGGGACACGTTCCGTACCTTGTCGCAACAGAGGGAGTGAGGATTTGTTGAACCCGATAGTGGGAAACGGATATGTACATTGTGGAAGAAACGAGGCTTTCCTTCCCTGCAGTAGTGCGTGTGTGCTGCCACTGAGCCTTAGGCACCCAGTGCCTCGAGCGGCTCTCTCGTCGGACTCCAAATAGCCCCATTACAGGAATGTAAATCACCACTCTTCCTACCCCGCCTTCACATACATTTTTCCCCCAAGGAAAAAACATCTCGGAGAGGTAGTCGAGTCTTACTGTGAGAAATAAGTGGCTGCAAACCTAGGGGGAAAGGCCGGGTTCACTCGACCGTCAGAAAACTCCTGCCCTGCACGTTGACTGAGAGCACTGCGTGTTCGATCCGTACCCAAGAGCACTTACGGTGCCTCGCTTTCTACCTTAGAGATCACGTCTCTCCAGGCTTCCTGAGGCACGTATTCCTTCCTGCGCCAAAGAAGCCCTGATAAGGGCGCCTTGGCAGGTATGACGGTCGTTTAAATTTCTTGTGCTTTGGGGCAGCTCTGCGTTCTTTGCACGATGAGAAGGCGCATCGCTTGTATAAACCTCTCGTCTCCAGTGTTGAGCAGACACATGAACACGCCCATACGTCCTCGCTGTTACACCCCCCTTAAGTAATTCCTTCCCCACGTAGACACCCGAGGTGATTTCTATACCCCAGCAACCACGTGCCTCTGCGACATTTCCCATAAGCTGCCCAAACACACCCACGCACATTACAGAGACCAGGTTCCCTTTCCAGGCCGTGCGAAAGCCTTTCAGCCCTCTCGGATCTGGACTCCCCAACTACTGGCCTTGTTGATGTAACTGGAGAAAGGCTTATTCGCACGGCTCTGAAATGCTGAACAACTCCCTACTGCTCGTCGATACATACACCTCACCTAGGCCGTGGAGCCGTGAGTGATCCTTTCTACACCCGGCTCTTCCATATGCCATACATGTCCTCCGTGGAAAGAAGCGTTGCTCTCCAGAGAGGGAAGCCGTACTCGCTTGCCGTGTGGGCACAGGGAGCTCAGGCACAACTCGACGATCCCCGAGCAAGTGCAATATTCCTGGTGCCTGCGGCAAGCCATTTCGTAGCTGGCACTCTTGGAACATGACTTCCTTGGCAGGCAAGGATGCAGGGCAGGCAGGGCCGTGGATTCTGAGACAGGGATATACACTTGTCTGCATGACTCGGGCGAGAGCCAGCTATAACCGTGCCGAGGAAAATCCTTTGATCTCCAGTTTGCTTGAGCACGCTTTGTGTCGTTCACCATCATGTCGGACGAAATATGCCAGTTTGCGAAAAATGGACGAAAGACATATCATTTTTCCCGGATCGTTAGGCAGAGCTGCTTATCTTCTCTTAGGAAAACAAGGATATAGAAAGTTTGTGCCGGTAACACCGCACCCAGGACTTCAGGTTCCCTCTTGGAAGCTCTTCGTTGTATGCGGGAAGAGAAGGCCTTGGCTTGCAGTCTGTGGCCATTGCAGGGGTCGGGCGGAGGAAACCTCGCCTTTGCCACCACCACGCTTCTTCACACGCATGGGGAGAACACACGCCCTGTGTCAGTCACTTGCCAGAAATACGTACCCGTCCAGGACCGTGTTCTCAGTGATACCTTCCTGTAAAAGGGAGAGAGGAAGTTTGAATGGGGAAGCTCAGTCTTTGCAGGTCATCCGTACAGCTTGCTCCGTTGACGAGGACAGAGAGGATCTGTTCTTTTCTATTCCTTTCAAGTCCCTTTCCAGGAACACCTCAGAGTTCTTTGCAAAGGTCTTGTGCGAATGGCCTGAGGAAGAAGACACTGTGGGCTGCAGTATGTGGGCTGGCTGACCTTCCCCGCACGGTGCGCAGCTCCCTGTACTTGCACCTTGCCTTTGGGAAATGCATACATTCTGTGATGAGGAAGAGGCAAGGCGTGCAGGTCACCGAATGTTTCTCCCACTTATTTGGAGATGAAAACAAAGAAGTTTTGCCATGAAACTCGAGAGAGGCTTATGATGTACAAGTGTACGCACAAAGGTAGAACCTTATCCTCCTGCCCCCAGGGACACGTTCCGTACCTTGTCGCAACAGAGGGAGTGAGGATTTGTTGAACCCGATAGTGGGAAACGGATATGTACATTGTGGAAGAAACGAGGCTTTCCTTCCCTGCAGTAGTGCGTGTGTGCTGCCACTGCGCCTTAGGCACCCAGTGCCTCGAGCGGCACTCTCGTCGGACTCCAAATAGCCCCATTACAGGAATGTAAATCACCACTCTTCCTACCCCGCCTTCACATACATTTTTCCCCCAAGGAAAAAACATCTCGGAGAGGTAGTCGAGTCTTACTGTGAGAAATAAGTGGCTGCAAACCTAGGGGGAAAGGCCGGGTTCACTCGACCGTCAGAAAACTCCTGCCCTGCACGTTGACTGAGAGCACTGCGTGTTCGATCCGTACCCAAGAGCACTTACGGTGCCTCGCTTTCTACCTTAGAGATCACGTCTCTCCAGGCTTCCTGAGGCACGTATTCCTTCCTGCGCCAAAGAAGCCCTGATAAGGGCGCCTTGGCAGGTATGACGGTCGTTTAAATTTCTTGTGCTTTGGGGCAGCTCTGCGTTCTTTGCACGATGAGAAGGCGCATCGCTTGTATAAACCTCTCGTCTCCAGTGTTGAGCAGACACATGAACACGCCCATACGTCCTCGCTGTTACACCCCCCTTAAGTAATTCCTTCCCCACGTAGACACCCGAGGTGATTTCTATACCCCAGCAACCACGTGCCTCTGCGACATTTCCCATAAGCTGCTCAAACACACCCACGCACATTACAGAGACCAGGTTCCCTTTCCAGGCCGTGCGAAAGCCTTTCAGCCCTCTCGGATCTGGACTCCCCAACTACTGGCCTTGTTGATGTAACTGGAGAAAGGCTTATTCGCACGGCTCTGAAATGCTGAACAACTCCCTACTGCTCGTCGATACATACACCTCACCTAGGCCGTGGAGCCGTGAGTGATCCTTTCTACACCCGGCTCTTCCATATGCCATACATGTCCTCCGTGGAAAGAAGCGTTGCTCTCCAGAGAGGGAAGCCGTACTCGCTTGCCGGGTGGGCACAGGGAGCTCAGGCACAACTCGACGATCCCCGAGCAAGTGCAATATTCCTGGTGCCTGCGGCAAGCCATTTCGTAGCTGGCACTCTTGGAACATGACTTCCTTGGCAGGCAAGGATGCAGGGCAGGCAGGGCCGTGGATTCTGAGACAGGGATATACACTTGTCTGCATGACTCGGGCGAGAGCCAGCTATAACCGTGCCGAGGAAAATCCTTTGATCTCCAGTTTGCTTGAGCACGCTTTGTGTCGTTCACCATCATGTCGGACGAAATATGCCAGTTTGCGAAAAATGGACGAAAGACATATCATTTTTCCCGGATCGTTAGGCAGAGCTGCTTATCTTCTCTTAGGAAAACAAGGATATAGAAAGTTTGTGCCGGTAACACCGCACCCAGGACTTCAGGTTCCCTCTTGGAAGCTCTTCGTTGTATGCGGGAAGAGAAGGCCTTGGCTTGCAGTCTGTGGCCATTGCAGGGGTCGGGCGGAGGAAACCTCGCCTTTGCCACCACCACGCTTCTTCACACGCATGGGGAGAACACACGCCCTGTGTCAGTCACTTGCCAGAAATACGTACCCGTCCAGGACCGTGTTCTCAGTGATACCTTCCTGTAAAAGGGAGAGAGGAAGTTTGAATGGGGAAGCTCAGTCTTTGCAGGTCATCCGTACAGCTTGCTCCGTTGACGAGGACAGAGAGGATCTGTTCTTTTCTATTCCTTTCAAGTCCCTTTCCAGGAACACCTCAGAGTTCTTTGCAAAGGTCTTGTGCGAATGGCCTGAGGAAGAAGACACTGTGGGCTGCAGTATGTGGGCTGGCTGACCTTCCCCGCACGGTGCGCAGCTCCCTGTACTTGCACCTTGCCTTTGGGAAATGCATACATTCTGTGATGAGGAAGAGGCAAGGCGTGCAGGTCACCGAATGTTTCTCCCACTTATTTGGAGATGAAAACAAAGAAGTTTTGCCATGAAACTCGAGAGAGGCTTATGATGTACAAGTGTACGCACAAAGGTAGAACCTTATCCTCCTGCCCCCAGGGACACGTTCCGTACCTTGTCGCAACAGAGGGAGTGAGGATTTGTTGAACCCGATAGTGGGAAACGGATATGTACATTGTGGAAGAAACGAGGCTTTCCTTCCCTGCAGTAGTGCGTGTGTGCTGCCACTGCGCCTTAGGCACCCAGTGCCTCGAGCGGCACTCTCGTCGGACTCCAAATAGCCCCATTACAGGAATGTAAATCACCACCCTTCCTACCCCGCCTTCACATACATTTTTCCCCCAAGGAAAAAACATCTCGGAGAGGTAGTCGAGTCTTACTGTGAGAAATAAGTGGCTGCAAACCTAGGGGGAAAGGCCGGGTTCACTCGACCGTCAGAAAACTCCTGCCCTGCACGTTGACTGAGAGCACTGCGTGTTCGATCCGTACCCAAGAGCACTTACGGTGCCTCGCTTTCTACCTTAGAGATCACGTCTCTCCAGGCTTCCTGAGGCACGTATTCCTTCCTGCGCCAAAGAAGCCCTGATAAGGGCGCCTTGGCAGGTATGACGGTCGTTTAAATTTCTTGTGCTTTGGGGCAGCTCTGCGTTCTTTGCACGATGAGAAGGCGCATCGCTTGTATAAACCTCTCGTCTCCAGTGTTGAGCAGACACATGAACACGCCCATACGTCCTCGCTGTTACACCCCCCTTAAGTAATTCCTTCCCCACGTAGACACCCGAGGTGATTTCTATACCCCAGCAACCACGTGCCTCTGCGACATTTCCCATAAGCTGCTCAAACACACCCACGCACATTACAGAGACCAGGTTCCCTTTCCAGGCCGTGCGAAAGCCTTTCAGCCCTCTCGGATCTGGACTCCCCAACTACTGGCCTTGTTGATGTAACTGGAGAAAGGCTTATTCGCACGGCTCTGAAATGCTGAACAACTCCCTACTGCTCGTCGATACATACACCTCACCTAGGCCGTGGAGCCGTGAGTGATCCTTTCTACACCCGGCTCTTCCATATGCCATACATGTCCTCCGTGGAAAGAAGCGTTGCTCTCCAGAGAGGGAAGCCGTACTCGCTTGCCGGGTGGGCACAGGGAGCTCAGGCACAACTCGACGATCCCCGAGCAAGTGCAATATTCCTGGTGCCTGCGGCAAGCCATTTCGTAGCTGGCACTCTTGGAACATGACTTCCTTGGCAGGCAAGGATGCAGGGCAGGCAGGGCCGTGGATTCTGAGACAGGGATATACACTTGTCTGCATGACTCGGGCGAGAGCCAGCTATAACCGTGCCGAGGAAAATCCTTTGATCTCCAGTTTGCTTGAGCACGCTTTGTGTCGTTCACCATCATGTCGGACGAAATATGCCAGTTTGCGAAAAATGGACGAAAGACATATCATTTTTCCCGGATCGTTAGGCAGAGCTGCTTATCTTCTCTTAGGAAAACAAGGATATAGAAAGTTTGTGCCGGTAACACCGCACCCAGGACTTCAGGTTCCCTCTTGGAAGCTCTTCGTTGTATGCGGGAAGAGAAGGCCTTGGCTTGCAGTCTGTGGCCATTGCAGGGGTCGGGCGGAGGAAACCTCGCCTTTGCCACCACCACGCTTCTTCACACGCATGGGGAGAACACACGCCCTGTGTCAGTCACTTGCCAGAAATACGTACCCGTCCAGGACCGTGTTCTCAGTGATACCTTCCTGTAAAAGGGAGAGAGGAAGTTTGAATGGGGAAGCTCAGTCTTTGCAGGTCATCCGTACAGCTTGCTCCGTTGACGAGGACAGAGAGGATCTGTTCTTTTCTATTCCTTTCAAGTCCCTTTCCAGGAACACCTCAGAGTTCTTTGCAAAGGTCTTGTGCGAATGGCCTGAGGAAGAAGACACTGTGGGCTGCAGTATGTGGGCTGGCTGACCTTCCCCGCACGGTGCGCAGCTCCCTGTACTTGCACCTTGCCTTTGGGAAATGCATACATTCTGTGATGAGGAAGAGGCAAGGCGTGCAGGTCACCGAATGTTTCTCCCACTTATTTGGAGATGAAAACAAAGAAGTTTTGCCATGAAACTCGAGAGAGGCTTATGATGTACAAGTGTACGCACAAAGGTAGAACCTTATCCTCCTGCCCCCAGGGACACGTTCCGTACCTTGTCGCAACAGAGGGAGTGAGGATTTGTTGAACCCGATAGTGGGAAACGGATATGTACATTGTGGAAGAAACGAGGCTTTCCTTCCCTGCAGTAGTGCGTGTGTGCTGCCACTGCGCCTTAGGCACCCAGTGCCTCGAGCGGCACTCTCGTCGGACTCCAAATAGCCCCATTACAGGAATGTAAATCACCACCCTTCCTACCCCGCCTTCACATACATTTTTCCCCCAAGGAAAAAACATCTCGGAGAGGTAGTCGAGTCTTACTGTGAGAAATAAGTGGCTGCAAACCTAGGGGGAAAGGCCGGGTTCACTCGACCGTCAGAAAACTCCTGCCCTGCACGTTGACTGAGAGCACTGCGTGTTCGATCCGTACCCAAGAGCACTTACGGTGCCTCGCTTTCTACCTTAGAGATCACGTCTCTCCAGGCTTCCTGAGGCACGTATTCCTTCCTGCGCCAAAGAAGCCCTGATAAGGGCGCCTTGGCAGGTATGACGGTCGTTTAAATTTCTTGTGCTTTGGGGCAGCTCTGCGTTCTTTGCACGATGAGAAGGCGCATCGCTTGTATAAACCTCTCGTCTCCAGTGTTGAGCAGACACATGAACACGCCCATACGTCCTCGCTGTTACACCCCCCTTAAGTAATTCCTTCCCCACGTAGACACCCGAGGTGATTTCTATACCCCAGCAACCACGTGCCTCTGCGACATTTCCCATAAGCTGCTCAAACACACCCACGCACATTACAGAGACCAGGTTCCCTTTCCAGGCCGTGCGAAAGCCTTTCAGCCCTCTCGGATCTGGACTCCCCAACTACTGGCCTTGTTGATGTAACTGGAGAAAGGCTTATTCGCACGGCTCTGAAATGCTGAACAACTCCCTACTGCTCGTCGATACATACACCTCACCTAGGCCGTGGAGCCGTGAGTGATCCTTTCTACACCCGGCTCTTCCATATGCCATACATGTCCTCCGTGGAAAGAAGCGTTGCTCTCCAGAGAGGGAAGCCGTACTCGCTTGCCGGGTGGGCACAGGGAGCTCAGGCACAACTCGACGATCCCCGAGCAAGTGCAATATTCCTGGTGCCTGCGGCAAGCCATTTCGTAGCTGGCACTCTTGGAACATGACTTCCTTGGCAGGCAAGGATGCAGGGCAGGCAGGGCCGTGGATTCTGAGACAGGGATATACACTTGTCTGCATGACTCGGGCGAGAGCCAGCTATAACCGTGCCGAGGAAAATCCTTTGATCTCCAGTTTGCTTGAGCACGCTTTGTGTCGTTCACCATCATGTCGGACGAAATATGCCAGTTTGCGAAAAATGGACGAAAGACATATCATTTTTCCCGGATCGTTAGGCAGAGCTGCTTATCTTCTCTTAGGAAAACAAGGATATAGAAAGTTTGTGCCGGTAACACCGCACCCAGGACTTCAGGTTCCCTCTTGGAAGCTCTTCGTTGTATGCGGGAAGAGAAGGCCTTGGCTTGCAGTCTGTGGCCATTGCAGGGGTCGGGCGGAGGAAACCTCGCCTTTGCCACCACCACGCTTCTTCACACGCATGGGGAGAACACACGCCCTGTGTCAGTCACTTGCCAGAAATACGTACCCGTCCAGGACCGTGTTCTCAGTGATACCTTCCTGTAAAAGGGAGAGAGGAAGTTTGAATGGGGAAGCTCAGTCTTTGCAGGTCATCCGTACAGCTTGCTCCGTTGACGAGGACAGAGAGGATCTGTTCTTTTCTATTCCTTTCAAGTCCCTTTCCAGGAACACCTCAGAGTTCTTTGCAAAGGTCTTGTGCGAATGGCCTGAGGAAGAAGACACTGTGGGCTGCAGTATGTGGGCTGGCTGACCTTCCCCGCACGGTGCGCAGCTCCCTGTACTTGCACCTTGCCTTTGGGAAATGCATACATTCTGTGATGAGGAAGAGGCAAGGCGTGCAGGTCACCGAATGTTTCTCCCACTTATTTGGAGATGAAAACAAAGAAGTTTTGCCATGAAACTCGAGAGAGGCTTATGATGTACAAGTGTACGCACAAAGGTAGAACCTTATCCTCCTGCCCCCAGGGACACGTTCCGTACCTTGTCGCAACAGAGGGAGTGAGGATTTGTTGAACCCGATAGTGGGAAACGGATATGTACATTGTGGAAGAAACGAGGCTTTCCTTCCCTGCAGTAGTGCGTGTGTGCTGCCACTGCGCCTTAGGCACCCAGTGCCTCGAGCGGCACTCTCGTCGGACTCCAAATAGCCCCATTACAGGAATGTAAATCACCACTCTTCCTACCCCGCCTTCACATACATTTTTCCCCCAAGGAAAAAACATCTCGGAGAGGTAGTCGAGTCTTACTGTGAGAAATAAGTGGCTGCAAACCTAGGGGGAAAGGCCGGGTTCACTCGACCGTCAGAAAACTCCTGCCCTGCACGTTGACTGAGAGCACTGCGTGTTCGATCCGTACCCAAGAGCACTTACGGTGCCTCGCTTTCTACCTTAGAGATCACGTCTCTCCAGGCTTCCTGAGGCACGTATTCCTTCCTGCGCCAAAGAAGCCCTGATAAGGGCGCCTTGGCAGGTATGACGGTCGTTTAAATTTCTTGTGCTTTGGGGCAGCTCTGCGTTCTTTGCACGATGAGAAGGCGCATCGCTTGTATAAACCTCTCGTCTCCAGTGTTGAGCAGACACATGAACACGCCCATACGTCCTCGCTGTTACACCCCCCTTAAGTAATTCCTTCCCCACGTAGACACCCGAGGTGATTTCTATACCCCAGCAACCACGTGCCTCTGCGACATTTCCCATAAGCTGCTCAAACACACCCACGCACATTACAGAGACCAGGTTCCCTTTCCAGGCCGTGCGAAAGCCTTTCAGCCCTCTCGGATCTGGACTCCCCAACTACTGGCCTTGTTGATGTAACTGGAGAAAGGCTTATTCGCACGGCTCTGAAATGCTGAACAACTCCCTACTGCTCGTCGATACATACACCTCACCTAGGCCGTGGAGCCGTGAGTGATCCTTTCTACACCCGGCTCTTCCATATGCCATACATGTCCTCCGTGGAAAGAAGCGTTGCTCTCCAGAGAGGGAAGCCGTACTCGCTTGCCGGGTGGGCACAGGGAGCTCAGGCACAACTCGACGATCCCCGAGCAAGTGCAATATTCCTGGTGCCTGCGGCAAGCCATTTCGTAGCTGGCACTCTTGGAACATGACTTCCTTGGCAGGCAAGGATGCAGGGCAGGCAGGGCCGTGGATTCTGAGACAGGGATATACACTTGTCTGCATGACTCGGGCGAGAGCCAGCTATAACCGTGCCGAGGAAAATCCTTTGATCTCCAGTTTGCTTGAGCACGCTTTGTGTCGTTCACCATCATGTCGGACGAAATATGCCAGTTTGCGAAAAATGGACGAAAGACATATCATTTTTCCCGGATCGTTAGGCAGAGCTGCTTATCTTCTCTTAGGAAAACAAGGATATAGAAAGTTTGTGCCGGTAACACCGCACCCAGGACTTCAGGTTCCCTCTTGGAAGCTCTTCGTTGTATGCGGGAAGAGAAGGCCTTGGCTTGCAGTCTGTGGCCATTGCAGGGGTCGGGCGGAGGAAACCTCGCCTTTGCCACCACCACGCTTCTTCACACGCATGGGGAGAACACACGCCCTGTGTCAGTCACTTGCCAGAAATACGTACCCGTCCAGGACCGTGTTCTCAGTGATACCTTCCTGTAAAAGGGAGAGAGGAAGTTTGAATGGGGAAGCTCAGTCTTTGCAGGTCATCCGTACAGCTTGCTCCGTTGACGAGGACAGAGAGGATCTGTTCTTTTCTATTCCTTTCAAGTCCCTTTCCAGGAACACCTCAGAGTTCTTTGCAAAGGTCTTGTGCGAATGGCCTGAGGAAGAAGACACTGTGGGCTGCAGTATGTGGGCTGGCTGACCTTCCCCGCACGGTGCGCAGCTCCCTGTACTTGCACCTTGCCTTTGGGAAATGCATACATTCTGTGATGAGGAAGAGGCAAGGCGTGCAGGTCACCGAATGTTTCTCCCACTTATTTGGAGATGAAAACAAAGAAGTTTTGCCATGAAACTCGAGAGAGGCTTATGATGTACAAGTGTACGCACAAAGGTAGAACCTTATCCTCCTGCCCCCAGGGACACGTTCCGTACCTTGTCGCAACAGAGGGAGTGAGGATTTGTTGAACCCGATAGTGGGAAACGGATATGTACATTGTGGAAGAAACGAGGCTTTCCTTCCCTGCAGTAGTGCGTGTGTGCTGCCACTGCGCCTTAGGCACCCAGTGCCTCGAGCGGCACTCTCGTCGGACTCCAAATAGCCCCATTACAGGAATGTAAATCACCACTCTTCCTACCCCGCCTTCACATACATTTTTCCCCCAAGGAAAAAACATCTCGGAGAGGTAGTCGAGTCTTACTGTGAGAAATAAGTGGCTGCAAACCTAGGGGGAAAGGCCGGGTTCACTCGACCGTCAGAAAACTCCTGCCCTGCACGTTGACTGAGAGCACTGCGTGTTCGATCCGTACCCAAGAGCACTTACGGTGCCTCGCTTTCTACCTTAGAGATCACGTCTCTCCAGGCTTCCTGAGGCACGTATTCCTTCCTGCGCCAAAGAAGCCCTGATAAGGGCGCCTTGGCAGGTATGACGGTCGTTTAAATTTCTTGTGCTTTGGGGCAGCTCTGCGTTCTTTGCACGATGAGAAGGCGCATCGCTTGTATAAACCTCTCGTCTCCAGTGTTGAGCAGACACATGAACACGCCCATACGTCCTCGCTGTTACACCCCCCTTAAGTAATTCCTTCCCCACGTAGACACCCGAGGTGATTTCTATACCCCAGCAACCACGTGCCTCTGCGACATTTCCCATAAGCTGCCCAAACACACCCACGCACATTACAGAGACCAGGTTCCCTTTCCAGGCCGTGCGAAAGCCTTTCAGCCCTCTCGGATCTGGACTCCCCAACTACTGGCCTTGTTGATGTAACTGGAGAAAGGCTTATTCGCACGGCTCTGAAATGCTGAACAACTCCCTACTGCTCGTCGATACATACACCTCACCTAGGCTGTGGAGCCGTGAGTGATCCTTTCTACACCCGGCTCTTCCATATGCCATACATGTCCTCCGTGGAAAGAAGCGTTGCTCTCCAGAGAGGGAAGCCGTACTCGCTTGCCGGGTGGGCACAGGGAGCTCAGGCACAACTCGACGATCCCCGAGCAAGTGCAATATTCCTGGTGCCTGCGGCAAGCCATTTCGTAGCTGGCACTCTTGTAACATGACTTCCTTGGCAGGCAAGGATGCAGGGCAGGCAGGGCCGTGGATTCTGAGACAGGGATATACACTTGTCTGCATGACTCGGGCGAGAGCCAGCTATAACCGTGCCGAGGAAAATCCTTTGATCTCCAGTTTGCTTGAGCACGCTTTGTGTCGTTCACCATCATGTCGGACGAAATATGCCAGTTTGCGAAAAATGGACGAAAGACATATCTTTTTTCCCGGATCGTTAGGCAGAGCTGCTTCTCCTCTCCTAGTCAAACTAGGATATAGAAAGTTTGTGCCGGTAACACGGCACCCAGGGCTTCAGGTTCCCTCTTGGAAGCTCTTCGTTGTATGCGGGAAGAGAAGGCTATGGCTTGCAGTCTGTGGCCATTGCAGGGGTCGGGCGGTGGAAACCTCGACTTTGCCACCACCACGCTTCTTCACACGCATGGGGAGAACACACGCCCTGTGTCAGTCACTTGCTAGAAATACGTACCCGTCCAGGACCGTGTTCTCAGTGATACCTTCCTGTAAATGGGAGAGAGGAAGTTTGAATGGGGAAGCTCAGTCCTTGCAGGTCATCCGTACAGCTTGCTCCGTTGACGAGGACAGAGAGGATCTGTTCTTTTCTATTCCTTTCAAGCCCCTTTCCAGGAACACCTCAGAGTTCTTTGCAAAGGTCTTGTGCGAATGGCCTGAGGAAGAAGACACTGTGGGCTGCAGTATGTGGGCTGGCTGACCTTCCCCGCACGGTGCGCAGCTCCCTGTACTTGCACCTTGCCTTTGGGAAATGCATACATTCTGTGATGAGGAAGAGGCAAGGGGTGCAGGTCACCGAATGTTTCTCCCACTTATTTGGAGATGAAAACAAAGAAGTTTTGCCATGAAACTCGAGAGAGGCTTATGATGTACAAGTGTACGCACAAAGGTAGAACCTTATCCTCCTGCCCCCAGGGACACGTTCCGTACCTTGTCGCAACAGAGGGAGTGAGGATTTGTTGAACCCGATAGTGGGAAACGGATATGTACATTGTGGAAGAAACGAGGCTTTCCTTCCCTGCAGTAGTGCGTGTGTGCTGCCACTGCGCCTTAGGCACCCAGTGCCTCGAGCGGCACTCTCGTCGGACTCCAAATAGCCCCATTACAGGAATGTAAATCACCACTCTTCCTACCCCGCCTTCACATACATTTTTCCCCCAAGGAAAAAACATCTCGGAGAGGTAGTCGAGTCTTACTGTGAGAAATAAGTGGCTGCAAACCTAGGGGGAAAGGCCGGGTTCACTCGACCGTCAGAAAACTCCTGCCCTGCACGTTGACTGAGAGCACTGCGTGTTCGATCCGTACCCAAGAGCACTTACGGTGCCTCGCTTTCTACCTTAGAGATCACGTCTCTCCAGGCTTCCTGAGGCACGTATTCCTTCCTGCGCCAAAGAAGCCCTGATAAGGGCGCCTTGGCAGGTATGACGGTCGTTTAAATTTCTTGTGCTTTGGGGCAGCTCTGCGTTCTTTGCACGATGAGAAGGCGCATCGCTTGTATAAACCTCTCGTCTCCAGTGTTGAGCAGACACATGAACACGCCCATACGTCCTCGCTGTTACACCCCCCTTAAGTAATTCCTTCCCCACGTAGACACCCGAGGTGATTTCTATACCCCAGCAACCACGTGCCTCTGCGACATTTCCCATAAGCAGCCCAAACACACCCACGCACATTACAGAGACCAGGTTCCCTTTCCAGGCCGTGCGAAAGCCTTTCAGCCCTCTCGGATCTGGACTCCCCAACTACTGGCCTTGTTGATGTAACTGGAGAAAGGCTTATTCGCACGGCTCTGAAATGCTGAACAACTCCCTACTGCTCGTCGATACATACACCTCACCTAGGCCGTGGAGCCGTGAGTGATCCTTTCTACACCCGGCTCTTCCATATGCCATACATGTCCTCCGTGGAAAGAAGCGTTGCTCTCCAGAGAGGGAAGCCGTACTCGCTTGCCGGGTGGGCACAGGGAGCTCAGGCACAACTCGACGATCCCCGAGCAAGTGCAATATTCCTGGTGCCTGCGGCAAGCCATTTCGTAGCTGGCACTCTTGGAACATGACTTCCTTGGCAGGCAAGGATGCAGGGCAGGCAGGGCCGTGGATTCTGAGACAGGGATATACACTTGTCTGCATGACTCGGGCGAGAGCCAGCTATAACCGTGCCGAGGAAAATCCTTTGATCTCCAGTTTGCTTGAGCACGCTTTGTGTCGTTCACCATCATGTCGGACGAAATATGCCAGTTTGCGAAAAATGGACGAAAGACATATCATTTTTCCCGGATCGTTTGGCAGAGCTGCTTATCTTCTCTTAGGAAAACAAGGATATAGAAAGTTTGTGCCGGTAACACGGCACCCAGGACTTCAGGTTCCCTCTTGGAAGCTCTTCGTTGTATGCGGGAAGAGAAGGCCTTGGCTTGCAGTCTGTGGCCATTGCAGGGGTCGGGCGGAGGAAACCTCGCCTTTGCCACCACCACGCTTCTTCACTCGCATGGGGAGAACACACGCCCTGTGTCAGTCACTTGCCAGAAATACGTACCCGTCCAGGACCGTGTTCTCAGTGATACCTTCCTGTAAATGGGAGAGAGGAAGTTTGAATGGGGAAGCTCAGTCTTTGCAGGTCATCCGTACAGCTTGCTCCGTTGACGAGGACAGAGAGGATCTGTTCTTTTCTATTCCTTTCAAGTCCCTTTCCAGGAACACCTCAGAGTTCTTTGCAAAGGTCTTGTGCGAATGGCCTGAGGAAGAAGACACTGTGGGCTGCAGTATGTGGGCTGGCTGACCTTCCCCGCACGGTGCGCAGCTCCCTGTACTTGCACCTTGCCTTTGGGAAATGCATACATTCTGTGATGAGGAAGAGGCAAGGGGTGCAGCTCGCCGAATGTTTCTCCCACTTATTTGGAGATGAAAACAAAGAAGTTTTGCCATGTAACTCGAGAGAGGCTTATGATGTACAAGTGTACGCACAAAGGTAGAACCTTATCCTCCTGCCCCCAGGGACACGTTCCGTACCTTGTCGCAACAGAGGGAGTGAGGATTTGTTGAACCCGATAGTGGGAAACGGATATGTACATTGTGGAAGAAACGAGGCTTTCCTTCCCTGCAGTAGTGCCTGTGTGCTGCCACTGCGCCTTAGGCACCCAGTGCCTCGAGCGGCACTCTCGTCGGACTCCAAATAGCCCCATTACAGGAATGTAAATCACCACCCTTCCTACCCCGCCTTCACATACATTTTTCCCCCAAGGAAAAAACATCTTGGAGAGGTAGTCGAGTCTTACTGTGAGAAATAAGTGGCTGCAAACCTAGGGGGAAAGGCCGGGTTCACTCGACCGTCAGAAAACTCCTGCCCTGCACGTTGACTGAGAGCACTGCGTGTTCGATCCGTACCCAAGAGCACTTACGGTGCCTCGCTTTCTACCTTAGAGATCACGTCTCTCCAGGCTTCCTGAGGCACGTATTCCTTCCTGCGCCAAAGAAGCCCTGATAAGGGCCCCTTGGCAGGTATGACGGTCGTTTAAATTTCTTGTGCTTTGGGGCAGCTCTGCGTTCTTTGCACGATGAGAAGGCGCATCGCTTGTATAAACCTCTCGTCTCCAGTGTTGAGCGGACACATGAACACGCCCTTACGTCCTCGCTGTTACACCCCCCTTAAGTAATTCCTTCCCCACGTAGACACCCGAGGTGATTTCTATACCCCAGCAACCACGTGCCTCTGCGACATTTCCCATAAGCTGCCCAAACACACCCACGCACATTACAGAGACCAGGTTCCCTTTCCAGGCCGTGCGAAAGCCTTTCAGCCCTCTCGGATCTGGACTCCCCAACTACTGGCCTTGTTGATGTAACTGGAGAAAGGCTTATTCGCACGGCTCTGAAATGCTGAACAACTCCCTACTGCTCGTCGATACATACACCTCACCTAGGCCGTGGAGCCGTGAGTGATCCTTTCTACACCCGGCTCTTCCATATGCCATACATGTCCTCCGTGGAAAGAAGCGTTGCTCTCCAGAGAGGGAAGCCGTACTCGCTTGCCGGGTGGGCACAGGGAGCTCAGGCACAACTCGAAGATCCCCGAGCAAGTGCAATATTCCTGGTGCCTGCGGCAAGCCATTTCGTAGCTGGCACTCTTGGAACATGACTTCCTTGGCAGGCAAGGATGCAGGGCAGGCAGGGCCGTGGATTCTGAGACAGGGATATACACTTGTCTGCATGACTCGGGCGAGAGCCAGCTATAACCGTGCCGAGGAAAATCCTTTGATCTCCAGTTTGCTTGAGCACGCTTTGTGTCGTTCACCATCATGTCGGACGAAATATGCCAGTTTGCGAAAAATGGACGAAAGACATATCATTTTTCCCGGATCGTTAGGCAGAGCTGCTTATCTTCTCTTAGGAAAACAAGGATATAGAAAGTTTGTGCCGGTAACACGGCACCCAGGACTTCAGGTTCCCTCTTGGAAGCTCTTCGTTGTATGCGGGAAGAGAAGGCCTTGGCTTGCAGTCTGTGGCCATTGCAGGGGTCGGGCGGAGGAAACCTCGCCTTTGCCACCACCACGCTTCTTCACACGCATGGGGAGAACACACGCCCTGTGTCAGTCACTTGCCAGAAATACGTACCCGTCCAGGACCGTGTTCTCAGTGATACCTTCCTGTAAATGGGAGAGAGGAAGTTTGAATGGGGAAGCTCAGTCTTTGCAGGTCATCCGTACAGCTTGCTCCGTTGACGAGGACAGAGAGGATCTGTTCTTTTCTATTCCTTTCAAGTCCCTTTCCAGGAACACCTCAGAGTTCTTTGCAAAGGTCTTGTGCGAATGGCCTGAGGAAGAAGACACTGTGGGCTGCAGTATGTGGGCTGGCTGACCTTCCCCGCACGGTGCGCAGCTCCCTGTACTTGCACCTTGCCTTTGGGAAATGCATACATTCTGTGATGAGGAAGAGGCAAGGGGTGCAGCTCGCCGAATGTTTCTCCCACTTATTTGGAGATGAAAACAAAGAAGTTTTGCCATGTAACTCGAGAGAGGCTTATGATGTACAAGTGTACGCACAAAGGTAGAACCTTATCCTCCTGCCCCCAGGGACACGTTCCGTACCTTGTTGCAACAGAGGGAGTGAGGATTTGTTGAACCCGATAGTGGGAAACGGATATGTACATTGTGGAAGAAACGAGGCTTTCCTTCCCTGCAGTAGTGCCTGTGTGCTGCCACTGCGCCTTAGGCACCCAGTGCCTCGAGCGGCACTCTCGTCGGACTCCAAATAGCCCCATTACAGGAATGTAAATCACCACCCTTCCTACCCCGCCTTCACATACATTTTTCCCCCAAGGAAAAAACATCTTGGAGAGGTAGTCGAGTCTTACTGTGAGAAATAAGTGGCTGCAAACCTAGGGGGAAAGGCCGGGTTCACTCGACCGTCAGAAAACTCCTGCCCTGCACGTTGACTGAGAGCACTGCGTGTTCGATCCGTACCCAAGAGCACTTACGGTGCCTCGCTTTCTACCTTAGAGATCACGTCTCTCCAGGCTTCCTGAGGCACGTATTCCTTCCTGCGCCAAAGAAGCCCTGATAAGGGCGCCTTGGCAGGTATGACGGTCGTTTAAATTTCTTGTGCTTTGGGGCAGCTCTGCGTTCTTTGCACGATGAGAAGGCGCATCGCTTGTATAAACCTCTCGTCTCCAGTGTTGAGCAGACACATGAACACGCCCTTACGTCCTCGCTGTTACACCCCCCTTAAGTAATTCCTTCCCCACGTAGACACCCGAGGTGATTTCTATACCCCAGCAACCACGTGCCTCTGCGACATTTCCCATAAGCTGCCCAAACACACCCACGCACATTACAGAGACCAGGTTCCCTTTCCAGGCCGTGCGAAAGCCTTTCAGCCCTCTCGGATCTGGACTCCCCAACTACTGGCCTTGTTGATGTAACTGGAGAAAGCCTTATTCGCACGGCTCTGAAATGCTGAACAACTCCCTACTGCTCGTCGATACATACACCTCACCTAGGCCGTGGAGCCGTGAGTGATCCTTTCTACACCCGGCTCTTCCATATGCCATACATGTCCTCCGTGGAAAGAAGCGTTGCTCTCCAGAGAGGGAAGCCGTACTCGCTTGCCGGGTGGGCACAGGGAGCTCAGGCACAACTCGAAGATCCCCGAGCAAGTGCAATATTCCTGGTGCCTGCGGCAAGCCATTTCGTAGCTGGCACTCTTGGAACATGACTTCCTTGGCAGGCAAGGATGCAGGGCAGGCAGGGCCGTGGATTCTGAGACAGGGATATACACTTGTCTGCATGACTCGGGCGAGAGCCAGCTATAACCGTGCCGAGGAAAATCCTTTGATCTCCAGTTTGCTTGAGCACGCTTTGTGTCGTTCACCATCATGTCGGACGAAATATGCCAGTTTGCGAAAAATGGACGAAAGACATATCATTTTTCCCGGATCGTTAGGCAGAGCTGCTTATCTTCTCTTAGGAAAACAAGGATATAGAAAGTTTGTGCCGGTAACACGGCACCCAGGACTTCAGGTTCCCTCTTGGAAGCTCTTCGTTGTATGCGGGAAGAGAAGGCCTTGGCTTGCAGTCTGTGGCCATTGCAGGGGTCGGGCGGAGGAAACCTCGCCTTTGCCACCACCACGCTTCTTCACACGCATGGGGAGAACACACGCCCTGTGTCAGTCACTTGCCAGAAATACGTACCCGTCCAGGACCGTGTTCTCAGTGATACCTTCCTGTAAATGGGAGAGAGGAAGTTTGAATGGGGAAGCTCAGTCTTTGCAGGTCATCCGTACAGCTTGCTCCGTTGACGAGGACAGAGAGGATCTGTTCTTTTCTATTCCTTTCAAGACCCTTTCCAGGAACACCTCAGAGTTCTTTGCAAAGGTCTTGTGCGAATGGCCTGTGGAAGAAGACACTGTGGGCTGCAGTATGTGGGCTGGCTGACCTTCCCCGCACGGTGCGCAGCTCCCTGTACTTGCACCTTGCCTTTGGGAAATGCATACATTCTGTGATGAGGAAGAGGCAAGGGGTGCAGCTCGCCGAATGTTTCTCCCACTTATTTGGAGATAAAAACAAAGAAGTTTTGCCATGTAACTCGAGAGAGGCTTATGATGTACAAGTGTACGCACAAAGGTAGAACCTTATCCTCCTGCCCCCAGGGACACGTTCCGTACCTTGTCGCAACAGAGGGAGTGAGGATTTGTTGAACCCGATAGTGGGAAACGGATATGTACATTGTGGAAGAAACGAGGCTTTCCTTCCCTGCAGTAGTGCCTGTGTGCTGTCACTGCGCCTTAGGCACCCAGTGCCTCGAGCGGCACTCTCGTCGGACTCCAAATAGCCCCATTACAGGAATGTAAATCACCACCCTTCCTACCCCGCCTTCACATACATTTTCCCCCAAGGAAAAAACATCTCGGAGAGGTGGTCGAGTCTTACTGTGAGAAATAAGTGGCTGCAAACCTAGGGGGAAAGGCCGGGTTCACTCGACCGTCAGAAAACTCCTGCCCTGCACGTTGACTGAGAGCACTGCGTGTTCGATCCGTACCCAAGAGCACTTACGGTGCCTCGCTTTCTACCTTAGAGATCACGTCTCTCCAGGCTTCCTGAGGCACGTATTCCTTCCTGCGCCAAAGAAGCCCTGATAAGGGCGCCTTGGCAGGTATGACGGTCGTTTAAATTTCTTGTGCTTTGGGGCAGCTCTGCGTTCTTTGCACGATGAGAAGGCGCATCGCTTGTATAAACCTCTTGTCTCCAGTGTTGAGCAGACACATGAACACGCCCATACGTCCTCGCTGTTACACCCCCCTTAAGTAATTCCTTCCCCACGTAGACACCCGAGGTGATTTCTATACCCCAGCAACCACGTGCCTCTGCGACATTTCCCATAAGCTGCCCAAACACACCCACGCACATTACAGAGACCAGGTTCCCTTTCCAGGCCGTGCGAAAGCCTTTCAGCCTTCTCGGATCTGGACTCCCCAACTACTGGCCTTGTTGATGTAACTGGAGAAAGGCTTATTCGCACGGCTCTGAAATGCTGAACAACTCCCTACTGCTCGTCGATACATACACCTCACCTAGGCCGTGGAGCCGTGAGTGATCCTTTCTACACCCGGCTCTTCCATATGCCATACATGTCCTCCGTGGAAAGAAGCGTTGCTCTCCAGAGAGGGAAGCCGTACTCGCTTGCCGGGTGGGCACAGGGAGCTCAGGCACAACTCGACGATCCCCGAGCAAGTGCAATATTCCTGGTGCCTGCGGCAAGCCATTTCGTAGCTGGCACTCTTGGAACATGACTTCCTTGGCAGGCAAGGATGCAGGGCAGGCAGGGCCGTGGATTCTGAGACAGGGATATACACTTGTCTGCATGACTCGGGCGAGAGCCAGCTATAACCGTGCCGAGGAAAATCCTTTGATCTCCAGTTTGCTTGAGCACGCTTTGTGTCGTTCACCATCATGTCGGACGAAATATGCCAGTTTGCGAAAAATGGACGAAAGACATATCATTTTTCCCGGATCGTTAGGCAGAGCTGCTTATCTTCTCTTAGGAAAACAAGGATATAGAAAGTTTGTGCCGGTAACACGGCACCCAGGACTTCAGGTTCCCTCTTGGAAGCTCTTCGTTGTATGCGGGAAGAGAAGGCCTTGGCTTGCAGTCTGTGGCCATTGCAGGGGTCGGGCGGAGGAAACCTCGCCTTTGCCACCACCACGCTTCTTCACACGCATGGGGAGAACACACGCCCTGTGTCAGTCACTTGCTAGAAATACGTACCCGTCCAGGACCGTGTTCTCAGTGATACCTTCCTGTAAATGGGAGAGAGGAAGTTTGAATGGGGAAGCTCAGTCTTTGCAGGTCATCCGTACAGCTTGCTCCGTTGACGAGGACAGAGAGGATCTGTTCTTTTCTATTCCTTTCAAGTCCCTTTCCAGGAACACCTCAGAGTTCTTTGCAAAGGTCTTGTGCGAATGGCCTGAGGAAGAAGACACTGTGGGCTGCAGTATGTGGGCTGGCTGACCTTCCCCGCACGGTGCGCAGCTCCCTGTACTTGCACCTTGCCTTTGGGAAATGTATACATTCTGTGATGAGGAAGAGGCAAGGGGTGCAGCTCGCCGAATGTTTCTCCCACTTATTTGGAGATGAAAACAAAGAAGTTTTGCCATGTAACTCGAGAGAGGCTTATGATGTACAAGTGTACGCACAAAGGTAGAACCTTATCCTCCTGCCCCCAGGGACACGTTCCGTACCTTGTCGCAACAGAGGGAGTGAGGATTTGTTGAATCCGATAGTGGGAAACGGATATGTACATTGTGGAAGAAACGAGGCTTTCCTTCCCTGCAGTAGTGCGTGTGTGCTGCCACTGCGCCTTAGGCACCCAGTGCCTCGAGCGGCACTCTCGGCACTCTCGTCGGAATCCAAATAGCCCCATTACAGGAATGTAAATCACCACCCTTCCTACCCCGCCTTCACATACATTTTTCCCCCAAGGAAAAAACATCTTGGAGAGGTAGTCGAGTCTTACTGTGAGAAATAAGTGGCTGCAAACCTAGGGGGAAAGGCCGGGTTCACTCGACCGTCAGAAAACTCCTGCCCTGCACGTTGACTGAGAGCACTGCGTGTTCGATCCGTACCCAAGAGCACTTACGGTGCCTCGCTTTCTACCTTAGAGATCACGTCTCTCCAGGCTTCCTGAGGCACGTATTCCTTCCTGCGCCAAAGAAGCCCTGATAAGGGCCCCTTGGCAGGTATGACGGTCGTTTAAATTTCTTGTGCTTTGGGGCAGCTCTGCGTTCTTTGCACGATGAGAAGGCGCATCACTTGTATAAACCTCTCGTCTCCAGTGTTGAGCAGACACATGAACACGCCCTTACGTCCTCGCTGTTACACCCCCCTTAAGTAATTCCTTCCCCACGTAGACACCCGAGGTGATTTCTATACCCCAGCAACCACGTGCCTCTGCGACATTTCCCATAAGCTGCCCAAACACACCCACGCACATTACAGAGACCAGGTTCCCTTTCCAGGCCGTGCGAAAGCCTTTCAGCCCTCTCGGATCTGGACTCCCCAACTACTGGCCTTGTTGATGTAACTGGAGAAAGGCTTATTCGCACGGCTCTGAAATGCTGAACAACTCCCTACTGCTCGTCGATACATACACCTCACCTAGGCCGTGGAGCCGTGAGTGATCCTTTCTACACCCGGCTCTTCCATATGCCATACATGTCCTCTGTGGAAAGAAGCGTTGCTCTCCAGAGAGGGAAGCCGTACTCGCTTGCCGGGTGGGCACAGGGAGCTCAGGCACAACTCGACGATCCCCGAGCAAGTGCAATATTCCTGGTGCCTGCGGCAAGCCATTTCGTAGCTGGCACTCTTGGAACATGACTTCCTTGGCAGGCAAGGATGCAGGGCAGGCAGGGCCGTGGATTCTGAGACAGGGATAGACACTTGTCTGCATGACTCGGGCGAGAGCCAGCTATAACCGTGCCGAGGAAAATCCTTTGATCTCCAGTTTGCTTGAGCACGCTTTGTGTCGTTCACCATCATGTCGGACGAAATATGCCAGTTTGCGAAAAATGGACGAAAGACATATCTTTTTTCCCGGATCGTTAGGCAGAGCTGCTTCTCCTCTCCTAGTCAAACTAGGATATAGAAAGTTTGTGCCGGTAACACGGCACCCAGGGCTTCAGGTTCCCTCTTGGAAGCTCTTCGTTGTATGCGGGAAGAGAAGGCTATGGCTTGCACTCTGAGGCCATTGCAGGGGTCGGGCGGAGGAAACCTCGCCTTTGCCACCACCACGCTTGTTCACACGCATGGGGAGAACACACGCCCTGTGTCAGTCACTTGCTAGAAATACGTACCCGTCCAGGACCGTGTTCTCAGTGATACCTTCCTGTAAATGGGAGAGAGGAAGTTTGAATGGGGAAGCTCAGTCTTTGCAGGTCATCCGTACAGCTTGCTCCGTTGACGAGGACAGAGAGGATCTGTTCTTTTCTATTCCTTTCAAGCCCCTTTCCAGGAACACCTCAGAGTTCTTTGCAAAGGTCTTGTGCGAATGGCCTGAGGAAGAAGACACTGTGGGCTGCAGTATGTGGGCTGGCTGACCTTCCCCGCACGGTGCGCAGCTCCCTGTACTTGCACCTTGCCTTTGGGAAATGCATACATTCTGTGATGAGGAAGAGGCAAGGCGTGCAGCTCGCCGAATGTTTCTCCCACTTATTTGGAGATGAAAACAAAGAAGTTTTGCCATGAAACTCGAGAGAGGCTTATGATGTACAAGTGTACGCACAAAGGTAGAACCTTATCCTCCTGCCCCCAGGGACACGTTCCTTACCTTGTCGCAACAGAGGGAGTGAGGATTTGTTGAACCCGATAGTGGGAAACGGATATGTACATTGTGGAAGAAACGAGGCTTTCCTTCCCTGCAGTAGTGCGTGTGTGCTGCCACTGCGCCTTAGGCACCCAGTGCCTCGAGCGGCACTCTCGTCGGACTCCAAATAGCCCCATTTCAGGTTGTAAATCACCACTCTTCCTACCCCGCCTTCACAAACATTTTTCCCCCAAGGAAAAAACATCTCGGAGAGGTGGTCGAGTCTTACTGTGAGAAATAAGTGGCTGCAAACCTAGGGGGAAAGGCCGGGTTCACTCGACCGTCAGAAAACTCCTGCCCTGCACGTTGACTGAGAGCACTGCGTGTTCGATCCGTACCCAAGAGCACTTACGGTGCCTCGCTTTCTACCTTAGAGATCACGTCTCTCCAGGCTTCCTGAGGCACGTATTCCTTCCTGCGCCAAAGAAGCCCTGATAAGGGCCCCTTGGCAGGTATGACGGTCGTTTAAATTTCTTGTGCTTTGGGGCAGCTCTGCGTTCTTTGCACGATGAGAAGGCGCATCGCTTGTATAAACCTCTCGTCTCCAGTGTTGAGCAGACACATGAACACGCCCTTACGTCCTCGCTGTTACACCCCCCTTAAGTAATTCCTTCCCCACGTAGACACCCGAGGTATTTTCTATACCCCAGCAACCACGTGCCTCTGCGACATTTCCCATAAGCTGCCCAAACACACCCACGCACATTACAGAGACCAGGTTCCCTTTCCAGGCCGTGCGAAAGCCTTTCAGCCCTCTCGGATCTGGACTCCCCAACTACTGGCCTTGTTGATGTAACTGGAGAAAGGCTTATTCGCACGGCTCTGAAATGCTGAACAACTCCCTACTGCTCGTCGATACATACACCTCACCTAGGCCGTGGAGCCGTGAGTGATCCTTTCTACACCCGGCTCTTCCATATGCCATACATGTCCTCCGTGGAAAGAAGCGTTGCTCTCCAGAGAGGGAAGCCGTACTCGCTTGCCTGGTGGGCACAGGGAGCTCAGGCACAACTCGAAGATCCCCGAGCAAGTGCAATATTCCTGGTGCCTGCGGCAAGCCTTTTCGTAGCTGGCACTCTTGGAACATGACTTCCTTGGCAGGCAAGGATGCAGGGCAGGCAGGGCCGTGGATTCTGAGACAGGGATATACACTTGTCTGCATGACTCGGGCGAGAGCCAGCTATAACCGTGCCGAGGAAAATCCTTTGATCTCCAGTTTGCTTGAGCACGCTTTGTGTCGTTCACCATCATGTCGGACGAAATATGCCAGTTTGGGAAAAATGGACGAAAGACATATCTTTTTTCCCGGATCGTTAGGCAGAGCTGCTTCTCCTCTCCTAGTCAAACTAGGATATAGAAAGTTTGTGCCGGTAACACGGCACCCAGGGCTTCAGGTTCCCTCTTGGAAGCTCTTCGTTGTATGCGGGAAGAGAAGGCTATGGCTTGCACTCTGAGGCCATTGCAGGGGTCGGGCGGAGGAAACCTCGCCTTTGCCACCACCACGCTTGTTCACACGCATGGGGAGAACACACGCCCTGTGTCAGTCACTTGCTAGAAATACGTACCCGTCCAGGACCGTGTTCTCAGTGATACCTTCCTGTAAATGGGAGAGAGGAAGTTTGAATGGGGAAGCTCAGTCTTTGCAGGTCATCCGTACAGCTTGCTCCGTTGACGAGGACAGAGAGGATCTGTTCTTTTCTATTCCTTTCAAGTCCCTTTCCAGGAACACCTCAGAGTTCTTTGCAAAGGTCTTGTGCGAATGGCCTGAGGAAGAAGACACTGTGGGCTGCAGTATGTGGGCTGGCTGACCTTCCCCGCACGGTGCGCAGCTCCCTGTACTTGCACCTTGCCTTTGGGAAATGCATACATTCTGTGATGAGGAAGAGGCAAGGGGTGCAGCTCGCCGAATGTTTCTCCCACTTATTTGGAGATGAAAACAAAGAAGTTTTGCCATGAAACTCGAGAGAGCCTTATGATGTACCAGTGTACGCACAATGGTAGAACCTTATCCTCCTGCCCCCAGGGACACGTTCCGTACCTTGTCGCAACAGAGGGAGTGAGGATTTGTTGAACCCGATAGTGGGAAACTGATATGTACATTGTGGAAGAAACGAGGCTTTCCTTCCCTGCAGTCGTGCGTGTGTGCTGCCACTGCGCCTTAGGCACCCAGTGCCTCGAGCGGCACTCTCGGCACTCTCGTCGGACTCCAAATAGCCCCATTACAGGAATGTAAATCACCACCCTTCCTACCCCGCCTTCACATACATTTTTCCCCCAAGGAAAAAACATCTTGGAGAGGTAGTCGAGTCTTACTGTGAGAAATAAGTGGCTGCAAACCTAGGGGGAAAGGCCGGGTTCACTCGACCGTCAGAAAACTCCTGCCCTGCACGTTGACTGAGAGCACTGCGTGTTCGATCCGTACCCAAGAGCACTTACGGTGCCTCGCTTTCTACCTTAGAGATCACGTCTCTCCAGGCTTCCTGAGGCACGTATTCCTTCCTGCGCCAAAGAAGCCCTGATAAGGGCCCCTTGGCAGGTATGACGGTCGTTTAAATTTCTTGTGCTTTGGGGCAGCTCTGCGTTCTTTGCACGATGAGAAGGCGCATCGCTTGTATAAACCTCTCGTCTCCAGTGTTGAGCAGACACATGAACACGCCCTTACGTCCTCGCTGTTACACCCCCCTTAAGTAATTCCTTCCCCACGTAGACACCCGAGGTATTTTCTATACCCCAGCAACCACGTGCCTCTGCGACATTTCCCATAAGCTGCCCAAACACACCCACGCACATTACAGAGACCAGGTTCCCTTTCCAGGCCGTGCGAAAGCCTTTCAGCCCTCTCGGATCTGGACTCCCCAACTACTGGCCTTGTTGATGTAACTGGAGAAAGGCTTATTCGCACGGCTCTGAAATGCTGAACAACTCCCTACTGCTCGTCGATACATACACCTCACCTAGGCCGTGGAGCCGTGAGTGATCCTTTCTACACCCGGCTCTTCCATATGCCATACATGTCCTCCGTGGAAAGAAGCGTTGCTCTCCAGAGAGGGAAGCCGTACTCGCTTGCCTGGTGGGCACAGGGAGCTCAGGCACAACTCGAAGATCCCCGAGCAAGTGCAATATTCCTGGTGCCTGCGGCAAGCCTTTTCGTAGCTGGCACTCTTGGAACATGACTTCCTTGGCAGGCAAGGATGCAGGGCAGGCAGGGCCGTGGATTCTGAGACAGGGATATACACTTGTCTGCATGACTCGGGCGAGAGCCAGCTATAACCGTGCCGAGGAAAATCCTTTGATCTCCAGTTTGCTTGAGCACGCTTTGTGTCGTTCACCATCATGTCGGACGAAATATGCCAGTTTGGGAAAAATGGACGAAAGACATATCTTTTTTCCCGGATCGTTAGGCAGAGCTGCTTCTCCTCTCCTAGTCAAACTAGGATATAGAAAGTTTGTGCCGGTAACACGGCACCCAGGGCTTCAGGTTCCCTCTTGGAAGCTCTTCGTTGTATGCGGGAAGAGAAGGCTATGGCTTGCACTCTGAGGCCATTGCAGGGGTCGGGCGGAGGAAACCTCGCCTTTGCCACCACCACGCTTGTTCACACGCATGGGGAGAACACACGCCCTGTGTCAGTCACTTGCTAGAAATACGTACCCGTCCAGGACCGTGTTCTCAGTGATACCTTCCTGTAAATGGGAGAGAGGAAGTTTGAATGGGGAAGCTCAGTCTTTGCAGGTCATCCGTACAGCTTGCTCCGTTGACGAGGACAGAGAGGATCTGTTCTTTTCTATTCCTTTCAAGTCCCTTTCCAGGAACACCTCAGAGTTCTTTGCAAAGGTCTTGTGCGAATGGCCTGAGGAAGAAGACACTGTGGGCTGCAGTATGTGGGCTGGCTGACCTTCCCCGCACGGTGCGCAGCTCCCTGTACTTGCACCTTGCCTTTGGGAAATGCATACATTCTGTGATGAGGAAGAGGCAAGGGGTGCAGCTCGCCGAATGTTTCTCCCACTTATTTGGAGATGAAAACAAAGAAGTTTTGCCATGAAACTCGAGAGAGCCTTATGATGTACCAGTGTACGCACAATGGTAGAACCTTATCCTCCTGCCCCCAGGGACACGTTCCGTACCTTGTCGCAACAGAGGGAGTGAGGATTTGTTGAACCCGATAGTGGGAAACTGATATGTACATTGTGGAAGAAACGAGGCTTTCCTTCCCTGCAGTCGTGCGTGTGTGCTGCCACTGCGCCTTAGGCACCCAGTGCCTCGAGCGGCACTCTCGGCACTCTCGTCGGACTCCAAATAGCCCCATTACAGGAATGTAAATCACCACCCTTCCTACCCCGCCTTCACATACATTTTTCCCCCAAGGAAAAAACATCTTGGAGAGGTAGTCGAGTCTTACTGTGAGAAATAATTGGCTGCAAACCTAGGGGGAAAGGCCGGGTTCACTCGACCGTCAGAAAACTCCTGCCCTGCACGTTGACTGAGAGCACTGCGTGTTCGATCCGTACCCAAGAGCACTTACGGTGCCTCGCTTTCTACCTTAGAGATCACGTCTCTCCAGGCTTCCTGAGGCACGTATTCCTTCCTGCGCCAAAGAAGCCCTGATAAGGGCCCCTTGGCAGGTATGACGGTCGTTTAAATTTCTTGTGCTTTGGGGCAGCTCTGCGTTCTTTGCACGATGAGAAGGCGCATCGCTTGTATAAACCTCTCGTCTCCAGTGTTGAGCAGACACATGAACACGCCCTTACGTCCTCGCTGTTACACCCCCCTTAAGTAATTCCTTCCCCACGTAGACACCCGAGGTATTTTCTATACCCCAGCAACCACGTGCCTCTGCGACATTTCCCATAAGCTGCCCAAACACACCCACGCACATTACAGAGACCAGGTTCCCTTTCCAGGCCGTGCGAAAGCCTTTCAGCCCTCTCGGATCTGGACTCCCCAACTACTGGCCTTGTTGATGTAACTGGAGAAAGGCTTATTCGCACGGCTCTGAAATGCTGAACAACTCCCTACTGCTCGTCGATACATACACCTCACCTAGGCCGTGGAGCCGTGAGTGATCCTTTCTACACCCGGCTCTTCCATATGCCATACATGTCCTCCGTGGAAAGAAGCGTTGCTCTCCAGAGAGGGAAGCCGTACTCGCTTGCCGGGTGGGCACAGGGAGCTCAGGCACAACTCGAAGATCCCCGAGCAAGTGCAATATTCCTGGTGCCTGCGGCAAGCCTTTTCGTAGCTGGCACTCTTGGAACATGACTTCCTTGGCAGGCAAGGATGCAGGGCAGGCAGGGCCGTGGATTCTGAGACAGGGATATACACTTGTCTGCATGACTCGGGCGAGAGCCAGCTATAACCGTGCCGAGGAAAATCCTTTGATCTCCAGTTTGCTTGAGCACGCTTTGTGTCGTTCACCATCATGTCGGACGAAATATGCCAGTTTGCGAAAAATGGACGAAAGACATATCTTTTTTCCCGGATCGTTAGGCAGAGCTGCTTCTCCTCTCCTAGTCAAACTAGGATATAGAAAGTTTGTGCCGGTAACACGGCACCCAGGGCTTCAGGTTCCCTCTTGGAAGCTCTTCGTTGTATGCGGGAAGAGAAGGCTATGGCTTGCACTCTGAGGCCATTGCAGGGGTCGGGCGGAGGAAACCTCGCCTTTGCCAGCACCACGCTTGTTCACACGCATGGGGAGAACACACGCCCTGTGTCAGTCACTTGCTAGAAATACGTACCCGTCCAGGACCGTGTTCTCAGTGATACCTTCCTGTAAATGGGAGAGAGGAAGTTTGAATGGGGAAGCTCAGTCTTTGCAGGTCATCCGTACAGCTTGCTCCGTTGACGAGGACAGAGAGGATCTGTTCTTTTCTATTCCTTTCAAGTCCCTTTCCAGGAACACCTCAGAGTTCTTTGCAAAGGTCTTGTGCGAATGGCCTGAGGAAGAAGACACTGTGGGCTGCAGTATGTGGGCTGGCTGACCTTCCCCGCACGGTGCGCAGCTCCCTGTACTTGCACCTTGCCTTTGGGAAATGCATACATTCTGTGATGAGGAAGAGGCAAGGGGTGCAGCTCGCCGAATGTTTCTCCCACTTATTTGGAGATGAAAACAAAGAAGTTTTGCCATGAAACTCGAGAGAGCCTTATGATGTACCAGTGTACGCACAATGGTAGAACCTTATCCTCCTGCCCCCAGGGACACGTTCCGTACCTTGTCGCAACAGAGGGAGTGAGGATTTGTTGAACCCGATAGTGGGAAACTGATATGTACATTGTGGAAGAAACGAGGCTTTCCTTCCCTGCAGTCGTGCGTGTGTGCTGCCACTGCGCCTTAGGCACCCAGTGCCTCGAGCGGCACTCTCGGCACTCTCGTCGGACTCCAAATAGCCCCATTACAGGAATGTAAATCACCACCCTTCCTACCCCGCCTTCACATACATTTTTCCCCCAAGGAAAAAACATCTTGGAGAGGTAGTCGAGTCTTACTGTGAGAAATAAGTGGCTGCAAACCTAGGGGGAAAGGCCGGGTTCACTCGACCGTCAGAAAACTCCTGCCCTGCACGTTGACTGAGAGCACTGCGTGTTCGATCCGTACCCAAGAGCACTTACGGTGCCTCGCTTTCTACCTTAGAGATCACGTCTCTCCAGGCTTCCTGAGGCACGTATTCCTTCCTGCGCCAAAGAAGCCCTGATAAGGGCCCCTTGGCAGGTATGACGGTCGTTTAAATTTCTTGTGCTTTGGGGCAGCTCTGCGTTCTTTGCACGATGAGAAGGCGCATCGCTTGTATAAACCTCTCGTCTCCAGTGTTGAGCAGACACATGAACACGCCCTTACGTCCTCGCTGTTACACACCCCTTAAGTAATTCCTTCCCCACGTAGACACCCGAGGTGATTTCTATACCCCAGCAACCACGTGCCTCTGCGACATTTCCCATAAGCTGCCCAAACACACCCACGCACATTACAGAGACCAGGTTCCCTTTCCAGGCCGTGTGAAAGCCTTTCAGCCCTCTCGGATCTGGACTCCCCAACTACTGGCCTTGTTGATGTAACTGGAGAAAGGCTTATTCGCACGGCTCTGAAATGCTGAACAACTCCCTACTGCTCGTCGATACATACACCTCACCTAGGCCGTGGAGCCGTGAGTGATCCTTTCTACACCCGGCTCTTCCATATGCCATACATGTCCTCTGTGGAAAGAAGCGTTGCTCTCCAGAGAGGGAAGCCGTACTCGCTTGCCGGGTGGGCACAGGGAGCTCAGGCACAACTCGACGATCCCCGAGCAAGTGCAATATTCCTGGTGCCTGCGGCAAGCCATTTCGTAGCTGGCACTCTTGGAACATGACTTCCTTGGCAGGCAAGGATGCAGGGCAGGCAGGGCCGTGGATTCTGAGACAGGGATAGACACTTGTCTGCATGACTCGGGCGAGAGCCAGCTATAACCGTGCCGAGGAAAATCCTTTGATCTCCAGTCTGCTTGAGCACGCTTTGTGTCGTTCACCATCATGTCGGACGAAATATGCCAGTTTGCGAAAAATGGACGAAAGACATATCTTTTTTCCCGGATCGTTAGGCAGAGCTGCTTCTCCTCTCCTAGTCAAACTAGGATATAGAAAGTTAGTGCCAGTAACACGGCACCCAGGGCTTCAGGTTCCCTCTTGGAAGCTCTTCGTTGTATGCGGGAAGAGAAGGCTATGGCTTGCCCTCTGTGGCCATTACAGGGGTCGGGCGGAGGAAACCTCGCCTTTGCCACCACCACGCTTGTTCACACGCATGGGGAGAACACACGCCCTGTGTCAGTCACTTGCTAGAAATACGTACCCGTCCAGGACCGTGTTCTCAGTGATACCTTCCTGTAAATGGGAGAGAGGAAGTTTGAATGGGGTAGCTCAGTCTTTGCAGGTCATCCGTACAGCTTGCTCCGTTGACGAGGACAGAGAGGATCTGTTCTTTTCTATTCCTTTCAAGTCCCTTTCCAGGAACACCTCAGAGTTCTTTGCAAAGGTCTTGTGCGAATGGCCTGAGGAAGAAGACACTGTGGGCTGCAGTATGTGCGCTGGCTGACCTTCCCCGCACGGTGCGCAGCTCCCTGTACTTGCACCTTGCCTTTGGGAAATGCATACATTCTGTGATGAGGAAGAGGCAAGGGGTGCAGCTCGCCGAATGTTTCTCCCACTTATTTGGAGATGAAAACAAAGAAGTTTTGCCATGAAACTCGAGAGAGGCTTATGATGTACAAGTGTACGCACAAAGGTAGAACCTTATCCTCCTGCCCCCAGGGACACGTTCCGTACCTTGTCGCAACAGAGGGAGTGAGGATTTGTTGAACCCGATAGTGGGAAACGGATATGTACATTGTGGAAGAAACGAGGCTTTCCTTCCCTGCAGTAGTGCGTGTGTGCTGCCACTGCGCCTTAGGCACCCAGTGCCTCGAGCGGCACTCTCGTCGGACTCCAAATAGCCCCATTACAGGAATGTAAATCACCACACTTCCTACCCCGCCTTCACATACATTTTTCCCCCAAGGAAAAAACATCTCGGAGAGGTGGTCGAGTCTTACTGTGAGAAATAAGTGGCTGCAAACCTAGGGGGAAAGGCCGGGTTCACTCGACCGTCAGAAAACTCCTGCCCTGCACGTTGACTGAGAGCACTGCGTGTTCGATCCGTACCCAAGAGCACTTACGGTGCCTCGCTTTCTACCTTAGAGATCACGTCTCTCCAGGCTTCCTGAGGCACGTATTCCTTCCTGCGCCAAAGAAGCCCTGATAAGGGCGCCTTGGCAGGTATGACGGTCGTTTAAATTTCTTGTGCTTTGGGGCAGCTCTGCGTTCTTTGCACGATGAGAAGGCGCATCGCTTGTATAAACCTCTCGTCTCCAGTGTTGAGCAGACACATGAACACGCCCTTACGTCCTCGCTGTTACACCCCCCTTAAGTAATTCCTTCCCCACGTAGACACCCGAGGTATTTTCTATACCCCAGCAACCACGTGCCTCTGCGACATTTCCCATAAGCTGCCCAAACACACCCACGCACATTACAGAGACCAGGTTCCCTTTCCAGGCCGTGCGAAAGCCTTTCAGCCCTCTCGGATCTGGACTCCCCAACTACTGGCCTTGTTGATGTAACTGGAGAAAGGCTTATTCGCACGGCTCTGAAATGCTGAACAACTCCCTACTGCTCGTCGATACATACACCTCACCTAGGCCGTGGAGCCGTGAGTGATCCTTTCTACACCCGGCTCTTCCATATGCCATACATGTCCTCCGTGGAAAGAAGCGTTGCTCTCCAGAGAGGGAAGCCGTACTCGCTTGCCGGGTGGGCACAGGGAGCTCAGGCACAACTCGAAGATCCCCGAGCAAGTGCAATATTCCTGGTGCCTGCGGCAAGCCTTTTCGTAGCTGGCACTCTTGGAACATGACTTCCTTGGCAGGCAAGGATGCAGGGCAGGCAGGGCCGTGGATTCTGAGACAGGGATATACACTTGTCTGCATGACTCGGGCGAGAGCCAGCTATAACCGTGCCGAGGAAAATCCTTTGATCTCCAGTTTGCTTGAGCACGCTTTGTGTCGTTCACCATCATGTCGGACGAAATATGCCAGTTTGGGAAAAATGGACGAAAGACATATCTTTTTTCCCGGATCGTTAGGCAGAGCTGCTTCTCCTCTCCTAGTCAAACTAGGATATAGAAAGTTTGTGCCGGTAACACGGCACCCAGGGCTTCAGGTTCCCTCTTGGAAGCTCTTCGTTGTATGCGGGAAGAGAAGGCTATGGCTTGCACTCTGAGGCCATTGCAGGGGTCGGGCGGAGGAAACCTCGCCTTTGCCACCACCACGCTTGTTCACACGCATGGGGAGAACACACGCCCTGTGTCAGTCACTTGCTAGAAATACGTACCCGTCCAGGACCGTGTTCTCAGTGATACCTTCCTGTAAATGGGAGAGAGGAAGTTTGAATGGGGAAGCTCAGTCTTTGCAGGTCATCCGTACAGCTTGCTCCGTTGACGAGGACAGAGAGGATCTGTTCTTTTCTATTCCTTTCAAGTCCCTTTCCAGGAACACCTCAGAGTTCTTTGCAAAGGTCTTGTGCGAATGGCCTGAGGAAGAAGACACTGTGGGCTGCAGTATGTGGGCTGGCTGACCTTCCCCGCACGGTGCGCAGCTCCCTGTACTTGCACCTTGCCTTTGGGAAATGCATACATTCTGTGATGAGGAAGAGGCAAGGGGTGCAGCTCGCCGAATGTTTCTCCCACTTATTTGGAGATGAAAACAAAGAAGTTTTGCCATGAAACTCGAGAGAGCCTTATGATGTACCAGTGTACGCACAATGGTAGAACCTTATCCTCCTGCCCCCAGGGACACGTTCCGTACCTTGTCGCAAAAGAGGGAGTGAGGATTTGTTGAACCCGATAGTGGGAAACTGATATGTACATTGTGGAAGAAACGAGGCTTTCCTTCCCTGCAGTCGTGCGTGTGTGCTGCCACTGCGCCTTAGGCACCCAGTGCCTCGAGCGGCACTCTCGGCACTCTCGTCGGACTCCAAATAGCCCCATTACAGGAATGTAAATCACCACCCTTCCTACCCCGCCTTCACATACATTTTTCCCCCAAGGAAAAAACATCTTGGAGAGGTAGTCGAGTCTTACTGTGAGAAATAATTGGCTGCAAACCTAGGGGGAAAGGCCGGGTTCACTCGACCGTCAGAAAACTCCTGCCCTGCACGTTGACTGAGAGCACTGCGTGTTCGATCCGTACCCAAGAGCACTTACGGTGCCTCGCTTTCTACCTTAGAGATCACGTCTCTCCAGGCTTCCTGAGGCACGTATTCCTTCCTGCGCCAAAGAAGCCCTGATAAGGGCCCCTTGGCAGGTATGACGGTCGTTTAAATTTCTTGTGCTTTGGGGCAGCTCTGCGTTCTTTGCACGATGAGAAGGCGCATCGCTTGTATAAACCTCTCGTCTCCAGTGTTGAGCAGACACATGAACACGCCCTTACGTCCTCGCTGTTACACCCCCCTTAAGTAATTCCTTCCCCACGTAGACACCCGAGGTATTTTCTATACCCCAGCAACCACGTGCCTCTGCGACATTTCCCATAAGCTGCCCAAACACACCCACGCACATTACAGAGACCAGGTTCCCTTTCCAGGCCGTGCGAAAGCCTTTCAGCCCTCTCGGATCTGGACTCCCCAACTACTGGCCTTGTTGATGTAACTGGAGAAAGGCTTATTCGCACGGCTCTGAAATGCTGAACAACTCCCTACTGCTCGTCGATACATACACCTCACCTAGGCCGTGGAGCCGTGAGTGATCCTTTCTACACCCGGCTCTTCCATATGCCATACATGTCCTCCGTGGAAAGAAGCGTTGCTCTCCAGAGAGGGAAGCCGTACTCGCTTGCCGGGTGGGCACAGGGAGCTCAGGCACAACTCGAAGATCCCCGAGCAAGTGCAATATTCCTGGTGCCTGCGGCAAGCCTTTTCGTAGCTGGCACTCTTGGAACATGACTTCCTTGGCAGGCAAGGATGCAGGGCAGGCAGGGCCGTGGATTCTGAGACAGGGATATACACTTGTCTGCATGACTCGGGCGAGAGCCAGCTATAACCGTGCCGAGGAAAATCCTTTGATCTCCAGTTTGCTTGAGCACGCTTTGTGTCGTTCACCATCATGTCGGACGAAATATGCCAGTTTGCGAAAAATGGACGAAAGACATATCTTTTTTCCCGGATCGTTAGGCAGAGCTGCTTCTCCTCTCCTAGTCAAACTAGGATATAGAAAGTTTGTGCCGGTAACACGGCACCCAGGGCTTCAGGTTCCCTCTTGGAAGCTCTTCGTTGTATGCGGGAAGAGAAGGCTATGGCTTGCACTCTGAGGCCATTGCAGGGGTCGGGCGGAGGAAACCTCGCCTTTGCCAGCACCACGCTTGTTCACACGCATGGGGAGAACACACGCCCTGTGTCAGTCACTTGCTAGAAATACGTACCCGTCCAGGACCGTGTTCTCAGTGATACCTTCCTGTAAATGGGAGAGAGGAAGTTTGAATGGGGAAGCTCAGTCTTTGCAGGTCATCCGTACAGCTTGCTCCGTTGACGAGGACAGAGAGGATCTGTTCTTTTCTATTCCTTTCAAGTCCCTTTCCAGGAACACCTCAGAGTTCTTTGCAAAGGTCTTGTGCGAATGGCCTGAGGAAGAAGACACTGTGGGCTGCAGTATGTGGGCTGGCTGACCTTCCCCGCACGGTGCGCAGCTCCCTGTACTTGCACCTTGCCTTTGGGAAATGCATACATTCTGTGATGAGGAAGAGGCAAGGGGTGCAGCTCGCCGAATGTTTCTCCCACTTATTTGGAGATGAAAACAAAGAAGTTTTGCCATGAAACTCGAGAGAGCCTTATGATGTACCAGTGTACGCACAATGGTAGAACCTTATCCTCCTGCCCCCAGGGACACGTTCCGTACCTTGTCGCAACAGAGGGAGTGAGGATTTGTTGAACCCGATAGTGGGAAACTGATATGTACATTGTGGAAGAAACGAGGCTTTCCTTCCCTGCAGTCGTGCGTGTGTGCTGCCACTGCGCCTTAGGCACCCAGTGCCTCGAGCGGCACTCTCGGCACTCTCGTCGGACTCCAAATAGCCCCATTACAGGAATGTAAATCACCACCCTTCCTACCCCGCCTTCACATACATTTTTCCCCCAAGGAAAAAACATCTTGGAGAGGTAGTCGAGTCTTACTGTGAGAAATAAGTGGCTGCAAACCTAGGGGGAAAGGCCGGGTTCACTCGACCGTCAGAAAACTCCTGCCCTGCACGTTGACTGAGAGCACTGCGTGTTCGATCCGTACCCAAGAGCACTTACGGTGCCTCGCTTTCTACCTTAGAGATCACGTCTCTCCAGGCTTCCTGAGGCACGTATTCCTTCCTGCGCCAAAGAAGCCCTGATAAGGGCCCCTTGGCAGGTATGACGGTCGTTTAAATTTCTTGTGCTTTGGGGCAGCTCTGCGTTCTTTGCACGATGAGAAGGCGCATCGCTTGTATAAACCTCTCGTCTCCAGTGTTGAGCAGACACATGAACACGCCCTTACGTCCTCGCTGTTACACCCCCCTTAAGTAATTCCTTCCCCACGTAGACACCCGAGGTGATTTCTATACCCCAGCAACCACGTGCCTCTGCGACATTTCCCATAAGCTGCCCAAACACACCCACGCACATTACAGAGACCAGGTTCCCTTTCCAGGCCGTGTGAAAGCCTTTCAGCCCTCTCGGATCTGGACTCCCCAACTACTGGCCTTGTTGATGTAACTGGAGAAAGGCTTATTCGCACGGCTCTGAAATGCTGAACAACTCCCTACTGCTCGTCGATACATACACCTCACCTAGGCCGTGGAGCCGTGAGTGATCCTTTCTACACCCGGCTCTTCCATATGCCATACATGTCCTCTGTGGAAAGAAGCGTTGCTCTCCAGAGAGGGAAGCCGTACTCGCTTGCCGGGTGGGCACAGGGAGCTCAGGCACAACTCGACGATCCCCGAGCAAGTGCAATATTCCTGGTGCCTGCGGCAAGCCATTTCGTAGCTGGCACTCTTGGAACATGACTTCCTTGGCAGGCAAGGATGCAGGGCAGGCAGGGCCGTGGATTCTGAGACAGGGATAGACACTTGTCTGCATGACTCGGGCGAGAGCCAGCTATAACCGTGCCGAGGAAAATCCTTTGATCTCCAGTCTGCTTGAGCACGCTTTGTGTCGTTCACCATCATGTCGGACGAAATATGCCAGTTTGCGAAAAATGGACGAAAGACATATCTTTTTTCCCGGATCGTTAGGCAGAGCTGCTTCTCCTCTCCTAGTCAAACTAGGATATAGAAAGTTAGTGCCAGTAACACGGCACCCAGGGCTTCAGGTTCCCTCTTGGAAGCTCTTCGTTGTATGCGGGAAGAGAAGGCTATGGCTTGCCCTCTGTGGCCATTACAGGGGTCGGGCGGAGGAAACCTCGCCTTTGCCACCACCACGCTTGTTCACACGCATGGGGAGAACACACGCCCTGTGTCAGTCACTTGCTAGAAATACGTACCCGTCCAGGACCGTGTTCTCAGTGATACCTTCCTGTAAATGGGAGAGAGGAAGTTTGAATGGGGTAGCTCAGTCTTTGCAGGTCATCCGTACAGCTTGCTCCGTTGACGAGGACAGAGAGGATCTGTTCTTTTCTATTCCTTTCAAGTCCCTTTCCAGGAACACCTCAGAGTTCTTTGCAAAGGTCTTGTGCGAATGGCCTGAGGAAGAAGACACTGTGGGCTGCAGTATGTGCGCTGGCTGACCTTCCCCGCACGGTGCGCAGCTCCCTGTACTTGCACCTTGCCTTTGGGAAATGCATACATTCTGTGATGAGGAAGAGGCAAGGGGTGCAGCTCGCCGAATGTTTCTCCCACTTATTTGGAGATGAAAACAAAGAAGTTTTGCCATGAAACTCGAGAGAGGCTTATGATGTACAAGTGTACGCACAAAGGTAGAACCTTATCCTCCTGCCCCCAGGGACACGTTCCGTACCTTGTCGCAACAGAGGGAGTGAGGATTTGTTGAACCCGATAGTGGGAAACGGATATGTACATTGTGGAAGAAACGAGGCTTTCCTTCCCTGCAGTAGTGCGTGTGTGCTGCCACTGCGCCTTAGGCACCCAGTGCCTCGAGCGGCACTCTCGTCGGACTCCAAATAGCCCCATTACAGGAATGTAAATCACCACACTTCCTACCCCGCCTTCACATACATTTTTCCCCCAAGGAAAAAACATCTCGGAGAGGTGGTCGAGTCTTACTGTGAGAAATAAGTGGCTGCAAACCTAGGGGGAAAGGCCGGGTTCACTCGACCGTCAGAAAACTCCTGCCCTGCACGTTGACTGAGAGCACTGCGTGTTCGATCCGTACCCAAGAGCACTTACGGTGCCTCGCTTTCTACCTTAGAGATCACGTCTCTCCAGGCTTCCTGAGGCACGTATTCCTTCCTGCGCCAAAGAAGCCCTGATAAGGGCGCCTTGGCAGGTATGACGGTCGTTTAAATTTCTTGTGCTTTGGGGCAGCTCTGCGTTCTTTGCACGATGAGAAGGCGCATCGCTTGTATAAACCTCTCGTCTCCAGTGTTGAGCAGACACATGAACACGCCCTTACGTCCTCGCTGTTACACCCCCCTTAAGTAATTCCTTCCCCACGTAGACACCCGAGGTATTTTCTATACCCCAGCAACCACGTGCCTCTGCGACATTTCCCATAAGCTGCCCAAACACACCCACGCACATTACAGAGACCAGGTTCCCTTTCCAGGCCGTGCGAAAGCCTTTCAGCCCTCTCGGATCTGGACTCCCCAACTACTGGCCTTGTTGATGTAACTGGAGAAAGGCTTATTCGCACGGCTCTGAAATGCTGAACAACTCCCTACTGCTCGTCGATACATACACCTCACCTAGGCCGTGGAGCCGTGAGTGATCCTTTCTACACCCGGCTCTTCCATATGCCATACATGTCCTCCGTGGAAAGAAGCGTTGCTCTCCAGAGAGGGAAGCCGTACTCGCTTGCCGGGTGGGCACAGGGAGCTCAGGCACAACTCGAAGATCCCCGAGCAAGTGCAATATTCCTGGTGCCTGCGGCAAGCCTTTTCGTAGCTGGCACTCTTGGAACATGACTTCCTTGGCAGGCAAGGATGCAGGGCAGGCAGGGCCGTGGATTCTGAGACAGGGATATACACTTGTCTGCATGACTCGGGCGAGAGCCAGCTATAACCGTGCCGAGGAAAATCCTTTGATCTCCAGTTTGCTTGAGCACGCTTTGTGTCGTTCACCATCATGTCGGACGAAATATGCCAGTTTGGGAAAAATGGACGAAAGACATATCTTTTTTCCCGGATCGTTAGGCAGAGCTGCTTCTCCTCTCCTAGTCAAACTAGGATATAGAAAGTTTGTGCCGGTAACACGGCACCCAGGGCTTCAGGTTCCCTCTTGGAAGCTCTTCGTTGTATGCGGGAAGAGAAGGCTATGGCTTGCACTCTGAGGCCATTGCAGGGGTCGGGCGGAGGAAACCTCGCCTTTGCCACCACCACGCTTGTTCACACGCATGGGGAGAACACACGCCCTGTGTCAGTCACTTGCTAGAAATACGTACCCGTCCAGGACCGTGTTCTCAGTGATACCTTCCTGTAAATGGGAGAGAGGAAGTTTGAATGGGGAAGCTCAGTCTTTGCAGGTCATCCGTACAGCTTGCTCCGTTGACGAGGACAGAGAGGATCTGTTCTTTTCTATTCCTTTCAAGTCCCTTTCCAGGAACACCTCAGAGTTCTTTGCAAAGGTCTTGTGCGAATGGCCTGAGGAAGAAGACACTGTGGGCTGCAGTATGTGGGCTGGCTGACCTTCCCCGCACGGTGCGCAGCTCCCTGTACTTGCACCTTGCCTTTGGGAAATGCATACATTCTGTGATGAGGAAGAGGCAAGGGGTGCAGCTCGCCGAATGTTTCTCCCACTTATTTGGAGATGAAAACAAAGAAGTTTTGCCATGAAACTCGAGAGAGCCTTATGATGTACCAGTGTACGCACAATGGTAGAACCTTATCCTCCTGCCCCCAGGGACACGTTCCGTACCTTGTCGCAAAAGAGGGAGTGAGGATTTGTTGAACCCGATAGTGGGAAACTGATATGTACATTGTGGAAGAAACGAGGCTTTCCTTCCCTGCAGTCGTGCGTGTGTGCTGCCACTGCGCCTTAGGCACCCAGTGCCTCGAGCGGCACTCTCGGCACTCTCGTCGGACTCCAAATAGCCCCATTACAGGAATGTAAATCACCACCCTTCCTACCCCGCCTTCACATACATTTTTCCCCCAAGGAAAAAACATCTTGGAGAGGTAGTCGAGTCTTACTGTGAGAAATAAGTGGCTGCAAACCTAGGGGGAAAGGCCGGGTTCACTCGACCGTCAGAAAACTCCTGCCCTGCACGTTGACTGAGAGCACTGCGTGTTCGATCCGTACCCAAGAGCACTTACGGTGCCTCGCTTTCTACCTTAGAGATCACGTCTCTCCAGGCTTCCTGAGGCACGTATTCCTTCCTGCGCCAAAGAAGCCCTGATAAGGGCCCCTTGGCAGGTATGACGGTCGTTTAAATTTCTTGTGCTTTGGGGCAGCTCTGCGTTCTTTGCACGATGAGAAGGCGCATCGCTTGTATAAACCTCTCGTCTCCAGTGTTGAGCAGACACATGAACACGCCCTTACGTCCTCGCTGTTACACCCCCCTTAAGTAATTCCTTCCCCACGTAGACACCCGAGGTGATTTCTATACCCCAGCAACCACGTGCCTCTGCGACATTTCCCATAAGCTGCCCAAACACACCCACGCACATTACAGAGACCAGGTTCCCTTTCCAGGCCGTGTGAAAGCCTTTCAGCCCTCTCGGATCTGGACTCCCCAACTACTGGCCTTGTTGATGTAACTGGAGAAAGGCTTATTCGCACGGCTCTGAAATGCTGAACAACTCCCTACTGCTCGTCGATACATACACCTCACCTAGGCCGTGGAGCCGTGAGTGATCCTTTCTACACCCGGCTCTTCCATATGCCATACATGTCCTCCGTGGAAAGAAGCGTTGCTCTCCAGAGAGGGAAGCCGTACTCGCTTGCCGGGTGGGCACAGGGAGCTCAGGCACAACTCGACGATCCCCGAGCAAGTGCAATATTCCTGGTGCCTGCGGCAAGCCATTTCGTAGCTGGCACTCTTGGAACATGACTTCCTTGGCAGGCAAGGATGCAGGGCAGGCAGGGCCGTGGATTCTGAGACAGGGATAGACACTTGTCTGCATGACTCGGGCGAGAGCCAGCTATAACCGTGCCGAGGAAAATCCTTTGATCTCCAGTTTGCTTGAGCACGCTTTGTGTCGTTCACCATCATGTCGGACGAAATATGCCAGTTTGCGAAAAATGGACGAAAGACATATCATTTTTCCCGGATCGTTAGGCAGAGCTGCTTATCTTCTCTTAGGAAAACAAGGATATAGAAAGTTTGTGCCGGTAACACGGCACCCAGGACTTCAGGTTTCCTCTTGGAAGCTCTTCGTTGTATGCGGGAAGAGAAGGCCTTGGCTTGCAGTCTGTGGCCATTACAGGGGTCGGGCGGAGGAAACCTCGCCTTTGCCACCACCACGCTTCTTCACACGCATGGGGAGAACACACGCCCTGTGTCAGTCACTTGCTAGAAATACGTACCCGTCCAGGACCGTGTTCTCAGTGATACCTTCCTGTAAATGGGAGAGAGGAAGTTTGAATGGGGAAGCTCAGTCTTTGCAGGTCATCCGTACAGCTTGCTCCGTTGATGAGGACAGAGAGGATCTGTTCTTTTCTATTCCTTTCAAGTCCCTTTCCAGGAACACCTCAGAGTTCTTTGCAAAGGTCTTGTGCGAATGGCCTGAGGAAGAAGACACTGCGGGCTGCAGTATGTGGGCTGGCTGACCTTCCCCGCACGGTGCGCAGCTCCCTGTATTTGCACCTTGCCTTTGGGAAATGCATACATTCTGTGATGAGGAAGAGGCAAGGGGTGCAGCTCGCCGAATGTTTCTCCCACTTATTTGGAGATGAAAACAAAGAAGTTTTGCCATGTAACTCGAGAGAGGCTTATGATGTACAAGTGTACGCACAAAGGTAGAACCTTATCCTCCTGCCCCCAGGGACACGTTCCGTACCTTGTCGCAACAGAGGGAGTGAGGATTTGTTGAATCCGATAGTGGGAAACGGATATGTACATTGTGGAAGAAACGAGGCTTTCCTTCCCTGCAGTAGTGCGTGTGTGCTGCCACTGCGCCTTAGGCACCCAGTGCCTCGAGCGGCACTCTCGGCACTCTCGTCGGAATCCAAATAGCCCCATTACAGGAATGTAAATCACCACCCTTCCTACCCCGCCTTCACATACATTTTTCCCCCAAGGAAAAAACATCTTGGAGAGGTAGTCGAGTCTTACTGTGAGAAATAAGTGGCTGCAAACCTAGGGGGAAAGGCCGGGTTCACTCGACCGTCAGAAAACTCCTGCCCTGCACGTTGACTGAGAGCACTGCGTGTTCGATCCGTACCCAAGAGCACTTACGGTGCCTCGCTTTCTACCTTAGAGATCACGTCTCTCCAGGCTTCCTGAGGCACGTATTCCTTCCTGCGCCAAAGAAGCCCTGATAAGGGCCCCTTGGCAGGTATGACGGTCGTTTAAATTTCTTGTGCTTTGGGGCAGCTCTGCGTTCTTTGCACGATGAGAAGGCGCATCACTTGTATAAACCTCTCGTCTCCAGTGTTGAGCAGACACATGAACACGCCCTTACGTCCTCGCTGTTACACCCCCCTTAAGTAATTCCTTCCCCACGTAGACACCCGAGGTGATTTCTATACCCCAGCAACCACGTGCCTCTGCGACATTTCCCATAAGCTGCCCAAACACACCCACGCACATTACAGAGACCAGGTTCCCTTTCCAGGCCGTGCGAAAGCCTTTCAGCCCTCTCGGATCTGGACTCCCCAACTACTGGCCTTGTTGATGTAACTGGAGAAAGGCTTATTCGCACGGCTCTGAAATGCTGAACAACTCCCTACTGCTCGTCGATACATACACCTCACCTAGGCCGTGGAGCCGTGAGTGATCCTTTCTACACCCGGCTCTTCCATATGCCATACATGTCCTCTGTGGAAAGAAGCGTTGCTCTCCAGAGAGGGAAGCCGTACTCGCTTGCCGGGTGGGCACAGGGAGCTCAGGCACAACTCGACGATCCCCGAGCAAGTGCAATATTCCTGGTGCCTGCCGCAAGCCATTTCGTAGCTGGCACTCTTGGAACATGACTTCCTTGGCAGGCAAGGATGCAGGGCAGGCAGGGCCGTGGATTCTGAGACAGGGATAGACACTTGTCTGCATGACTCGGGCGAGAGCCAGCTATAACCGTGCCGAGGAAAATCCTTTGATCTCCAGTTTGCTTGAGCACGCTTTGTGTCGTTCACCATCATGTCGGACGAAATATGCCAGTTTGCGAAAAATGGACGAAAGACATATCTTTTTTCCCGGATCGTTAGGCAGAGCTGCTTCTCCTCTCCTAGTCAAACTAGGATATAGAAAGTTTGTGCCGGTAACACGGCACCCAGGGCTTCAGGTTCCCTCTTGGAAGCTCTTCGTTGTATGCGGGAAGAGAAGGCTATGGCTTGCACTCTGAGGCCATTGCAGGGGTCGGGCGGAGGAAACCTCGCCTTTGCCACCACCACGCTTGTTCACACGCATGGGGAGAACACACGCCCTGTGTCAGTCACTTGCTAGAAATACGTACCCGTCCAGGACCGTGTTCTCAGTGATACCTTCCTGTAAATGGGAGAGAGGAAGTTTGAATGGGGAAGCTCAGTCTTTGCAGGTCATCCGTACAGCTTGCTCCGTTGACGAGGACAGAGAGGATCTGTTCTTTTCTATTCCTTTCAAGCCCCTTTCCAGGAACACCTCAGAGTTCTTTGCAAAGGTCTTGTGCGAATGGCCTGAGGAAGAAGACACTGTGGGCTGCAGTATGTGCGCTGGCTGACCTTCCCCGCACGGTGCGCAGCTCCCTGTACTTGCACCTTGCCTTTGGGAAATGCATACATTCTGTGATGAGGAAGAGGCAAGGGGTGCAGCTCGCCGAATGTTTCTCCCACTTATTTGGAGATGAAAACAAAGAAGTTTTGCCATGAAACTCGAGAGAGGCTTATGATGTACAAGTGTACGCACAAAGGTAGAACCTTATCCTCCTGCCCCCAGGGACACGTTCCGTACCTTGTCGCAACAGAGGGAGTGAGGATTTGTTGAACCCGATAGTGGGAAACGGATATGTACATTGTGGAAGAAACGAGGCTTTCCTTCCCTGCAGTAGTGCGTGTGTGCTGCCACTGCGCCTTAGGCACCCAGTGCCTCGAGCGGCACTCTCGTCGGACTCCAAATAGCCCCATTTCAGGTTGTAAATCACCACTCTTCCTACCCCGCCTTCACATACATTTTTCCCCCAAGGAAAAAACATCTCGGAGAGGTGGTCGAGTCTTACTGTGAGAAATAAGTGGCTGCAAACCTAGGGGGAAAGGCCGGGTTCACTCGACCGTCAGAAAACTCCTGCCCTGCACGTTGACTGAGAGCACTGCGTGTTCGATCCGTACCCAAGAGCACTTACGGTGCCTCGCTTTCTACCTTAGAGATCACGTCTCTCCAGGCTTCCTGAGGCACATATTCCTTCCTGCGCCAAAGAAGCCCTGATAAGGGCCCCTTGGCAGGTATGACGGTCGTTTAAATTTCTTGTGCTTTGGGGCAGCTCTGCGTTCTTTGCACGATGAGAAGGCGCATCACTTGTATAAACCTCTCGTCTCCAGTGTTGAGCAGACACATGAACACGCCCTTACGTCCTCGCTGTTACACCCCCCTTAAGTAATTCCTTCCCCACGTAGACACCCGAGGTGATTTCTATACCCCAGCAACCACGTGCCTCTGCGACATTTCCCATAAGCTGCCCAAACACACCCACGCACATTACAGAGACCAGGTTCCCTTTCCAGGCCGTGCGAAAGCCTTTCAGCCCTCTCGGATCTGGACTCCCCAACTACTGGCCTTGTTGATGTAACTGGAGAAAGGCTTATTCGCACGGCTCTGAAATGCTGAACAACTCCCTACTGCTCGTCGATACATACACCTCACCTAGGCCGTGGAGCCGTGAGTGATCCTTTCTACACCCGGCTCTTCCATATGCCATACATGTCCTCTGTGGAAAGAAGCGTTGCTCTCCAGAGAGGGAAGCCGTACTCGCTTGCCGGGTGGGCACAGGGAGCTCAGGCACAACTCGACGATCCCCGAGCAAGTGCAATATTCCTGGTGCCTGCCGCAAGCCATTTCGTAGCTGGCACTCTTGGAACATGACTTCCTTGGCAGGCAAGGATGCAGGGCAGGCAGGGCCGTGGATTCTGAGACAGGGATAGACACTTGTCTGCATGACTCGGGCGAGAGCCAGCTATAACCGTGCCGAGGAAAATCCTTTGATCTCCAGTTTGCTTGAGCACGCTTTGTGTCGTTCACCATCATGTCGGACGAAATATGCCAGTTTGCGAAAAATGGACGAAAGACATATCTTTTTTCCCGGATCGTTAGGCAGAGCTGCTTCTCCTCTCCTAGTCAAACTAGGATATAGAAAGTTTGTGCCGGTAACACGGCACCCAGGGCTTCAGGTTCCCTCTTGGAAGCTCTTCGTTGTATGCGGGAAGAGAAGGCTATGGCTTGCACTCTGAGGCCATTGCAGGGGTCGGGCGGAGGAAACCTCGCCTTTGCCACCACCACGCTTGTTCACACGCATGGGGAGAACACACGCCCTGTGTCAGTCACTTGCTAGAAATACGTACCCGTCCAGGACCGTGTTCTCAGTGATACCTTCCTGTAAATGGGAGAGAGGAAGTTTGAATGGGGAAGCTCAGTCTTTGCAGATCATCCGTACAGCTTGCTCCGTTGACGAGGACAGAGAGGATCTGTTCTTTTCTATTCCTTTCAAGCCCCTTTCCAGGAACACCTCAGAGTTCTTTGCAAAGGTCTTGTGCGAATGGCCTGAGGAAGAAGACACTGTGGGCTGCAGTATGTGGGCTGGCTGACCTTCCCCGCACGGTGCGCAGCTCCCTGTACTTGCACCTTGCCTTTGGGAAATGCATACATTCTGTGATGAGGAAGAGGCAAGGGGTGCAGCTCGCCGAATGTTTCTCCCACTTATTTGGAGATGAAAACAAAGAAGTTTTGCCATGAAACTCGAGAGAGGCTTATGATGTACAAGTGTACGCACAAAGGTAGAACCTTATCCTCCTGCCCCCAGGGACACGTTCCGTACCTTGTCGCAACAGAGGGAGTGAGGATTTGTTGAACCCGATAGTGGGAAACGGATATGTACATTGTGGAAGAAACGAGGCTTTCCTTCCCTGCAGTAGTGCGTGTGTGCTGCCACTGCGCCTTAGGCACCCAGTGCCTCGAGCGGCACTCTCGTCGGACTCCAAATAGCCCCATTTCAGGTTGTAAATCACCACTCTTCCTACCCCGCCTTCACATACATTTTTCCCCCAAGGAAAAAACATCTCGGAGAGGTGGTCGAGTCTTACTGTGAGAAATAAGTGGCTGCAAACCTAGGGGGAAAGGCCGGGTTCACTCGACCGTCAGAAAACTCCTGCCCTGCACGTTGACTGAGAGCACTGCGTGTTCGATCCGTACCCAAGAGCACTTACGGTGCCTCGCTTTCTACCTTAGAGATCACGTCTCTCCAGGCTTCCTGAGGCACGTATTCCTTCCTGCGCCAAAGAAGCCCTGATAAGGGCCCCTTGGCAGGTATGACGGTCGTTTAAATTTCTTGTGCTTTGGGGCAGCTCTGCGTTCTTTGCACGATGAGAAGGCGCATCGCTTGTATAAACCTCTCGTCTCCAGTGTTGAGCAGACACATGAACACGCCCTTACGTCCTCGCTGTTACACCCCCCTTAAGTAATTCCTTCCCCACGTAGACACCCGAGGTGATTTCTATACCCCAGCAACCACGTGCCTCTGCGACATTTCCCATAAGCTGCCCAAACACACCCACGCACATTACAGAGACCAGGTTCCCTTTCCAGGCCGTGCTAAAGCCTTTCAGCCCTCTCGGATCTGGACTCCCCAACTACTGGCCTTGTTGATGTAACTGGAGAAAGGCTTATTCGCACGGCTCTGAAATGCTGAACAACTCCCTACTGCTCGTCGATACATACACCTCACCTAGGCCGTGGAGCCGTGAGTGATCCTTTCTACACCGGGCTCTTCCATATGCCATACATGTCCTCTGTGGAAAGAAGCGTTGCTCTCCAGAGAGGGAAGCCGTACTCGCTTGCCGGGTGGGCACAGGGAGCTCAGGCACAACTCGACGATCCCCGAGCAAGTGCAATATTCCTGGTGCCTGCGGCAAGCCATTTCGTAGCTGGCACTCTTGGAACATGACTTCCTTGGCAGGCAAGGATGCAGGGCAGGCAGGGCCGTGGATTCTGAGACAGGGATAGACACTTGTCTGCATGACTCGGGCGAGAGCCAGCTATAACCGTGCCGAGGAAAATCCTTTGATCTCCAGTCTGCTTGAGCACGCTTTGTGTCGTTCACCATCATGTCGGACGAAATATGCCAGTTTGCGAAAAATGGACGAAAGACATATCTTTTTTCCCGGATCGTTAGGCAGAGCTGCTTCTCCTCTCCTAGTCAAACTAGGATATAGAAAGTTAGTGCCAGTAACACGGCACCCAGGGCTTCAGGTTCCCTCTTGGAAGCTCTTCGTTGTATGCGGGAAGAGAAGGCTATGGCTTGCCCTCTGTGGCCATTACAGGGGTCGGGCGGAGGAAACCTCGCCTTTGCCACCACCACGCTTGTTCACACGCATGGGGAGAACACACGCCCTGTGTCAGTCACTTGCTAGAAATACGTACCCGTCCAGGACCGTGTTCTCAGTGATACCTTCCTGTAAATGGGAGAGAGGAAGTTTGAATGGGGAAGCTCAGTCTTTGCAGGTCATCCGTACAGCTTGCTCCGTTGACGAGGACAGAGAGGATCTGTTCTTTTCTATTCCTTTCAAGTCCCTTTCCAGGAACACCTCAGAGTTCTTTGCAAAGGTCTTGTGCGAATGGCCTGAGGAAGAAGACACTGTGGGCTGCAGTATGTGCGCTGGCTGACCTTCCCCGCACGGTGCGCAGCTCCCTGTACTTGCACCTTGCCTTTGGGAAATGCATACATTCTGTGATGAGGAAGAGGCAAGGGGTGCAGCTCGCCGAATGTTTCTCCCACTTATTTGGAGATGAAAACAAAGAAGTTTTGCCATGAAACTCGAGAGAGGCTTATGATGTACAAGTGTACGCACAAAGGTAGAACCTTATCCTCCTGCCCCCAGGGACACGTTCCGTACCTTGTCGCAACAGAGGGAGTGAGGATTTGTTGAACCCGATAGTGGGAAACGGATATGTACATTGTGGAAGAAACGAGGTTTTCCTTCCCTGCAGTAGTGCGTGTGTGCTGCCACTGCGCCTTAGGCACCCAGTGCCTCGAGCGGCACTCTCGTCGGACTCCAAATAGCCCCTTTTTCAGGCATGTAAATCACCACTCTTCCTACCCCGCCTTCACATACATTTTTCCCCCAAGGAAAAAACATCTCGGAGAGGTAGTCGAGTCTTACTGTGAGAAATAAGTGGCTGCAAACCTAGGGGGAAAGGCCGGGTTCACTCGACCGTCAGAAAACTCCTGCCCTGCACGTTGACTGAGAGCACTGCGTGTTCGATCCGTACCCAAGAGCACTTACGGTGCCTCGCTTTCTACCTTAGAGATCACGTCTCTCCAGGCTTCCTGAGGCACGTATTCCTTCCTGCGCCAAAGAAGCCCTGATAAGGGCCCCTTGGCAGGTATGACGGTCGTTTAAATTTCTTGTGCTTTGGGGCAGCTCTGCGTTCTTTGCACGATGAGAAGGCGCATCGCTTGTATAAACCTCTCGTCTCCAGTGTTGAGCAGACACATGAACACGCCCATACGTCCTCGCTGTTACACCCCCCTTAAGTAATTCCTTCCCCACGTAGACACCCGAGGTGATTTCTATACCCCAGCAACCACGTGCCTCTGCGACATTTCCCATAAGCTGCCCAAACACACCCACGCACATTACAGAGAACAGGTTCCCTTTCCAGGCCGTGCGAAAGCCTTTCAGCCCTCTCGGATCTGGACTCCCCAACTACTGGCCTTGTTGATGTAACTGGAGAAAGGCTTATTCGCACGGCTCTGAAATGCTGAACAACTCCCTACTGCTCGTCGATACATACACCTCACCTAGGCCGTGGAGCCGTGAGTGATCCTTTCTACACCCGGCTCTTCCATATGCCATACATGTCCTCCGTGGAAAGAAGCGTTGCTCTCCAGAGAGGGAAGCCGTACTCGCTTGCCGGGTGGGCACAGGGAGCTCAGGCACAACTCGACGATCCCCGAGCAAGTGCAATATTCCTGGTGCCTGCGGCAAGCCATTTCGTAGCTGGCACTCTTGGAACATGACTTCCTTGGCAGGCAAGGATGCAGGGCAGGCAGGGCCGTGGATTCTGAGACAGGGATAGACACTTGTCTGCATGACTCGGGCGAGAGCCAGCTATAACCGTGCCGAGGAAAATCCTTTGATCTCCAGTTTGCTTGAGCACGCTTTGTGTCGTTCACCATCATGTCGGACGAAATATGCCAGTTTGCGAAAAATGGACGAAAGACATATCATTTTTCCCGGATCGTTAGGCAGAGCTGCTTATCTTCTCTTAGGAAAACAAGGATATAGAAAGTTTGTGCCGGTAACACGGCACCCAGGACTTCAGGTTCCCTCTTGGAAGCTCTTCGTTGTATGCGGGAAGAGAAGGCTATGGCTTGCAGTCTGTGGCCATTGCAGGGGTCGGGCGGAGGAAACCTCGCCTTTGCCACCACCACGCTTCTTCACACGCATGGGGAGAACACACGCCCTGTGTCAGTCACTTGCCAGAAATACGTACCCGTCCAGGACCGTGTTCTCAGTGATACCTTCCTGTAAATGGGAGAGAGGAAGTTTGAATGGGGAAGCTCAGTCTTTGCAGGTCATCCGTACAGCTTGCTCCGTTGACGAGGACAGAGAGGATCTGTTCTTTTCTATTCCTTTCAAGTCCCTTTCCAGGAACACCTCAGAGTTCTTTGCAAAGGTCTTGTGCGAATGGCCTGAGGAAGAAGACACTGTGGGCTGCAGTATGTGGGCTGGCTGACCTTCCCCGCACGGTGCGCAGCTCCCTGTACTTGCACCTTGCCTTTGGGAAATGCATACATTCTGTGATGAGGAAGAGGCAAGGGGTGCAGCTCGCCGAATGTTTCTCCCACTTATTTGGAGATGAAAACAAAGAAGTTTTGCCATGTAACTCGAGAGAGGCTTATGATGTACAAGTGTACGCACAAAGGTAGAACCTTATCCTCCTGCCCCCAGGGACACGTTCCGTACATTGTTGCAACAGAGGGAGTGAGGATTTGTTGAACCCGATAGTGGGAAACGGATATGTACATTGTGGAAGAAACGAGGCTTTCCTTTCCTGCAGTAGTGCGTGTGTGCTGCCACTGCGCCTTAGGCACCCAGTGCCTCGAGCGGCACTCTCGTCGGACTCCAAATAGCCCCATTACAGGAATGTAAATCACCACCCTTCCTACCCCGCCTTCACATACATTTTTCCCCCAAGGAAAAAACATCTTGGAGAGGTAGTCGAGTCCTACTGTGAGAAATAAGTGGCTGCAAACCTAGGGGGAAAGGCCGGGTTCACTCGACCGTCAGAAAACTCCTGCCCTGCACGTTGACTGAGAGCACTGCGTGTTCGATCCGTACCCAAGAGCACTTACGGTGCCTCGCTTTCTACCTTAGAGATCACGTCTCTCCAGGCTTCCTGAGGCACGTATTCCTTCCTGCGCCAAAGAAGCCCTGATAAGGGCCCCTTGGCAGGTATGACGGTCGTTTAAATTTCTTGTGCTTTGGGGCAGCTCTGCGTTCTTTGCACGATGAGAAGGCGCATCGCTTGTATAAACCTCTCGTCTCCAGTGTTGAGCAGACACATGAACACGCCCTTACGTCCTCGCTGTTACACCCCCCTTAAGTAATTCCTTCCCCACGTAGACACCCGAGGTATTTTCTATACCCCAGCAACCACGTGCCTCTGCGACATTTCCCATAAGCTGCCCAAACACACCCACGCACATTACAGAGACCAGGTTCCCTTTCCAGGCCGTGCGAAAGCCTTTCAGCCCTCTCGGATCTGGACTCCCCAACTACTGGCCTTGTTGATGTAACTGGAGAAAGGCTTATTCGCACGGCTCTGAAATGCTGAACAACTCCCTACTGCTCGTCGATACATACACCTCACCTAGGCCGTGGAGCCGTGAGTGATCCTTTCTACACCCGGCTCTTCCATATGCCATACATGTCCTCCGTGGAAAGAAGCGTTGCTCTCCAGAGAGGGAAGCCGTACTCGCTTGCCGGGTGGGCACAGGGAGCTCAGGCACAACTCGAAGATCCCCGAGCAAGTGCAATATTCCTGGTGCATGCGGCAAGCCTTTTCGTAGCTGGCACTCTTGGAACATGACTTCCTTGGCAGGCAAGGATGCAGGGCAGGCAGGGCCGTGGATTCTGAGACAGGGATATACACTTGTCTGCATGACTCGGGCGAGAGCCAGCTATAACCGTGCCGAGGAAAATCCTTTGATCTCCAGTTTGCTTGAGCACGCTTTGTGTCGTTCACCATCATGTCGGACGAAATATGCCAGTTTGCGAAAAATGGACGAAAGACATATCTTTTTCCCGGATCGTTAGGCAGAGCTGCTTCTCCTCTCCTAGTCAAACTAGGATATAGAAAGTTTGTGCCGGTAACACGGCACCCAGGGCTTCAGGTTCCCTCTTGGAAGCTCTTCGTTGTATGCGGGAAGAGAAGGCTATGGCTTGCACTCTGAGGCCATTGCAGGGTTCGGGCGGAGGAAACCTCGCCTTTGCCACCACCACGCTTGTTCACACGCATGGGGAGAACACACGCCCTGTGTCAGTCACTTGCTAGAAATACGTACCCGTCCAGGACCGTGTTCTCAGTGATACCTTCCTGTAAATGGGAGAGAGGAAGTTTGAATGGGGAAGCTCAGTCTTTGCAGGTCATCCGTACAGCTTGCTCCGTTGACGAGGACAGAGAGGATCTGTTCTTTTCTATTCCTTTCAAGTCCCTTTCCAGGAACACCTCAGAGTTCTTTGCAAAGGTCTTGTGCGAATGGCCTGAGGAAGAAGACACTGTGGGCTGCAGTATGTGGGCTGGCTGACCTTCCCCGCACGGTGCGCAGCTCCCTGTACTTGCACCTTGCCTTTGGGAAATGCATACATTCTGTGATGAGGAAGAGGCAAGGGGTGCAGCTCGCCGAATGTTTCTCCCACTTATTTGGAGATGAAAACAAAGAAGTTTTGCCATGAAACTCGAGAGAGGCTTATGATGTACCAGTGTACGCACAATGGTAGAACCTTATCCTCCTGCCCCCAGGGACACGTTCCGTACCTTGTCGCAACAGAGGGAGTGAGGATTTGTTGAACCCGATAGTGGGAAACGGATATGTACATTGTGGAAGAAACGAGGCTTTCCTTTCCTGCAGTAGTGCGTGTGTGCTGCCACTGCGCCTTAGGCACCCAGTGCCTCGAGCGGCACTCTCGGCACTCTCGTCGGACTCCAAATAGCCCCATTACAGGAATGTAAATCACCACCCTTCCTACCCCGCCTTCACATACATTTTTCCCCCAAGGAAAAAACATCTTGGAGAGGTAGTCGAGTCTTACTGTGAGAAATAAGTGGCTGCAAACCTAGGGGGAAAGGCCGGGTTCACTCGACCGTCAGAAAACTCCTGCCCTGCACGTTGACTGAGAGCACTGCGTGTTCGATCCGTACCCAAGAGCACTTACGGTGCCTCGCTTTCTACCTTAGAGATCACGTCTCTCCAGGCTTCCTGAGGCACGTATTCCTTCCTGCGCCAAAGAAGCCCTGATAAGGGCCCCTTGGCAGGTATGACGGTCGTTTAAATTTCTTGTGCTTTGGGGCAGCTCTGCGTTCTTTGCACGATGAGAAGGCGCATCGCTTGTATAAACCTCTCGTCTCCAGTGTTGAGCAGACACATGAACACGCCCTTACGTCCTCGCTGTTACACCCCCCTTAAGTAATTCCTTCCCCACGTAGACACCCGAGGTGATTTCTATACCCCAGCAACCACGTGCCTCTGCGACATTTCCCATAAGCTGCCCAAACACACCCACGCACATTACAGAGACCAGGTTCCCTTTCCAGGCCGTGTGAAAGCCTTTCAGCCCTCTCGGATCTGGACTCCCCAAATACTGGCCTTGTTGATGTAACTGGAGAAAGGCTTATTCGCACGGCTCTGAAATGCTGAACAACTCCCTACTGCTCGTCGATACATACACCTCACCTAGGCCGTGGAGCCGTGAGTGATCCTTTCTACACCGGGCTCTTCCATATGCCATACATGTCCTCTGTGGAAAGAAGCGTTGCTCTCCAGAGAGGGAAGCCGTACTCGCTTGCCGGGTGGGCACAGGGAGCTCAGGCACAACTCGACGATCCCCGAGCAAGTGCAATATTCCTGGTGCCCGCGGCAAGCCATTTCGTAGCTGGCACTCTTGGAACATGACTTCCTTGGCAGGCAAGGATGCAGGGCAGGCAGGGCCGTGGATTCTGAGACAGGGATAGACACTTGTCTGCATGACTCGGGCGAGAGCCAGCTATAACCGTGCCGAGGAAAATCCTTTGATCTCCAGTTTGCTTGAGCACGCTTTGTGTCGTTCACCATCATGTCGGACGAAATATGCCAGTTTGCGAAAAATGGACGAAAGACATATCTTTTTTCCCGGATCGTTAGGCAGAGCTGCTTCTCCTCTCTTAGTCAAACTAGGATATAGAAAGTTAGTGCCAGTAACACGGCACCCAGGGCTTCAGGTTCCCTCTTGGAAGCTCTTCGTTGTATGCGGGAAGAGAAGGCTATGGCTTGCCCTCTGTGGCCATTACAGGGGTCGGGCGGAGGAAACCTCGCCTTTGCCACCACCACGCTTGTTCACACGCATGGGGAGAACACACGCCCTGTGTCAGTCACTTGCTAGAAATACGTACCCGTCCAGGACCGTGTTCTCAGTGATACCTTCCTGTAAATGGGAGAGAGGAAGTTTGAATGGGGAAGCTCAGTCTTTGCAGGTCATCCGTACAGCTTGCTCCGTTGACGAGGACAGAGAGGATCTGTTCTTTTCTATTCCTTTCAAGTCCCTTTCCAGGAACACCTCAGAGTTCTTTGCAAAGGTCTTGTGCGAATGGCCTGAGGAAGAAGACACTGTGGGCTGCAGTATGTGCGCTGGCTGACCTTCCCCGCACGGTGCGCAGCTCCCTGTACTTGCACCTTGCCTTTGGGAAATGCATACATTCTGTGATGAGGAAGAGGCAAGGGGTGCAGCTCGCCGAATGTTTCTCCCACTTATTTGGACATGAAAACAAAGAAGTTTTGCCATGAAACTCGAGAGAGGCTTATGATGTACAAGTGTACGCACAAAGGTAGAACCTTATCCTCCTGCCCCCAGGGATACGTTCCTTACCTTGTCACAACAGAGGGAGTGAGGATTTGTTGAACCCGATAGTGGGAAACGGATATGTACATTGTGGAAGAAACGAGGTTTTCCTTCCCTGCAGTAGTGCGTGTGTGCTGCCACTGCGCCTTAGGCACCCAGTGCCTCGAGCGGCACTCTCGTCGGAATCCAAATAGCCCCATTTCAGGCATGTAAATCACCACTCTTCCTACCCCGCCTTCACATACATTTTTCCCCCAAGGAAAAAACATCTCGGAGAGGTAGTCGAGTCTTACTGTGAGAAATAAGTGGCTGCAAACCTAGGGGGAAAGGCCGGGTTCACTCGACCGTCAGAAAACTCCTGCCCTGCACGTTGACTGAGAGCACTGCGTGTTCGATCCGTACCCAAGAGCACTTACGGTGCCTCGCTTTCTACCTTAGAGATCACGTCTCTCCAGGCTTCCTGAGGCACGTATTCCTTCCTGCGCCAAAGAAGCCCTGATAAGGGCGCCTTGGCAGGTATGACGGTCGTTTAAATTTCTTGTGCTTTGGGGCAGCTCTGCGTTCTTTGCACGATGAGAAGGCGCATCGCTTGTATAAACCTCTCGTCTCCAGTGTTGAGCAGACACATGAACACGCCCATACGTCCTCGCTGTTACACCCCCCTTAAGTAATTCCTTCCCCACGTAGACACCCGAGGTGATTTCTATACCCCAGCAACCACGTGCCTCTGCGACATTTCCCATAAGCTGCCCAAACACACCCGCGCACATTACAGAGAACAGGTTCCCTTTCCAGGCCGTGCGAAAGCCTTTCAGCCCTCTCGGATCTGGACTCCCCAACTACTGGCCTTGTTGATGTAACTGGAGAAAGGCTTATTCGCACGGCTCTGAAATGCTGAACAACTCCCTACTGCTCGTCGATACATACACCTCACCTAGGCCGTGGAGCCGTGAGTGATCCTTTCTACACCCGGCTCTTCCATATGCCATACATGTCCTCCGTGGAAAGAAGCGTTGCTCTCCAGAGAGGGAAGCCGTACTCGCTTGCCGGGTGGGCACAGGGAGCTCAGGCACAACTCGACGATCCCCGAGCAAGTGCAATATTCCTGGTGCCTGCGGCAAGCCATTTCGTAGCTGGCACTCTTGGAACATGACTTCCTTGGCAGGCAAGGATGCAGGGCAGGCAGGGCCGTGGATTCTGAGACAGGGATAGACACTTGTCTGCATGACTCGGGCGAGAGCCAGCTATAACCGTGCCGAGGAAAATCCTTTGATCTCCAGTTTGCTTGAGCACGCTTTGTGTCGTTCACCATCATGTCGGACGAAATATGCCAGTTTGCGAAAAATGGACGAAAGACATATCATTTTTCCCGGATCGTTAGGCAGAGCTGCTTATCTTCTCTTAGGAAAACAAGGATATAGAAAGTTTGTGCCGGTAACACGGCACCCAGGACTTCAGGTTCCCTCTTGGAAGCTCTTCGTTGTATGCGGGAAGAGAAGGCCTTGGCTTGCAGTCTGTGGCCATTGCAGGGGTCGGGCGGAGGAAACCTCGCCTTTGCCACCACCACGCTTCTTCACACGCATGGGGAGAACACACGCCCTGTGTCAGTCACTTGCCAGAAATACGTACCCGTCCAGGACCGTGTTCTCAGTGATACCTTCCTGTAAATGGGAGAGAGGAAGTTTGAATGGGGAAGCTCAGTCTTTGCAGGTCATCCGTACAGCTTGCTCCGTTGACGAGGACAGAGAAGATCTGTTCTTTTCTATTCCTTTCAAGTCCCTTTCCAGGAACACCTCAGAGTTCTTTGCAAAGGTCTTGTGCGAATGGCCTGAGGAAGAAGACACTGTGGGCTGCAGTATGTGGGCTGGCTGACCTTCCCCGCACGGTGCGCAGCTCCCTGTACTTGCACCTTGCCTTTGGGAAATGCATACATTCTGTGATGAGGAAGAGGCAAGGGGTGCAGCTCGCCGAATGTTTCTCCCACTTATTTGGAGATGAAAACAAAGAAGTTTTGCCATGTAACTCGAGAGAGGCTTATGATGTACAAGTGTACGCACAAAGGTAGAACCTTATCCTCCTGCCCCCAGGGACACGTTCCGTACCTTGTCGCAACAGAGGGAGTGAGGATTTGTTGAACCCGATAGTGGGAAACGGATATGTACATTGTGGAAGAAACGAGGCTTTCCTTCCCTGCAGTAGTGCGTGTGTGCTGCCACTGCGCCTTAGGCACCCAGTGCCTCGAGCGGCACTCTCGTCGGACTCCAAATAGCCCCATTACAGGCATGTAAATCACCACCCTTCCTACCCCGCCTTCACATACATTTTTCCCCCAAGGAAAAAACATCTCGGAGAGGTAGTCGAGTCTTACTGTGAGAAATAAGTGGCTGCAAACCTAGGGGGAAAGGCCGGGTTCACTCGACCGTCAGAAAACTCCTGCCCTGCACGTTGACTGAGAGCACTGCGTGTTCGATCCGTACCCAAGAGCACTTACGGTGCCTCGCTTTCTACCTTAGAGATCACGTCTCTCCAGGCTTCCTGAGGCACGTATTCCTTCCTGCGCCAAAGAAGCCCTGATAAGGGCGCCTTGGCAGGTATGACGGTCGTTTAAATTTCTTGTGCTTTGGGGCAGCTCTGCGTTCTTTGCACGATGAGAAGGCGCATCGCTTGTATAAACCTCTCGTCTCCAGTGTTGAGCAGACACATGAACACGCCCATACGTCCTCGCTGTTACACCCCCCTTAAGTAATTCCTTCCCCACGTAGACACCCGAGGTGATTTCTATACCCCAGCAACCACGTGCCTCTGCGACATTTCCCATAAGCTGCCCAAACACACCCACGCACATTACAGAGACCAGGTTCCCTTTCCAGGCCGTGCGAAAGCCTTTCAGCCCTCTCGGATCTGGACTCCCCAACTACTGGCCTTGTTGATGTAACTGGAGAAAGGCTTATTCGCACGGCTCTGAAATGCTGAACAACTCCCTACTGCTCGTCGATACATACACCTCACCTAGGCCGTGGAGCCGTGAGTGATCCTTTCTACACCCGGCTCTTCCATATGCCATACATGTCCTCCGTGGAAAGAAGCGTTGCTCTCCAGAGAGGGTAGCCGTACTCGCTTGCCGGGTGGGCACAGGGAGCTCAGGCACAACTCGACGATCCCCGAGCAAGTGCAATATTCCTGGTGCCTGCGGCAAGCCATTTCGTAGCTGGCACTCTTGGAACATGACTTCCTTGGCAGGCAAGGATGCAGGGCAGGCAGGGCCGTGGATTCTGAGACAGGGATAGACACTTGTCTGCATGACTCGGGCGAGAGCCAGCTATAACCGTGCCGAGGAAAATCCTTTGATCTCCAGTTTGCTTGAGCACGCTTTGTGTCGTTCACCATCATGTCGGACGAAATATGCCAGTTTGCGAAAAATGGACGAAAGACATATCTTTTTTCCCGGATCGTTAGGCAGAGCTGCTTATCTTCTCTTAGGAAAACAAGGATATAGAAAGTTTGTGCCGGTAACACGGCACCCAGGACTTCAGGTTCCCTCTTGGAAGCTCTTCGTTGTATGCGGGAAGAGAAGGCCTTGGCTTGCAGTCTGTGGCCATTGCAGGGGTCGGGCGGAGGAAACCTCGCCTTTGCCACCACCACGCTTCTTCACACGCATGGGGAGAACACACGCCCTGTGTCAGTCACTTGCCAGAAATACGTACCCGTCCAGGACCGTGTTCTCAGTGATACCTTCCTGTAAATGGGAGAGAGGAAGTTTGAATGGGGAAGCTCAGTCTTTGCAGGTCATCCGTACAGCTTGCTCCGTTGACGAGGACAGAGAGGATCTGTTCTTTTCTATTCCTTTCAAGTCCCTTTCCAGGAACACCTCAGAGTTCTTTGCAAAGGTCTTGTGCGAATGGCCTGAGGAAGAAGACACTGTGGGCTGCAGTATGTGGGCTGGCTGACCTTCCCCGCACGGTGCGCAGCTCCCTGTACTTGCACCTTGCCTTTGGGAAATGCATACATTCTGTGATGAGGAAGAGGCAAGGGGTGCAGCTCGCCGAATGTTTCTCCCACTTATTTGGAGATGAAAACAAAGAAGTTTTGCCATGTAACTCGAGAGAGGCTTATGATGTACAAGTGTACGCACAAAGGTAGAACCTTATCCTCCTGCCCCCAGGGACACGTTCCGTACCTTGTCGCAACAGAGGGAGTGAGGATTTGTTGAACCCGATAGTGGGAAACGGATATGTACATTGTGGAAGAAACGAGGCTTTCCTTCCCTGCAGTAGTGCGTGTGTGCTGCCACTGCGCCTTAGGCACCCAGTGCCTCGAGCGGCACTCTCGTCGGACTCCAAATAGCCCCATTACAGGCATGTAAATCACCACCCTTCCTACCCCGCCTTCACATACATTTTTCCCCCAAGGAAAAAACATCTCGGAGAGGTAGTCGAGTCTTACTGTGAGAAATAAGTGGCTGCAAACCTAGGGGGAAAGGCCGGGTTCACTCGACCGTCAGAAAACTCCTGCCCTGCACGTTGACTGAGAGCACTGCGTGTTCGATCCGTACCCAAGAGCACTTACGGTGCCTCGCTTTCTACCTTAGAGATCACGTCTCTCCAGGCTTCCTGAGGCACGTATTCCTTCCTGCGCCAAAGAAGCCCTGATAAGGGCGCCTTGGCAGGTATGACGGTCGTTTAAATTTCTTGTGCTTTGGGGCAGCTCTGCGTTCTTTGCACGATGAGAAGGCGCATCGCTTGTATAAACCTCTCGTCTCCAGTGTTGAGCAGACACATGAACACGCCCATACGTCCTCGCTGTTACACCCCCCTTAAGTAATTCCTTCCCCACGTAGACACCCGAGGTGATTTCTATACCCCAGCAACCACGTGCCTCTGCGACATTTCCCATAAGCTGCCCAAACACACCCACGCACATTACAGAGACCAGGTTCCCTTTCCAGGCCGTGCGAAAGCCTTTCAGCCCTCTCGGATCTGGACTCCCCAACTACTGGCCTTGTTGATGTAACTGGAGAAAGGCTTATTCGCACGGCTCTGAAATGCTGAACAACTCCCTACTGCTCGTCGATACATACACCTCACCTAGGCCGTGGAGCCGTGAGTGATCCTTTCTACACCCGGCTCTTCCATATGCCATACATGTCCTCCGTGGAAAGAAGCGTTGCTCTCCAGAGAGGGTAGCCGTACTCGCTTGCCGGGTGGGCACAGGGAGCTCAGGCACAACTCGACGATCCCCGAGCAAGTGCAATATTCCTGGTGCCTGCGGCAAGCCATTTCGTAGCTGGCACTCTTGGAACATGACTTCCTTGGCAGGCAAGGATGCAGGGCAGGCAGGGCCGTGGATTCTGAGACAGGGATATACACTTGTCTGCATGACTCGGGCGAGAGCCAGCTATAACCGTGCCGAGGAAAATCCTTTGATCTCCAGTTTGCTTGAGCACGCTTTGTGTCGTTCACCATCATGTCGGACGAAATATGCCAGTTTGCGAAAAATGGACGAAAGACATATCTTTTTTCCCGGATCGTTAGGCAGAGCTGCTTATCTTCTCTTAGGAAAACAAGGATATAGAAAGTTTGTGCCGGTAACACGGCACCCAGGACTTCAGGTTCCCTCTTGGAAGCTCTTCGTTGTATGCGGGAAGAGAAGGCCTTGGCTTGCAGTCTGTGGCCATTGCAGGGGTCGGGCGGAGGAAACCTCGCCTTTGCCACCACCACGCTTCTTCACACGCATGGGGAGAACACACGCCCTGTGTCAGTCACTTGCCAGAAATACGTACCCGTCCAGGACCGTGTTCTCAGTGATACCTTCCTGTAAATGGGAGAGAGGAAGTTTGAATGGGGAAGCTCAGTCTTTGCAGGTCATCCGTACAGCTTGCTCCGTTGACGAGGACAGAGAGGATCTGTTCTTTTCTATTCCTTTCAAGTCCCTTTCCAGGAACACCTCAGAGTTCTTTGCAAAGGTCTTGTGCGAATGGCCTGAGGAAGAAGACACTGTGGGCTGCAGTATGTGGGCTGGCTGACCTTCCCCGCACGGTGCGCAGCTCCCTGTACTTGCACCTTGCCTTTGGGAAATGCATACATTCTGTGATGAGGAAGAGGCAAGGGGTGCAGCTCGCCGAATGTTTCTCCCACTTATTTGGAGATGAAAACAAAGAAGTTTTGCCATGTAACTCGAGAGAGGCTTATGATGTACAAGTGTACGCACAAAGGTAGAACCTTATCCTCCTGCCCCCAGGGAAACGTTCCGTACCTTGTCGCAACAGAGGGAGTGAGGATTTGTTGAACCCGATAGTGGGAAACGGATATGTACATTGTGGAAGAAACGAGGCTTTCCTTCCCTGCAGTAGTGCGTGTGTGCTGCCACTGCGCCTTAGGCACCCAGTGCCTCGAGCGGCACTCTCGTCGGACTCCAAATAGCCCCATTACAGGAATGTAAATCACCACCCTTCCTACCCCGCCTTCACATACATTTTTCCCCCAAGGAAAAAACATCTTGGAGAGGTAGTCGAGTCTTACTGTGAGAAATAAGTGGCTGCAAACCTAGGGGGAAAGGCCGGGTTCACTCGACCGTCAGAAAACTCCTGCCCTGCACGTTGACTGAGAGCACTGCGTGTTCGATCCGTACCCAAGAGCACTTACGGTGCCTCGCTTTCTACCTTAGAGATCACGTCTCTCCAGGCTTCCTGAGGCACGTATTCCTTCCTGCGCCAAAGAAGCCCTGATAAGGGCCCCTTGGCAGGTATGACGGTCGTTTAAATTTCTTGTGCTTTGGGGCAGCTCTGCGTTCTTTGCACGATGAGAAGGCGCATCGCTTGTATAAACCTCTCGTCTCCAGTGTTGAGCAGACACATGAACACGCCCTTACGTCCTCGCTGTTACACCCCCCTTAAGTAATTCCTTCCCCACGTAGACACCCGAGGTATTTTCTATACCCCAGCAACCACGTGCCTCTGCGACATTTCCCATAAGCTGCCCAAACACACCCACGCACATTACAGAGACCAGGTTCCCTTTCCAGGCCGTGCGAAAGCCTTTCAGCCCTCTCGGATCTGGACTCCCCAACTACTGGCCTTGTTGATGTAACTGGAGAAAGGCTTATTCGCACGGCTCTGAAATGCTGAACAACTCCCTACTGCTCGTCGATACATACACCTCACCTAGGCCGTGGAGCCGTGAGTGATCCTTTCTACACCCGGCTCTTCCATATGCCATACATGTCCTCCGTGGAAAGAAGCGTTGCTCTCCAGAGAGGGAAGCCGTACTCGCTTGCCGGGTGGGCACAGGGAGCTCAGGCACAACTCGAAGATCCCCGAGCAAGTGCAATATTCCTGGTGCCTGCGGCAAGCCTTTTCGTAGCTGGCACTCTTGGAACATGACTTCCTTGGCAGGCAAGGATGCAGGGCAGGCAGGGCCGTGGATTCTGAGACAGGGATATACACTTGTCTGCATGACTCGGGCGAGAGCCAGCTATAACCGTGCCGAGGAAAATCCTTTGATCTCCAGTTTGCTTGAGCACGCTTTGTGTCGTTCACCATCATGTCGGACGAAATATGCCAGTTTGGGAAAAATGGACGAAAGACATATCTTTTTCCCGGATCGTTAGGCAGAGCTGCTTCTCCTCTCCTAGTCAAACTAGGATATAGAAAGTTTGTGCCGGTAACAGGGCACCCAGGGCTTCAGGTTCCCTCTTGGAAGCTCTTCGTTGTATGCGGGAAGAGAAGGCTATGGCTTGCACTCTGAGGCCATTGCAGGGGTCGGGCGGAGGAAACCTCGCCTTTGCCACCACCACGCTTGTTCACACGCATGGGGAGAACACACGCCCTGTGTCAGTCACTTGCTAGAAATATGTACCCGTCCAGGACCGTGTTCTCAGTGATACCTTCCTGTAAATGGGAGAGAGGAAGTTTGAATGGGGAAGCTCAGTCTTTGCAGGTCATCCGTACAGCTTGCTCCGTTGACGAGGACAGAGAGGATCTGTTCTTTTCTATTCCTTTCAAGTCCCTTTCCAGGAACACCTCAGAGTTCTTTGCAAAGGTCTTGTGCGAATGGCCTGAGGAAGAAGACACTGTGGGCTGCAGTATGTGGGCTGGCTGACCTTCCCCGCACGGTGCGCAGCTCCCTCTACTTGCACCTTGCCTTTGGGAAATGCATACATTCTGTGATGAGGAAGAGGCAAGGGGTGCAGCTCGCCGAATGTTTCTCCCACTTATTTGGAGATGAAAACAAAGAAGTTTTGCCATGAAACTCGAGAGAGCCTTATGATGTACCAGTGTACGCACAATGGTAGAACCTTATCCTCCTGCCCCCAGGGACACGTTCCGTACCTTGTCGCAACAGAGGGAGTGAGGATTTGTTGAACCCGATAGTGGGAAACTGATATGTACATTGTGGAAGAAACGAGGCTTTCCTTCCCTGCAGTAGTGCGTGTGTGCTGCCACTGCGCCTTAGGCACCCAGTGCCTCTAGCGGCACTCTCGTCGGACTCCAAATAGCCCCATTTCAGGCATGTAAATCACCACTCTTCCTACCCCGCCTTCACATACATTTTTCCCCCAAGGAAAAAACATCTCGGAGAGGTAGTCGAGTCTTACTGTGAGAAATAAGTGGCTGCAAACCTAGGGGGAAAGGCCGGGTTCACTCGACCGTCAGAAAACTCCTGCCCTGCACGTTGACTGAGAGCACTGCGTGTTCGATCCGTACCCAAGAGCACTTACGGTGCCTCGCTTTCTACCTTAGAGATCACGTCTCTCCAGGCTTCCTGAGGCACGTATTCCTTCCTGCGCCAAAGAAGCCCTGATAAGGGCGCCTTGGCAGGTATGACGGTCGTTTAAATTTCTTGTGCTTTGGGGCAGCTCTGCGTTCTTTGCACGATGAGAAGGCGCATCGCTTGTATAAACCTCTCGTCTCCAGTGTTGAGCAGACACATGAACACGCCCATACGTCCTCGCTGTTACACCCCCCTTAAGTAATTCCTTCCCCACGTAGACACCCGAGGTGATTTCTATACCCCAGCAACCACGTGCCTCTGCGACATTTCCCATAAGCTGCCCAAACACACCCACGCACATTACAGAGAACAGGTTCCCTTTCCAGGCCGTGCGAAAGCCTTTCAGCCCTCTCGGATCTGGACTCCCCAACTACTGGCCTTGTTGATGTAACTGGAGAAAGGCTTATTCGCACGGCTCTGAAATGCTGAACAACTCCCTACTGCTCGTCGATACATACACCTCACCTAGGCCGTGGAGCCGTGAGTGATCCTTTCTACACCCGGCTCTTCCATATGCCATACATGTCCTCCGTGGAAAGAAGCGTTGCTCTCCAGAGAGGGTAGCCGTACTCGCTTGCCGGGTGGGCACAGGGAGCTCAGGCACAACTCGAAGATCCCCGAGCAAGTGCAATATTCCTGGTGCCTGCGGCAAGCCTTTTCGTAGCTGGCACTCTTGGAACATGACTTCCTTGGCAGGCAAGGATGCAGGGCAGGCAGGGCCGTGGATTCTGAGACAGGGATATACACTTGTCTGCATGACTCGGGCGAGAGCCAGCTATAACCGTGCCGAGGAAAATCCTTTGATCTCCAGTTTGCTTGAGCACGCTTTGTGTCGTTCACCATCATGTCGGACGAAATATGCCAGTTTGCGAAAAATGGACGAAAGACATATCATTTTTCCCGGATCGTTAGGCAGAGCTGCTTATCTTCTCTTAGGAAAACAAGGATATAGAAAGTTTGTGCCGGTAACACGGCACCCAGGACTTCAGGTTCCCTCTTGGAAGCTCTTCGTTGTATGCGGGAAGAGAAGGCCTTGGCTTGCAGTCTGTGGCCATTGCAGGGGTCGGGCGGAGGAAACCTCGCCTTTGCCACCACCACGCTTCTTCACACGCATGGGGAGAACACACGCCCTGTGTCAGTCACTTGCCAGAAATACGTACCCGTCCAGGACCGTGTTCTCAGTGATACCTTCCTGTAAATGGGAGAGAGGAAGTTTGAATGGGGAAGCTCAGTCTTTGCAGGTCATCCGTACAGCTTGCTCCGTTGACGAGGACAGAGAGGATCTGTTCTTTTCTATTCCTTTCAAGTCCCTTTCCAGGAACACCTCAGAGTTCTTTGCAAAGGTCTTGTGCGAATGGCCTGAGGAAGAAGACACTGTGGGCTGCAGTATGTGGGCTGGCTGACCTTCCCCGCACGGTGCGCAGCTCCCTGTACTTGCACCTTGCCTTTGGGAAATGCATACATTCTGTGATGAGGAAGAGGCAAGGGGTGCAGCTCGCCGAATGTTTCTCCCACTTATGTGGAGATGAAAACAAAGAAGTTTTGCCATGTAACTCGAGAGAGGCTTATGATGTACAAGTGTACGCACAAAGGTAGAACCTTATCCTCCTGCCCCCAGGGACACGTTCCGTACCTTGTCGCAACAGAGGGAGTGAGGATTTGTTGAACCCGATAGTGGGAAACGGATATGTACATTGTGGAAGAAACGAGGCTTTCCTTCCCTGCAGTAGTGCGTGTGTGCTGCCACTGCTCCTTAGGCACCCAGTGCCTCGAGCGGCACTCTCGTCGGACTCCAAATAGCCCCATTACAGGCATGTAAATCACCACCCTTCCTACCCCGCCTTCACATACATTTTTCCCCCAAGGAAAAAACATCTCGGAGAGGTGGTCGAGTCTTACTGTGAGAAATAAGTGGCTGCAAACCTAGGGGGAAAGGCCGGGTTCACTCGACCGTCAGAAAACTCCTGCCCTGCACGTTGACTGAGAGCACTGCGTGTTCGATCCGTACCCAAGAGCACTTACGGTGCCTCGCTTTCTACCTTAGAGATCACGTCTCTCCAGGCTTCCTGAGGCACGTATTCCTTCCTGCGCCAAAGAAGCCCTGATAAGGGCGCCTTGGCAGGTATGACGGTCGTTTAAATTTCTTGTGCTTTGGGGCAGCTCTGCGTTCTTTGCACGATGAGAAGGCGCATCGCTTGTATAAACCTCTCGTCTCCAGTGTTGAGCAGACACATGAACACGCCCATACGTCCTTGCTGTTACACCCCCCTTAAGTAATTCCTTCCCCACGTAGACACCCGAGGTGATTTCTATACCCCAGCAACCACGTGCCTCTGCGACATTTCCCATAAGCTGCCCAAACACACCCACGCACATTACAGAGACCAGGTTCCCTTTCCAGGCCGTGCGAAAGCCTTTCAGCCCTCTCGGATCTGGACTCCCCAACTACTGGCCTTGTTGATGTAACTGGAGAAAGGCTTATTCGCACGGCTCTGAAATGCTGAACAACTCCCTACTGCTCGTCGATACATACACCTCACCTAGGCCGTGGAGCCGTGAGTGATCCTTTCTACACCCGGCTCTTCCATATGCCATACATGTCCTCCGTGGAAAGAAGCGTTGCTCTCCAGAGAGGGAAGCCGTACTCGCTTGCCGGGTGGGCACAGGGAGCTCAGGCACAACTCGAAGATCCCCGAGCAAGTGCAATATTCCTGGTGCCTGCGGCAAGCCTTTTCGTAGCTGGCACTCTTGGAACATGACTTCCTTGGCAGGCAAGGATGCAGGGCAGGCAGGGCCGTGGATTCTGAGACAGGGATATACACTTGTCTGCATGACTCGGGCGAGAGCCAGCTATAACCGTGCCGAGGAAAATCCTTTGATCTCCAGTTTGCTTGAGCACGCTTTGTGTCGTTCACCATCATGTCGGACGAAATATGCCAGTTTGGGAAAAATGGACGAAAGACATATCTTTTTTCCCGGATCGTTAGGCAGAGCTGCTTCTCCTCTCCTAGTCAAACTAGGATATAGAAAGTTTGTGCCGGTAACACGGCACCCAGGGCTTCAGGTTCCCTCTTGGAAGCTCTTCGTTGTATGCGGGAAGAGAAGGCTATGGCTTGCACTCTGAGGCCATTGCAGGGGTCGGGCGGAGGAAACCTCGCCTTTGCCAGCACCACGCTTGTTCACACGCATGGGGAGAACACACGCCCTGTGTCAGTCACTTGCTAGAAATACGTACCCGTCCAGGACCGTGTTCTCAGTGATACCTTCCTGTAAATGGGAGAGAGGAAGTTTGAATGGGGAAGCTCAGTCTTTGCAGGTCATCCGTACAGCTTGCTCCGTTGACGAGGACAGAGAGGATCTGTTCTTTTCTATTCCTTTCAAGTCCCTTTCCAGGAACACCTCAGAGTTCTTTGCAAAGGTCTTGTGCGAATGGCCTGAGGAAGAAGACACTGTGGGCTGCAGTATGTGGGCTGGCTGACCTTCCCCGCACGGTGCGCAGCTCCCTGTACTTGCACCTTGCCTTTGGGAAATGCATACATTCTGTGATGAGGAAGAGGCAAGGGGTGCAGCTCGCCGAATGTTTCTCCCACTTATTTGGAGATGAAAACAAAGAAGTTTTGCCATGAAACTCGAGAGAGCCTTATGATGTACCAGTGTACGCACAATGGTAGAACCTTATCCTCCTGCCCCCAGGGACACGTTCCGTACCTTGTCGCAACTGAGGGAGTGAGGATTTGTTGAACCCGATAGTGGGAAACTGATATGTACATTGTGGAAGAAACGAGGCTTTCCTTCCCTGCAGTAGTGCGTGTGTGCTGCCACTGCGCCTTAGGCACCCAGTGCCTCGAGCGGCACTCTCGGCACTCTCGTCGGACTCCAAATAGCCCCATTACAGGAATGTAAATCACCACCCTTCCTACCCCGCCTTCACATACATTTTTCCCCCAAGGAAAAAACATCTTGGAGAGTTAGTCGAGTCTTACTGTGAGAAATAAGTGGCTGCAAACCTAGGGGGAAAGGCCGGGTTCACTCGACCGTCAGAAAACTCCTGCCCTGCACGTTGACTGAGAGCACTGCGTGTTCGATCCGTACCCAAGAGCACTTACGGTGCCTCGCTTTCTACCTTAGAGATCACGTCTCTCCAGGCTTCCTGAGGCACGTATTCCTTCCTGCGCCAAAGAAGCCCTGATAAGGGCCCCTTGGCAGGTATGACGGTCGTTTAAATTTCTTGTGCTTTGGGGCAGCTCTGCGTTCTTTGCACGATGAGAAGGCGCATCGCTTGTATAAACCTCTCGTCTCCAGTGTTGAGCAGACACATGAACACGCCCTTACGTCCTCGCTGTTACACCCCCCTTAAGTAATTCCTTCCCCACGTAGACACCCGAGGTGATTTCTATACCCCAGCAACCACGTGCCTCTGCGACATTTCCCATAAGCTGCCCAAACACACCCACGCACATTACAGAGACCAGGTTCCCTTTCCAGGCCGTGCGAAAGCCTTTCAGCCCTCTCGGATCTGGACTCCCCAACTACTGGCCTTGTTGATGTAACTGGAGAAAGGCTTATTCGCACGGCTCTGAAATGCTGAACAACTCCCTACTGCTCGTCGATACATACACCTCACCTAGGCCGTGGAGCCGTGAGTGATCCTTTCTACACCCGGCTCTTCCATATGCCATACATGTCCTCCGTGGAAAGAAGCGTTGCTCTCCAGAGAGGGAAGCCGTACTCGCTTGCCGGGTGGGCACAGGGAGCTCAGGCACAACTCGAAGATCCCCGAGCAAGTGCAATATTCCTGGTGCCTGCGGCAAGCCTTTTCGTAGCTGGCACTCTTGGAACATGACTTCCTTGGCAGGCAAGGATGCAGGGCAGGCAGGGCCGTGGATTCTGAGACAGGGATATACACTTGTCTGCATGACTCGGGCGAGAGCCAGCTATAACCGTGCCGAGGAAAATCCTTTGATCTCCAGTTTGCTTGAGCACGCTTTGTGTCGTTCACCATCATGTCGGACGAAATATGCCAGTTTGGGAAAAATGGACGAAAGACATATCTTTTTTCCCGGATCGTTAGGCAGAGCTGCTTCTCCTCTCCTAGTCAAACTAGGATATAGAAAGTTTGTGCCGGTAACACGGCACCCAGGGCTTCAGGTTCCCTCTTGGAAGCTCTTCGTTGTATGCGGGAAGAGAAGGCTATGGCTTGCACTCTGAGGCCATTGCAGGGGTCGGGCGGAGGAAACCTCGCCTTTGCCACCACCACGCTTGTTCACACGCATGGGGAGAACACACGCCCTGTGTCAGTCACTTGCTAGAAATACGTACCCGTCCAGGACCGTGTTCTCAGTGATACCTTCCTGTAAATGGGAGAGAGGAAGTTTGAATGGGGAAGCTCAGTCTTTGCAGGTCATCCGTACAGCTTGCTCCGTTGACGAGGACAGAGAGGATCTGTTCTTTTCTATTCCTTTCAAGTCCCTTTCCAGGAACACCTCAGAGTTCTTTGCAAAGGTCTTGTGCGAATGGCCTGAGGAAGAAGACACTGTGGGCTGCAGTATGTGGGCTGGCTGACCTTCCCCGCACGGTGCGCAGCTCCCTGTACTTGCACCTTGCCTTTGGGAAATGCATACATTCTGTGATGAGGAAGAGGCAAGGGGTGCAGCTCGCCGAATGTTTCTCCCACTTATTTGGAGATGAAAACAAAGAAGTTTTGCCATGAAACTCGAGAGAGCCTTATGATGTACCAGTGTACGCACAATGGTAGAACCTTATCCTCCTGCCCCCAGGGACACGTTCCGTACCTTGTCGCAACTGAGGGAGTGAGGATTTGTTGAACCCGATAGTGGGAAACTGATATGTACATTGTGGAAGAAACGAGGCTTTCCTTCCCTGCAGTAGTGCGTGTGTGCTGCCACTGCGCCTTAGGCACCCAGTGCCTCGAGCGGCACTCTCGGCACTCTCGTCGGACTCCAAATAGCCCCATTACAGGAATGTAAATCACCACCCTTCCTACCCCGCCTTCACATACATTTTTCCCCCAAGGAAAAAACATCTTGGAGAGTTAGTCGAGTCTTACTGTGAGAAATAAGTGGCTGCAAACCTAGGGGGAAAGGCCGGGTTCACTCGACCGTCAGAAAACTCCTGCCCTGCACGTTGACTGAGAGCACTGCGTGTTCGATCCGTACCCAAGAGCACTTACGGTGCCTTGCTTTCTACCTTAGAGATCACGTCTCTCCAGGCTTCCTGAGGCACGTATTCCTTCCTGCGCCAAAGAAGCCCTGATAAGGGCCCCTTGGCAGGTATGACGGTCGTTTAAATTTCTTGTGCTTTGGGGCAGCTCTGCGTTCTTTGCACGATGAGAAGGCGCATCGCTTGTATAAACCTCTCGTCTCCAGTGTTGAGCAGACACATGAACACGCCCTTACGTCCTCGCTGTTACACCCCCCTTAAGTAATTCCTTCCCCACGTAGACACCCGAGGTGATTTCTATACCCCAGCAACCACGTGCCTCTGCGACATTTCCCATAAGCTGCCCAAACACACCCACGCACATTACAGAGACCAGGTTCCCTTTCCAGGCCGTGCGAAAGCCTTTCAGCCCTCTCGGATCTGGACTCCCCAACTACTGGCCTTGTTGATGTAACTGGAGAAAGGCTTATTCGCACGGCTCTGAAATGCTGAACAACTCCCTACTGCTCGTCGATACATACACCTCACCTAGGCCGTGGAGCCGTGAGTGATCCTTTCTACACCCGGCTCTTCCATATGCCATACATGTCCTCCGTGGAAAGAAGCGTTGCTCTCCAGAGAGGGAAGCCGTACTCGCTTGCCGGGTGGGCACAGGGAGCTCAGGCACAACTCGACGATCCCCGAGCAAGTGCAATATTCCTGGTGCCTGCGGCAAGCCATTTCGTAGCTGGCACTCTTGGAACATGACTTCCTTGGCAGGCAAGGATGCAGGGCAGGCAGGGCCGTGGATTCTGAGACAGGGATAGACACTTGTCTGCATGACTCGGGCGAGAGCCAGCTATAACCGTGCCGAGGAAAATCCTTTGATCTCCAGTTTGCTTGAGCACGCTTTGTGTCGTTCACCATCATGTCGGACGAAATATGCCAGTTTGCGAAAAATGGACGAAAGACATATCTTTTTTCCCGGATCGTTAGGCAGAGCTGCTTCTCCTCTCCTAGTCAAACTAGGATATAGAAAGTTTGTGCCAGTAACACGGCACCCAGGGCTTCAGGTTCCCTCTTGGAAGCTCTTCGTTGTATGCGGGAAGAGAAGGCTATGGCTTGCACTCTGTGGCCATTGCAGGGGTCGGGCGGAGGAAACCTCGCCTTTGCCACCACCACGCTTGTTCACACGCATGGGGAGAACACACGCCCTGTGTCAGTCACTTGCTAGAAATACGTACCCGTCCAGGACCGTCTTCTCAGTGATACCTTCCTGTAAATGGGAGAGAGGAAGTTTGAATGGGGAAGCTCAGTCTTTGCAGGTCATCCGTACAGCTTGCTCCGTTGACGAGGACAGAGAGGATCTGTTCTTTTCTATTCCTTTCAAGTCCCTTTCCAGGAACACCTCAGAGTTCTTTGCAAAGGTCTTGTGCGAATGGCCTGAGGAAGAAGACACTGTGGGCTGCAGTATGTGCGCTGGCTGACCTTCCCCGCACGGTGCGCAGCTCCCTGTACTTGCACCTTGCCTTTGGGAAATGCATACATTCTGTGATGAGGAAGAGGCAAGGGGTGCAGCTCGCCGAATGTTTCTCCCACTTATTTGGAGATGAAAACAAAGAAGTTTTGCCATGAAACTCGAGAGAGGCTTATGATGTACAAGTGTACGCACAATGGTAGAACCTTATCCTCCTGCCCCCAGGGACACGTTCCGTACCTTGTCGCAACAGAGGGAGTGAGGATTTGTTGAACCCGATAGTGGGAAACGGATATGTACATTGTGGAAGAAACGAGGCTTTCCTTCCCTGCAGTAGTGCGTGTGTGCTGCCACTGCGCCTTAGGCACCCAGTGCCTCGAGCGGCACTCTCGTCGGACTCCAAATAGCCCCATTTCAGGCATGTAAATCACCACTCTTCCTACCCCGCCTTCACAAACATTTTTCCCCCAAGGAAAAAACATCTCGGAGAGGTAGTCGAGTCTTACTGTGAGAAATAAGTGGCTGCAAACCTAGGGGGAAAGGCCGGGTTCACTCGACCGTCAGAAAACTCCTGCCCTGCACGTTGACTGAGAGCACTGCGTGTTCGATCCGTACCCAAGAGCACTTACGGTGCCTCGCTTTCTACCTTAGAGATCACGTCTCTCCAGGCTTCCTGAGGCACGTATTCCTTCCTGCGCCAAAGAAGCCCTGATAAGGGCGCCTTGGCAGGTATGACGGTCGTTTAAATTTCTTGTGCTTTGGGGCAGCTCTGCGTTCTTTGCACGATGAGAAGGCGCATCGCTTGTATAAACCTCTCGTCTCCAGTGTTGAGCAGACACATGAACACGCCCATACGTCCTCGCTGTTACACCCCCCTTAAGTAATTCCTTCCCCACGTAGACACCCGAGGTGATTTCTATACCCCAGCAACCACGTGCCTCTGCGACATTTCCCATAAGCTGCCCAAACACACCCACGCACATTACAGAGAACAGGTTCCCTTTCCAGGCCGTGCGAAAGCCTTTCAGCCCTCTCGGATCTGGACTCCCCAACTACTGGCCTTGTTGATGTAACTGGAGAAAGGCTTATTCGCACGGCTCTGCAATGCTGAACAACTCCCTACTGCTCGTCGATACATACACCTCACCTAGGCCGTGGAGCCGTGAGTGATCCTTTCTACACCCGGCTCTTCCATATGCCATACATGTCCTCCGTGGAAAGAAGCGTTGCTCTCCAGAGAGGGAAGCCGTACTCGCTTGCCGGGTGGGCACAGGGAGCTCAGGCACAACTCGACGATCCCCGAGCAAGTGCAATATTCCTGGTGCCTGCGGCAAGCCATTTCGTAGCTGGCACTCTTGGAACATGACTTCCTTGGCAGGCAAGGATGCAGGGCAGGCAGGGCCGTGGATTCTGAGACAGGGATATACACTTGTCTGCATGACTCGGGCGAGAGCCAGCTATAACCGTGCCGAGGAAAATCCTTTGATCTCCAGTTTGCTTGAGCACGCTTTGTGTCGTTCACCATCATGTCGGACGAAATATGCCAGTTTGCGAAAAATGGACGAAAGACATATCTTTTTTCCCGGATCGTTAGGCAGAGCTGCTTCTCCTCTCCTAGTCAAACTAGGATATAGAAAGTTTGTGCCAGTAACACGGCACCCAGGGCTTCAGGTTCCCTCTTGGAAGCTCTTCGTTGTATGCGGGAAGAGAAGGCTATGGCTTGCACTCTGTGGCCATTGCAGGGGTCGGGCGGAGGAAACCTCGCCTTTGCCACCACCACGCTTGTTCACACGCATGGGGAGAACACACGCCCTGTGTCAGTCACTTGCTAGAAATACGTACCCGTCCAGGACCGTGTTCTCAGTGATACCTTCCTGTAAATGGGAGAGAGGAAGTTTGAATGGGGAAGCTCAGTCTTTGCAGGTCATCCGTACAGCTTGCTCCGTTGACGAGGACAGAGAGGATCTGTTCTTTTCTATTCCTTTCAAGTCCCTTTCCAGGAACACCTCAGAGTTCTTTGCAAAGGTCTTGTGCGAATGGCCTGAGGAAGAAGACACTGTGGGCTGCAGTATGTGGGCTGGCTGACCTTCCCCGCACGGTGCGCAGCTCCCTGTACTTGCACCTTGCCTTTGGGAAATGCATACATTCTGTGATGAGGAAGAGGCAAGGGGTGCAGCTCGCCGAATGTTTCTCCCACTTATTTGGAGATGAAAACAAAGAAGTTTTGCCATGAAACTCGAGAGAGGCTTATGATGTACAAGTGTACGCACAATGGTAGAACCTTATCCTCCTGCCCCCAGGGACACGTTCCGTACCTTGTCGCAACAGAGGGAGTGAGGATTTGTTGAACCCGATAGTGGGAAACGGATATGTACATTGTGGAAGAAACGAGGCTTTCCTTCCCTGCAGTAGTGCGTGTGTGCTGCCACTGCGCCTTAGGCACCCAGTGCCTCGAGCGGCACTCTCGTCGGACTCCAAATAGCCCCATTTCAGGCATGTAAATCACCACTCTTCCTACCCCGCCTTCACAAACATTTTTCCCCCAAGGAAAAAACATCTCGGAGAGGTAGTCGAGTCTTACTGTGAGAAATAAGTGGCTGCAAACCTAGGGGGAAAGGCCGGGTTCACTCGACCGTCAGAAAACTCCTGCCCTGCACGTTGACTGAGAGCACTGCGTGTTCGATCCGTACCCAAGAGCACTTACGGTGCCTCGCTTTCTACCTTAGAGATCACGTCTCTCCAGGCTTCCTGAGGCACGTATTCCTTCCTGCGCCAAAGAAGCCCTGATAAGGGCGCCTTGGCAGGTATGACGGTCGTTTAAATTTCTTGTGCTTTGGGGCAGCTCTGCGTTCTTTGCACGATGAGAAGGCGCATCGCTTGTATAAACCTCTCGTCTCCAGTGTTGAGCAGACACATGAACACGCCCATACGTCCTCGCTGTTACACCCCCCTTAAGTAATTCCTTCCCCACGTAGACACCCGAGGTGATTTCTATACCCCAGCAACCACGTGCCTCTGCGACATTTCCCATAAGCTGCCCAAACACACCCACGCACATTACAGAGAACAGGTTCCCTTTCCAGGCCGTGCGAAAGCCTTTCAGCCCTCTCGGATCTGGACTCCCCAACTACTGGCCTTGTTGATGTAACTGGAGAAAGGCTTATTCGCACGGCTCTGCAATGCTGAACAACTCCCTACTGCTCGTCGATACATACACCTCACCTAGGCCGTGGAGCCGTGAGTGATCCTTTCTACACCCGGCTCTTCCATATGCCATACATGTCCTCCGTGGAAAGAAGCGTTGCTCTCCAGAGAGGGAAGCCGTACTCGCTTGCCGGGTGGGCACAGGGAGCTCAGGCACAACTCGACGATCCCCGAGCAAGTGCAATATTCCTGGTGCCTGCGGCAAGCCATTTCGTAGCTGGCACTCTTGGAACATGACTTCCTTGGCAGGCAAGGATGCAGGGCAGGCAGGGCCGTGGATTCTGAGACAGGGATAGACACTTGTCTGCATGACTCGGGCGAGAGCCAGCTATAACCGTGCCGAGGAAAATCCTTTGATCTCCAGTTTGCTTGAGCACGCTTTGTGTCGTTCACCATCATGTCGGACGAAATATGCCAGTTTGCGAAAAATGGACGAAAGACATATCTTTTTTCCCGGATCGTTAGGCAGAGCTGCTTCTCCTCTCCTAGTCAAACTAGGATATAGAAAGTTTGTGCCAGTAACACGGCACCCAGGGCTTCAGGTTCCCTCTTGGAAGCTCTTCGTTGTATGCGGGAAGAGAAGGCTATGGCTTGCACTCTGTGGCCATTGCAGGGGTCGGGCGGAGGAAACCTCGCCTTTGCCACCACCACGCTTGTTCACACGCATGGGGAGAACACACGCCCTGTGTCAGTCACTTGCTAGAAATACGTACCCGTCCAGGACCGTGTTCTCAGTGATACCTTCCTGTAAATGGGAGAGAGGAAGTTTGAATGGGGAAGCTCAGTCTTTGCAGGTCATCCGTACAGCTTGCTCCGTTGACGAGGACAGAGAGGATCTGTTCTTTTCTATTCCTTTCAAGTCCCTTTCCAGGAACACCTCAGAGTTCTTTGCAAAGGTCTTGTGCGAATGGCCTGAGGAAGAAGACACTGTGGGCTGCAGTATGTGGGCTGGCTGACCTTCCCCGCACGGTGCGCAGCTCCCTGTACTTGCACCTTGCCTTTGGGAAATGCATACATTCTGTGATGAGGAAGAGGCAAGGGGTGCAGCTCGCCGAATGTTTCTCCCACTTATTTGGAGATGAAAACAAAGAAGTTTTGCCATGAAACTCGAGAGAGGCTTATGATGTACAAGTGTACGCACAATGGTAGAACCTTATCCTCCTGCCCCCAGGGACACGTTCCGTACCTTGTCGCAACAGAGGGAGTGAGGATTTGTTGAACCCGATAGTGGGAAACGGATATGTACATTGTGGAAGAAACGAGGCTTTCCTTCCCTGCAGTAGTGCGTGTGTGCTGCCACTGCGCCTTAGGCACCCAGTGCCTCGAGCGGCACTCTCGTCGGACTCCAAATAGCCCCATTTCAGGCATGTAAATCACCACTCTTCCTACCCCGCCTTCACATACATTTTTCCCCCAAGGAAAAAACATCTCGGAGAGGTAGTCGAGTCTTACTGTGAGAAATAAGTGGCTGCAAACCTAGGGGGAAAGGCCGGGTTCACTCGACCGTCAGAAAACTCCTGCCCTGCACGTTGACTGAGAGCACTGCGTGTTCGATCCGTACCCAAGAGCACTTACGGTGCCTCGCTTTCTACCTTAGAGATCACGTCTCTCCAGGCTTCCTGAGGCACGTATTCCTTCCTGCGCCAAAGAAGCCCTGATAAGGGCGCCTTGGCAGGTATGACGGTCGTTTAAATTTCTTGTGCTTTGGGGCAGCTCTGCGTTCTTTGCACGATGAGAAGGCGCATCGCTTGTATAAACCTCTCGTCTCCAGTGTTGAGCAGACACATGAACACGCCCATACGTCCTCGCTGTTACACCCCCCTTAAGTAATTCCTTCCCCACGTAGACACCCGAGGTGATTTCTATACCCCAGCAACCACGTGCCTCTGCGACATTTCCCATAAGCTGCCCAAACACACCCACGCACATTACAGAGAACAGGTTCCCTTTCCAGGCCGTGCGAAAGCCTTTCAGCCCTCTCGGATCTGGACTCCCCAACTACTGGCCTTGTTGATGTAACTGGAGAAAGGCTTATTCGCACGGCTCTGCAATGCTGAACAACTCCCTACTGCTCGTCGATACATACACCTCACCTAGGCCGTGGAGCCGTGAGTGATCCTTTCTACACCCGGCTCTTCCATATGCCATACATGTCCTCCGTGGAAAGAAGCGTTGCTCTCCAGAGAGGGAAGCCGTACTCGCTTGCCGGGTGGGCACAGGGAGCTCAGGCACAACTCGACGATCCCCGAGCAAGTGCAATATTCCTGGTGCCTGCGGCAAGCCATTTCGTAGCTGGCACTCTTGGAACATGACTTCCTTGGCAGGCAAGGATGCAGGGCAGGCAGGGCCGTGGATTCTGAGACAGGGATATACACTTGTCTGCATGACTCGGGCGAGAGCCAGCTATAACCGTGCCGAGGAAAATCCTTTGATCTCCAGTTTGCTTGAGCACGCTTTGTGTCGTTCACCATCATGTCGGACGAAATATGCCAGTTTGCGAAAAATGGACGAAAGACATATCATTTTTCCCGGATCGTTAGGCAGAGCTGCTTATCTTCTCTTAGGAAAACAAGGATATAGAAAGTTTGTGCCGGTAACACGGCACCCAGGACTTCAGGTTCCCTCTTGGAAGCTCTTCGTTGTATGCGGGAAGAGAAGGCCTTGGCTTGCAGTCTGTGGCCATTGCAGGGGTCGGGCGGAGGAAACCTCGCCTTTGCCACCACCACGCTTCTTCACACGCATGGGGAGAACACACGCCCTGTGTCAGTCACTTGCCAGAAATACGTACCCGTCCAGGACCGTGTTCTCAGTGATACCTTCCTGTAAATGGGAGAGAGGAAGTTTGAATGGGGAAGCTCAGTCTTTGCAGGTCATCCGTACAGCTTGCTCCGTTGACGAGGACAGAGAAGATCTGTTCTTTTCTATTCCTTTCAAGTCCCTTTCCAGGAACACCTCAGAGTTCTTTGCAAAGGTCTTGTGCGAATGGCCTGAGGAAGAAGACACTGTGGGCTGCAGTATGTGCGCTGGCTGACCTTCCCCGCACGGTGCGCAGCTCCCTGTACTTGCACCTTGCCTTTGGGAAATGCATACATTCTGTGATGAGGAAGAGGCAAGGGGTGCAGCTCGCCGAATGTTTCTCCCACTTATTTGGAGATGAAAACAAAGAAGTTTTGCCATGTAACTCGAGAGAGGCTTATGATGTACAAGTGTACGCACAAAGGTAGAACCTTATCCTCCTGCCCCCAGGGACACGTTCCGTACCTTGTCGCAACAGAGGGAGTGAGGATTTGTTGAACCCGATAGTGGGAAACGGATATGTACATTGTGGAAGAAACGAGGCTTTCCTTCCCTGCAGTAGTGCGTGTGTGCTGCCACTGCGCCTTAGGCACCCAGTGCCTCGAGCGGCACTCTCGTCGGACTCCAAATAGCCCCATTACAGGAATGTAAATCACCACCCTTCCTACCCCGCCTTCACATACATTTTTCCCCCAAGGAAAAAACATCTTGGAGAGGTAGTCGAGTCTTACTGTGAGAAATAAGTGGCTGCAAACCTAGGGGGAAAGGCCGGGTTCACTCGACCGTCAGAAAACTCCTGCCCTGCACGTTGACTGAGAGCACTGCGTGTTCGATCCGTACCCAAGAGCACTTACGGTGCCTCGCTTTCTACCTTAGAGATCACGTCTCTCCAGGCTTCCTGAGGCACGTATTCCTTCCTGCGCCAAAGAAGCCCTGATAAGGGCGCCTTGGCAGGTATGACGGTCGTTTAAATTTCTTGTGCTTTGGGGCAGCTCTGCGTTCTTTGCACGATGAGAAGGCGCATCGCTTGTATAAACCTCTCGTCTCCAGTGTTGAGCAGACACATGAACACGCCCATACGTCCTCGCTGTTACACCCCCCTTAAGTAATTCCTTCCCCACGTAGACACCCGAGGTGATTTCTATACCCCAGCAACCACGTGCCTCTGCGACATTTCCCATAAGCTGCCCAAACACACCCACGCACATTACAGAGACCAGGTTCCCTTTCCAGGCCGTGCGAAAGCCTTTCAGCCCTCTCGGATCTGGACTCCCCAACTACTGGCCTTGTTGATGTAACTGGAGAAAGGCTTATTCGCACGGCTCTGAAATGCTGAACAACTCCCTACTGCTCGTCGATACATACACCTCACCTAGGCCGTGGAGCCGTGAGTGATCCTTTCTACACCCGGCTCTTCCATATGCCATACATGTCCTCCGTGGAAAGAAGCGTTGCTCTCCAGAGAGGGAAGCCGTACTCGCTTGCCGGGTGGGCACAGGGAGCTCAGGCACAACTCGACGATCCCCGAGCAAGTGCAATATTCCTGGTGCCTGCGGCAAGCCATTTCGTAGCTGGCACTCTTGGAACATGACTTCCTTGGCAGGCAAGGATGCAGGGCAGGCAGGGCCGTGGATTCTGAGACAGGGATATACACTTGTCTGCATGACTCGGGCGAGAGCCAGCTATAACCGTGCCGAGGAAAATCCTTTGATCTCCAGTTTGCTTGAGCACGCTTTGTGTCGTTCACCATCATGTCGGACGAAATATGCCAGTTTGCGAAAAATGGACGAAAGACATATCATTTTTCCCGGATCGTTAGGCAGAGCTGCTTATCTTCTCTTAGGAAAACAAGGATATAGAAAGTTTGTGCCGGTAACACGGCACCCAGGACTTCAGGTTCCCTCTTGGAAGCTCTTCGTTGTATGCGGGAAGAGAAGGCCTTGGCTTGCAGTCTGTGGCCATTGCAGGGGTCGGGCGGAGGAAACCTCGCCTTTGCCACCACCACGCTTCTTCACACGCATGGGGAGAACACACGCCCTGTGTCAGTCACTTGCCAGAAATACGTACCCGTCCAGGACCGTGTTCTCAGTGATACCTTCCTGTAAATGGGAGAGAGGAAGTTTGAATGGGGAAGCTCAGTCTTTGCAGGTCATCCGTACAGCTTGCTCCGTTGACGAGGACAGAGAGGATCTGTTCTTTTCTATTCCTTTCAAGTCCCTTTCCAGGAACACCTCAGAGTTCTTTGCAAAGGTCTTGTGCGAATGGCCTGAGGAAGAAGACACTGTGGGCTGCAGTATGTGGGCTGGCTGACCTTCCCCGCACGGTGCGCAGCTCCCTGTACTTGCACCTTGCCTTTGGGAAATGCATACATTCTGTGATGAGGAAGAGGCAAGGGGTGCAGCTCGCCGAATGTTTCTCCCACTTATTTGGAGATGAAAACAAAGAAGTTTTGCCATGAAACTCGAGAGAGGCTTATGATGTACAAGTGTACGCACAAAGGTAGAACCTTATCCTCCTGCCCCCAGGGACACGTTCCGTACCTTGTTGCAACAGAGGGAGTGAGGATTTGTTGAACCCGATAGTGGGAAACGGATATGTACATTGTGGAAGAAACGAGGCTTTCCTTCCCTGCAGTAGTGCGTGTGTGCTGCCACTGCGCCTTAGGCACCCAGTGCCTCGAGCGGCACTCTCGTCGGACTCCAAATAGCCCCATTACAGGAATGTAAATCACCACCCTTCCTACCCCGCCTTCACATACATTTTTCCCCCAAGGAAAAAACATCTCGGAGAGGTAGTCGAGTCTTACTGTGAGAAATAAGTGGCTGCAAACCTAGGGGGAAAGGCCGGGTTCACTCGACCGTCAGAAAACTCCTGCCCTGCACGTTGACTGAGAGCACTGCGTGTTCGATCCGTACCCAAGAGCACTTACGGTGCCTCGCTTTCTACCTTAGAGATCACGTCTCTCCAGGCTTCCTGAGGCACGTATTCCTTCCTGCGCCAAAGAAGCCCTGATAAGGGCCCCTTGGCAGGTATGACGGTCGTTTAAATTTCTTGTGCTTTGGGGCAGCTCTGCGTTCTTTGCACGATGAGAAGGCGCATCGCTTGTATAAACCTCTCATCTCCAGTGTTGAGCAGACACATGAACACGCCCTTACGTTCTCGCTGTTACACCCCCCTTAAGTAATTCCTTCCCCACGTAGACACCCGAGGTATTTTCTATACCCCAGCAACCACGTGCCTCTGCGACATTTCCCATAAGCTGCCCAAACACACCCACGCACATTACAGAGACCAGGTTCCCTTTCCAGGCCATGCGAAAGCCTTTCAGCCCTCTCGGATCTGGACTCCCCAACTACTGGCCTTGTTGATGTAACTGGAGAAAGGCTTATTCGCACGGCTCTGAAATGCTGAACAACTCCCTACTGCTCGTCGATACATACACCTCACCTAGGCCGTGGAGCCGTGAGTGATCCTTTCTACACCCGGCTCTTCCATATGCCATACATGTCCTCCGTGGAAAGAAGCGTTGCTCTCCAGAGAGGGAAGCCGTACTCGCTTGCCGGGTGGGCACAGGGAGCTCAGGCACAACTCGAAGATCCCCGAGCAAGTGCAATATTCCTGGTGCCTGCGGCAAGCCTTTTCGTAGCTGGCACTCTTGGAACATGACTTCCTTGGCAGGCAAGGATGCAGGGCAGGCAGGGCCGTGGATTCTGAGACAGGGATATACACTTGTCTGCATGACTCGGGCGAGAGCCAGCTATAACCGTGCCGAGGAAAATCCTTTGATCTCCAGTTTGCTTGAGCACGCTTTGTGTCGTTCACCATCATGTCGGACGAAATATGCCAGTTTGGGAAAAATGGACGAAAGACATATCTTTTTCCCGGATCGTTAGGCAGAGCTGCTTCTCCTCTCCCTGTCAAACTAGGATATAGAAAGTTTGTGCCGGTAACACGGCACCCAGGGCTTCAGGTTCCCTCTTGGAAGCTCTTCGTTGTATGCGGGAAGAGAAGGCTATGGCTTGCACTCTGAGGCCATTGCAGGGGTCGGGCGGAGGAAACCTCGCCTTTGCCACCACCACGCTTGTTCACACGCATGGGGAGAACACACGCCCTGTGTCAGTCACTTGCTAGAAATACGTACCCGTCCAGGACCGTGTTCTCAGTGATACCTTCCTGTAAATGGGAGAGAGGAAGTTTGAATGGGGAAGCTCAGTCTTTGCAGGTCATCCGTACAGCTTGCTCCGTTGACGAGGACAGAGAGGATCTGTTTTTTTCTATTCCTTTCAAGTCCCTTTCCAGGAACACCTCAGAGTTCTTTGCAAAGGTCTTGTGCGAATGGCCTGAGGAAGAAGACACTGTGGGCTGCAGTATGTGGGCTGGCTGACCTTCCCCGCACGGTGCGCAGCTCCCTGTACTTGCACCTTGCCTTTGGGAAATGCATACATTCTGTGATGAGGAAGAGGCAAGGGGTGCAGCTCGCCGAATGTTTCTCCCACTTATTTGGAGATGAAAACAAAGAAGTTTTGCCATGAAACTCGAGAGAGCCTTATGATGTACCAGTGTACGCACAATGGTAGAACCTTATCCTCCTGCCCCCAGGGACACGTTCCGTACCTTGTCGCAACAGAGGGAGTGAGGATTTGTTGAACCCGATAGTGGGAAACTGATATGTACATTGTGGAAGAAACGAGGCTTTCCTTCCCTGCAGTAGTGCGTGTGTGCTGCCACTGCGCCTTAGGCACCCAGTGCCTCGAGCGGCACTCTCGGCACTCTCGTCGGACTCCAAATAGCCCCATTACAGGAATGTAAATCACCACCCTTCCTACCCCGCCTTCACATACATTTTTCCCCCAAGGAAAAAACATCTCGGAGAGGTAGTCGAGTCTTACTGTGAGAAATAAGTGGCTGCAAACCTAGGGGGAAAGGCCGGGTTCACTCGACCGTCAGAAAACTCCTGCCCTGTACGTTGACTGAGAGCACTGCGTGTTCGATCCGTACCCAAGAGCACTTACGGTGCCTCGCTTTCTACCTTAGAGATCACGTCTCTCCAGGCTTCCTGAGGCACGTATTCCTTCCTGCGCCAAAGAAGCCCTGATAAGGGCGCCTTGGCAGGTATGACGGTCGTTTAAATTTCTTGTGCTTTGGGGCAGCTCTGCGTTCTTTGCACGATGAGAAGGCGCATCGTTTGTATAAACCTCTCGTCTCCAGTGTTGAGCAGACACATGAACACGCCCATACGTCCTCGCTGTTACACCCCCCTTAAGTAATTCCTTCCCCACGTAGACACCCGAGGTGATTTCTATACCCCAGCAACCACGTGCCTCTGCGACATTTCCCATAAGCTGCCCAAACACACCCACGCACATTACAGAGACCAGGTTCCCTTTCCAGGCCGTGCGAAAGCCTTTCAGCCCTCTCGGATCTGGACTCCCCAACTACTGGCCTTGTTGATGTAACTGGAGAAAGGCTTATTCGCACGGCTCTGAAATGCTGAACAACTCCCTACTGCTCGTCGATACATACAGCTCACCTAGGCCGTGGAGCGGTGAGTGATCCTTTCTACACCCGGCTCTTCCATATGCCATACATGTCCTCCGTGGAAAGAAGCGTTGCTCTCCAGAGAGGGAAGCCGTACTCGCTTGCCGGGTGGGCACAGGGAGCTCAGGCACAACTCGACGATCCCCGAGCAAGTGCAATATTCCTGGTGCCTGCGGCAAGCCATTTCGTAGCTGGCACTCTTGGAACATGACTTCCTTGGCAGGCAAGGATGCAGGGCAGGCAGGGCCGTGGATTCTGAGACAGGGATATACACTTGTCTGCATGACTCGGGCGAGAGCCAGCTATAACCGTGCCGAGGAAAATCCTTTGATCTCCAGTTTGCTTGAGCACGCTTTGTGTCGTTCACCATCATGTCGGACGAAATATGCCAGTTTGCGAAAAATGGACGAAAGACATATCATTTTTCCCGGATCGTTAGGCAGAGCTGCTTATCTTCTCTTAGGAAAACAAGGATATAGAAAGTTTGTGCCGGTAACACGGCACCCAGGACTTCAGGTTCCCTCTTGGAAGCTCTTCGTTGTATGCGGGAAGAGAAGGCCTTGGCTTGCAGTCTGTGGCCATTGCAGGGGTCGGGCGGAGGAAACCTCGCCTTTGCCACCACCACGCTTCTTCACACGCATGGGGAGAACACACGCCCTGTGTCAGTCACTTGCCAGAAATACGTACCCGTCCAGGACCGTGTTCTCAGTGATACCTTCCTGTAAATGGGAGAGAGGAAGTTTGAATGGGGAAGCTCAGTCTTTGCAGGTCATCCGTACAGCTTGCTCCGTTGACGAGGACAGAGAGGATCTGTTCTTTTCTATTCCTTTCAAGTCCCTTTCCAGGAACACCTCAGAGTTCTTTGCAAAGGTCTTGTGCGAATGGCCTGAGGAAGAAGACACTGTGGGCTGCAGTATGTGGGCTGGCTGACCTTCCCCGCACGGTGCACAGCTCCCTGTACTTGCACCTTGCCTTTGGGAAATGCATACATTCTGTGATGAGGAAGAGGCAAGGGGTGCAGCTCGCCGAATGTTTCTCCCACTTATTTGGAGATGAAAACAAAGAAGTTTTGCCATGTAACTCGAGAGAGGCTTATGATGTACAAGTGTACGCACAAAGGTAGAACCTTATCCTCCTGCCCCCAGGGACACGTTCCGTACCTTGTCGCAACAGAGGGAGTGAGGATTTGTTGAACCCGATAGTGGGAAACGGATATGTACATTGTGGAAGAAACGAGGCTTTCCTTCCCTGCAGTAGTGCGTGTGTGCTGCCACTGCGCCTTAGGCACCCAGTGCCTCGAGCGGCACTCTCGTCGGACTCCAAATAGCCCCATTACAGGCATGTAAATCACCACCCTTCCTACCCCGCCTTCACATACATTTTTCCCCCAAGGAAAAAACATCTCGGAGAGGTAGTCGAGTCTTACTGTGAGAAATAAGTGGCTGCAAACCTAGGGGGAAAGGCCGGGTTCACTCGACCGTCAGAAAACTCCTGCCCTGCACGTTGACTGAGAGCACTGCGTGTTCGATCCGTACCCAAGAGCACTTACGGTGCCTCGCTTTCTACCTTAGAGATCACGTCCCTCCAGGCTTCCTGAGGCACGTATTCCTTCCTGCGCCAAAGAAGCCCTGATAAGGGCGCCTTGGCAGGTATGACGGTCGTTTAAATTTCTTGTGCTTTGGGGCAGCTCTGCGTTCTTTGCACGATGAGAAGGCGCATCGCTTGTATAAACCTCTCGTCTCCAGTGTTGAGCAGACACATGAACACGCCCATACGTCCTCGCTGTTACACCCCCCTTAAGTAATTCCTTCCCCACGTAGACACCCGAGGTGATTTCTATACCCCAGCAACCACGTGCCTCTGCGACATTTCCCATAAGCTGCCCAAACACACCCACGCACATTACAGAGACCAGGTTCCCTTTCCAGGCCGTGCGAAAGCCTTTCAGCCCTCTCGGATCTGGACTCCCCAACTACTGGCCTTGTTGATGTAACTGGAGAAAGGCTTATTCGCACGGCTCTGAAATGCTGAACAACTCCCTACTGCTCGTCGATACATACACCTCACCTAGGCCGTGGAGCCGTGAGTGATCCTTTCTACACCCGGCTCTTCCATATGCCATACATGTCCTCCGTGGAAAGAAGCGTTGCTCTCCAGAGAGGGAAGCCGTACTCGCTTGCCGGGTGGGCACAGGGAGCTCAGGCACAACTCGACGATCCCCGAGCAAGTGCAATATTCCTGGTGCCTGCGGCAAGCCATTTCGTAGCTGGCACTCTTGGAACATGACTTCCTTGGCAGGCAAGGATGCAGGGCAGGCAGGGCCGTGGATTCTGAGACAGGGATAGACACTTGTCTGCATGACTCGGGCGAGAGCCAGCTATAACCGTGCCGAGGAAAATCCTTTGATCTCCAGTTTGCTTGAGCACGCTTTGTGTCGTTCACCATCATGTCGGACGAAATATGCCAGTTTGCGAAAAATGGACGAAAGACATATCATTTTTCCCGGATCGTTAGGCAGAGCTGCTTATCTTCTCTTAGGAAAACAAGGATATAGAAAGTTTGTGCCGGTAACACGGCACCCAGGACTTCAGGTTCCCTCTTGGAAGCTCTTCGTTGTATGCGGGAAGAGAAGGCCTTGGCTTGCAGTCTGTGGCCATTGCAGGGGTCGGGCGGAGGAAACCTCGCCTTTGCCACCACCACGCTTCTTCACACGCATGGGGAGAACACACGCCCTGTGTCAGTCACTTGCCAGAAATACGTACCCGTCCAGGACCGTGTTCTCAGTGATACCTTCCTGTAAATGGGAGAGAGGAAGTTTGAATGGGGAAGCTCAGTCTTTGCAGGTCATCCGTACAGCTTGCTCCGTTGACGAGGACAGAGAGGATCTGTTCTTTTCTATTCCTTTCAAGTCCCTTTCCAGGAACACCTCAGAGTTCTTTGCAAAGGTCTTGTGCGAATGGCCTGAGGAAGAAGACACTGTGGGCTGCAGTATGTGGGCTGGCTGACCTTCCCCGCACGGTGCGCAGCTCCCTGTACTTGCACCTTGCCTTTGGGAAATGCATACATTCTGTGATGAGGAAGAGGCAAGGGGTGCAGCTCGCCGAATGTTTCTCCCACTTATTTGGAGATGAAAACAAAGAAGTTTTGCCATGTAACTCGAGAGAGGCTTATGATGTACAAGTGTACGCACAAAGGTAGAACCTTATCCTCCTGCCCCCAGGGACACGTTCCGTACCTTGTCGCAACAGAGGGAGTGAGGATTTGTTGAACCCGATAGTGGGAAACGGATATGTACATTGTGGAAGAAACGAGGCTTTCCTTCCCTGCAGTAGTGCGTGTGTGCTGCCACTGCGCCTTAGGCACCCAGTGCCTCGAGCGGCACTCTCGTCGGACTCCAAATAGCCCCATTACAGGAATGTAAATCACCACCCTTCCTACCCCGCCTTCACATACATTTTTCCCCCAAGGAAAAAACATCTTGGAGAGGTAGTCGAGTCTTACTGTGAGAAATTAGTGGCTGCAAACCTAGGGGGAAAGGCCGGGTTCACTCGACCGTCAGAAAACTCCTGCCCTGCACGTTGACTGAGAGCACTGCGTGTTCGATCCGTACCCAAGAGCACTTACGGTGCCTCGCTTTCTACCTTAGAGATCACGTCTCTCCAGGCTTCCTGAGGCACGTATTCCTTCCTGCGCCAAAGAAGCCCTGATAAGGGCCCCTTGGCAGGTATGACGGTCGTTTAAATTTCTTGTGCTTTGGGGCAGCTCTGCGTTCTTTGCACGATGAGAAGGCGCATCGCTTGTATAAACCTCTCGTCTCCAGTGTTGAGCAGACACATGAACACGCCCTTACGTCCTCGCTGTTACACCCCCCTTAAGTAATTCCTTCCCCACGTAGACACCCGAGGTGATTTCTATACCCCAGCAACCACGTGCCTCTGCGACATTTCCCATAAGCTGCCCAAACACACCCACGCACATTACAGAGATCAGGTTCCCTTTCCAGGCCGTGCGAAAGCCTTTCAGCCCTCTCGGATCTGGACTCCCCAACTACTGGCCTTGTTGATGTAACTGGAGAAAGGCTTATTCGCACGGCTCTGAAATGCTGAACAACTCCCTACTGCTCGTCGATACATACACCTCACCTAGGCCGTGGAGCCGTGAGTGATCCTTTCTACACCCGGCTCTTCCATATGCCATACATGTCCTCCGTGGAAAGAAGCGTTGCTCTCCAGAGAGGGAAGCCGTACTCGCTTGCCGGGTGGGCACAGGGAGCTCAGGCACAACTCGACGATCCCCGAGGAAGTGCAATATTCCTGGTGCCTGCGGCAAGCCATTTCGTAGCTGGCACTCTTGGAACATGACTTCCTTGGCAGGCAAGGATGCAGGGCAGGCAGGGCCGTGGATTCTGAGACAGGGATATACACTTGTCTGCATGACTCGGGCGAGAGCCAGCTATAACCGTGCCGAGGAAAATCCTTTGATCTCCAGTTTGCTTGAGCACGCTTTGTGTCGTTCACCATCATGTCGGACGAAATATGCCAGTTTGCGAAAAATGGACGAAAGACATATCATTTTTCCCGGATCGTTAGGCAGAGCTCCTTATCTTCTCTTAGGAAAACAAGGATATAGAAAGTTTGTGCCGGTAACACCGCACCCAGGACTTCAGGTTCCCTCTTGGAAGCTCTTCGTTGTATGCGGGAAGAGAAGGCCTTGGCTTGCAGTCTGTGGCCATTGCAGGGGTCGGGCGGAGGAAACCTCGCCTTTGCCACCACCACGCTTCTTCACACGCATGGGGAGAACACACGCCCTGTGTCAGTCACTTGCCAGAAATAGGTACCCGTCCAGGACCGTGTTCTCAGTGATACCTTCCTGTAAAAGGGAGAGAGGAAGTTTGAATGGGGAAGCTCAGTCTTTGCAGGTCATCCGTACAGCTTGCTCCGTTGACGAGGACAGAGAGGATCTGTTCTTTTCTATTCCTTTCAAGTCCCTTTCCAGGAACACCTCAGAGTTCTTTGCAAAGGTCTTGTGCGAATGGCCTGAGGAAGAAGACACTGTGGGCTGCAGTATGTGGGCTGGCTGACCTTCCCCGCACGGTGCGCAGCTCCCTGTACTTGCACCTTGCCTTTGGGAAATGCATACATTCTGTGATGAGGAAGAGGCAAGGGGTGCGGATCGCCGAATGTTTCTCCCACTTATTTGGAGATGAAAACAAAGAAGTTTTGCCATGAAACTCGAGAGAGGCTTATGATGTACAAGTGTACGCACAAAGGTAGAACCTTATCCTCCTGCCCCCAGGGACACGTTCCGTACCTTGTCGCAACAGAGGGAGTGAGGATTTGTTGAACCCGATAGTGGGAAACGGATATGTACATTGTGGAAGAAACGAGGCTTTCCTTCCCTGCAGTAGTGCGTGTGTGCTGCCACTGCGCCTTAGGCACCCAGTGCCTCGAGCGGCACTCTCGTCGGACTCCAAATAGCCCCATTTCAGGCATGTAAATCACCACTCTTCCTACCCCGCCTTCACATACATTTTTCCCCCAAGGAAAAAACATCTTGGAGAGGTAGTCGAGTCTTACTGTGAGAAATAAGTGGCTGCAAACCTAGGGGGAAAGGCCGGGTTCACTCGACCGTCAGAAAACTCCTGCCCTGCACGTTGACTGAGAGCACTGCGTGTTCGATCCGTACCCAAGAGCACTTACGGTGCCTCGCTTTCTACCTTAGAGATCACGTCTCTCCAGGCTTCCTGAGGCACGTATTCCTTCCTGCGCCAAAGAAGCCCTGATAAGGGCGCCTTGGCAGGTATGACGGTCGTTTAAATTTCTTGTGCTTTGGGGCAGCTCTGCGTTCTTTGCACGATGAGAAGGCGCATCGCTTGTATAAACCTCTCGTCTCCAGTGTTGAGCAGACACATGAACACGCCCATACGTCCTCGCTGTTACACCCCCCTTAAGTAATTCCTTCCCCACGTAGACACCCGAGGTGATTTCTATACCCCAGCAACCACGTGCCTCTGCGACATTTCCCATAAGCTGCCCAAACACACCCACGCACATTACAGAGAACAGGTTCCCTTTCCAGGCCGTGCGAAAGCCTTTCAGCCCTCTCGGATCTGGACTCACCAACTACTGGCCTTGTTGATGTAACTGGAGAAAGGCTTATTCGCACGGCTCTGCAATGCTGAACAACTCCCTACTGCTCGTCGATACATACACCTCACCTAGGCCGTGGAGCCGTGAGTGATCCTTTCTACACCCGGCTCTTCCATATGCCATACATGTCCTCCGTGGAAAGAAGCGTTGCTCTCCAGAGAGGGAAGCCGTACTCGCTTGCCGGGTGGGCACAGGGAGCTCAGGCACAACTCGACGATCCCCGAGCAAGTGCAATATTCCTGGTGCCTGCGGCAAGCCATTTCGTAGCTGGCACTCTTGGAACATGACTTCCTTGGCAGGCAAGGATGCAGGGCAGGCAGGGCCGTGGATTCTGAGACAGGGATATACACTTGTCTGCATGACTCAGGCGAGAGCCAGCTATAACCGTGCCGAGGAAAATCCTTTGATCTCCAGTTTGCTTGAGCACGCTTTGTGTCGTTCACCATCATGTCGGACGAAATATGCCAGTTTGCGAAAAATGGACGAAAGACATATCTTTTTTCCCGGATCGTTAGGCAGAGCTGCTTCTCCTCTCCTAGTCAAACTAGGATATAGAAAGTTTGTGCCGGGAACACGGCACCCAGGGCTTCAGGTTCCCTCTTGGAAGCTCTTCGTTGTATGCGGGAAGAGAAGGCTATGGCTTGCACTCTGAGGCCATTGCAGGGGTCGGGCGGAGGAAACCTCGCCTTTGCCACCACCACGCTTGTTCACACGCATGGGGAGAACACACGCCCTGTGTCAGTCACTTGCTAGAAATACGTACCCGTCCAGGACCGTGTTCTCAGTGATACCTTCCTGTAAATGGGAGAGAGGAAGTTTGAATGGGGAAGCTCAGTCTTTGCAGGTCATCCGTACAGCTTGCTCCGTTGACGAGGACAGAGAGGATCTGTTCTTTTCTATTCCTTTCAAGTCCCTTTCCAGGAACACCTCAGAGTTCTTTGCAAAGGTCTTGTGCGAATGGCCTGAGGAAGAAGACACTGTGGGCTGCAGTATGTGGGCTGGCTGACCTTCCCCGCACGGTGCGCAGCTCCCTGTACTTGCACCTTGCCTTTGGGAAATGCATACATTCTGTGATGAGGAAGAGGCAAGGGGTGCAGCTCGCCGAATGTTTCTCCCACTTATTTGGAGATGAAAACAAAGAAGTTTTGCCATGAAACTCGAGAGAGCCTTATGATGTACCAGTGTACGCACAATGGTAGAACCTTATCCTCCTGCCCCCAGGGACACGTTCCGTACCTTGTCGCAACTGAGGGAGTGAGGATTTGTTGAACCCGATAGTGGGAAACTGATATGTACATTGTGGAAGAAACGAGGCTTTCCTTCCCTGCAGTAGTGCGTGTGTGCTGCCACTGCGCCTTAGGCACCCAGTGCCTCGAGCGGCACTCTCGGCACTCTCGTCGGACTCCAAATAGCCCCATTACAGGAATGTAAATCACCACCCTTCCTACCCCGCCTTCACATACATTTTTCCCCCAAGGAAAAAACATCTTGGAGAGTTAGTCGAGTCTTACTGTGAGAAATAAGTGGCTGCAAACCTAGGGGGAAAGGCCGGGTTCACTCGACCGTCAGAAAACTCCTGCCCTGCACGTTGACTGAGAGCACTGCGTGTTCGATCCGTACCCAAGAGCACTTACGGTGCCTCGCTTTCTACCTTAGAGATCACGTCTCTCCAGGCTTCCTGAGGCACGTATTCCTTCCTGCGCCAAAGAAGCCCTGATAAGGGCCCCTTGGCAGGTATGACGGTCGTTTAAATTTCTTGTGCTTTGGGGCAGCTCTGCGTTCTTTGCACGATGAGAAGGCGAATCGCTTGTATAAACCTCTCGTCTCCAGTGTTGAGCAGACACATGAACACGCCCTTACGTCCTCGCTGTTACACCCCCCTTAAGTAATTCCTTCCCCACGTAGACACCCGAGGTGATTTCTATACCCCAGCAACCACGTGCCTCTGCGACATTTCCCATAAGCTGCCCAAACACACCCACGCACATTACAGAGACCAGGTTCCCTTTCCAGGCCGTGCGAAAGCCTTTCAGCCCTCTCGGATCTGGACTCCCCAACTACTGGCCTTGTTGATGTAACTGGAGAAAGGCTTATTCGCACGGCTCTGAAATGCTGAACAACTCCCTACTGCTCGTCGATACATACACCTCACCTAGGCCGTGGAGCCGTGAGTGATCCTTTCTACACCCGGCTCTTCCATATGCCATACATGTCCTCCGTGGAAAGAAGCGTTGCTCTCCAGAGAGGGAAGCCGTACTCGCTTGCCGGGTGGGCACAGGGAGCTCAGGCACAACTCGAAGATCCCCGAGCAAGTGCAATATTCCTGGTGCCTGCGGCAAGCCATTTCGTAGCTGGCACTCTTGGAACATGACTTCCTTGGCAGGCAAGGATGCAGGGCAGGCAGGGCCGTGGATTCTGAGACAGGGATAGACACTTGTCTGCATGACTCGGGCGAGAGCCAGCTATAACCGTGCCGAGGAAAATCCTTTGATCTCCAGTTTGCTTGAGCACGCTTTGTGTCGTTCACCATCATGTCGGACGAAATATGCCAGTTTGCGAAAAATGGACGAAAGACATATCTTTTTTCCCGGATCGTTAGGCCGAGCTGCTTCTCCTCTCCTAGTCAAACTAGGATATAGAAAGTTTGTGCCAGTAACACGGCACCCAGGGCTTCAGGTTCCCTCTTGGAAGCTCTTCGTTGTATGCGGGAAGAGAAGGCTATGGCTTGCACTCTGTGGCCATTGCAGGGGTCGGGCGGAGGAAACCTCGCCTTTGCCACCACCACGCTTGTTCACACGCATGGGGAGAACACACGCCCTGTGTCAGTCACTTGCTAGAAATACGTACCCGTCCAGGACCGTGTTCTCAGTGATACCTTCCTGTAAATGGGAGAGAGGAAGTTTGAATGGGGAAGCTCAGTCTTTGCAGGTCATCCGTACAGCTTGCTCCGTTGACGAGGACAGAGAGGATCTGTTCTTTTCTATTCCTTTCAAGTCCCTTTCCAGGAACACCTCAGAGTTCTTTGCAAAGGTCTTGTGCGAATGGCCTGAGGAAGAAGACACTGTGGGCTGCAGTATGTGGGCTGGCTGACCTTCCCCGCACGGTGCGCAGCTCCCTGTACTTGCACCTTGCCTTTGGGAAATGCATACATTCTGTGATGAGGAAGAGGCAAGGGGTGCAGCTCGCCGAATGTTTCTCCCACTTATTTGGAGATGAAAACAAAGAAGTTTTGCCATGAAACTCGAGAGAGGCTTATGATGTACAAGTGTACGCACAATGGTAGAACCTTATCCTCCTGCCCCCAGGGACACGTTCCGTACCTTGTCGCAACAGAGGGAGTGAGGATTTGTTGAACCCGATAGTGGGAAACGGATATGTACATTGTGGAAGAAACGAGGCTTTCCTTCCCCGCAGTAGTGCGTGTGTGCTGCCACTGCGCCTTAGGCACCCAGTGCCTCGAGCGGCACTCTCGTCGGACTCCAAATAGCCCCATTTCAGGCATGTAAATCACCACTCTTCCTACCCCGCCTTCACATACATTTTTCCCCCAAGGAAAAAACATCTCGGAGAGGTAGTCGAGTCTTACTGTGAGAAATAAGTGGCTGCAAACCTAGGGGGAAAGGCCGGGTTCACTCGACCGTCAGAAAACTCCTGCCCTGCACGTTGACTGAGAGCACTGCGTGTTCGATCCGTACCCAAGAGCACTTACGGTGCCTCGCTTTCTACCTTAGAGATCACGTCTCTCCAGGCTTCCTGAGGCACGTATTCCTTCCTGCGCCAAAGAAGCCCTGATAAGGGCGCCTTGGCAGGTATGACGGTCGTTTAAATTTCTTGTGCTTTGGGGCAGCTCTGCGTTCTTTGCACGATGAGAAGGCGCATCGCTTGTATAAACCTCTAGTCTCCAGTGTTGAGCAGACACATGAACACGCCCATACGTCCTCGCTGTTACACCCCCCTTAAGTAATTCCTTCCCCACGTAGACACCCGAGGTGATTTCTATACCCCAGCAACCACGTGCCTCTGCGACATTTCCCATAAGCTGCCCAAACACACCCACGCACATTACAGAGAACAGGTTCCCTTTCCAGGCCGTGCGAAAGCCTTTCAGCCCTCTCGGATCTGGACTCCCCAACTACTGGCCTTGTTGATGTAACTGGAGAAAGGCTTATTCGCACGGCTCTGCAATGCTGAACAACTCCCTACTGCTCGTCGATACATACACCTCACCTAGGCCGTGGAGCCGTGAGTGATCCTTTCTACACCCGGCTCTTCCATATGCCATACATGTCCTCCGTGGAAAGAAGCGTTGCTCTCCAGAGAGGGAAGCCGTACTCGCTTGCCGGGTGGGCACAGGGAGCTCAGGCACAACTCGACGATCCCCGAGCAAGTGCAATATTCCTGGTGCCTGCGGCAAGCCATTTCGTAGCTGGCACTCTTGGAACATGACTTCCTTGGCAGGCAAGGATGCAGGGCAGGCAGGGCCGTGGATTCTGAGACAGGGATATACACTTGTCTGCATGACTCGGGCGAGAGCCAGCTATAACCGTGCCGAGGAAAATCCTTTGATCTCCAGTTTGCTTGAGCACGCTTTGTGTCGTTCACCATCATGTCGGACGAAATATGCCAGTTTGCGAAAAATGGACGAAAGACATATCATTTTTCCCGGATCGTTAGGCAGAGCTGCTTATCTTCTCTTAGGAAAACAAGGATATAGAAAGTTTGTGCCGGTAACACCGCACCCAGGACTTCAGGTTCCCTCTTGGAAGCTCTTCGTTGTATGCGGGAAGAGAAGGCCTTGGCTTGCAGTCTGTGGCCATTGCAGGGGTCGGGCGGAGGAAACCTCGCCTTTGCCACCACCACGCTTCTTCACACGCATGGGGAGAACACACGCCCTGTGTCAGTCACTTGCCAGAAATAGGTACCCGTCCAGGACCGTGTTCTCAGTGATACCTTCCTGTAAATGGGAGAGAGGAAGTTTGAATGGGGAAGCTCAGTCTTTGCAGGTCATCCGTACAGCTTGCTCCGTTGATGAGGACAGAGAGGATCTGTTCTTTTCTATTCCTTTCAAGTCCCTTTCCAGGAACACCTCAGAGTTCTTTGCAAAGGTCTTGTGCGAATGGCCTGAGGAAGAAGACACTGTGGGCTGCAGTATGTGGGCTGGCTGACCTTCCCCGCACGGTGCGCAGCTCCCTGTACTTGCACCTTGCCTTTGGGAAATGCATACATTCTGTGATGAGGAAGAGGCAAGGGGTGCAGCTCGCCGAATGTTTCTCCCACTTATTTGGAGATGAAAACAAAGAAGTTTTGCCATGTAACTCGAGAGAGGCTTATGATGTACAAGTGTACGCACAAAGGTAGAACCTTATCCTCCTGCCCCCAGGGACACGTTCCGTACCTTGTCGCAACAGAGGGAGTGAGGATTTGTTGAACCCGATAGTGGGAAACGGATATGTACATTGTGGAAGAAACGAGGCTTTCCTTCCCTGCAGTAGTGCGTGTGTGCTGCCACTGCGCCTTAGGCACCCAGTGCCTCGAGCGGCACTCTCGTCGGACTCCAAATAGCCCCATTACAGGAATGTAAATCACCACCCTTCCTACCCCGCCTTCACATACATTTTTCCCCCAAGGAAAAAACATCTTGGAGAGGTAGTCGAGTCTTACTGTGAGAAATAAGTGGCTGCAAACCTAGGGGGAAAGGCCGGGTTCACTCGACCGTCAGAAAACTCCTGCCCTGCACGTTGACTGAGAGCACTGCGTGTTCGATCCGTACCCAAGAGCACTTACGGTGCCTCGCTTTCTACCTTAGAGATCACGTCTCTCCAGGCTTCCTGAGGCACGTATTCCTTCCTGCGCCAAAGAAGCCCTGATAAGGGCCCCTTGGCAGGTATGACGGTCGTTTAAATTTCTTGTGCTTTGGGGCAGCTCTGCGTTCTTTGCACGATGAGAAGGCGCATCGCTTGTATAAACCTCTCGTCTCCAGTGTTGAGCAGACACATGAACACGCCCATACGTCCTCGCTGTTACACCCCCCTTAAGTAATTCCTTCCCCACGTAGACACCCGAGGTGATTTCTATACCCCAGCAACCACGTGCCTCTGCGACATTTCCCATAAGCTGCCCAAACACACCCACGCACATTACAGAGACCAGGTTCCCTTTCCAGGCCGTGCGAAAGCCTTTCAGCCCTCTCGGATCTGGACTCCCCAACTACTGGCCTTGTTGATGTAACTGGAGAAAGGCTTATTCGCACGGCTCTGAAATGCTGAACAACTCCCTACTGCTCGTCGATACATACACCTCACCTAGGCCGTGGAGCCGTGAGTGATCCTTTCTACACCCGGCTCTTCCATATGCCATACATGTCCTCCGTGGAAAGAAGCGTTGCTCTCCAGAGAGGGAAGCCGTACTCGCTTGCCGGGTGGGCACAGGGAGCTCAGGCACAACTCGAAGATCCCCGAGCAAGTGCAATATTCCTGGTGCCTGCGGCAAGGCATTTCGTAGCTGGCACTCTTGGAACATGACTTCCTTGGCAGGCAAGGATGCAGGGCAGGCAGGGCCGTGGATTCTGAGACAGGGATATACACTTGTCTGCATGACTCGGGCGAGAGCCAGCTATAACCGTGCCGAGGAAAATCCTTTGATCTCCAGTTTGCTTGAGCACGCTTTGTGTCGTTCACCATCATGTCGGACGAAATATGCCAGTTTGCGAAAAATGGACGAAAGACATATCATTTTTCCCGGATCGTTAGGCAGAGCTGCTTCTCCTCTCCTAGTCAAACTAGGATATAGAAAGTTTGTGCCAGTAACACGGCACCCAGGGCTTCAGGTTCCCTCTTGGAACCTCTTCGTTGTATGCGGGAAGAGAAGGCTATGGCTTGCAGTCTGTGGCCATTGCAGGGGTCGGGCGGAGGAAACCTCGCCTTTGCCACCACCACGCTTGTTCACACGCATGGGGAGAACACACGCCCTGTGTCAGTCACTTGCTAGAAATACGTACCCGTCCAGGACCGTGTTCTCAGTGATACCTTCCTGTAAATGGGAGAGAGGAAGTTTGAATGGGGAAGCTCAGTCTTTGCAGGTCATCCGTACAGCTTGCTCCGTTGACGAGGACAGAGAGGATCTGTTCTTTTCTATTCCTTTCAAGTCCCTTTCCAGGAACACCTCAGAGTTCTTTGCAAAGGTCTTGTGCGAATGGCCTGAGGAAGAAGACACTGTGGGCTGCAGTATGTGGGCTGGCTGACCTTCCCCGCACGGTGCGCAGCTCCCTGTACTTGCACCTTGCCTTTGGGAAATGCATACATTCTGTGATGAGGAAGAGGCAAGGGGTGCAGCTCGCCGAATGTTTCTCCCACTTATTTGGAGATGAAAACAAAGAAGTTTTGCCATGAAACTCGAGAGAGGCTTATGATGTACAAGTGTACGCACAAAGGTAGAACCTTATCCTCCTGCCCCCAGGGACACGTTCCGTACCTTGTCGCAACAGAGGGAGTGAGGATTTGTTGAACCCGATAGTGGGAAACGGATATGTACATTGTGGAAGAAACGAGGCTTTCCTTCCCTGCAGTAGTGCGTGTGTGCTGCCACTGCGCCTTAGGCACCCAGTGCCTCGAGCGGCACTCTCGTCGGACTCCAAATAGCCCCATTACAGGAATGTAAATCACCACTCTTCCTACCCCGCCTTCACATACATTTTTCCCCCAAGGAAAAAACATCTCGGAGAGGTAGTCGAGTCTTACTGTGAGAAATAAGTGGCTGCAAACCTAGGGGGAAAGGCCGGGTTCACTCGACCGTCAGAAAACTCCTGCCCTGCACGTTGACTGAGAGCACTGCGTGTTCGATCCGTACCCAAGAGCACTTACGGTGCCTCGCTTTCTACCTTAGAGATCACGTCTCTCCAGGCTTCTGAGGCACGTATTCCTTCCTGCGCCAAAGAAGCCCTGATAAGGGCGCCTTGGCAGGTATGACGGTCGTTTAAATTTCTTGTGCTTTGGGGCAGCTCTGCGTTCTTTGCACGATGAGAAGGCACATCGCTTGTATAAACCTCTCGTTTCCAGTGTTGAGCAGACACATGAACACGCCCATACGTCCTCGCTGTTACACCCCCCTTAAGTAATTCCTTCCCCACGTAGACACCCGAGGTGATTTCTATACCCCAGCAACCACGTGCCTCTGCGACATTTCCCATAAGCTGCCCAAACACACCCACGCACATTACAGAGACCAGGTTCCCTTTCCAGGCCGTGGGAAAGCCTTTCAGCCCTCTCGGATCTGGACTCCCCAACTACTGGCCTTGTTGATGTAACTGGAGAAAGGCTTATTCGCACGGCTCTGAAATGCTGAACAACTCCCTACTGCTCGTCGATACATACACCTCACCTAGGCCGTGGAGCCGTGAGTGATCCTTTCTACACCCGGCTCTTCCATATGCCATACATGTCCTCCGTGGAAAGAAGCGTTGCTCTCCAGAGAGGGAAGCCGTACTCGCTTGCCGGGTGGGCACAGGGAGCTCAGGCACAACTCGACGATCCCCGAGCAAGTGCAATATTCCTGGTGCCTGCGGCAAGCCATTTCGTAGCTGGCACTCTTGGAACATGACTTCCTTGGCAGGCAAGGATGCAGGGCAGGCAGGGCCGTGGATTCTGAGACAGGGATATACACTTGTCTGCATGACTCGGGCGAGAGCCAGCTATAACCGTGCCGAGGAAAATCCTTTGATCTCCAGTTTGCTTGAGCACGCTTTGTGTCGTTCACCATCATGTCGGACGAAATATGCCAGTTTGCGAAAAATGGACGAAAGACATATCATTTTTCCCGGATCGTTAGGCAGAGCTGCTTATCTTCTCTTTGGAAAACAAGGATATAGAAAGTTTGTGCCGGTAACACGGCACCCAGGACTTCAGGTTCCCTCTTGGAAGCTCTTCGTTGTATGCGGGAAGAGAAGGCCTTGGCTTGCAGTCTGTGGCCATTGCAGGGGTCGGGCGGAGGAAACCTCGCCTTTGCCACCACCACGCTTCTTCACACGCATGGGGAGAACACACGCCCTGTGTCAGTCACTTGCCAGAAATACGTACCCGTCCAGGACCGTGTTCTCAGTGATACCTTCCTGTAAATGGGAGAGAGGAAGTTTGAATGGGGAAGCTCAGTCTTTGCAGGTCATCCGTACAGCTTGCTCCGTTGACGAGGACAGAGAGGATCTGTTCTTTTCTATTCCTTTCAAGTCCCTTTCCAGGAACACCTCAGAGTTCTTTGCAAAGGTCTTGTGCGAATGGCCTGAGGAAGAAGACACTGTGGGCTGCAGTATGTGGGCTGGCTGACCTTCCCCGCACGGTGCGCAGCTCCCTGTACTTGCACCTTGCCTTTGGGAAATGCATACATTCTGTGATGAGGAAGAGGCAAGGGGTGCAGCTCGCCGAATGTTTCTCCCACTTATTTGGAGATGAAAACAAAGAAGTTTTGCCACGTAACTCGAGAGAGGCTTATGATGTACAAGTGTACGCACAAAGGTAGAAACTTATCCTCCTGCCCCCAGGGACACGTTCCGTACCTTGTTGCAACAGAGGGAGTGAGGATTTGTTGAACCCGATAGTGGGAAACGGATATGTACATTGTGGAAGAAACGAGGCTTTCCTTCCCTGCAGTAGTGCGTGTGTGCTGCCACTGCGCCTTAGGCACCCAGTGCCTCGAGCGGCACTCTCGTCGGACTCCAAATAGCCCCATTACAGGAATGTAAATCACCACCCTTCCTACCCCGCCATCACATACATTTTTCCCCCAAGGAAAAAACATCTTGGAGAGGTAGTCGAGTCTTACTGTGAGAAATAAGTCTCTGCAAACCTAGGGGGAAAGGCCGGGTTCCCTCGACCGTCAGAAAACTCCTGCCCTGCACGTTGACTGAGAGCACTGCGTGTTCGATCCGTACCCAAGAGCACTTACGGTGCCTCGCTTTCTACCTTAGAGATCACGTCTCTCCAGGCTTCCTGAGGCACGTATTCCTTCCTGCGCCAAAGAAGCCCTGATAAGGGCGCCTTGGCAGGTATGACGGTCGTTTAAATTTCTTGTGCTTTGGGGCAGCTCTGCGTTCTTTGCACGATGAGAAGGCGCATCGCTTGTATAAACCTCTCGTCTCCAGTGTTGAGCAGACACATGAACACGCCCATACGTCCTCGCTGTTACACCCCCCTTAAGTAATTCCTTCCCCACGTAGACACCCGAGGTGATTTCTATACCCCAGCAACCACGTGCCTCTGCGACATTTCCCATAAGCTGCCCAAACACACCCACGCACATTACAGAGACCAGGTTCCCTTTCCAGGCCGTGCGAAAGCCTTTCAGCCCTCTCGGATCTGGACTCCCCAACTACTGGCCTTGTTGATGTAACTGGAGAAAGGCTTATTCGCACGGCTCTGAAATGCTGAACAACTCCCTACTGCTCGTCGATACATACACCTCACCTAGGCTGTGGAGCCGTGAGTGATCCTTTCTACACCCGGCTCTTCCATATGCCATACATGTCCTCCGTGGAAAGAAGCGTTGCTCTCCAGAGAGGGAAGCCGTACTCCCTTGCCGGGTGGGCACAGTGAGCTCAGGCACAACTCGACGATCCCCGAGCAAGTGCAATATTCCTAGTGCCTGCGGCAAGCCATTTCGTAGCTGGCACTCTTGGAACATGACTTCCTTGGCAGGCAAGGATGCAGGGCAGGCAGGGCCGTGGATTCTGAGACAGGGATATACACTTGTCTGCATGACTCGTGTGAGAGCCATCTATAACCGTGCCGAGGAAAATCCATTGATCTCCAGTTTGCTTGAGCACGCTTTGTGTCGTTCACCATCATGTCGGACGAAATATGCCAGTTTGCGAAAAATGGACGAAAGACCTATCATTTTTCCCGGATCGTTAGGCAGAGCTGCTTATCTTCTCTTAGGAAAACAAGGATATAGAAAGTTTGTGCCGGGAACACGGCACCCAGGACTTCAGGTTCCCTCTTGGAAGCTCTTCGTTGTATGCGGGAAGAGAAGGCCTTGGCTTGCACTCTGAGGCCATTGCAGGGGTCGGGCGGAGGAAACCTCGCCTTTGCCACCACCACGCTTCTTCACACGCATGGGGAGAACACACGCCCTGTGTCAGTCACTTGCCAGAAATACGTACCCGTCCAGGACCGTGTTCTCAGTGATACCTTCTTGTAAATGGGAGAGAGGAAGTTTGAATGGGGAAGCTCAGTCTTTGCAGGTCATCCGTACAGCTTGCTCCGTTGACGAGGACAGAGAGGATCTGTTCTTTTCTATTCCTTTCAAGTCCCTTTCCAGGAACACCTCAGAGTTCTTTGCAAAGGTCTTGTGCGAATGGCCTGAGGAAGAAGACACTGTGGGCTGCAGTATGTGGGCTGGCTGACCTTCCCCGCACGGTGCGCAGCTCCCTGTACTTGCACCTTGCCTTTGGGAAATGCATACATTCTGTGATGAGGAAGAGGCAAGGGGTGCAGCTCGCCGAATGTTTCTCCCACTTATTTGGAGATGAAAACAAAGAAGTTTTGCCATGAAACTCGAGAGAGGCTTATGATGTACAAGTGTACGCACAAAGGTAGAACCTTATCCTCCTGCCCCCAGGGACACGTTCCGTACCTTGTCGCAACAGAGGGAGTGAGGATTTGTTGAACCCGATAGTGGGAAACGGATATGTACATTGTGGAAGAAACGAGGCTTTCCTTCCCTGCAGTAGTGCGTGTGTGCTGCCACTGCGCCTTAGGCACCCAGTGCCTCGAGCGGCACTCTCGTCGGACTCCAAACAGCCCCATTACAGGAATGTAAATCACCACTCTTCCTACCCCGCCTTCACATACATTTTTCCCCCAAGGAAAAAACATCTCGGAGAGGTAGTCGAGTCTTACTGTGAGAAATAAGTGGCTGCAAACCTAGGGGGAAAGGCCGGGTTCACTCGACCGTCAGAAAACTCCTGCCCTGCACGTTGACTGAGAGCACTGCGTGTTCGATCCGTACCCAAGAGCACTTACGGTGCCTCGCTTTCTACCTTAGAGATCACGTCTCTCCAGGCTTCCTGAGGCACGTATTCCTTCCTGCGCCAAAGAAGCCCTGATAAGGGCGCCTTGGCAGGTATGACGGTCGTTTAAATTTCTTGTGCTTTGGGGCAGCTCTGCGTTCTTTGCACGATGAGAAGGCGCATCGCTTGTATAAACCTCTCGTCTCCAGTGTTGAGCGGACACATGAACACGCCCATACGTCCTTGTTGTTACACAACCCTTAAGTAATTCCTTCCCCACGTAGACACCCGAGGTGATTTCTATACCCCAGCAACCACGTGCCTCTGCGACATTTCCCATAAGCTGCCCAAACACACCCACGCACATTACAGAGACCAGGTTCCCTTTCCAGGCCGTGCGAAAGCCTTTCAGCCCTCTCGGATCTGGACTCCCCAACTACTGGCCTTGTTGATGTAACTGGAGAAAGGCTTATTCGCACGGCTCTGAAATGCTGAACAACTCCCTACTGCTCGTCGATACATACACCTCACCTAGGCCGTGGAGCCGTGAGTGATCCTTTCTACACCCGGCTCTTCCATATGCCATACATGTCCTCCGTGGAAAGAAGCGTTGCTCTCCAGAGAGGGAAGCCGTACTCGCTTGCCGGGTGGGCACAGGGAGCTCAGGCACAACTCGAAGATCCCCGAGCAAGTGCAATATTCCTGGTGCCTGCGGCAAGCCATTTCGTAGCTGGCACTCTTGGAACATGACTTCCTTGGCAGGCAAGGATGCAGGGCAGGCAGGGCCGTGTATTCTGAGACAGGGATATACACTTGTCTGCATGACTCGGGCGAGAGCCATCTATAACCGTGCCGAGGAAAATCCTTTGATCTCCAGTTTGCTTGAGCACGCTTTGTGTCGTTCACCATCATGTCGGACGAAATATGCCAGTTTGCGAAAAATGGACGAAAGACATATCATTTTTCCCGGATCGTTAGGCAGAGCTGCTTATCTTCTCTTAGGAAAACAAGGATATAGAAAGTTTGTGCCGGTAACACGGCACCCAGGACTTCAGGTTCCCTCTTGGAAGCTCTTCGTTGTATGCGGGAAGAGAAGGCCTTGGCTTGCAGTCTGTGGCCATTGCAGGGGTCGGGCGGAGGAAACCTCGCCTTTGCCACCACCACGCTTCTTCACACGCATGGGGAGAACACACGCCCTGTGTCAGTCACTTGCCAGAAATACGTACCCGTCCAGGACCGTGTTCTCAGTGATACCTTCCTGTAAATGGGAGAGAGGAAGTTTGAATGGGGAAGCTCAGTCTTTGCAGGTCATCCGTACAGCTTGCTCCGTTGACGAGGACAGAGAGGATCTGTTCTTTTCTATTCCTTTCAAGTCCCTTTCCAGGAACACCTCAGAGTTCTTTGCAAAGGTCTTGTGCGAATGGCCTGAGGAAGAAGACACTGTGGGCTGCAGTATGTGGGCTGGCTGACCTTCCCCGCACGGTGCGCAGCTCCCTGTACTTGCACCTTGCCTTTGGGAAATGCATACATTCTGTGATGAGGAAGAGGCAAGGGGTGCAGCTCGCCGAATGTTTCTCCCACTTATTTGGAGATGAAAACAAAGAAGTTTTGCCATGAAACTCGAGAGAGGCTTATGATGTACAAGTGTACGCACAAAGGTAGAACCTTATCCTCCTGCCCCAAGGGACACGTTCCGTACCTTGTCGCAACAGAGGGAGTGAGGATTTGTTGAACCCGATAGTGGGAAACGGATATGTACATTGTGGAAGAAACGAGGCTTTCCTTCCCTGCAGTAGTGCGTGTGTGCTGCCACTGCGCCTTAGGCACCCAGTGCCTCGAGCGGCACTCTCGGCACTCTCGTCGGACTCCAAATAGCCCCATTACAGGAATGTAAATCACCACCCTTCCTACTCCGCCTTCACATACATTTTTCCCCCAAGGAAAAAACATCTCGGAGAGGTAGTCGAGTCTTACTGTGAGAAATAAGTGGCTGCAAACCTAGGGGGAAAGGCCGGGTTCACTCGACCGTCAGAAAACTCCTGCCCTGCACGTTGACTGAGAGCACTGCGTGTTCGATCCGTACCCAGGAGCACTTACGGTGCCTCGCTTTCTACCTTAGAGATCACGTCTCTCCAGGCTTCCTGAGGCACGTATTCCTTCCTCCGCCAAAGAAGCCCTGATAAGGGCGCCTTGGCAGGTATGACGGTCGTTTAAATTTCTTGTGCTTTGGGGCAGCTCTGCGTTCTTTGCACGATGAGAAGGCGCATCGCTTGTATAAACCTCTCGTCTCCAGTGTTGAGCGGACACATGAACACGCCCATACGTCCTTGCTGTTACACACCCCTTAAGTAATTCCTTCCCCACGTAGACACCCGAGGTGATTTCTATACCCCAGCAACCACGTGCCTCTGCGGCATTTCCCATAAGCTGCCCAAACACACCCACGCACATTACAGAGACCAGGTTCCCTTTCCAGGGCGTGCGAAAGCCTTTCAGCCCTCTCGGGTCTGGACTCCCCAACTACTGGCCTTGTTGATGTAACTGGAGAAAGGCTTATTCGCACGGCTCTGCAATGCTGAACAACTCCCTACTGCTCGTCGATACATACACCTCACCTAGGCCGTGGAGCCGTGAGTGATCCTTTCTACACCCGGCTCTTCCATATGCCATACATGTCCTCCGTGGAAAGAAGCGTTGCTCTCCAGAGAGGGAAGCCGTACTCGCTTGCCGGGTGGGCCCAGGGAGCTCAGGCACAACTCGAAGATCCCCGAGCAAGTGCAATATTCCTGGTGCCTGCGGCAAGCCATTTCGTAGCTGGCACTCTTGGAACATGACTTCCTTGGCAGGCAAGGATGCAGGGCAGGCAGGGCCGTGGATTCTGAGACAGGGATATACACTTGTCTGCATGACTCGGGCGAGAGCCAGCTATAACCGTGCCGAGGAAAATCCTTTGATCTCCAGTTTGCTTGAGCACGCTTTGTGTCGTTCACCATCATGTCGGACGAAATATGCCAGTTTGCGAAAAATGGACGAAAGACATATCTTTTTTCCCGGATCGTTAGGCAGAGCTGCTTCTCCTCTGCTAGTCAAACTAGGATATAGAAAGTTTGTGCCGGTAACACGGCACCCAGGGCTTCAGGTTCCCTCTTGGAAGCTCTTCGTTGTATGCGGGAAGAGAAGGCTATGGCTTGCACTCTGAGGCCATTGCAGGGGTCGGGCGGAGGAAACCTCGCCTTTGCCACCACCACGCTTGTTCACACGCATGGGGAGAACACACGCCCTGTGTCAGTCACTTGCTAGAAATACGTACCCGTCTAGGACCGTGTTCTCAGTGATACCTTCCTGTAAATGGGAGAGAGGAAGTTTGAATGGGGAAGCTCAGTCTTTGCAGGTCATCCGTACAGCTTGCTCCGTTGACGAGGACAGAGAGGATCTGTTCTTTTCTATTCCTTTCAAGTCCCTTTCCAGGAACACCTCAGAGTTCTTTGCAAAGGTCTTGTGCGAATGGCCTGAGGAAGAAGACACTGTGGGCTGCAGTATGTGGGCTGGCTGACCTTCCCCGCACGGTGCGCAGCTCCCTGTACTTGCACCTTGCCTTTGGGAAATGCATACATTCTGTGATGAGGAAGAGGCAAGGGGTGCAGCTCGCCGAATGTTTCTCCCACTTATTTGGAGATGAAAACAAAGAAGTTTTGTCATGAAACTCGAGAGAACCTTATGATGTACCAGTGTACGCACAATGGTAGAACCTTATCCTCCTGCCCCCAGGGACACGTTCCGTACCTTGTCGCAACAGAGGGAGTGAGGATTTGTTGAACCCGATAGTGGGAAACGGATATGTACATTGTGGAAGAAACGAGGCTTTCCTTCCCTGCAGTAGTGCGTGTGTGCTGCCACTGCGCCTTAGGCACCCAGTGCCTCGAGCGGCACTCTCGGCACTCTCGTCGGACTCCAAATAGCCCCATTACAGGAATGTAAATCACCACCCTTCCTACTCCGCCTTCACATACATTTTTCCCCCAAGGAAAAAACATCTCGGAGAGGTAGTCGAGTCTTACTGTGAGAAATAAGTGGCTGCAAAACTAGGGGGAAAGGCCGGGTTCACTCGACCGTCAGAAAACTCCTGCCCTGCACGTTGACTGAGAGCACTGCGTGTTCGATCCGTACCCAGGAGCACTTACGGTGCCTCGCTTTCTACCTTAGAGATCACGTCTCTCCAGGCTTCCTGAGGCACGTATTCCTTCCTCCGCCAAAGAAGCCCTGATAAGGGCGCCTTGGCAGGTATGACGGTCGTTTAAATTTCTTGTGCTTTGGGGCAGCTCTGCGTTCTTTGCACGATGAGAAGGCGCATCGCTTGTATAAACCTCTCGTCTCCAGTGTTGAGCGGACACATGAACACGCCCATACGTCCTTGCTGTTACACACCCCTTAAGTAATTCCTTCCCCACGTAGACACCCGAGGTGATTTCTATACCCCAGCAACCACGTGCCTCTGCGGCATTTCCCATAAGCTGCCCAAACACACCCACGCACATTACAGAGACCAGGTTCCCTTTCCAGGGCGTGTGAAAGCCTTTCAGCCCTCTCGGGTCTGGACTCCCCAACTACTGGCCTTGTTGATGTAACTGGAGAAAGGCTTATTCGCACGGCTCTGCAATGCTGAACAACTCCCTACTGCTCGTCGATACATACACCTCACCTAGGCCGTGGAGCCGTGAGTGATCCTTTCTACACCCGGCTCTTCCATATGCCATACATGTCCTCCGTGGAAAGAAGCGTTGCTCTCCAGAGAGGGAAGCCGTACTCGCTTGCCGGGTGGGCACAGGGAGCTCAGGCACAACTCGAAGATCCCCGAGCAAGTGCAATATTCCTGGTGCCTGCGGCAAGCCATTTCGTAGCTGGCACTCTTGGAACATGACTTCCTTGGCAGGCAAGGATACAGGGCAGGCAGGGCCGTGGATTCTGAGACAGGGATATACACTTGTCTGCATGACTCGGGCGAGAGCCAGCTATAACCGTGCCGAGGAAAATCCTTTGATCTCCAGTTTGCTTGAGCACGCTTTGTGTCGTTCACCATCATGTCGGACGAAATATGCCAGTTTGCGAAAAATGGACGAAAGACATATCTTTTTTCCCGGATCGTTAGGCAGAGCTGCTTCTCCTCTCCTAGTCAAACTAGGATATAGAAAGTTTGTGCCGGTAACACGGCACCCAGGGCTTCAGGTTCCCTCTTGGAAGCTCTTCGTTGTATGCGGGAAGAGAAGGCTATGGCTTGCACTCTGAGGCCATTGCAGGGGTCGGGCGGAGGAAACCTCGCCTTTGCCACCACCACGCTTGTTCACACGCATGGGGAGAACACACGCCCTGTGTCAGTCACTTGCTAGAAATACGTACCCGTCTAGGACCGTGTTCTCAGTGATACCTTCCTGTAAATGGGAGAGAGGAAGTTTGAATGGGGAAGCTCAGTCTTTGCAGGTCATCCGTACAGCTTGCTCCGTTGACGAGGACAGAGAGGATCTGTTCTTTTCTATTCCTTTCAAGTCCCTTTCCAGGAACACCTCAGAGTTCTTTGCAAAGGTCTTGTGCGAATGGCCTGAGGAAGAAGACACTGTGGGCTGCAGTATGTGGGCTGGCTGACCTTCCCCGCACGGTGCGCAGCTCCCTGTACTTGCACCTTGCCTTTGGGAAATGCATACATTCTGTGATGAGGAAGAGGCAAGGGGTGCAGCTCGCCGAATGTTTCTCCCACTTATTTGGAGATGAAAACAAAGAAGTTTTGTCATGAAACTCGAGAGAACCTTATGATGTACCAGTGTACGCACAATGGTAGAACCTTATCCTCCTGCCCCCAGGGACACGTTCCGTACCTTGTCGCAACAGAGGGAGTGAGGATTTGTTGAACCCGATAGTGGGAAACGGATATGTACATTGTGGAAGAAACGAGGCTTTCCTTCCCTGCAGTAGTGCGTGTGTGCTGCCACTGCGCCTTAGGCACCCAGTGCCTCGAGCGGCACTCTCGTCGGACTCCAAATAGCCCCATTACAGGAATGTAAATCACCACCCTTCCTACCTCGCCTTCACATACATTTTTCCCCCAAGGAAAAAACATCTCGGAGAGGTAGTCGAGTCTTACTGTGAGAAATAAGTGGCTGCAAAACTAGGGGGAAAGGCCGGGTTCACTCGACCGTCAGAAAACTCCTGCCCTGCACGTTGACTGAGAGCACTGCGTGTTCGATCCGTACCCAGGAGCACTTACGGTGCCTCGCTTTCTACCTTAGAGATCACGACTCTCCAGGCTTCCTGAGGCACGTATTCCTTCCTCCGCCAAAGAAGCCCTGATAAGGGCGCCTTGGCAGGTATGACGGTCGTTTAAATTTCTTGTGCTTTGGGGCAGCTCTGCGTTCTTTGCACGATGAGAAGGCGCATCGCTTGTATAAACCTCTCGTCTCCAGTGTTGAGCGGACACATGAACACGCCCATACGTCCTTGCTGTTACACACCCCTTAAGTAATTCCTTCCCCACGTAGAAACCCGAGGTGATTTCTATACCCCAGCAACCACGTGCCTCTGCGGCATTTCCCATAAGCTGCCCAAACACACCCACGCACATTACAGAGACCAGGTTCCCTTTCCAGGCCGTGCGAAAGCCTTTCAGCCCTCTCGGGTCTGGACTCCCCAACTACTGGCCTTGTTGATGTAACTGGAGAAAGGCTTATTCGCACGGCTCTGAAATGCTGAACAACTCCCTACTGCTCGTCGATACATACACCTCACCTAGGCCGTGGAGCCGTGAGTGATCCTTTCTACACCCGGCTCTTCCATATGCCATACATGTCCTCCGTGGAAAGAAGCGTTGCTCTCCAGAGAGGGAAGCCGTACTCGCTTGCCGGGTGGGCACAGGGAGCTCAGGCACAACTCGAAGATCCCCGAGCAAGTGCAATATTCCTGGTGCCTGCGGCAAGCCATTTCGTAGCTGGCACTCTTGGAACATGACTTCCTTGGCAGGCAAGGATGCAGGGCAGGCAGGGCCGTGGATTCTGAGACAGGGATATACACTTGTCTGCATGACTCGGGCGAGAGCCAGCTATAACCGTGCCGAGGAAAATCCTTTGATCTCCAGTTTGCTTGAGCACGCTTTGTGTCGTTCACCATCATGTCGGACGAAATATGCCAGTTTGCGAAAAATGGACGAAAGACATATCTTTTTTCCCGGATCGTTAGGCAGAGCTGCTTCTCCTCTCCTAGTCAAACTAGGATATAGAAAGTTTGTGCCGGTAACACGGCACCCAGGGCTTCAGGTTCCCTCTTGGAAGCTCTTCGTTGTATGCGGGAAGAGAAGGCTATGGCTTGCACTCTGAGGCCATTGCAGGGGTCGGGCGGAGGAAACCTCGCCTTTGCCACCACCACGCTTGTTCACACGCATGGGGAGAACACACGCCCTGTGTCAGTCACTTGCTAGAAATACGTACCCGTCCAGGACCGTGTTCTCAGTGATACCTTCCTGTAAATGGGAGAGAGGAAGTTTGAATGGGGAAGCTCAGTCTTTGCAGGTCATCCGTACAGCTTGCTCCGTTGACGAGGACAGAGAGGATCTGTTCTTTTCTATTCCTTTCAAGTCCCTTTCCAGGAACACCTCAGAGTTCTTTGCAAAGGTCTTGTGCGAATGGCCTGAGGAAGAAGACACTGTGGGCTGCAGTATGTGGGCTGGCTGACCTTCCCCGCACGGTGCGCAGCTCCCTGTACTTGCACCTTGCCTTTGGGAAATGCATACATTCTGTGATGAGGAAGAGGCAAGGGGTGCAGCTCGCCGAATGTTTCTCCCACTTATTTGGAGATGAAAACAAAGAAGTTTTGTCATGAAACTCGAGAGAACCTTATGATGTACCAGTGTACGCACAATGGTAGAACCTTATCCTCCTGCCCCCAGGGACACGTTCCGTACCTTGTCGCAACAGAGGGAGTGAGGATTTGTTGAACCCGATAGTGGGAAACGGATATGTACATTGTGGAAGAAACGAGGCTTTCCTTCCCTGCAGTAGTGCGTGTGTGCTGCCACTGCGCCTTAGGCACCCAGTGCCTCGAGCGGCACTCTCGTCGGACTCCAAATAGCCCCATTACAGGAATGTAAATCACCACCCTTCCTACCCCGCCTTCACATACATTTTTCCCCCAAGGAAAAAACATCTTGGAGAGGTAGTCGAGTCTTACTGTGAGAAATAAGTGGCTGCAAACCTAGGGGGAAAGGCCGGGTTCACTCGACCGTCAGAAAACTCCTGCCCTGCACGTTGACTGAGAGCACTGCGTGTTCGATCCGTACCCAAGAGCACTTACGGTGCCTCGCTTTCTACCTTAGAGATCACGTCTCTCCAGGCTTCCTGAGGCACGTATTCCTTCCTGCGCCAAAGAAGCCCTGATAAGGGCGCCTTGGCAGGTATGACGGTCGTTTAAATTTCTTGTGCTTTGGGGCAGCTCTGCGTTCTTTGCACGATGAGAAGGCGCAACGCTTGTATAAACCTCTCGTCTCCAGTGTTGAGCAGACACATGAACACGCCCATACGTCCTCGCTGTTACACCCCCCTTAAGTAATTCCTTCCCCACGTAGACACCCGAGGTGATTTCTATACCCCAGCAACCACGTGCCTCTGCGACATTTCCCATAAGCTGCCCAAACACACCCACGCACATTACAGAGACCAGGTTCCCTTTCCAGGCCGTGCGAAAGCCTTTCAGCCCTCTCGGATCTGGACTCCCCAACTACTGGCCTTGTTGATGTAACTGGAGAAAGGCTTATTCGCACGGCTCTGAAATGCTGAACAACTCCCTACTGCTCGTCGATACATACACCTCACCTAGGCCGTGGAGCCGTGAGTGATCCTTTCTACACCCGGCTCTTCCATATGCCATACATGTCCTCCGTGGAAAGAAGCGTTGCTCTCCAGAGAGGGAAGCCGTACTCGCTTGCCGGGTGGGCACAAGGAGCTCAGGCACAACTCGAAGATCCCCGAGCAAGTGCAATATTCCTGGTGCCTGCGGCAAGCCTTTTCGTAGCTGGCACTCTTGGAACATGACTTCCTTGGCAGGCAAGGATGCAGGGCAGGCAGGGCCGTGGATTCTGAGACAGGGATATACACTTGTCTGCATGACTCGGGCGAGAGCCAGCTATAACCGTGCCGAGGAAAATCCTTTGATCTCCAGTTTGCTTGAGCACGCTTTGTGTCGTTCACCATCATGTCGGTCGAAATATGCCAGTTTGCGAAAAATGGACGAAAGACATATCTTTTTTCCCGGATCGTTAGGCAGAGCTTCTTATCTTCTCTTAGGAAAACAAGGATATAGAAAGTTTGTGCCGGTAACACGGCACCCAGGACTTCAGGTTCCCTCTTGGAAGCTCTTCGTTGTATGCGGGAAGAGAAGGCCTTGGCTTGCAGTCTGTGGCCATTGCAGGGGTCGGGCGGAGGAAACCTCGCCTTTGCCACCACCACGCTTCTTCACACGCATGGGGAGAACACACGCCCTGTGTCAGTCACTTGCCAGAAATACGTACCCGTCCAGGACCGTGTTCTCAGTGATACCTTCCTGTAAATGGGAGAGAGGAAGTTTGAATGGGGAAGCTCAGTCTTTGCAGGTCATCCGTACAGCTTGCTCCGTTGACGAGGACAGAGAGGATCTGTTCTTTTCTATTCCTTTCAAGTCCCTTTCCAGGAACACCTCAGAGTTCTTTGCAAAGGTCTTGTGCGAATGGCCTGAGGAAGAAGACACTGTGGGCTGCAGTATGTGGGCTGGCTGACCTTCCCCGCACGGTGCGCAGCTCCCTGTACTTGCACCTTGCCTTTGGGAAATGCATACATTCTGTGATGAGGAAGAGGCAAGGGGTGCAGCTCGCCGAATGTTTCTCCCACTTATTTGGAGATGAAAACAAAGAAGTTTTGCCATGAAACTCGAGAGAGCCTTATGATGTACAAGTGTACGCACAAAGGTAGAACCTTATCCTCCTGCCCCCAGGGACACGTTCCGTACCTTGTCGCAACAGAGGGAGTGAGGATTTGTTGAACCCGATAGTGGGAAACGGATATGTACATTGTGGAAGAAACGAGGCTTTCCTTCCCTGCAGTAGTGCGTGTGTGCTGCCACTGCGCCTTAGGCACCCAGTGCCTCGAGCGGCACTCTCGTCGGACTCCAAATAGCCCCATTACAGGAATGTAAATCACCACCCTTCCTACCCCGCCTTCACATACATTTTTCCCCCAAGGAAAAAACATCTCGGAGAGGTAGTCGAGTCTTACTGTGAGAAATAAGTGGCTGCAAACCTAGAGGGAAAGGCCGGGTTCACTCGACCGTCAGAAAACTCCTGCCCTGCACGTTGACTGAGAGCACTGCGTGTTCGATCCGTACCCAAGAGCACTTACGGTGCCTCGCTTTCTACCTTAGAGATCACGTCTCTCCAGGCTTCCTGAGGCACGTATTCCTTCCTGCGCCAAAGAAGCCCTGATAAGGGCGCCTTGGCAGGTATGACGGTCGTTTAAATTTCTTGTGCTTTGGGGCAGCTCTGCGTTCTTTGCACGATGAGAAGGCGCATCGCTTGTATAAACCTCTCGTCTCCAGTGTTGAGCGGACACATGAACACGCCCATACGTCCTCGCTGTTACACCCCCCCTTAAGTAATTCCTTCCCCACGTAGACACCCGAGGTAATTTCTATACCCCAGCAACCACGTGCCTCTGCGACATTTCCCATAAGCTGCCCAAACACACCCACGCACATTACAGAGACCAGGTTCCCTTTCCAGGCCGTGCGAAAGCCTTTCAGCCCTCTCGGGTCTGGACTCCCCAACTACTGGCCTTGTTGATGTAACTGGAGAAAGGCTTATTCGCACGGCTCTGAAATGCTGAACAACTCCCTACTGCTCGTCGATACATACACCTCACCTAGGCCGTGGAGCCGTGAGTGATCCTTTCTACACCCGGCTCTTCCATATGCCATACATGTCCTCCGTGGAAAGAAGCGTTGCTCTCCAGAGAGGGAAGCCGTACTCGCTTGCCGGGTGGGCACAGGGAGCTCAGGCACAACTCGAAGATCCCCGAGCAAGTGCAATATTCCTGGTGCCTGCGGCAAGCCATTTCGTAGCTGGCACTCTTGGAACATGACTTCCTTGGCAGGCAAGGATGCAGGGCAGGCAGGGCCGTGGATTCTGAGACAGGGATATACACTTGTCTGCATGACTCGGGCGAGAGCCAGCTATAACCGTGCCGAGGAAAATCCTTTGATCTCCAGTTTGCTTGAGCACGCTTTGTGTCGTTCACCATCATGTCGGACGAAATATGCCAGTTTGCGAAAAATGGATGAAAGACATATCTTTTTTCCCGGATCGTTAGGCAGAGCTGCTTCTCCTCTCCTAGTCAAACTAGGATATAGAAAGTTTGTGCCGGTAACACGGCACCCAGGGCTTCAGGTTCCCTCTTGGAAGCTCTTCGTTGTATGCGGGAAGAGAAGGCTATGGCTTGCACTCTGAGGCCATTGCAGGGGTCGGGCGGAGGAAACCTCGCCTTTGCCACCACCACGCTTGTTCACACGCATGGGGAGAACACACGCCCTGTGTCAGTCACTTGCTAGAAATACGTACCCGTCCAGGACCGTGTTCTCAGTGATACCTTCCTGTAAATGGGAGAGAGGAAGTTTGAATGGGGAAGCTCAGTCTTTGCAGGTCATCCGTACAGCTTGCTCCGTTGACGAGGACAGAGAGGATCTGTTTTTTTCTATTCCTTTCAAGTCCCTTTCCAGGAACACCTCAGAGTTCTTTGCAAAGGTCTTGTGCGAATGGCCTGAGGAAGAAGACACTGTGGGCTGCAGTATGTGGGCTGGCTGACCTTCCCCGCACGGTGCGCAGCTCCCTGTACTTGCACCTTGCCTTTGGGAAATGCATACATTCTGTGATGAGGAAGAGGCAAGGGGTGCAGCTCGCCGAATGTTTCTCCCACTTATTTGGAGATGAAAACAAAGAAGTTTTGTCATGAAACTCGAGAGAACCTTATGATGTACCAGTGTACGCAGAATGGTAGAACCTTATCCTCCTGCCCCCAGGGACACGTTCCGTACCTTGTCGCAACAGAGGGAGTGAGGATTTGTTGAACCCGATAGTGGGAAACGGATATGTACATTGTGGAAGAAACGAGGCTTTCCTTCCCTGCAGTAGTGCGTGTGTGCTGCCACTGCGCCTTAGGCACCCAGTGCCTCGAGCGGCACTCTCGTCGGACTCCAAATAGCCCCATTACAGGAATGTAAATCACCACCCTTCCTACCCCGCCTTCACATACATTTTTCCCCCAAGGAAAAAACATCTCGGAGAGGTAGTCGAGTCTTACTGTGAGAAATAAGTGGCTGCAAACCTAGGGGGAAAGGCCGGGTTCACTCGACCGTCAGAAAACTCCTGCCCTGCACGTTGACTGAGAGCACTGCGTGTTCGATCCGTACCCAAGAGCACTTACGGTGCCTCGCTTTCTACCTTAGAGATCACGTCTCTCCAGGCTTCCTGAGGCACGTATTCCTTCCTGCGCCAAAGAAGCCCTGATAAGGGCGCCTTGGCAGGTATGACGGTCGTTTAAATTTCTTGTGCTTTGGGGCAGCTCTGCGTTCTTTGCACGATGAGAAGGCGCATCGCTTGTATAAACCTCTCGTCTCCAGTGTTGAGCAGACACATGAACACGCCCATACGTCCTCGCTGTTACACCCCCCTTAAGTAATTCCTTCCCCACGTAGACACCCGAGGTGATTTCTATACCCCAGCAACCACGTGCCTCTGCGACATTTCCCATAAGCTGCCCAAACACACCCACGCACATTACAGAGACCAGGTTCCCTTTCCAGGCCGTGCGAAAGCCTTTCAGCCCTCTCGGATCTGGACTCCCCAACTACTGGCCTTGTTGATGTAACTGGAGAAAGGCTTATTCGCACGGCTCTGAAATGCTGAACAACTCCCTACTGCTCGTCGATACATACACCTCACCTAGGCCGTGGAGCCGTGAGTGATCCTTTCTACACCCGGCTCTTCCATATGCCATACATGTCCTCCGTGGAAAGAAGCGTTGCTCTCCAGAGAGGGAAGCCGTACTCGCTTGCCGGGTGGGCACAGGGAGCTCAGGCACAACTCGAAGATCCCCGAGCAAGTGCAATATTCCTGGTGCCTGCGGCAAGCCTTTTCGTAGCTGGCACTCTTGGAACATGACTTCCTTGGCAGGCAAGGATGCAGGGCAGGCAGGGCCGTGGATTCTGAGACAGGGATATACACTTGTCTGCATGACTCGGGCGAGAGCCAGCTATAACCGTGCCGAGGAAAATCCTTTGATCTCCAGTTTGCTTGAGCACGCTTTGTGTCGTTCACCATCATGTCGGACGAAATATGCCAGTTTGCGAAAAATGGACGAAAGACATATCTTTTTTCCCGGATCGTTAGGCAGAGCTGCTTATCTTCTCTTAGGAAAACAAGGATATAGAAAGTTTGTGCCGGTAACACGGCACCCAGGACTTCAGGTTCCCTCTTGGAAGCTCTTCGTTGTATGCGGGAAGAGAAGGCCTTGGCTTGCAGTCTGTGGCCATTGCAGGGGTCGGGCGGAGGAAACCTCGCCTTTGCCACCACCACGCTTCTTCACACGCATGGGGAGAACACACGCCCTGTGTCAGTCACTTGCCAGAAATACGTACCCGTCCAGGACCGTGTTCTCAGTGATACCTTCCTGTAAATGGGAGAGAGGAAGTTTGAATGGGGAAGCTCAGTCTTTGCAGGTCATCCGTACAGCTTGCTCCGTTGACGAGGACAGAGAGGATCTGTTCTTTTCTATTCCTTTCAAGTCCCTTTCCAGGAACACCTCAGAGTTCTTTGCAAAGGTCTTGTGCGAATGGCCTGAGGAAGAAGACACTGTGGGCTGCAGTATGTGGGCTGGCTGACCTTCCCCGCACGGTGCGCAGCTCCCTGTACTTGCACCTTGCCTTTGGGAAATGCATACATTCTGTGATGAGGAAGAGGCAAGGGGTGCAGCTCGCCGAATGTTTCTCCCACTTATTTGGAGATGAAAACAAAGAAGTTTGCCATGAAACTCGAGAGAGCCTTATGATGTACAAGTGTACGCACAAAGGTAGAACCTTATCCTCCTGCCCCCAGGGACACGTTCCGTACCTTGTCGCAACAGAGGGAGTGAGGATTTGTTGAACCCGATAGTGGGAAACGGATATGTACATTGTGGAAGAAACGAGGCTTTCCTTCCCTGCAGTAGTGCGTGTGTGCTGCCACTGCGCCTTAGGCACCCAGTGCCTCGAGCGGCACTCTCGTCGGACTCCAAATAGCCCCATTACAGGAATGTAAATCACCACACTTCCTACCCCGCCTTCACATACATTTTTCCCCCAAGGAAAAAACATCTCGGAGAGGTAGTCGACTCTTACTGTGAGAAATAAGTGGCTGCAAACCTAGGGGGAAAGGCCGGGTTCACTCGACCGTCAGAAAACTCCTGCCCTGCACGTTGACTGAGAGCACTGCGTGTTCGATCCGTACCCAAGAGCACTTACGGTGCCTCGCTTTCTACCTTAGAGATCACGTCTCTCCAGGCTTCCTGAGGCACGTATTCCTTCCTGCGCCAAAGAAGCCCTGATAAGGGCGCCTTGGCAGGTATGACGGTCGTTTAAATTTCTTGTGCTTTGGGGCAGCTCTGCGTTCTTTGCATGATGAGAAGGCGCATCGCTTGTATAAACCTCTCGTCTCCAGTGTTGAGCGGACACATGAACACGCCCATACGTCCTCGCTGTTACACCCCCCTTAAGTAATTCCTTCCCCACGTAGACACCCGAGGTGATTTCTATACCCCAGCAACCACGTGCCTCTGCGACATTTCCCATAAGCTGCCCAAACACACCCACGCACATTACAGAGACCAGGTTCCCTTTCCAGGCCGTGCGAAAGCCTTTCAGCCCTCTCGGATCTGGACTCCCCAACTACTGGCCTTGTTGATGTAACTGGAGAAAGGCTTATTCGCACGGCTCTGAAATGCTGAACAACTCCCTACTGCTCGTCGATACATACACCTCACCTAGGCCGTGGAGCCGTGAGTGATCCTTTCTACACCCGGCTCTTCCATATGCCATACATGTCCTCCGTGGAAAGAAGCGTTGCTCTCCAGAGAGGGAAGCCGTACTCCCTTGCCGGGAGGGCACAGGGAGCTCAGGCACAACTCGAAGATCCCCGAGCAAGTGCAATATTCCTGGTGCCTGCGGCAAGCCATTTCGTAGCTGGCACTCTTGGAACATGACTTCCTTGGCAGGCAAGGATGCAGGGCAGGCAGGGCCGTGGATTCTGAGACAGGGATATACACTTGTCTGCATGACTCGGGCGAGAGCCAGCTATAACCGTGCCGAGGAAAATCCTTTGATCTCCAGTTTGCTTGAGCACGCTTTGTGTCGTTCACCATCATGTCGGACGAAATATGCCAGTTTGCGAAAAATGGACGAAAGACATATCTTTTTCCCCGGATCGTTAGGCAGAGCTGCTTATCTTCTCTTAGGAAAACAAGGATATAGAAAGTTTGTGCCGGTAACACGGCACCCAGGACTTCAGGTTCCCTCTTGGAAGCTCTTCGTTGTATGCGGGAAGAGAAGGCCTTGGCTTGCAGTCTGTGGCCATTGCAGGGGTCGGGCGGAGGAAACCTCGCCTTTGCCACCACCAAGCTTCTTCACACGCATGGGGAGAACACACGCCCTGTGTCAGTCACTTGCCAGAAATACGTACCCGTCCAGGACCGTGTTCTCAGTGATACCTTCCTGTAAATGGGAGAGAGGAAGTTTGAATGGGGAAGCTCAGTCTTTGCAGGTCATCCGTACAGCTTGCTCCGTTGACGAGGACAGAGAGGATCAGTTCTTTTCTATTCCTTTCAAGTCCCTTTCCAGGAACACCTCAGAGTTCTTTGCAAAGGTCTTGTGCGAATGGCCTGAGGAAGAAGACACTGTGGGCTGCAGTATGTGGGCTGGCTGACCTTCCCCGCACGGTGCGCAGCTCCCTGTACTTGCACCTTGCCTTTGGGAAATGCATACATTCTGTGATGAGGAAGAGGCAAGGGGTGCAGCTCGCCGAATGTTTCTCCCACTTATTTGGAGATGAAAACAAAGAAGTTTTGCCATGAAACTCGAGAGAGGCTTATGATGTACAAGTGTACGCACAAAGGTAGAACCTTATCCTCCTGCCCCCAGGGACACGTTCCGTACCTTGTCGCAACAGAGGGAGTGAGGATTTGTTGAACCCGATAGTGGGAAACGGATATGTACATTGTGGAAGAAACGAGGCTTTCCTTCCCTGCAGTAGTGCGTGTGTGCTGCCACTGCGCCTTAGGCACCCAGTGCCTCGAGCGGCACTCTCGTCGGACTCCAAATAGCCCCATTACAGGAATGTAAATCACCACCCTTCCTACCCCGCCTTCACATACATTTTTCCCCCAAGGAAAAAACATCTCGGAGAGGTAGTCGAGTCTTACTGTGAGAAATAAGTGGCTGCAAAACTAGGGGGAAAGGCCGGGTTCACTCGACCGTCAGAAAACTCCTGCCCTGCACGTTGACTGAGAGCACTGCGTGTTCGATCCGTACCCAGGAGCACTTACGGTGCCTCGCTTTCTACCTTAGAGATCACGTCTCTCCAGGCTTCCTGAGGCACGTATTCCTTCCTGCGCCAAAGAAGCCCTGATAAGGGCGCCTTGGCAGGTATGACGGTCGTTTAAATTTCTTGTGCTTTGGGGCAGCTCTGCGTTCTTTGCACGATGAGAAGGCGCATCGCTTGTATAAACCTCTCGTCTCCAGTGTTGAGCGGACACATGAACACGCCCATACGTCCTCGCTGTTACACCCCCCTTAAGTAATTCCTTCCCCACGTAGACACCCGAGGTAATTTCTATACCCCAGCAACCACGTGCCTCTGCGACATTTCCCATAAGCTGCCCAAACACACCCACGCACATTACAGAGACCAGGTTCCCTTTCCAGGCCGTGCGAAAGCCTTTCAGCCCTCTCGGATCTGGACTCCCCAACTACTGGCCTTGTTGATGTAACTGGAGAAAGGCTTATTCGCACGGCTCTGAAATGCTGAACAACTCCCTACTGCTCGTCGATACATACACCTCACCTAGGCCGTGGAGCCGTGAGTGATCCTTTCTACACCCGGCTCTTCCATATGCCATACATGTCCTCCGTGGAAAGAAGCGTTGCTCTCCAGAGAGGGAAGCCGTACTCGCTTGCCGGGTGGGCACAGGGAGCTCAGGCACAACTCGAAGATCCCCGAGCAAGTGCAATATTCCTGGTGCCTGCGGCAAGCCTTTTCGTAGCTGGCACTCTTGGAACATGACTTCCTTGGCAGGCAAGGATGCAGGGCAGGCAGGGCCCTGGATTCTGAGACAGGGATATACACTTGTCTGCATGACTCGGGCGAGAGCCAGCTATAACCGTGCCGAGGAAAATCCTTTGATCTCCAGTTTGCTTGAGCACGCTTTGTGTCGTTCACCATCATGTCGGACGAAATATGCCAGTTTGCGAAAAATGGACGAAAGACATATCTTTTTCCCCGGATCGTTAGGCAGAGCTGCTTATCTTCTCTTAGGAAAACAAGGATATAGAAAGTTTGTGCCGGTAACACGGCACCCAGGACTTCAGGTTCCCTCTTGGAAGCTCTTCGTTGTATGCGGGAAGAGAAGGCCTTGGCTTGCAGTCTGTGGCCATTGCAGGGGTCGGGCGGAGGAAACCTCGCCTTTGCCACCACCACGCTTCTTCACACGCATGGGGAGAACACACGCCCTGTGTCAGTCACTTGCTAGAAATACGTACCCGTCCAGGACCGTGTTCTCAGTGATACCTTCCTGTAAATGGGAGAGAGGAAGTTCGAATGGGGAAGCTCAGTCTTTGCAGGTCATCCGTACAGCTTGCTCCGTTGACGAGGACAGAGAGGATCAGTTCTTTTCTATTCCTTTCAAGTCCCTTTCCAGGAACACCTCAGAGTTCTTTGCAAAGGTCTTGTGCGAATGGCCTGAGGAAGAAGACACTGTGGGCTGCAGTATGTGGGCTGGCTGACCTTCCCCGCACGGTGCGCAGCTCCCTGTACTTGCACCTTGCCTTTGGGAAATGCATACATTCTGTGATGAGGAAGAGGCAAGGGGTGCAGCTCGCCGAATGTTTCTCCCACTTATTTGGAGATGAAAACAAAGAAGTTTTGCCATGAAACTCGAGAGAGGCTTATGATGTACAAGTGTACGCACAAAGGTAGAACCTTATCCTCCTGCCCCCAGGGACACGTTCCGTACCTTGTCGCAACAGAGGGAGTGAGGATTTGTTGAACCCGATAGTGGGAAACGGATATGTACATTGTGGAAGAAACGAGGCTTTCCTTCCCTGCAGTAGTGCGTGTGTGCTGCCACTGCGCCTTAGGCACCCAGTGCCTCGAGCGGCACTCTCGTCGGACTCCAAATAGCCCCATTACAGGAATGTAAATCACCACCCTTCCTACCCCGCCTTCACATACATTTTTCCCCCAAGGAAAAAACATCTCGGAGAGGTAGTCGAGTCTTACTGTGAGAAATAAGTGGCTGCAAAACTAGGGGGAAAGGCCGGGTTCACTCGACCGTCAGAAAACTCCTGCCCTGCACGTTGACTGAGAGCACTGCGTGTTCGATCCGTACCCAGGAGCACTTACGGTGCCTCGCTTTCTACCTTAGAGATCACGTCTCTCCAGGCTTCCTGAGGCACGTATTCCTTCCTGCGCCAAAGAAGCCCTGATAAGGGCGCCTTGGCAGGTATGACGGTCGTTTAAATTTCTTGTGCTTTGGGGCAGCTCTGCGTTCTTTGCACGATGAGAAGGCGCATCGCTTGTATAAACCTCTCGTCTCCAGTGTTGAGCAGACACATGAACATGCCCATACGTCCTCGCTGTTACACACCCCTTAAGTAATTCCTTCCCCACGTAGACACCCGAGGTGATTTCTATACCCCAGCAACCACGTGCCTCTGCGGCATTTCCCATAAGCTGCCCAAACACACCCACGCACATTACAGAGACCAGGTTCCCTTTCCAGGCCGTGCGAAAGCCTTTCAGCCCTCTCGGGTCTGGACTCCCCAACTACTGGCCTTGTTGATGTAACTGGAGAAAGGCTTATTCGCACGGCTCTGAAATGCTGAACAACTCCCTACTGCTCGTCGATACATACACCTCACCTAGGCCGTGGAGCGGTGAGTGATCCTTTCTACACCCGGCTCTTCCATATGCCATACATGTCCTCCGTGGAAAGAAGCGTTGCTCTCCAGAGAGGGAAGCCGTACTCGCTTGCCGGGTGGGCACAGGGAGCTCAGGCACAACTCGAAGATCCCCGAGCAAGTGCAATATTCCTGGTGCCTGCGGCAAGCCATTTCGTAGCTGGCACTCTTGGAACATGACTTCCTTGGCAGGCAAGGATGCAGGGCAGGCAGGGCCGTGGATTCTGAGACAGGGATATACACTTGTCTGCATGACTCGGGCGAGAGCCAGCTATAACCGTGCCGAGGAAAATCCTTTGATCTCCAGTTTGCTTGAGCACGCTTTGTGTCGTTCACCATCATGTCGGACGAAATATGCCAGTTTGCGAAAAATGGACGAAAGACATATCTTTTTTCCCGGATCGTTAGGCAGAGCTGCTTCTCCTCTCCTAGTCAAACTAGGATATAGCAAGTTTGTGCCGGTAACACGGCACCCAGGGCTTCAGGTTCCCTCTTGGAAGCTCTTCGTTGTATGCGGGAAGAGAAGGCTATGGCTTGCACTCTGAGGCCATTGCAGGGGTCGGGCGGAGGAAACCTCGCCTTTGCCACCACCACGCTTGTTCACACGCATGGGGAGAACACACGCCCTGTGTCAGTCACTTGCTAGAAATACGTACCCGTCTAGGACCGTGTTCTCAGTGATACCTTCCTGTAAATGGGAGAGAGGAAGTTTGAATGGGGAAGCTCAGTCTTTGCAGGTCATCCGTACAGCTTGCTCCGTTGACGAGGACAGAGAGGATCTGTTCTTTTCTATTCCTTTCAAGTCCCTTTCCAGGAACACCTCAGAGTTCTTTGCAAAGGTCTTGTGCGAATGGCCTGAGGAAGAAGACACTGTGGGCTGCAGTATGTGGGCTGGCTGACCTTCCCCGCACGGTGCGCAGCTCCCTGTACTTGCACCTTGCCTTTGGGAAATGCATACATTCTGTGATGAGGAAGAGGCAAGGGGTGCAGCTCGCCGAATGTTTCTCCCACTTATTTGGAGATGAAAACAAAGAAGTTTTGTCATGAAACTCGAGAGAACCTTATGATGTACCAGTGTACGCACAATGGTAGAACCTTATCCTCCTGCCCCCAGGGACACGTTCCGTACCTTGTCGCAACAGAGGGAGTGAGGATTTGTTGAACCCGATAGTGGGAAACGGATATGTACATTGTGGAAGAAACGAGGCTTTCCTTCCCTGCAGTAGTGCGTGTGTGCTGCCACTGCGCCTTAGGCACCCAGTGCCTCGAGCGGCACTCTCGTCGGACTCCAAATAGCCCCATTACAGGAATGTAAATCACCACCCTTCCTACCCCGCCTTCACATACATTTTTCCCCCAAGGAAAAAACATCTTGGAGAGGTAGTCGAGTCTTACTGTGAGAAATAAGTGGCTGCAAACCTAGGGGGAAAGGCCGGGTTCACTCGACCGTCAGAAAACTCCTGCCCTGCACGTTTACTGAGAGCACTGCGTGTTCGATCCGTACCCAAGAGCACTTACGGTGCCTCGCTTTCTACCTTAGAGATCACGTCTCTCCAGGCTTCCTGAGGCACGTATTCCTTCCTGCGCCAAAGAAGCCCTGATAAGGGCGCCTTGGCAGGTATGACGGTCGTTTAAATTTCTTGTGCTTTGGGGCAGCTCTGCGTTCTTTGCACGATGAGAAGGCGCATCGCTTGTATAAACCTCTCGTCTCCAGTGTTGAGCAGACACATGAACACGCCCATACGTCCTCGCTGTTACACCCCCCTTAAGTAATTCCTTGCCCACGTAGACACCCGAGGTGATTTCTATACCCCAGCAACCACGTGCCTCTGCGACATTTCCCATAAGCTGCCCAAACACACCCACGCACATTACAGAGACCAGGTTCCCTTTCCAGGCCGTGCGAAAGCCTTTCAGCCCTCTCGGATCTGGACTCCCCAACTACTGGCCTTGTTGATGTAACTGGAGAAAGGCTTATTCGCACGGCTCTGAAATGCTGAACAACTCCCTACTGCTCGTCGATACATACACCTCACCTAGGCCGTGGAGCCGTGAGTGATCCTTTCTACACCCGGCTCTTCCATATGCCATACATGTCCTCCGTGGAAAGAAGCGTTGCTCTCCAGAGAGGGAGGCCGTACTCGCTTGCCGGGTGGGCACAGGGAGCTCAGGCACAACTCGAAGATCCCCGAGCAAGTGCAATATTCCTGGTGCCTGCGGCAAGCCTTTTCGTAGCTGGCACTCTTGGAACATGACTTCCTTGGCAGGCAAGGATGCAGGGCAGGCAGGGCCGTGGATTCTGAGACAGGGATATACACTTGTCTGCATGACTCGGGCGAGAGCCAGCTATAACCGTGCCGAGGAAAATCCTTTGATCTCCAGTTTGCTTGAGCACGCTTTGTGTCGTTCACCATCATGTCGGACGAAATATGCCAGTTTGCGAAAAATGGACGAAAGACATATCTTTTTTCCCGGATCGTTAGGCAGAGCTGCTTATCTTCTCTTAGGAAAACAAGGATATAGAAAGTTTGTGCCGGTAACACGGCACCCAGGACTTCAGGTTCCCTCTTGGAAGCTCTTCGTTGTATGCGGGAAGAGAAGGCCTTGGCTTGCAGTCTGTGGCCATTGCAGGGGTCGGGCGGAGGAAACCTCGCCTTTGCCACCACCACGCTTCTTCACACGCATGGGGAGAACACACGCCCTGTGTCAGTCACTTGCCAGAAATACGTACCCGTCCAGGACCGTGTTCTCAGTGATACCTTCCTGTAAATGGGAGAGAGGAAGTTTGAATGGGGAAGCTCAGTCTTTGCAGGTCATCCGTACAGCTTGCTCCGTTGACGAGGACAGAGAGGATCTGTTCTTTTCTATTCCTTTCAAGTCCCTTTCCAGGAACACCTCAGAGTTCTTTGCAAAGGTCTTGTGCGAATGGCCTGAGGAAGAAGACACTGTGGGCTGCAGTATGTGGGCTGGCTGACCTTCCCCGCACGGTGCGCAGCTCCCTGTACTTGCACCTTGCCTTTGGGAAATGCATACATTCTGTGATGAGGAAGAGGCAAGGGGTGCAGCTCGCCGAATGTTTCTCCCACTTATTTGGAGATGAAAACAAAGAAGTTTTGCCATGAAACTCGAGAGAGGCTTATGATGTACAAGTGTACGCACAAAGGTAGAACCTTATCCTCCTGCCCCCAGGGACACGTTCCGTACCTTGTCGCAACAGAGGGAGTGAGGATTTGTTGAACCCGATAGTGGGAAACGGATATGTACATTGTGGAAGAAACGAGGCTTTCCTTCCCTGCAGTAGTGCGTGTGTGCTGCCACTGCGCCTTAGGCACCCAGTGCCTCGAGCGGCACTCTCGTCGGACTCCAAATAGCCCCATTACAGGAATGTAAATCACCACCCTTCCTACCCCGCCTTCACATACATTTTTCCCCCAAGGAAAAAACATCTCGGAGAGGTAGTCGAGTCTTACTGTGAGAAATAAGTGGCTGCAAAACTAGGGGGAAAGGCCGGGTTCACTCGACCGTCAGAAAACTCCTGCCCTGCACGTTGACTGAGAGCACTGCGTGTTCGATCCGTACCCAAGAGCACTTACGGTGCCTCGCTTTCTACCTTAGAGATCACGTCTCTCCAGGCTTCCTGAGGCACGTATTCCTTCCTGCGCCAAAGAAGCCCTGATAAGGGCGCCTTGGCAGGTATGACGGTCGTTTAAATTTCTTGTGCTTTGGGGCAGCTCTGCGTTCTTTGCACGATGAGAAGGCGCATCGCTTGTATAAACCTCTCGTCTCCAGTGTTGAGCGGACACATGAACACGCCCATACGTCCTCGCTGTTACACCCCCCTTAAGTAATTCCTTCCCCACGGAGACACCCGAGGTGATTTCTATACCCCAGCAACCACGTGCCTCTGCGACATTTCCCATAAGCTGCCCAAACACACCCACGCACATTACAGAGACCAGGTTCCCTTTCCAGGCCGTGCGAAAGCCTTTCAGCCCTCTCGGATCTGGACTCCCCAACTACTGGCCTTGTTGATGTAACTGGAGAAAGGCTTATTCGCACGGCTCTGAAATGCTGAACAACTCCCTACTGCTCGTCGATACATACACCTCACCTAGGCCGTGGAGCCGTGAGTGATCCTTTCTACACCCGGCTCTTCCATATGCCATACATGTCCTCCGTGGAAAGAAGCGTTGCTCTCCAGAGAGGGAAGCCGTACTCCCTTGCCGGGTGGGCACAGGGAGCTCAGGCACAACTCGAAGATCCCCGAGCAAGTGCAATATTCCTGGTGCCTGCGGCAAGCCATTTCGTAGCTGGCACTCTTGGAACATGACTTCCTTGGCAGGCAAGGATGCAGGGCAGGCAGGGCCGTGGATTCTGAGACAGGGATATACACTTGTCTGCATGACTCGGGCGAGAGCCAGCTACAACCGTGCCGAGGAAAATCCTTTGATCTCCAGTTTGCTTGAGCACGCTTTGTGTCGTTCACCATCATGTCGGACGAAATATGCCAGTTTGCGAAAAATGGACGATAGACATATCTTTTTTCCAGGATCGTTAGGCAGAGCTGCTTCTCCTCTCCTAGTCAAACTAGGATATAGAAAGTTTGTGCCAGTAACACGGCACCCAGGGCTTCAGGTTCCCTCTTGGAAGCTCTTCGTTGTATGCGGGAAGAGAAGGCTATGGCTTGCACTCTGTGGCCATTACAGGGGTCGGGCGGAGGAAACCTCGCCTTTGCCACCACCACGCTTGTTCACACGCATGGGGAGAACACACGCCCTGTGTCAGTCACTTGCTAGAAATACGTACCCGTCCAGGACCGTGTTCTCAGTGATACCTTCCTGTAAATGGGAGAGAGGAAGTTCGAATGGGGAAGCTCAGTCTTTGCAGGTCATCCGTACAGCTTGCTCCGTTGACGAGGACAGAGAGGATCTGTTCTTTTCTATTCCTTTCAAGTCCCTTTCCAGGAACACCTCAGAGTTCTTTGCAAAGGTCTTGTGCGAATGGCCTGAGGAAGAAGACACTGTGGGCTGCAGTATGTGGGCTGGCTGACCTTCCCCGCACGGTGCGCAGCTCCCTGTACTTGCACCTTGCCTTTGGGAAATGCATACATTCTGTGATGAGGAAGAGGCAAGGGGTGCAGCTCGCCGAATGTTTCTCCCACTTATTTGGAGATGAAAACAAAGAAGTTTTGCCATGAAACTCGAGAGAGGCTTATGATGTACAAGTGTACGCACAAAGGTAGAACCTTATCCTCCTGCCCCCAGGGACACGTTCCGTACCTTGTCGCAACAGAGGGAGTGAGGATTTGTTGAACCCGATAGTGGGAAACGGATATGTACATTGTGGAAGAAACGAGGCTTTCCTTCCCTGCAGTAGTGCGTGTGTGCTGCCACTGCGCCTTAGGCACCCAGTGCCTCGAGCGGCACTCTCGTCGGACTCCAAATAGCCCCATTACAGGAATGTAAATCACCACACTTCCTACCCCGCCTTCACATACATTTTTCCCCCAAGGAAAAAACATCTCGGAGAGGTAGTCGACTCTTACTGTGAGAAATAAGTGGCTGCAAACCTAGGGGGAAAGGCCGGGTTCACTCGACCGTCAGAAAACTCCTGCCCTGCACGTTGACTGAGAGCACTGCGTGTTCGATCCGTACCCAAGAGCACTTACGGTGCCTCGCTTTCTACCTTAGAGATCACGTCTCTCCAGGCTTCCTGAGGCACGTATTCCTTCCTGCGCCAAAGAAGCCCTGATAAGGGCGCCTTGGCAGGTATGACGGTCGTTTAAATTTCTTGTGCTTTGGGGCAGCTCTGCGTTCTTTGCACGATGAGAAGGCGCATCGCTTGTATAAACCTCTCGTCTCCAGTGTTGAGCGGACACATGAACACGCCCATACGTCCTCGCTGTTACACCCCCCTTAAGTAATTCCTTCCCCACGTAGACACCCGAGGTGATTTCTATACCCCAGCAACCACGTGCCTCTGCGACATTTCCCATAAGCTGCCCAAACACACCCACGCACATTACAGAGACCAGGTTCCCTTTCCAGGCCGTGCGAAAGCCTTTCAGCCCTCTCGGATCTGGACTCCCCAACTACTGGCCTTGTTGATGTAACTGGAGAAAGGCTTATTCGCACGGCTCTGAAATGCTGAACAACTCCCTACTGCTCGTCGATACATACACCTCACCTAGGCCGTGGAGCCGTGAGTGATCCTTTCTACACCCGGCTCTTCCATATGCCATACATGTCCTCCGTGGAAAGAAGCGTTGCTCTCCAGAGAGGGAAGCAGTACTCCCTTGCCGGGTGGGCACAGGGAGCTCAGGCACAACTCGAAGATCCCCGAGCAAGTGCAATATTCCTGGTGCCTGCGGCAAGCCATTTCGTAGCTGGCACTCTTGGAACATGACTTCCTTGGCAGGCAAGGATGCAGGGCAGGCAGGGCCGTGGATTCTGAGACAGGGATATACACTTGTCTGCATGACTCGGGCGAGAGCCAGCTATAACCGTGCCGAGGAAAATCCTTTGATCTCCAGTTTGCTTGAGCACGCTTTGTGTCGTTCACCATCATGTCGGACGAAATATGCCAGTTTGCGAAAAATGGACGAAAGACATATCTTTTTTCCAGGATCGTTAGGCAGAGCTGCTTCTCCTCTCCTAGTCAAACTAGGATATAGAAAGTTTGTTCCAGTAACACGGCACCCAGGGCTTCAGGTTCCCTCTTGGAAGCTCTTCGTTGTATGCGGGAAGAGAAGGCCTTGGCTTGCACTCTGTGGCCATTACAGGGGTCGGGCGGAGGAAACCTCGCCTTTGCCACCACCACGCTTCTTCACACGCATGGGGAGAACACACGCCCTGTGTCAGTCACTTGCCAGAAATACGTACCCGTCCAGGACCGTGTTCTCAGTGATACCTTCCTGTAAATGGGAGAGAGGAAGTTTGAATGGGGAAGCTCAGTCTTTGCAGGTCATCCGTACAGCTTGCTCCGTTGACGAGGACAGAGAGGATCTGTTCTTTTCTATTCCTTTCAAGTCCCTTTCCAGGAACACCTCAGAGTTCTTTGCAAAGGTCTTGTGCGAATGGCCTGAGGAAGAAGACACTGTGGGCTGCAGTATGTGGGCTGGCTGACCTTCCCCGCACGGTGCGCAGCTCCCTGTACTTGCACCTTGCCTTTGGGAAATGCATACATTCTGTGATGAGGAAGAGGCAAGGGGTGCAGCTCGCCGAATGTTTCTCCCACTTATTTGGAGATGAAAACAAAGAAGTTTTGCCATGTAACTCGAGAGAGGCTTATGATGTACAAGTGTACGCACAAAGGTAGAACCTTATCCTCCTGCCCCCAGGGACACGTTCCGTACCTTGTCGCAACAGAGGGAGTGAGGATTTGTTGAACCCGATAGTGGGAAACGGATATGTACATTGTGGAAGAAACGAGGCTTTCCTTCCCTGCAGTAGTGCGTGTGTGCTGCCACTGCGCCTTAGGCACCCAGTGCCTCGAGCGGCACTCTCGTCGGACTCCAAATAGCCCCATTACAGGAATGTAAATCACCACCCTTCCTACCCCGCCTTCACATACATTTTTCCCCCAAGGAAAAAACATCTTGGAGAGGTAGTCGAGTCTTACTGTGAGAAATAAGTGGCTGCAAACCTAGGGGGAAAGGCCGGGTTCACTCGACCGTCAGAAAACTCCTGCCCTGCACGTTTACTGAGAGCACTGCGTGTTCGATCCGTACCCAAGAGCACTTACGGTGCCTCGCTTTCTACCTTAGAGATCACGTCTCTCCAGGCTTCCTGAGGCACGTATTCCTTCCTGCGCCAAAGAAGCCCTGATAAGGGCGCCTTGGCAGGTATGACGGTCGTTTAAATTTCTTGTGCTTTGGGGCAGCTCTGCGTTCTTTGCACGATGAGAAGGCGCATCGCTTGTATAAACCTCTCGTCTCCAGTGTTGAGCAGACACATGAACACGCCCATACGTCCTCGCTGTTACACCCCCCTTAAGTAATTCCTTGCCCACGTAGACACCCGAGGTGATTTCTATACCCCAGCAACCACGTGCCTCTGCGACATTTCCCATAAGCTGCCCAAACACACCCACGCACATTACAGAGACCAGGTTCCCTTTCCAGGCCGTGCGAAAGCCTTTCAGCCCTCTCGGATCTGGACTCCCCAACTACTGGCCTTGTTGATGTAACTGGAGAAAGGCTTATTCGCACGGCTCTGAAATGCTGAACAACTCCCTACTGCTCGTCGATACATACACCTCACCTAGGCCGTGGAGCCGTGAGTGATCCTTTCTACACCCGGCTCTTCCATATGCCATACATGTCCTCCGTGGAAAGAAGCGTTGCTCTCCAGAGAGGGAGGCCGTACTCGCTTGCCGGGTGGGCACAGGGAGCTCAGGCACAACTCGAAGATCCCCGAGCAAGTGCAATATTCCTGGTGCCTGCGGCAAGCCTTTTCGTAGCTTGCACTCTTGGAACATGACTTCCTTGGCAGGCAAGGATGCAGGGCAGGCAGGGCCGTGGATTCTGAGACAGGGATATACACTTGTCTGCATGACTCGGGCGAGAGCCAGCTATAACCGTGCCGAGGAAAATCCTTTGATCTCCAGTTTGCTTGAGCACGCTTTGTGTCGTTCACCATCATGTCGGACGAAATATGCCAGTTTGCGAAAAATGGACGAAAGACATATCTTTTTTCCCGGATCGTTAGGCAGAGCTGCTTATCTTCTCTTAGGAAAACAAGGATATAGAAAGTTTGTGCCGGTAACACGGCACCCAGGACTTCAGGTTCCCTCTTGGAAGCTCTTCGTTGTATGCGGGAAGAGAAGGCCTTGGCTTGCAGTCTGTGGCCATTGCAGGGGTCGGGCGGAGGAAACCTCGCCTTTGCCACCACCACGCTTGTTCACACGCATGGGGAGAACACACGCCCTGTGTCAGTCACTTGCCAGAAATACGTACCCGTCCAGGACCGTGTTCTCAGTGATACCTTCCTGTAAATGGGAGAGAGGAAGTTTGAATGGGGAAGCTCAGTCTTTGCAGGTCATCCGTACAGCTTGCTCCGTTGACGAGGACAGAGAGGATCTGTTCTTTTCTATTCCTTTCAAGTCCCTTTCCAGGAACACCTCAGAGTTCTTTGCAAAGGTCTTGTGCGAATGGCCTGAGGAAGAAGACACTGTGGGCTGCAGTATGTGGGCTGGCTGACCTTCCCCGCACGGTGCGCAGCTCCCTGTACTTGCACCTTGCCTTTGGGAAATGCATACATTCTGTGATGAGGAAGAGGCAAGGGGTGCAGCTCGCCGAATGTTTCTCCCACTTATTTGGAGATGAAAACAAAGAAGTTTTGCCATGAAACTCGAGAGAGGCTTATGATGTACAAGTGTACGCACAAAGGTAGAACCTTATCCTCCTGCCCCCAGGGACACGTTCCGTACCTTGTCGCAACAGAGGGAGTGAGGATTTGTTGAACCCGATAGTGGGAAACGGATATGTACATTGTGGAAGAAACGAGGCTTTCCTTCCCTGCAGTAGTGCGTGTGTGCTGCCACTGCGCCTTAGGCACCCAGTGCCTCGAGCGGCACTCTCGTCGGACTCCAAATAGCCCCATTACAGGAATGTAAATCACCACACTTCCTACCCCGCCTTCACATACATTTTTCCCCCAAGGAAAAAACATCTCGGAGAGGTAGTCGAGTCTTACTGTGAGAAATAAGTGGCTGCAAACCTAGGGGGAAAGGCCGGGTTCACTCGACCGTCAGAAAACTCCTGCCCTGCACGTTGACTGAGAGCACTGCGTGTTCGATCCGTACCCAAGAGCACTTACGGTGCCTCGCTTTCTACCTTAGAGATCACGTCTCTCCAGGCTTCCTGAGGCACGTATTCCTTCCTGCGCCAAAGAAGCCCTGATAAGGGCGCCTTGGCAGGTATGACGGTCGTTTAAATTTCTTGTGCTTTGGGGCAGCTCTGCGTTCTTTGCACGATGAGAAGGCGCATCGCTTGTATAAACCTCTCGTCTCCAGTGTTGAGCGGACACATGAACACGCCCATACGTCCTCGCTGTTACACCCCCCTTAAGTAATTCCTTCCCCACGGAGACACCCGAGGTGATTTCTATACCCCAGCAACCACGTGCCTCTGCGACATTTCCCATAAGCTGCCCAAACACACCCACGCACATTACAGAGACCAGGTTCCCTTTCCAGGCCGTGCGAAAGCCTTTCAGCCCTCTCGGATCTGGACTCCCCAACTACTGGCCTTGTTGATGTAACTGGAGAAAGGCTTATTCGCACGGCTCTGAAATGCTGAACAACTCCCTACTGCTCGTCGATACATACACCTCACCTAGGCCGTGGAGCCGTGAGTGATCCTTTCTACACCCGGCTCTTCCATATGCCATACATGTCCTCCGTGGAAAGAAGCGTTGCTCTCCAGAGAGGGAAGCCGTACTCCCTTGCCGGGTGGGCACAGGGAGCTCAGGCACAACTCGAAGATCCCCGAGCAAGTGCAATATTCCTGGTGCCTGCGGCAAGCCATTTCGTAGCTGGCACTCTTGGAACATGACTTCCTTGGCAGGCAAGGATGCAGGGCAGGCAGGGCCGTGGATTCTGAGACAGGGATATACACTTGTCTGCATGACTCGGGCGAGAGCCAGCTATAACCGTGCCGAGGAAAATCCTTTGATCTCCAGTTTGCTTGAGCACGCTTTGTGTCGTTCACCATCATGTCGGACGAAATATGCCAGTTTGCGAAAAATGGACGATAGACATATCTTTTTTCCAGGATCGTTAGGCAGAGCTGCTTCTCCTCTCCTAGTCAAACTAGGATATAGAAAGTTTGTGCCAGTAACACGGCACCCAGGGCTTCAGGTTCCCTCTTGGAAGCTCTTCGTTGTATGCGGGAAGAGAAGGCTATGGCTTGCACTCTGTGGCCATTACAGGGGTCGGGCGGAGGAAACCTCGCCTTTGCCACCACCACGCTTGTTCACACGCATGGGGAGAACACACGCCCTGTGTCAGTCACTTGCTAGAAATACGTACCCGTCCAGGACCGTGTTCTCAGTGATACCTTCCTGTAAATGGGAGAGAGGAAGTTCGAATGGGGAAGCTCAGTCTTTGCAGGTCATCCGTACAGCTTGCTCCGTTGACGAGGACAGAGAGGATCTGTTCTTTTCTATTCCTTTCAAGTCCCTTTCCAGGAACACCTCAGAGTTCTTTGCAAAGGTCTTGTGCGAATGGCCTGAGGAAGAAGACACTGTGGGCTGCAGTATGTGGGCTGGCTGACCTTCCCCGCACGGTGCGCAGCTCCCTGTACTTGCACCTTGCCTTTGGGAAATGCATACATTCTGTGATGAGGAAGAGGCAAGGGGTGCAGCTCGCCGAATGTTTCTCCCACTTATTTGGAGATGAAAACAAAGAAGTTTTGCCATGAAACTCGAGAGAGGCTTATGATGTACAAGTGTACGCACAAAGGTAGAACCTTATCCTCCTGCCCCCAGGGACACGTTCCGTACCTTGTCGCAACAGAGGGAGTGAGGATTTGTTGAACCCGATAGTGGGAAACGGATATGTACATTGTGGAAGAAACGAGGCTTTCCTTCCCTGCAGTAGTGCGTGTGTGCTGCCACTGCGCCTTAGGCACCCAGTGCCTCGAGCGGCACTCTCGTCGGACTCCAAATAGCCCCATTACAGGAATGTAAATCACCACACTTCCTACCCCGCCTTCACATACATTTTTCCCCCAAGGAAAAAACATCTCGGAGAGGTAGTCGACTCTTACTGTGAGAAATAAGTGGCTGCAAACCTAGGGGGAAAGGCCGGGTTCACTCGACCGTCAGAAAACTCCTGCCCTGCACGTTGACTGAGAGCACTGCGTGTTCGATCCGTACCCAAGAGCACTTACGGTGCCTCGCTTTCTACCTTAGAGATCACGTCTCTCCAGGCTTCCTGAGGCACGTATTCCTTCCTGCGCCAAAGAAGCCCTGATAAGGGCGCCTTGGCAGGTATGACGGTCGTTTAAATTTCTTGTGCTTTGGGGCAGCTCTGCGTTCTTTGCACGATGAGAAGGCGCATCGCTTGTATAAACCTCTCGTCTCCAGTGTTGAGCAGACACATGAACACGCCCATACGTCCTCGCTGTTACACCCCCCTTAAGTAATTCCTTCCCCACGTAGACACCCGAGGTGATTTCTATACCCCAGCAACCACGTGCCTCTGCGACATTTCCCATAAGCTGCCCAAACACACCCACGCACATTACAGAGACCAGGTTCCCTTTCCAGGCCGTGCGAAAGCCTTTCAGCCCTCTCGGATCTGGACTCCCCAACTACTGGCCTTGTTGATGTAACTGGAGAAAGGCTTATTCGCACGGCTCTGAAATGCTGAACAACTCCCTACTGCTCGTCGATACATACACCTCACCTAGGCCGTGGAGCCGTGAGTGATCCTTTCTACACCCGGCTCTTCCATATGCCATACATGTCCTCCGTGGAAAGAAGCGTTGCTCTCCAGAGAGGGAAGCAGTACTCCCTTGCCGGGTGGGCACAGGGAGCTCAGGCACAACTCGAAGATCCCCGAGCAAGTGCAATATTCCTGGTGCCTGCGGCAAGCCATTTCGTAGCTGGCACTCTTGGAACATGACTTCCTTGGCAGGCAAGGATGCAGGGCAGGCAGGGCCGTGGATTCTGAGACAGGGATATACACTTGTCTGCATGACTCGGGCGAGAGCCAGCTATAACCGTGCCGAGGAAAATCCTTTGATCTCCAGTTTGCTTGAGCACGCTTTGTGTCGTTCACCATCATGTCGGACGAAATATGCCAGTTTGCGAAAAATGGACGAAAGACATATCTTTTTTCCAGGATCGTTAGGCAGAGCTGCTTCTCCTCTCCTAGTCAAACTAGGATATAGAAAGTTTGTGCCAGTAACACGGCACCCAGGGCTTCAGGTTCCCTCTTGGAAGCTCTTCGTTGTATGCGGGAAGAGAAGGCCTTGGCTTGCACTCTGTGGCCATTACAGGGGTCGGGCGGAGGAAACCTCGCCTTTGCCACCACCACGCTTCTTCACACGCATGGGGAGAACACACGCCCTGTGTCAGTCACTTGCCAGAAATACGTACCCGTCCAGGACCGTGTTCTCAGTGATACCTTCCTGTAAATGGGAGAGAGGAAGTTTGAATGGGGAAGCTCAGTCTTTGCAGGTCATCCGTACAGCTTGCTCCGTTGACGAGGACAGAGAGGATCTGTTCTTTTCTATTCCTTTCAAGTCCCTTTCCAGGAACACCTCAGAGTTCTTTGCAAAGGTCTTGTGCGAATGGCCTGAGGAAGAAGACACTGTGGGCTGCAGTATGTGGGCTGGCTGACCTTCCCCGCACGGTGCGCAGCTCCCTGTACTTGCACCTTGCCTTTGGGAAATGCATACATTCTGTGATGAGGAAGAGGCAAGGGGTGCAGCTCGCCGAATGTTTCTCCCACTTATTTGGAGATGAAAACAAAGAAGTTTTGCCATGAAACTCGAGAGAGGCTTATGATGTACAAGTGTACGCACAAAGGTAGAACCTTATCCTCCTGCCCCCAGGGACACGTTCCGTACCTTGTCGCAACAGAGGGAGTGAGGATTTGTTGAACCCGATAGTGGGAAACGGATATGTACATTGTGGAAGAAACGAGGCTTTCCTTCCCTGCAGTAGTGCGTGTGTGCTGCCACTGCGCCTTAGGCACCCAGTGCCTCGAGCGGCACTCTCGTCGGACTCCAAATAGCCCCATTACAGGAATGTAAATCACCACACTTCCTACCCCGCCTTCACATACATTTTTCCCCCAAGGAAAAAACATCTCGGAGAGGTAGTCGACTCTTACTGTGAGAAATAAGTGGCTGCAAACCTAGGGGGAAAGGCCGGGTTCACTCGACCGTCAGAAAACTCCTGCCCTGCACGTTGACTGAGAGCACTGCGTGTTCGATCCGTACCCAAGAGCACTTACGGTGCCTCGCTTTCTACCTTAGAGATCACGTCTCTCCAGGCTTCCTGAGGCACGTATTCCTTCCTGCGCCAAAGAAGCCCTGATAAGGGCGCCTTGGCAGGTATGACGGTCGTTTAAATTTCTTGTGCTTTGGGGCAGCTCTGCGTTCTTTGCACGATGAGAAGGCGCATCGCTTGTATAAACCTCTCGTCTCCAGTGTTGAGCAGACACATGAACACGCCCATACGTCCTCGCTGTTACACCCCCCTTAAGTAATTCCTTCCCCACGTAGACACCCGAGGTGATTTCTATACCCCAGCAACCACGTGCCTCTGCGACATTTCCCATAAGCTGCCCAAACACACCCACGCACATTACAGAGACCAGGTTCCCTTTCCAGGCCGTGCGAAAGCCTTTCAGCCCTCTCGGATCTGGACTCCCCAACTACTGGCCTTGTTGATGTAACTGGAGAAAGGCTTATTCGCACGGCTCTGAAATGCTGAACAACTCCCTACTGCTCGTCGATACATACACCTCACCTAGGCCGTGGAGCCGTGAGTGATCCTTTCTACACCCGGCTCTTCCATATGCCATACATGTCCTCCGTGGAAAGAAGCGTTGCTCTCCAGAGAGGGAAGCAGTACTCCCTTGCCGGGTGGGCACAGGGAGCTCAGGCACAACTCGAAGATCCCCGAGCAAGTGCAATATTCCTGGTGCCTGCGGCAAGCCATTTCGTAGCTGGCACTCTTGGAACATGACTTCCTTGGCAGGCAAGGATGCAGGGCAGGCAGGGCCGTGGATTCTGAGACAGGGATATACACTTGTCTGCATGACTCGGGCGAGAGCCAGCTATAACCGTGCCGAGGAAAATCCTTTGATCTCCAGTTTGCTTGAGCACGCTTTGTGTCGTTCACCATCATGTCGGACGAAATATGCCAGTTTGCGAAAAATGGACGAAAGACATATCTTTTTTCCAGGATCGTTAGGCAGAGCTGCTTCTCCTCTCCTAGTCAAACTAGGATATAGAAAGTTTGTGCCAGTAACACGGCACCCAGGGCTTCAGGTTCCCTCTTGGAAGCTCTTCGTTGTATGCGGGAAGAGAAGGCCTTGGCTTGCACTCTGTGGCCATTACAGGGGTCGGGCGGAGGAAACCTCGCCTTTGCCACCACCACGCTTCTTCACACGCATGGGGAGAACACACGCCCTGTGTCAGTCACTTGCCAGAAATACGTACCCGTCCAGGACCGTGTTCTCAGTGATACCTTCCTGTAAATGGGAGAGAGGAAGTTTGAATGGGGAAGCTCAGTCTTTGCAGGTCATCCGTACAGCTTGCTCCGTTGACGAGGACAGAGAGGATCTGTTCTTTTCTATTCCTTTCAAGTCCCTTTCCAGGAACACCTCAGAGTTCTTTGCAAAGGTCTTGTGCGAATGGCCTGAGGAAGAAGACACTGTGGGCTGCAGTATGTGGGCTGGCTGACCTTCCCCGCACGGTGCGCAGCTCCCTGTACTTGCACCTTGCCTTTGGGAAATGCATACATTCTGTGATGAGGAAGAGGCAAGGGGTGCAGCTCGCCGAATGTTTCTCCCACTTATTTGGAGATGAAAACAAAGAAGTTTTGCCATGTAACTCGAGAGAGGCTTATGATGTACAAGTGTACGCACAAAGGTAGAACCTTATCCTCCTGCCCCCAGGGACACGTTCCGTACCTTGTCGCAACAGAGGGAGTGAGGATTTGTTGAACCCGATAGTGGGAAACGGATATGTACATTGTGGAAGAAACGAGGCTTTCCTTCCCTGCAGTAGTGCGTGTGTGCTGCCACTGCGCCTTAGGCACCCAGTGCCTCGAGCGGCACTCTCGTCGGACTCCAAATAGCCCCATTACAGGAATGTAAATCACCACCCTTCCTACCCCGCCTTCACATACATTTTTCCCCCAAGGAAAAAACATCTCGGAGAGGTAGTCGACTCTTACTGTGAGAAATAAGTGGCTGCAAACCTAGGGGGAAAGGCCGGGTTCACTCGACCGTCAGAAAACTCCTGCCCTGCACGTTGACTGAGAGCACTGCGTGTTCGATCCGTACCCAAGAGCACTTACGGTGCCTCGCTTTCTACCTTAGAGATCACGTCTCTCCAGGCTTCCTGAGGCACGTATTCCTTCCTGCGCCAAAGAAGCCCTGATAAGGGCCCCTTGGCAGGTATGACGGTCGTTTAAATTTCTTGTGCTTTGGGGCAGCTCTGCGTTCTTTGCACGATGAGAAGGCGCATCGCTTGTATAAACCTCTCGTCTCCAGTGTTGAGCGGACACATGAACACGCCCATACGTCCTCGCTGTTACACACCCCTTAAGTAATTCCTTCCCCACGTAGACACCCGAGGTGATTTCTATACCCCAGCAACCACGTGCCTCTGCGACATTTCCCATAAGCTGCCCAAACACACCCACGCACATTACAGAGACCAGGTTCCCTTTCCAGGCCGTGCGAAAGCCTTTCAGCCCTCTCGGATCTGGACTCCCCAACTACTGGCCTTGTTGATGTAACTGGAGAAAGGCTTATTCGCACGGCTCTGAAATGCTGAACAACTCCCTACTGCTCGTCGATACATACACCTCACCTAGGCCGTGGAGCCGTGAGTGATCCTTTCTACACCCGGCTCTTCCATATGCCATACATGTCCTCCGTGGAAAGAAGCGTTGCTCTCCAGAGAGGGAAGCCGTACTCGCTTGCCGGGTGGGCACAGGGAGCTCAGGCACAACTCGACGATCCCCGAGCAAGTGCAATATTCCTGGTGCCTGCGGCAAGCCATTTCGTAGCTGGCACTCTTGGAACATGACTTCCTTGGCAGGCAAGGATGCAGGGCAGGCAGGGCCGTGGATTCTGAGACAGGGATAGACACTTGTCTGCATGACTCGGGCGAGAGCCAGCTATAACCGTGCCGAGGAAAATCCTTTGATCTCCAGTTTGCTTGAGCACGCTTTGTGTCGTTCACCATCATGTCGGACGAAATATGCCAGTTTGCGAAAAATGGACGAAAGACATATCTTTTTTCCCGGATCGTTAGGCAGAGCTGCTTATCTTCTCTTAGGAAAACAAGGATATAGAAAGTTTGTGCCGGTAACACGGCACCCAGGACTTCAGGTTCCCTCTTGGAAGCTCTTCGTTGTATGCGGGAAGAGAAGGCCTTGGCTTGCAGTCTGTGGCCATTGCAGGGGTCGGGCGGAGGAAACCTCGCCTTTGCCACCACCACGCTTCTTCACACGCATGGGGAGAACACACGCCCTGTGTCAGTCACTTGCCAGAAATACGTACCCGTCCAGGACCGTGTTCTCAGTGATACCTTCCTGTAAATGGGAGAGAGGAAGTTTGAATGGGGAAGCTCAGTCTTTGCAGGTCATCCGTACAGCTTGCTCCGTTGACGAGGACAGAGAGGATCTGTTCTTTTCTATTCCTTTCAAGTCCCTTTCCAGGAACACCTCAGAGTTCTTTGCAAAGGTCTTGTGCGAATGGCCTGAGGAAGAAGACACTGTGGGCTGCAGTATGTGGGCTGGCTGACCTTCCCCGCACGGTGCGCAGCTCCCTGTACTTGCACCTTGCCTTTGGGAAATGCATACATTCTGTGATGAGGAAGAGGCAAGGGGTGCAGCTCGCCGCATGTTTCTCCCACTTATTTGGAGATGAAAACAAAGAAGTTTTGCCATGAAACTCGAGAGATCCTTATGATGTACCAGTGTACGCACAATGGTAGAACCTTATCCTCCTGCCCCCAGGGACACGTTCCGTACCTTGTTGCAACAGAGGGAGTGAGGATTTGTTGAACCCGATAGTGGGAAACGGATATGTACATTGTGGAAGAAACGAGGCTTTCCTTCCCTGCAGTAGTGCGTGTGTGCTGCCACTGCGCCTTAGGCACCCAGTGCCTCGAGCGGCACTCTCGTCGGACTCCAAATAGCCCCATTACAGGAATGTAAATCACCACCCTTCCTACCCCGCCTTCACATACATTTTTCCCCCAAGGAAAAAACATCTCGGAGAGGTAGTCGAGTCTTACTGTGAGAAATAAGTGGCTGCAAACCTAGGGGGAAAGGCCGGGTTCACTCGACCGTCAGAAAACTCCTGCCCTGCACGTTGACTGAGAGCACTGCGTGTTCGATCCGTACCCAAGAGCACTTACGGTGCCTCGCTTTCTACCTTAGAGATCACGTCTCTCCAGGCTTCCTGAGGCACGTATTCCTTCCTGCGCCAAAGAAGCCCTGATAAGGGCGCCTTGGCAGGTATGACGGTCGTTTAAATTTCTTGTGCTTTGGGGCAGCTCTGCGTTCTTTGCACGATGAGAAGGCGCATCGCTTGTATAAACCTCTCGTCTCCAGTGTTGAGCAGACACATGAACACGCCCATACGTCCTCGCTGTTACACCCCCCTTAAGTAATTCCTTCCCCACGTAGACACCCGAGGTGATTTCTATACCCCAGCAACCACGTGCCTCTGCGACATTTCCCATAAGCAGCCCAAACACACCCACGCACATTACAGAGACCAGGTTCCCTTTCCAGGCCGTGCGAAAGCCTTTTAGCCCTCTCGGATCTGGACTCCCCAACTACTGGCCTTGTTGACGTAACTGGAGAAAGGCTTATTCGCACGGCTCTGAAATGCTGAACAACTCCCTACTGCTCGTCGATACATACACCTCACCTAGGCCGTGGAGCCGTGAGTGATCCTTTCTACACCCGGCTCTTCCATATGCCATACATGTCCTCCGTGGAAAGAAGCGTTGCTCTCCAGAGAGGGAAGCCGTACTCGCTTGCCGGGTGGGCACAGGGAGCTCAGGCACAACTCGAAGATCCCCGAGCAAGTGCAATATTCCTGGTGCCTGCGGCAAGCCATTTCGTAGCTGGCACTCTTGGAACATGACTTCCTTGGCAGGCAAGGATGCAGGGCAGGCAGGGCCGTGGATTCTGAGACAGGGATATACACTTGTCTGCATGACTCGGGCGAGAGCCAGCTATAACCGTGCCGAGGAAAATCCTTTGATCTCCAGTTTGCTTGAGCACGCTTTGTGTCGTTCACCATCATGTCGGACGAAATATGCCAGTTTGCGAAAAATGGACGAAAGACATATCATTTTTCCCGGATCGTTAGGCAGAGCTGCTTATCTTCTCTTAGGAAAACAAGGATATAGAAAGTTTGTGCCGGTAACACGGCACCCAGGACTTCAGGTTCCCTCTTGGAAGCTCTTCGTTGTATGCGGGAAGAGAAGGCCTTGGCTTGCAGTCTGTGGCCATTGCAGGGGTCGGGCGGAGGAAACCTCGCCTTTGCCACCACCACGCTTCTTCACACGCATGGGGAGAACACACGCCCTGTGTCAGTCACTTGCCAGAAATACGTACCCGTCCAGGACCGTGTTCTCAGTGATACCTTCCTGTAAATGGGAGAGAGGAAGTTTGAATGGGGAAGCTCAGTCTTTGCAGGTCATCCGTACAGCTTGCTCCGTTGACGAGGACAGAGAGGATCTGTTCTTTTCTATTCCTTTCAAGTCCCTTTCCAGGAACACCTCAGAGTTCTTTGCAAAGGTCTTGTGCGAATGGCCTGAGGAAGAAGACACTGTGGGCTGCAGTATGTGGGCTGGCTGACCTTCCCCGCACGGTGCGCAGCTCCCTGTACTTGCACCTTGCCTTTGGGAAATGCATACATTCTGTGATGAGGAAGAGGCAAGGGGTGCAGCTCGCCGAATGTTTCTCCCACTTATTTGGAGATGAAAACAAAGAAGTTTTGCCGTGTAACTCGAGAGAGGCTTATGATGTACAAGTGTACGCACAAAGGTAGAACCTTATCCTCCTGCCCCCAGGGACACGTTCCGTACCTTGTTGCAACAGAGGGAGTGAGGATTTGTTGAACCCGATAGTGGGAAACGGATATGTACATTGTGGAAGAAACGAGGCTTTCCTTCCCTGCAGTAGTGCGTGTGTGCTGCCACTGCGCCTTAGGCACCCAGTGCCTCGAGCGGCACTCTCGTCGGACTCCAAATAGCCCCATTACAGGAATGTAAATCACCACCCTTCCTACCCCGCCTTCACATACATTTTTCCCCCAAGGAAAAAACATCTCGGAGAGGTAGTCGAGTCTTACTGTGAGAAATAAGTGGCTGCAAACCTAGGGGGAAAGGCCGGGTTCACTCGACCGTCAGAAAACTCCTGCCCTGCACGTTGACTGAGAGCACTGCGTGTTCGATCCGTACCCAAGAGCACTTACGGTGCCTCGCTTTCTACCTTAGAGATCACGTCTCTCCAGGCTTCCTGAGGCACGTATTCCTTCCTGCGCCAAAGAAGCCCTGATAAGGGCGCCTTGGCAGGTATGACGGTCGTTTAAATTTCTTGTGCTTTGGGGCAGCTCTGCGTTCTTTGCACGATGAGAAGGCGCATCGCTTGTATAAACCTCTCGTCTCCAGTGTTGAGCAGACACATGAACACGCCCATACGTCCTCGCTGTTACACCCCCCTTAAGTAATTCCTTCCCCACGTAGACACCCGAGGTGATTTCTATACCCCAGCAACCACGTGCCTCTGCGACATTTCCCATAAGCTGCCCAAACACACCCACGCACATTACAGAGACCAGGTTCCCTTTCCAGGCCGTGCGAAAGCCTTTCAGCCCTCTCGGATCTGGACTCCCCAACTACTGGCCTTGTTGATGTAACTGGAGAAAGGCTTATTCGCACGGCTCTGAAATGCTGAACAACTCCCTACTGCTCGTCGATACATACACCTCACCTAGGCCGTGGAGCCGTGAGTGATCCTTTCTACACCCGGCTCTTCCATATGCCATACATGTCCTCCGTGGAAAGAAGCGTTGCTCTCCAGAGAGGGAAGCCGTACTCGCTTGCCGGGTGGGCACAGGGAGCTCAGGCACAACTCGAAGATCCCCGAGCAAGTGCAATATTCCTGGTGCCTGCGGCAAGCCATTTCGTAGCTGGCACTCTTGGAACATGACTTCCTTGGCAGGCAAGGATGCAGGGCAGGCAGGGCCGTGGATTCTGAGACAGGGATATACACTTGTCTGCATGACTCGGGCGAGAGCCAGCTATAACCGTGCCGAGGAAAATCCTTTGATCTCCAGTTTGCTTGAGCACGCTTTGTGTCGTTCACCATCATGTCGGACGAAATATGCCAGTTTGCGAAAAATGGACGAAAGACATATCTTTTTTCCCGGATCGTTAGGCAGAGCTGCTTATCTTCTCTTAGGAAAACAAGGATATAGAAAGTTTGTGCCGGTAACACGGCACCCAGGGCTTCAGGTTCCCTCTTGGAAGCTCTTCGTTGTATGCGGGAAGAGAAGGCCTTGGCTTGCAGTCTGTGGCCATTGCAGGGGTCGGGCGGAGGAAACCTCGCCTTTGCCACCACCACGCTTCTTCACACGCATGGGGAGAACACACGCCCTGTGTCAGTCACTTGCCAGAAATACGTACCCGTCCAGGACCGTGTTCTCAGTGATACCTTCCTGTAAATGGGAGAGAGGAAGTTTGAATGGGGAAGCTCAGTCTTTGCAGGTCATCCGTACAGCTTGCTCCGTTGACGAGGACAGAGAGGATCTGTTCTTTTCTATTCCTTTCAAGTCCCTTTCCAGGAACACCTCAGAGTTCTTTGCAAAGGTCTTGTGCGAATGGCCTGAGGAAGAAGACACTGTGGGCTGCAGTATGTGGGCTGGCTGACCTTCCCCGCACGGTGCGCAGCTCCCTGTACTTGCACCTTGCCTTTGGGAAATGCATACATTCTGTGATGAGGAAGAGGCAAGGGGTGCAGCTCGCCGAATGTTTCTCCCACTTATTTGGAGATGAAAACAAAGAAGTTTTGCCATGTAACTCGAGAGAGGCTTATGATGTACAAGTGTACGCACAAAGGTAGAACCTTATCCTCCTGCCCCCAGGGACACGTTCCGTACCTTGTCGCAACAGAGGGAGTGAGGATTTGTTGAACCCGATAGTGGGAAACGGATATGTACATTGTGGAAGAAACTAGGCTTTCCTTCCCTGCAGTAGTGCGTGTGTGCTGCCACTGCGCCTTAGGCACCCAGTGCCTCGAGCGGCACTCTCGTCGGACTCCAAATAGCCCCATTACAGGAATGTAAATCACCACCCTTCCTACCCCGCCTTCACATACATTTTTCCCCCAAGGAAAAAACATCTCGGAGAGGTAGTCGAGTCTTACTGTGAGAAATAAGTGGCTGCAAACCTAGGGGGAAAGGCCGGGTTCACTCGACCGTCAGAAAACTCCTGCCCTGCACGTTGACTGAGAGCACTGCGTGTTCGATCCGTACCCAAGAGCACTTACGGTGCCTCGCTTTCTACCTTAGAGATCACGTCTCTCCAGGCTTCCTGAGGCACGTATTCCTTCCTGCGCCAAAGAAGCCCTGATAAGGGCGCCTTGGCAGGTATGACGGTCGTTTAAATTTCTTGTGCTTTGGGGCAGCTCTGCGTTCTTTGCACGATGAGAAGGCGCATCGCTTGTATAAACCTCTCGTCTCCAGTGTTGAGCAGACACATGAACACGCCCATACGTCCTCGCTGTTACACCCCCCTTAAGTAATTCCTTCCCCACGTAGACACCCGAGGTGATTTCTATACCCCAGCAACCACGTGCCTCTGCGACATTTCCCATAAGCTGCCCAAACACACCCACGCACATTACAGAGACCAGGTTCCCTTTCCAGGCCGTGCGAAAGCCTTTCAGCCCTCTCGGATCTGGACTCCCCAACTACTGGCCTTGTTGATGTAACTGGAGAAAGGCTTATTCGCACGGCTCTGAAATGCTGAACAACTCCCTACTGCTCGTCGATACATACACCTCACCTAGGCCGTGGAGCCGTGAGTGATCCTTTCTACACCCGGCTCTTCCATATGCCATACATGTCCTCCGTGGAAAGAAGCGTTGCTCTCCAGAGAGGGAAGCCGTACTCGCTTGCCGGGTGGGCACAGGGAGCTCAGGCACAACTCGAAGATCCCCGAGCAAGTGCAATATTCCTGGTGCCTGCGGCAAGCCATTTCGTAGCTGGCACTCTTGGAACATGACTTCCTTGGCAGGCAAGGATGCAGGGCAGGCAGGGCCGTGGATTCTGAGACAGGGATATACCCTTGTCTGCATGACTCGGGCGAGAGCCAGCTATAACCGTGCCGAGGAAAATCCTTTGATCTCCAGTTTGCTTGAGCACGCTTTGTGTCGTTCACCATCATGTCGGACGAAATATGCCAGTTTGCGAAAAATGGACGAAAGACATATCTTTTTTCCCGGATCGTTAGGCAGAGCTGCTTATCTTCTCTTAGGAAAACAAGGATATAGAAAGTTTGTGCCGGTAACACGGCACCCAGGACTTCAGGTTCCCTCTTGGAAGCTCTTCGTTGTATGCGGGAAGAGAAGGCCTTGGCTTGCAGTCTGTGGCCATTGCAGGGGTCGGGCGGAGGAAACCTCGCCTTTGCCACCACCACGCTTCTTCACACGCATGGGGAGAACACACGCCCTGTGTCAGTCACTTGCCAGAAATACGTACCCGTCCAGGACCGTGTTCTCAGTGATACCTTCCTGTAAATGGGAGAGAGGAAGTTTGAATGGGGAAGCTCAGTCTTTGCAGGTCATCCGTACAGCTTGCTCCGTTGACGAGGACAGAGAGGATCTGTTCTTTTCTATTCCTTTCAAGTCCCTTTCCAGGAACACCTCAGAGTTCTTTGCAAAGGTCTTGTGCGAATGGCCTGAGGAAGAAGACACTGTGGGCTGCAGTATGTGGGCTGGCTGACCTTCCCCGCACGGTGCGCAGCTCCCTGTACTTGCACCTTGCCTTTGGGAAATGCATACATTCTGTGATGAGGAAGAGGCAAGGGGTGCAGCTCGCCGCATGTTTCTCCCACTTATTTGGAGATGAAAACAAAGAAGTTTTGCCATGAAACTCGAGAGATCCTTATGATGTACCAGTGTACGCACAATGGTAGAACCTTATCCTCCTGCCCCCAGGGACACGTTCCGTACCTTGTTGCAACAGAGGGAGTGAGGATTTGTTGAACCCGATAGTGGGAAACGGATATGTACATTGTGGAAGAAACGAGGCTTTCCTTCCCTGCAGTAGTGCGTGTGTGCTGCCACTGCGCCTTAGGCACCCAGTGCCTCGAGCGGCACTCTCGTCGGACTCCAAATAGCCCCATTACAGGAATGTAAATCACCACACTTCCTACCCCGCCTTCACATACATTTTTCCCCCAAGGAAAAAACATCTCGGAGATGTAGTCGACTCTTACTGTGAGAAATAAGTGGCTGCAAACCTAGGGGGAAAGGCCGGGTTCACTCGACCGTCAGAAAACTCCTGCCCTGCACGTTGACTGAGAGCACTGCGTGTTAGATCCGTACCCAAGAGCACTTACGGTGCCTCGCTTTCTACCTTAGAGATCACGTCTCTCCAGGCTTCCTGAGGCACGTATTCCTTCCTGCGCCAAAGAAGCCCTGATAAGGGCCCCTTGGCAGGTATGACGGTCGTTTAAATTTCTTGTGCTTTGGGGCAGCTCTGCGTTCTTTGCACGATGAGAAGGCGCATCGCTTGTATAAACCTCTCGTCTCCAGTGTTGAGCGGACACATGAACACGCCCATACGTCCTTGCTGTTACACACCCCTTAAGTAATTCCTTCCCCACGTAGACACCCGAGGTGATTTCTATACCCCAGCAACCACGTGCCTCTGCGACATTTCCCATAAGCTGCCCAAACACACCCACGCACATTACAGAGACCAGGTTCCCTTTCCAGGCCGTGCGAAAGCCTTTCAGCCCTCTCGGATCTGGACTCCCCAACTACTGGCCTTGTTGATGTAACTGGAGAAAGGCTTATTCGCACGGCTCTGAAATGCTGAACAACTCCCTACTGCTCGTCGATACATACACCTCACCTAGGCCGTGGAGCCGTGAGTGATCCTTTCTACACCCGGCTCTTCCATATGCCATACATGTCCTCCGTGGAAAGAAGCGTTGCTCTCCAGAGAGGGAAGCCGTACTCGCTTGCCGGGTGGGCACAGGGAGCTCAGGCACAACTCGACGATCCCCGAGCAAGTGCAATATTCCTGGTGCCTGCGGCAAGCCATTTCGTAGCTGGCACTCTTGGAACATGACTTCCTTGGCAGGCAAGGATGCAGGGCAGGCAGGGCCGTGGATTCTGAGACAGGGATATACACTTGTCTGCATGACTCGGGCGAGAGCCAGCTATAACCGTGCCGAGGAAAATCCTTTGATCTCCAGTTTGCTTGAGCACGCTTTGTGTCGTTCACCATCATGTCGGACGAAATATGCCAGTTTGCGAAAAATGGACGAAAGACATATCTTTTTTCCCGGATCGTTAGGCAGAGCTGCTTATCTTCTCTTAGGAAAACAAGGATATAGAAAGTTTGTGCCGGTAACACGGCACCCAGGACTTCAGGTTCCCTCTTGGAAGCTCTTCGTTGTATGCGGGAAGAGAAGGCCTTGGCTTGCAGTCTGTGGCCATTGCAGGGGTCGGGCGGAGGAAACCTCGCCTTTGCCACCACCACGCTTCTTCACACGCATGGGGAGAACACACGCCCTGTGTCAGTCACTTGCCAGAAATACGTACCCGTCCAGGACCGTGTTCTCAGTGATACCTTCCTGTAAATGGGAGAGAGGAAGTTTGAATGGGGAAGCTCAGTCTTTGCAGGTCATCCGTACAGCTTGCTCCGTTGACGAGGACAGAGAGGATCTGTTCTTTTCTATTCCTTTCAAGTCCCTTTCCAGGAACACCTCAGAGTTCTTTGCAAAGGTCTTGTGCGAATGGCCTGAGGAAGAAGACACTGTGGGCTGCAGTATGTGGGCTGGCTGACCTTCCCCGCACGGTGCGCAGCTCCCTGTACTTGCACCTTGCCTTTGGGAAATGCATACATTCTGTGATGAGGAAGAGGCAAGGGGTGCAGCTCGCCGAATGTTTCTCCCACTTATTTGGAGATGAAAACAAAGAAGTTTTGCCATGAAACTCGAGAGAGGCTTATGATGTACAAGTGTACGCACAAAGGTAGAACCTTATCCTCCTGCCCCCAGGGACACGTTCCGTACCTTGTTGCAACAGAGGGAGTGAGGATTTGTTGAACCCGATAGTGGGAAACGGATATGTACATTGTGGAAGAAACGAGGCTTTCCTTCCCTGCAGTAGTGCGTGTGTGCTGCCACTGCGCCTTAGGCACCCAGTGCCTCGAGCGGCACTCTCGTCGGACTCCAAATAGCCCCATTACAGGAATGTAAATCACCACCCTTCCTACCCCGCCTTCACATACATTTTTCCCCCAAGGAAAAAACATCTCGGAGAGGTAGTCGAGTCTTACTGTGAGAAATAAGTGGCTGCAAACCTAGGGGGAAAGGCCGGGTTCACTCGACCGTCAGAAAACTCCTGCCCTGCACGTTGACTGAGAGCACTGCGTGTTCGATCCGTACCCAGGAGCACTTACGGTGCCTCGCTTTCTACCTTAGAGATCACGTCTCTCCAGGCTTCCTGAGGCACGTATTCCTTCCTGCGCCAAAGAAGCCCTGATAAGGGCGCCTTGGCAGGTATGACGGTCGTTTAAATTTCTTGTGCTTTGGGGCAGCTCTGCGTTCTTTGCACGATGAGAAGGCGCATCGCTTGTATAAACCTCTCGTCTCCAGTGTTGAGCAGACACATGAACACGCCCATACGTCCTCGCTGTTACACCCCCCTTAAGTAATTCCTTCCCCACGTAGACACCCGAGGTGATTTCTATACCCCAGCAACCACGTGCCTCTGCGACATTTCCCATAAGCTGCCCAAACACACCCACGCACATTACAGAGACCAGGTTCCCTTTCCAGGCCGTGCGAAAGCCTTTCAGCCCTCTCGGATCTGGACTCCCCAACTACTGGCCTTGTTGATGTAACTGGAGAAAGGCTTATTCGCACGGCTCTGAAATGCTGAACAACTCCCTACTGCTCGTCGATACATACACCTCACCTAGGCCGTGGAGCCGTGAGTGATCCTTTCTACACCCGGCTCTTCCATATGCCATACATGTCCTCCGTGGAAAGAAGCGTTGCTCTCCAGAGAGGGAAGCCGTACTCGCTTGCCGGGTGGGCACAGGGAGCTCAGGCACAACTCGAAGATCCCCGAGCAAGTGCAATATTCCTGGTGCCTGCGGCAAGCCATTTCGTAGCTGGCACTCTTGGAACATGACTTCCTTGGCAGGCAAGGATGCAGGGCAGGCAGGGCCGTGGATTCTGAGACAGGGATATACACTTGTCTGCATGACTCGGGCGAGAGCCAGCTATAACCGTGCCGAGGAAAATCCTTTGATCTCCAGTTTGCTTGAGCACGCTTTGTGTCGTTCACCATCATGTCGGACGAAATATGCCAGTTTGCGAAAAATGGACGAAAGACATATCTTTTTTCCCGGATCGTTAGGCAGAGCTGCTTCTCCTCTCCTAGTCAAACTAGGATATAGAAAGTTTGTGCCGGTAACACGGCACCCAGGGCTTCAGGTTCCCTCTTGGAAGCTCTTCGTTGTATGCGGGAAGAGAAGGCCTTGGCTTGCAGTCTGTGGCCATTGCAGGGGTCGGGCGGAGGAAACCTCGCCTTTGCCACCACCACGCTTCTTCACACGCATGGGGAGAACACACGCCCTGTGTCAGTCACTTGCCAGAAATACGTACCCGTCCAGGACCGTGTTCTCAGTGATACCTTCCTGTAAATGGGAGAGAGGAAGTTTGAATGGGGAAGCTCAGTCTTTGCAGGTCATCCGTACAGCTTGCTCCGTTGACGAGGACAGAGAGGATCTGTTCTTTTCTATTCCTTTCAAGTCCCTTTCCAGGAACACCTCAGAGTTCTTTGCAAAGGTCTTGTGCGAATGGCCTGAGGAAGAAGACACTGTGGGCTGCAGTATGTGGGCTGGCTGACCTTCCCCGCACGGTGCGCAGCTCCCTGTACTTGCACCTTGCCTTTGGGAAATGCATACATTCTGTGATGAGGAAGAGGCAAGGGGTGCAGCTCGCCGAATGTTTCTCCCACTTATTTGGAGATGAAAACAAAGAAGTTTTGCCATGTAACTCGAGAGAGGCTTATGATGTACAAGTGTACGCACAAAGGTAGAACCTTATCCTCCTGCCCCCAGGGACACGTTCCGTACCTTGTCGCAACAGAGGGAGTGAGGATTTGTTGAACCCGATAGTGGGAAACGGATATGTACATTGTGGAAGAAACGAGGCTTTCCTTCCCTGCAGTAGTGCGTGTGTGCTGCCACTGCGCCTTAGGCACCCAGTGCCTCGAGCGGCACTCTCGTCGGACTCCAAATAGCCCCATTACAGGAATGTAAATCACCACCCTTCCTACCCCGCCTTCACATACATTTTTCCCCCAAGGAAAAAACATCTCGGAGAGGTAGTCGAGTCTTACTGTGAGAAATAAGTGGCTGCAAACCTAGGGGGAAAGGCCGGGTTCACTCGACCGTCAGAAAACTCCTGCCCTGCACGTTGACTGAGAGCACTGCGTGTTCGATCCGTACCCAAGAGCACTTACGGTGCCTCGCTTTCTACCTTAGAGATCACGTCTCTCCAGGCTTCCTGAGGCACGTATTCCTTCCTGCGCCAAAGAAGCCCTGATAAGGGCGCCTTGGCAGGTATGACGGTCGTTTAAATTTCTTGTGCTTTGGGGCAGCTCTGCGTTCTTTGCACGATGAGAAGGCGCATCGCTTGTATAAACCTCTCGTCTCCAGTGTTGAGCAGACACATGAACACGCCCATACGTCCTCGCTGTTACACCCCCCTTAAGTAATTCCTTCCCCACGTAGACACCCGAGGTGATTTCTATACCCCAGCAACCACGTGCCTCTGCGACATTTCCCATAAGCAGCCCAAACACACCCACGCACATTACAGAGACCAGGTTCCCTTTCCAGGCCGTGCGAAAGCCTTTCAGCCCTCTCGGATCTGGACTCCCCAACTACTGGCCTTGTTGATGTAACTGGAGAAAGGCTTATTCGCACGGCTCTGAAATGCTGAACAACTCCCTACTGCTCGTCGATACATACACCTCACCTAGGCCGTGGAGCCGTGAGTGATCCTTTCTACACCCGGCTCTTCCATATGCCATACATGTCCTCCGTGGAAAGAAGCGTTGCTCTCCAGAGAGGGAAGCCGTACTCGCTTGCCGGGTGGGCACAGGGAGCTCAGGCACAACTCGAAGATCCCCGAGCAAGTGCAATATTCCTGGTGCCTGCGGCAAGCCATTTCGTAGCTGGCACTCTTGGAACATGACTTCCTTGGCAGGCAAGGATGCAGGGCAGGCAGGGCCGTGGATTCTGAGACAGGGATATACACTTGTCTGCATGACTCGGGCGAGAGCCAGCTATAACCGTGCCGAGGAAAATCCTTTGATCTCCAGTTTGCTTGAGCACGCTTTGTGTCGTTCACCATCATGTCGGACGAAATATGCCAGTTTGCGAAAAATGGACGAAAGACATATCTTTTTTCCCGGATCGTTAGGCAGAGCTGCTTATCTTCTCTTAGGAAAACAAGGATATAGAAAGTTTGTGCCGGTAACACGGCACCCAGGACTTCAGGTTCCCTCTTGGAAGCTCTTCGTTGTATGCGGGAAGAGAAGGCCTTGGCTTGCAGTCTGTGGCCATTGCAGGGGTCGGGCGGAGGAAACCTCGCCTTTGCCACCACCACGCTTCTTCACACGCATGGGGAGAACACACGCCCTGTGTCAGTCACTTGCCAGAAATACGTACCCGTCCAGGACCGTGTTCTCAGTGATACCTTCCTGTAAATGGGAGAGAGGAAGTTTGAATGGGGAAGCTCAGTCTTTGCAGGTCATCCGTACAGCTTGCTCCGTTGACGAGGACAGAGAGGATCTGTTCTTTTCTATTCCTTTCAAGTCCCTTTCCAGGAACACCTCAGAGTTCTTTGCAAAGGTCTTGTGCGAATGGCCTGAGGAAGAAGACACTGTGGGCTGCAGTATGTGGGCTGGCTGACCTTCCCCGCACGGTGCGCAGCTCCCTGTACTTGCACCTTGCCTTTGGGAAATGCATACATTCTGTGATGAGGAAGAGGCAAGGGGTGCAGCTCGCCGAATGTTTCTCCCACTTATTTGGAGATGAAAACAAAGAAGTTTTGCCATGAAACTCGAGAGAGGCTTATGATGTACAAGTGTACGCACAAAGGTAGAACCTTATCCTCCTGCCCCCAGGGACACGTTCCGTACCTTGTCGCAACAGAGGGAGTGAGGATTTGTTGAACCCGATAGTGGGAAACGGATATGTACATTGTGGAAGAAACGAGGCTTTCCTTCCCTGCAGTAGTGCGTGTGTGCTGCCACTGCGCCTTAGGCACCCAGTGCCTCGAGCGGCACTCTCGTCGGACTCCAAATAGCCCCTTTACAGGAATGTAAATCACCACACTTCCTACCCCGCCTTCACATACATTTTTCCCCCAAGGAAAAAACATCTCGGAGAGGTAGTCGACTCTTACTGTGAGAAATAAGTGGCTGCAAACCTAGGGGGAAAGGCCGGGTTCACTCGACCGTCAGAAAACTCCTGCCCTGCACGTTGACTGAGAGCACTGCGTGTTCGATCCGTACCCAAGAGCACTTACGGTGCCTCGCTTTCTACCTTAGAGATCACGTCTCTCCAGGCTTCCTGAGGCACGTATTCCTTCCTGCGCCAAAGAAGCCCTGATAAGGGCCCCTTGGCAGGTATGACGGTCGTTTAAATTTCTTGTGCTTTGGGGCAGCTCTGCGTTCTTTGCACGATGAGAAGGCGCATCGCTTGTATAAACCTCTCGTCTCCAGTGTTGAGCAGACACATGAACACGCCCATACGTCCTCGCTGTTACACCCCCCTTAAGTAATTCCTTCCCCACGTAGACACCCGAGGTGATTTCTATACCCCAGCAACCACGTGCCTCTGCGACATTTCCCATAAGCTGCCCAAACACACCCACGCACATTACAGAGACCAGGTTCCCTTTCCAGGCCGTGCGAAAGCCTTTCAGCCCTCTCGGATCTGGACTCCCCAACTACTGGCCTTGTTGATGTAACTGGAGAAAGGCTTATTCGCACGGCTCTGAAATGCTGAACAACTCCCTACTGCTCGTCGATACATACACCTCACCTAGGCCGTGGAGCCGTGAGTGATCCTTTCTACACCCGGCTCTTCCATATGCCATACATGTCCTCCGTGGAAAGAAGCGTTGCTCTCCAGAGAGGGAAGCCGTACTCGCTTGCCGGGTGGGCACAGGGAGCTCAGGCACAACTCGAAGATCCCCGAGCAAGTGCAATATTCCTGGTGCCTGCGGCAAGCCATTTCGTAGCTGGCACTCTTGGAACATGACTTCCTTGGCAGGCAAGGATGCAGGGCAGGCAGGGCCGTGGATTCTGAGACAGGGATATACACTTGTCTGCATGACTCGGGCGAGAGCCAGCTATAACCGTGCCGAGGAAAATCCTTTGATCTCCAGTTTGCTTGAGCACGCTTTGTGTCGTTCACCATCATGTCGGACGAAATATGCCAGTTTGGGAAAAATGGACGAAAGACATATCTTTTTTCCCGGATCGTTAGGCAGAGCTGCTTCTCCTCTCCTAGTCAAACTAGGATATAGAAAGTTTGTGCCGGTAACACGGCACCCAGGGCTTCAGGTTCCCTCTTGGAAGCTCTTCGTTGTATGCGGGAAGAGAAGGCTATGGCTTGCACTGTGAGGCCATTGCAGGGGTCGGGCGGAGGAAACCTCGCCTTTGCCACCACCACGCTTCTTCACACGCATGGGGAGAACACACGCCCTGTGTCAGTCACTTGCCAGAAATACGTACCCGTCCAGGACCGTGTTCTCAGTGATACCTTCCTGTAAATGGGAGAGAGGAAGTTTGAATGGGGAAGCTCAGTCTTTGCAGGTCATCCGTACAGCTTGCTCCGTTGACGAGGACAGAGAGGATTTGTTCTTTTCTATTCCTTTCAAGTCCCTTTCCAGGAACACCTCAGAGTTCTTTGAAAAGGTCTTGTGCGAATGGCCTGAGGAAGAAGACACTGTGGGCTGCAGTATGTGGGCTGGCTGACCTTCCCCGCACGGTGCGCAGCTCCCTGTACTTGCACCTTGCCTTTGGGAAATGCATACATTCTGTGATGAGGAAGAGGCAAGGGGTGCAGCTCGCCGAATGTTTCTCCCACTTATTTGGAAATGAAAACAAAGAAGTTTTGCCATGAAACTCGAGAGAGGCTTATGTTGTACAAGTGTACGCACAAAGATAGAACCTTATCCTCCTGCCCCCAGGGACACGTTCCGTACCTTGTCGCAACAGAGGGAGTGAGGATTTGTTGAACCCGATAGTGGGAAACGGATATGTACATTGTGGAAGAAACGAGGCTTTCCTTCCCTGCAGTAGTGCGTGTGTGCTGCCACTGCGCCTTAGGCACCCAGTGCCTCGAGCGGCACTCTCGTCGGACTCCAAATAGCCCCATTACAGGAATGTAAATCACCACCCTTCCTACCCCGCCTTCACATACATTTTTCCCCCAAGGAAAAAACATCTCGGAGAGGTAGTCGAGTCTTACTGTGAGAAATAAGTGGCTGCAAACCTAGGAGGAAAGGCCGGGTTCACTCGACCGTCAGAAAACTCCTGCCCTGCACGTTGACTGAGAGCACTGCGTGTTCGATCCGTACCCAAGAGCACTTACGGTGCCTCGCTTTCTACCTTAGAGATCACGTCTCTCCAGGCTTCCTGAGGCACGTATTCCTTCCTGCGCCAAAGAAGCCCTGATAAGGGCGCCTTGGCAGGTATGACGGTCGTTTAAATTTCTTGTGCTTTGGGGCAGCTCTGCGTTCTTTGCACGATGAGAAGGCGCATCGCTTGTATAAACCTCTCGTCTCCAGTGTTGAGCAGACACATGAACACGCCCTTACGTCCTCGCTGTTACACCCCCCTTAAGTAATTCCTTCCCCACGTAGACACCCGAGGTGATTTCTATACCCCAGCAACCACGTGCCTCTGCGACATTTCCCATAAGCTGCCCAAACACACCCACGCACATTACAGAGACCAGGTTCCCTTTCCAGGCCGTGCGAAAGCCTTTCAGCCCTCTCGGATCTGGACTCCCCAACTACTGGCCTTGTTGATGTAACTGGAGAAAGGCTTATTCGCACGGCTCTGAAATGCTGAACAACTCCCTACTGCTCGTCGATACATACACCTCACCTAGGCCGTGGAGCCGTGAGTGATCCTTTCTACACCCGGCTCTTCCATATGCCATACATGTCCTCCGTGGAAAGAAGCGTTGCTCTCCAGAGAGGGAAGCCGTACTCGCTTGCCGGGTGGGCACAGGGAGCTCAGGCACAACTCGAAGATCCCCGAGCAAGTGCAATATTCCTGGTGCCTGCGGCAAGCCATTTCGTAGCTGGCACTCTTGGAACATGACTTCCTTGGCAGGCAAGGATGCAGGGCAGGCAGGGCCGTGGATTCTGAGACAGGGATATACACTTGTCTGCATGACTCGGGCGAGAGCCAGCTATAACCGTGCCGAGGAAAATCCTTTGATCTCCAGTTTGCTTGAGCACGCTTTGTGTCGTTCACCATCATGTCGGACGAAATATGCCAGTTTGCGAAAAATGGACGAAAGACATATCTTTTTTCCAGGATCGTTAGGCAGAGCTGCTTCTCCTCTCCTAGTCAAACTAGGATATAGAAAGTTTGTGCCGGTAACACGGCACCCAGGGCTTCAGGTTCCCTCTTGGAAGCTCTTCGTTGTATGCGGGAAGAGAAGGCCTTGGCTTGCAGTCTGTGGCCATTGCAGGGGTCGGGCGGAGGAAACCTCACCTTTGCCACCACCACGCTTCTTCACACGCATGGGGAGAACACACGCCCTGTGTCAGTCACTTGCCAGAAATACGTACCCGTCCAGGACCGTGTTCTCAGTGATACCTTCCTGTAAATGGGAGAGAGGAAGTTTGAATGGGGAAGCTCAGTCTTTGCAGGTCATCCGTACAGCTTGCTCCGTTGACGAGGACAGAGAGGATCTGTTCTTTTCTATTCCTTTCAAGTCCCTTTCCAGGAACACCTCAGAGTTCTTTGCAAAGGTCTTGTGCGAATGGCCTGAGGAAGAAGACACTGTGGGCTGGGGTATGTGGGCTGGCTGACCTTCCCCGCACGGTGCGCAGCTCCCTGTACTTGCACCTTGCCTTTGGGAAATGCATACATTCTGTGATGAGGAAGAGGCAAGGGGTGCAGCTCGCCGAATGTTTCTCCCACTTATTTGGAGATGAAAACAAAGAAGTTTTGCCATGAAACTCGAGAGAGGCTTATGATGTACAAGTGTACGCACAAAGGTAGAACCTTATCCTCCTGCCCCCAGGGACACGTTCCGTACCTTGTCGCAACAGAGGGAGTGAGGATTTGTTGAACCCGATAGTGGGAAATTGATATGTACATTGTGGAAGAAACGAGGCTTTCCTTCCCTGCAGTAGTGCGTGTGTGCTGCCACTGCGCCTTAGGCACCCAGTGCCTCGAGCGGCACTCTCGGCACTCTCGTCGGACTCCAAATAGCCCCATTACAGGAATGTAAATCACCACCCTTCCTACCCCGCCTTCACATACATTTTTCCCCCAAGGAAAAAACATCTCGGAGAGGCAGTCGACTCTTACTGTGAGAAATAAGTGGCTGCAAACCTAGGGGGAAAGGCCGGGTTCACTCGACCGTCAGAAAACTCCTGCCCTGCACGTTGACTGAGAGCACTGCGTGTTCGATCCGTACCCAGGAGCACTTATGGTGCCTCGCTTTCTACCTTAGAGATCACGTCTCTCCAGGCTTCCTGAGGCACGTATTCCTTCCTGCGCCAAAGAAGCCCTGATAAGGGCGCCTTGGCAGGTATGACGGTCGTTTAAATTTCTTGTGCTTTGGGGCAGCTCTGCGTTCTTTGCACGATGAGAAGGCGCATCGCTTGTATAAACCTCTCGTCTCCGGTGTTGAGCGGACACATGAACACGCGCATACGTCCTCGCTGTTACACCCCCCTTAAGTAATTCCTTCCCCACGTAGACACCCGAGGTGATTTCTATACCCCAGCAACCACGTGCCTCTGCGACATTTCCCATAAGCTGCCCAAACACACCCACGCACATTACAGAGACCAGGTTCCCTTTCCAGGCCGTGCGAAAGCCTTTCAGCCCTCTCGGATCTGGACTCCCCAACTACTGGCCTTGTTGATGTAACTGGAGAAAGGCTTATTCGCACGGCTCTGAAATGCTGAACAACTCCCTACTGCTCGTCGATACATACACCTCACCTAGGCCGTGGAGCCGTGAGTGATCCTTTCTACACCCGCCTCTTCCATATGCCATACATGTCCTCCGTGGAAAGAAGCGTTGCTCTCCAGAGAGGGAAGCCGTACTCGCTTGCCGGGTGGGCACAGGGAGCTCAGGCACAACTCGACGATCCCCGAGCAAGTGCAATATTCCTGGTGCCTGCGGCAAGCTGTTAGACCTGAACGGTCTCCGAGGGATCCCAGCTCGCCCAAGAACCGCCAAGAGTCGAGAGTCGCTGCAACACGCAAGAGGTTTATTAGGAGCCGGTGCACCGGGGTTCCTTGGTCCTCACGCAGGAGGCCGAAGAGGAACCCCCCCCAAGTGGAATCACATACATTTTATAGCTTTCATTTTTCATTATGCAAAGTGTGGATATATCAAGGGTTTTTTTCTCATTGGTTTGTTTTGTTCCGGACCGGAGTGGGGACTTGGCTCTACTTCCTTGATTGGTTGGCTGTCGGATGCCTACTTTACATTTACCGGAGTGGGGTCTTGGCTCTAGTTCCTTGATTGGTTAGCTGTCGGATGCCTACTTTACATTTTCGTGTTTTTGTGGTGGGGGGTTGAGTCACATGAGTTATGGTTGGCTAGGGCGACCTTTAAACTCTGGCTTAATCATTCTTATCACCCGCCATACTGGTTTGCTCGAGGTTTCATCCCCCGCCATACTTGTTTGCTCGGAACGGTTTCTGCCCAGGGGGGACATTCCAGTATCTTATTGCCAGCCGAAAAAGCTTAAAGCTCAAAAGTTTCGATAGGGAAGTAGGGGTGTAAGTATAGTTAAGGCCCTACATTCCCCCCTTTTCTTTTTGCAATTAATTTCAATCATGGAATTTCAGCCTCTCTCTGCAAGCTTTGATATTGTTGTCTTAGCATTAACACTTGTACTGCGCTGACACGTTGCCTGATAAAGGCTATCAAGCGATTTAAAATGCATGGTCCAAAAGTTAAGAGCAGCAACAAAATAATGAGGGGTCCTAACAAGGTGGAAATTAAAGTAGTAAGCCAGGGTGATTTGTCAAACCATGATTGGAACCATCCTTTTTGATTTTCCCTTTCTTGTTTCCTTTTGTCCAGGCGCTCCCTAAGCCTGTCCATAGTTTCGGTGATAGCCCCAGAATGATCAATATAAAAACAGCACTCTTCTTTTAGTGCGGCACATAGTCCACCTTCCTTAAGGAACAGCAGGTCTAGTCCCCTCCTGTTCTGCATTATTACCTCTGAGAGCGAGGTGAGTGATTCTTTTAACTGAGTTATGGAACTTTCTAACGCCCGGAGATCGACATCTACAGCCTGTCTTAAGTTAGCATAGTAGTGAGGTTGTTGGATGAGGGCTGTTGCACCTGTTCCTACCCCGACTGCCGTTCTTAATCCTAGGAGTACAGCCAGGGTGAGGGTTACGGGCTCTCTCCTAAGTCTCCTTTTGCCTTCATATTCGTCTAGAAAAGATGAATCTGAATGATATATGAGTCTGGGGACCAGCTGGACTAACACACAAAAGTCGGCCGAAGCATTGAGGACCTCTAGAGAAATGCAAGGGGTCAATCCTGTGTTACATGCCCACCATCCATCCTGAGGAGGGAGGAGATATCCTGAGCCCTGTGGGAGGCTTGAATTGGTACAGAGATGTCGATGGGACGGGGGGGCGTCCCTACACATGTACCGTTTCCTGATACTGAAGACAAGGTCAATTTATTATTTCCTTCTTGTTTCCATCGACATTGATCTGAAGAGTTGACATTACTAAAATTAGAACTATATCCTATAGCATCATAATAAGGGGGAGGAGCAGCATAGCAAAGCCAACATGATTTGGTAGCCTCTGGATTTGTGGCATTTAGGACCCCAAAAGCCGCCTGGACCAATGAGAGCATTCGGTCTCGGGGGGCTCTGGGTTTGATTGTTATTTCTTTTAGTCCAGAAGTCTGGTTTCTTATCCCTGGTAGTATTGTGGGTGGGGCCAAGGGTAGCAGAGGGTGCCCAATCTCAGGATTGGGGCCCATAGGGACGGGAGTAGGGGTCTCGATCTTTAATTTGATGGTCATTAGGAGCCCATCATCATATTCTGCTTTGTAAAACCTTATACCCCATGAATGGCCACCTATCCAATTTTTGTTTTTCTTCCCAGGTTCACTAAAAGAAATTTTAAGGGGATGGCACCACGTTGAACATTCGGGCACATTGTCGTGATGAGTGTAGTTGGCCATTACCTTGATAAAATCCCAGCTAGAGGTGGGTTTCCAGTAGGTGTCCCCAGTGGTTTCACATCCCCAGCTCTTGCAATAGAAATGTTCTCTTCCCCCGCACTGATAATTCAAAGACCGGTGACGATGGAACCCAGGGCATACATAAAAGGAGAGGGCCCTGAGCATGATTCTCCGATCCTTGGTCGAACAACCTCCCCCCCCCCCCCCAGGGACTAATCCCCAGTCCCCGGCCGCTGATTCGGGGCAGTTTGTTGATCGTGATATCCCCCTACAACCCAGTTAGGGGGGGCTCCCAGGGCCAACTTACAAACATCGGGGAAGAGGTCTGGCCACCAGGTCCAAGGGGCAGCAGTATGGCTAACAGACCATATTACATCTCCAGTTTGGGAAATTACCTGCCAGGTTAAACGCTGGGGCAGGTGAGGACTAAAGTTACTCACAGCCAGTAGGGGTAATAAAGTCAGAGTTATGAGTCTGGTGAGCGCAGGAGCTTGAGCTTGAGCGGGTTGCTGGTCTTCTGGGCCCGCCATTCCGATGATGATGCAGACGCTGGCGCAGCTTTTACGTGTGAGGCGTGAATCCAAGCAGCGATGCCGTCTACCTTTACAGCCGTGGGGGTGGTGAGCAGGACGATGTATGGTCCTTTCCACCGAGGCTCTAGTGTCTGGGTTCGGTGTCGACGGACGTACACGAAATCTCCGACTTGGAAAGGATGAGCCTCTGCTGGTGTTCCGGGTCGGTAAGCCTCTGCCAGCTGGGACCACACCTCCTTTTGGACCAACTGGAGTCCCAATAGCCTTTGGTGCCCCCAACCGCGGGAAAATTTCTTCTAAGATCTTCTTGGTCACCATAGTAGCTGTCTCCTTTTCCGTTGGGAAAGCTTCTATCCATCCTGAGAAGGTATCTATGAAAACTTCTTCTAGGAAACTGCTTCCATCGGTAAACCAGGTAAAGTTGGCATCGGGGAGAGGCTGATCCATCAAGTCTGGCCTGCTACCGTGTGCTGCAGCCAATACTTCCTGACAATCATGGATGATGGTGGTGCCTTCTAGGTCGGGGTCAGGCAGCAAGGTGGCCGGGTTAAGTCCTGTGGCTGATGTAAACTTAATACGGTCTGAATTTAACAGCAGGGTTTGGTAATGAGTCATTCTGGCATTTGTTAGCCACCTGTCGGGTGGCTGACGAATCACACTTTCTAATGCATGGGGGGCTGTTATCGTTAAGTTCTGTCCCAAAGTCAATTTGTCAGCATCTTTGACCAAAGCGGCCACGGCGGCGATTATTTTTAAGCAGGCGGGCCATCCTGTTGCCACAGGATCCAATTTCTTTGATAGGTACGCAACCGGGCGATTCCAGGGGCCCAGTTTCTGAGTTAGTACTCCCTTTGCGATACCTTTATTCTCGGCCACGTACAGATGGAAAGGCTTAGTTACATCTGGTAGCCCCAAAGCCGGGGCTGATAGCAGGGCTCGTTTAATTTGGTCAAAAGCCCGTTGTTCTTTATCACCCCAAGCGAAAGGGATGCCGTTCTTGGTCAGGGGATACAAAGGGGCTGCTAATTCAGCAAACCCCGGAATCCATAGCCTACAGAATCCGGCCGTCCCCAAAAATGCCCTAACCTGTTTAGGACTCTTGGGGGCCGGTATGTGGGCAACGGTGTTTTTCCTGCTTTCCGAGAGCCATCTCTGTCCTTCTTTTAGCAAGTACCCCAGGTAACTGACCTGTCGTTGACATATTTGTGCTTTCTTTGCTGAAGCCCGATATCCCAGTGTCTCAAGTTCCGTTAATAGCCTTTCAGTCCCCCTGACGCAGTCTTCTTGGGTCTCTGCCGATAAAAGAAGATCATCAACATATTGAAGGAGAGTTACCTGTGGGTTGGACTCTCTATAGGATGCCAAATCCTGGTGTAGGGCCTCGTCGAAAATGGTGGGGGAGTTCTTGAATCCTTGGGGTAGGCGAGTCCAGGTCAGCTGGCCTGACATCCCCGACACTGGATCCTTCCATTCGAATGCAAAGTAAGGCTGGCTGAGAGAGGAGAGTCTCAGGCAGAAGAAAGCATCTTTAAGATCCAAAACAGTGTACCAAGTGTGCTGAGGTGGAAGAGTACTTAAGAGATTGTAGGGGTTGGGCACCGTGGGGTGGAGGTCCACTACTTGCTTATTCACCTCACATAGGTCTTGTACCGGCCGGTAATCATTAGTTCCTGGCTTTTTAACTGGTAAAAGAGGGGTATTCCATGCAGATTGGCACCTTACCAGGATCCCTAATTCCAGCAACCTTTGTATGTGAGGACGAATGCCATCCCGAGCTTCTTTGCTCATAGGGTACTGGCGGACTGTCACCGGGGTGGCGGTTGCTTTGAGTTCTACCACCACGGGGGGGCGATATTTTGCCATTCCCATACCGGCAGTTTCTGCCCAAGCCTGTGGAAACCTGGTCACCCAATCTTGCATATCAACTTGTGGAGGCGAGGGCACTTCATATAACCTATGTTCATCTTCCAGCTTCATAGTCAAAATTTGGAGTAATCTCCCTTTGTTGTCAGTTATGGTGGGTCCTTCTGGTTGGAAGTGGATCTGGGCCCCCATCTTAGAGAGTATGTCTCTGCCTAGCAGAGGGTATGGGCACTCAGGTATGACCAAGAATGAGTGGGTTACTTGTCCCATCCCAAGGTCTACTGTCCTTCGTGTGGTCCATGAGTACTGCTTATTTCCTGTAGCCCCCTGGACCCATGACCTTTTAGTTGAGAGGGGGCCTTTTGGGTGGAGGAGGACTGAGTGCTGAGCGCCGGTGTCTACCAAGAACTGGACGGGTTCCCCCTCCACTTTAAGAGTTACCCTGGGCTCGGGGAGAGGGTCCGAGCCCTGACTTCCCTAATCTTCCTCTTCCAGGGGTAAAATTTTGTCTCTGGTTGGTTTTCCCCCATTCTTCTTTTTAGGGCATTCTCTTACCCAGTGACCTTTTTCTTTACAGTAAGCACATTGATCCTTGTCTAATGGTCGCCTTCCTGTCCGCCCTTCCTGTCTATTCCTGTCTCTAATATTTCCTCCTCTGACTACAGTGGCCAGTATCTTACTCAAATTCCTCTCTTGCCGCTTGTCCCGCCTTAATTCACGGGCCTCTTGCTCCTTCTGCTTCCTTTCTTCCCTTTCCTCTTCTGTTTCCCTCTTATTACATACTTTATCTGCCTCTTTTACTAAGTCCTGAATTGAGAAACCTTGTAGGCCATCCAGCCTTTGTAACTTTTTTCTAATGTCAGGGGCCGCCTGGTCAATAAAGGCCATTGCTATGGTGGCCTTATGTTCCTCAGAAGTTGGATCATAAGGAGTGAACCGTCTAAAAGCCTCCATTAAGCATTCTAGGAACACGGTTGGCGACTCCTGGGGCCCCTGAGTTACCTCTCTTACCTTGGCCAAATTCGTGGGGCGCCTGGCTGCTCCATGGAGACCTGCCACCAGAGCCTGGCGATACATCTTCAGGTGCTCCTACCTTCTGGGGTATTGAAGTCCCAATTCGGCCTGACGAGTGGAAAACCGGCATCAATCTCGTTAGGCAACTGGGTAGGTTGCCCATTGGCGCCTAACACATTCTTTCTAGCCTCCAAGAGAACCCGTTGCCTTTCCTCAGTTGTGAGGAGAGTCTGGAGGAGCTGTTGACAATCGTCCCAGGTGGGTTGGTGGGAGAAGACAAGAGACTCTATTAAAGCAGTGAGAGCCTGTGGATTTTCAGAGAAAGTAGGGTTATGCATCTCCCAGTTATAAAGATCTGCAGAGGAAAAGGGCCAGTATTGGAGGGGCCTATTCCCGTGGTTATCGGGGGGGCCATATTCTCTAAGGGGTAGAGCGGTAGAATCCGGGGAAATAGCTCTCCGGCTTCTGGTGCCCGCCGAGGGACCCCCCCCCCCTGCCACAACAGGTGGCCCTATTGGTGCGGAGGGTTGTGGAGCTGGGGAATCGGGAGGCGGTATGGGGTCTAGGGCTGGAGGGTAAGGTGGTGGTGGGGGATCGAGGAGAAGCAGATCGGACTGCAAGTCTGGATATATCGCCTTCCGTGGGTCCGGGGCTTCAGATGACTTCTCGGCGTCCGGGGCTGGGCCTCGATCAGAAGGACTTGGGCCCCCCCACGAGCGGCGCCGGGGAGGTGGAGCATGAGCGCACGTGTTAGAGCGCGGCGACGGGTCTGGTTCCCTCGGCCCCGGGATTCGGCGAGCCCTGCTGCCGGGGGGCTGTAACACTCGGGGAGGGGTGGGCCCGCCGCCGACGACGCCGACGCCGCCGACGCCGGCGCCGCCGCCGCTGGCCAGCCGCCGAGACGATGACGACCGCGACGACCGCGACGACGCCCGCGACGACGACGACGGGGCCCCCCCGAGCCACCTTCCCCACCGGCCTTCCCAGCCGTCCCGGAGCCGGTCGCGGCGCACCGCCGCGGTGGAAATGCGCCCGGCGGCGGCCGGTCGCCGGCCGGGGGACGGTCCCCCGCCGGCCCCACCCCCGGCCCCGCCCGCCTACCCCCGCGACCCCCCCGCCCCCACCCGCCCGCGGAGACGCGGGGGGGAGAGGCGAGGGGCGGAGGGAGGGCGGGGGGAGGGGTTGGGAGGAACGGGGAGCGGGAAAGATCCGCCGGGCCGCCGGCACGGCCGGACCCGCCGCCAGGTTGAATCCTCCGGGCGGACTGCGCGGACCCCACCCATTTACCTCTTAACGGTTTCACGCCCTCTTGAACTCTCTCTTCAAAGTTCTTTTCAACTTTCCCTTACGGTACTTGTTGACTATCGGTCTCGTGCCGGTATTTAGCCTTAGATGGAGTTTACCACCCGCTTTGGGCTGCATTCCCAAGCAACCCGACTCCGGGAAGACCCGGGCCCGGCGCGCCGGGGGCCGCTACCGGCCTCACACCGTCCACGGGCTGGGCCCTAGACTTAACTTCGGTCCAGTGACTTAGAGTGAGAGAGAGAGGCGTCGTCATAGTTTGTCCCATTATCGTCCGTCAGGAGAAAGATAGAGCACAGGAGAACAATAAAATTTCAGAAGACACACATTAATATTGCCGCCGCGAGCTCGTTTTAAAACTGCAACCAACTCAGATTCAGATGGCAGTTTGTATATCCTGCCAGGACCGGTGAAGGGGAGACAAAATTTGTCTCTCCTTCCAGATGGACCACCAGGGCGTCCCCCAGGGTCCGTGGACACCAGCTATTGGCACGTCTGCCTAGCCAGGAGTCCAATACAGATTTCACAGCGAGCCGGTTCACACGGCTTCTTTCTGATGGCGGCTTACAGAGGACAGAAGACGAACAGACAGACAATTAGGCCTACCTGATACCTCCAACTCCCGAGGTTCCTGCGACCCGGGGCGAGTGGGGATCCCGGACGAGCCCCCAATCTATTAGACCTGAACGGTCTCCGAGGGATCCCAGCTCGCCCAAGAACCGCCAAGAGTCGAGAGTCGCTGCAACACGCAAGAGGTTTATTAGGAGCCGGTGCACCGGGGTTCCTTGGTCCTCACGCAGGAGGCCGAAGAGGAACCCCCCCCAAGCGGAATCACATACATTTTATAGCTTTCATTTTTCATTATGCAAAGTGTGGATATATCAAGGGTTTTTTTCTCATTGGTTTGTTTTGTTCCGGACCGGAGTGGGGACTTGGCTCTACTTCCTTGATTGGTTGGCTGTCGGATGCCTACTTTACATTTACCGGAGTGGGGTCTTGGCTCTAGTTCCTTGATTGGTTAGCTGTCGGATGCCTACTTTACATTTTCGTGTTTTTGTGGTGGGGGGTTGAGTCACATGAGTTATGGTTGGCTAGGGCGACCTTTAAACTCTGGCTTAATCATTCTTATCACCCGCCATACTGGTTTGCTCGAGGTTTCATCCCCCGCCATACTTGTTTGCTCGGAACGGTTTCTGCCCAGGGGGGACATTCCAGTATCTTATTGCCAGGCGAAAAAGCTTAAAGCTCAAAAGTATCGATAGGGAAGTAGGGGTGTAAGTATAGTTAAGGCCCTACAAAGCCATTTCGTAGCTGGCACTCTTGGAACATGACTTCCTTGGCAGGCAAGGATGCAGGGCAGGCAGGGCCGTGGATTCTGAGACAGGGATATACACTTGTCTGCATGACTCGGGCGAGAGCCAGCTATAGCCGTGCCGAGGAAAATCCTTTGATCTCCAGTTTGCTTGAGCACGCTTTGTGTCGTTCACCATCATGTCGGACGAAATATGCCAGTTTGCGAAAAATGGACGAAAGACATATCATTTTTCCCGGATCGTTAGGCAGAGCTGCTTATCTTCTCTTTGGAAAACAAGGATATAGAAAGTTTGTGCCGGTAACACGGCACCCAGGACTTCAGGTTCCCTCTTGGAAGCTCTTCGTTGTATGCGGGAAGAGAAGGCCTTGGCTTGCAGTCTGTGGCCATTGCAGGGGTCGGGCGGAGGAAACCTCGCCTTTGCCACCACCACGCTTCTTCACACGCATGGGGAGAACACACGCCCTGTGTCAGTCACTTGCCAGAAATACGTACCCGTCCAGGACCGTGTTCTCAGTGATACCTTCCTGTAAATGGGAGAGAGGAAGTTTGAATGGGGAAGCTCAGTCTTTGCAGGTCATCCGTACAGCTTGCTCCGTTGACGAGGACAGAGAGGATCTGTTCTTTTCTATTCCTTTCAAGTCCCTTTCCAGGAACACCTCAGAGTTCTTTGCAAAGGTCTTGTGCGAATGGCCTGAGGAAGAAGACACTGTGGGCTGCAGTATGTGGGCTGGCTGACCTTCCCCGCACGGTGCGCAGCTCCCTGTACTTGCACCTTGCCTTTGGGAAATGCATACATTCTGTGATGAGGAAGAGGCAAGGGGTGCAGCTCGCCGAATGTTTCTCCCACTTATTTGGAGATGAAAACAAAGAAGTTTTGCCATGAAACTCGAGAGAGGCTTATGATGTACAAGTGTACGCACAAAGGTAGAACCTTATCCTCCTGCCCCCAGGGACACGTTCCGTACCTTGTTGCAACAGAGGGAGTGAGGATTTGTTGAACCCGATAGTGGGAAACGGATATGTACATTGTGGAAGAAACGAGGCTTTCCTTCCCTGCAGTAGTGCGTGTGTGCTGCCACTGCGCCTTAGGCACCCAGTGCCTCGAGCGGCACTCTCGTCGGACTCCAAATAGCCCCATTACAGGAATGTAAATCACCACCCTTCCTACCCCGCCTTCACATACATTTTTCCCCCAAGGAAAAAACATCTCGGAGAGGTAGTCGAGTCTTACTGTGAGAAATAAGTGGCTGCAAACCTAGGGGGAAAGGCCGGGTTCACTCGACCGTCAGAAAACTCCTGCCCTGCACGTTGACTGAGAGCACTGCGTGTTCGATCCGTACCCAAGAGCACTTACGGTGCCTCGCTTTCTACCTTAGAGATCACGTCTCTCCAGGCTTCCTGAGGCACGTATTCCTTCCTGCGCCAAAGAAGCCCTGATAAGGGCGCCTTGGCAGGTATGACGGTCGTTTAAATTTCTTGTGCTTTGGGGCAGCTCTGCGTTCTTTGCACGATGAGAAGGCGCATCGCTTGTATAAACCTCTCTTCTCCAGTGTTGAGCAGACACATGAACACGCCCATAAGTCCTCGCTGTTACACCCCCCTTAAGTAATTCCTTCCCCACGTAGACACCCGAGGTGATTTCTATACCCCAGCAACCACGTGCCTCTGCGACATTTCCCATAAGCTGCCCAAACACACCCACGCACATTACAGAGACCAGGTTCCCTTTCCAGGCCGTGCGAAAGCCTTTCAGCCCTCTCGGATCTGGACTCCCCAACTACTGGCCTTGTTGATGTAACTGGAGAAAGGCTTATTCGCACGGCTCTGAAATGCTGAACAACTCCCTACTGCTCGTCGATACATACACCTCACCTAGGCCGTGGAGCCGTGAGTGATCCTTTCTACACCCGGCTCTTCCATATGCCATACATGTCCTCCGTGGAAAGAAGCGTTGCTCTCCAGAGAGGGAAGCCGTACTCGCTTGCCGGGTGGGCACAGGAAGCTCAGGCACAACTCGAAGATCCCCGAGCAAGTGCAATATTCCTGGTGCCTGCGGCAAGCCATTTCGTAGCTGGCACTCTTGGAACATGACTTCCTTGGCAGGCAAGGATGCAGGGCAGGCAGGGCCGTGGATTCTGAGACAGGGATATACACTTGTCTGCATGACTCGGGCGAGAGCCAGCTATAACCGTGCCGAGGAAAATCCTTTGATCTCCAGTTTGCTTGAGCACGCTTTGTGTCGTTCACCATCATGTTGGACGAAATATGCCAGTTTGCGAAAAATGGACGAAAGACATATCTTTTTTCCCGGATCGTTAGGCAGAGCTGCTTCTCCTCTCCTAGTCAAACTAGGATATAGAAAGTTTGTGCCGGTAACACGGCACCCAGGGCTTCAGGTTCCCTCTTGGAAGCTCTTCGTTGTATGCGGGAAGAGAAGGCTATGGCTTGCACTCTGTGGCCATTGCAGGGGTCGGGCGGACGAAACCTCACCTTTGCCACCACCACGCTTGTTCACACGCATGGGGAGAACACACGCCCTGTGTCAGTCACTTGCCAGAAATACGTACCCGTCCAGGACCGTGTTCTCAGTGATACCTTCCTGTAAATGGGAGAGAGGAAGTTTGAATGGGGAAGCTCAGTCTTTGCAGGTCATCCGTACAGCTTGCTCCGTTGACGAGGACAGAGAGGATCTGTTCTTTTCTATTCCTTTCAAGTCCCTTTCCAGGAACACCTCAGAGTTCTTTGCAAAGGTCTTGTGTGAATGGCCTGAGGAAGAAGACACTGTGGGCTGCAGTATGTGGGCTGGCTGACCTTCCCCGCACGGTGCGCAGCTCCCTGTACTTGCACCTTGCCTTTGGGAAATGCATACATTCTGTGATGAGGAAGAGGCAAGGGGTGCAGCTCGCCGCATGTTTCTCCCACTTATTTGGAGATGAAAACAAAGAAGTTTTGCCATGAAACTCGAGAGAGGCTTATGATGTACAAGTGTACGCACAAAGGTAGAACCTTATCCTCCTGCCCCCAGGGACACGTTCCGTACCTTGTTGCAACAGAGGGAGTGAGGATTTGTTGAACCCGATAGTGGGAAACGGATATGTACATTGTGGAAGAAACGAGGCTTTCCTTCCCTGCAGTAGTGCGTGTGTGCTGCCACTGCGCCTTAGGCACCCAGTGCCTCGAGCGGCACTCTCGTCGGACTCCAAATAGCCCCATTACAGGAATGTAAATCACCACCCTTCCTACCCCGCCTTCACATACATTTTTCCCCCAAGGAAAAAACATCTCGGAGAGGTAGTCGAGTCTTACTGTGAGAAATAAGTGGCTGCAAACCTAGGGGGAAAGGCCGGGTTCACTCGACCCTCAGAAAACTCCTGCCCTGCACGTTGACTGAGAGCACTGCGTGTTCGATCCGTACCCAAGAGCACTTACGGTGCCTCGCTTTCTACCTTAGAGATCACGTCTCTCCAGGATTCCTGAGGCACGTATTCCTTCCTGCGCCAAAGAAGCCCTGATAAGGGCGCCTTGGCAGGTATGACGGTCGTTTAAATTTCTTGTGCTTTGGGGCAGCTCTGCGTTCTTTGCACGATGAGAAGGCGCATCGCTTGTATAAACCTCTCGTCTCCAGTGTTGAGCAGACACATGAACACGCCCATACGTCCTCGCTGTTACACCCCCCTTAAGTAATTCCTTCCCCACGTAGACACCCGAGGTGATTTCTATACCCCAGCAACCACGTGCCTCTGCGACATTTCCCATAAGCTGCCCAAACACACCCACGCACATTACAGAGACCAGGTTCCCTTTCCAGGCCGTGCGAAAGCCTTTCAGCCCTCTCGGATCTGGACTCCCCAACTACTGGCCTTGTTGATGTAACTGGAGAAAGGCTTATTCGCACGGCTCTGAAATGCTGAACAACTCCCTACTGCTCGTCGATACATACACCTCACCTAGGCCGTGGAGCCGTGAGTGATCCTTTCTACACCCGGCTCTTCCATATGCCATACATGTCCTCCGTGGAAAGAAGCGTTGCTCTCCAGAGAGGGAAGCCGTACTCGCTTGCCGGGTGGGCACAGGGAGCTCAGGCACAACTCGAAGATCCCCGAGCAAGTGCAATATTCCTGGTGCCTGCGGCAAGCCATTTCGTAGCTGGCACTCTTGGAACATGACTTCCTTGGCAGGCAAGGATGCAGGGCAGGCAGGGCCGTGGATTCTGAGACAGGGATATACACTTGTCTGCATGACTCGGGCGAGAGCCAGCTATAACCGTGCCGAGGAAAATCCTTTGATCTCCAGTTTGCTTGAGCACGCTTTGTGTCGTTCACCATCATGTCGGACGAAATATGCCAGTTTGCGAAAAATGGACGAAAGACATATCATTTTTCCCGGATCGTTAGGCAGAGCTGCTTATCTTCTCTTAGGAAAACAAGGATATAGAAAGTTTGTGCCGGTAACACGGCACCCAGGACTTCAGGTTCCCTCTTGGAAGCTCTTCGTTGTATGCGGGAAGAGAAGGCCTTGGCTTGCAGTCTGTGGCCATTGCAGGGGTCGGGCGGAGGAAACCTCGCCTTTGCCACCACCACGCTTCTTCACACGCATGGGGAGAACACACGCCCTGTGTCAGTCACTTGCCAGAAATACGTACCCGTCCAGGACCGTGTTCTCAGTGATACCTTCCTGTAAATGGGAGAGAGGAAGTTTGAATGGGGAAGCTCAGTCTTTGCAGGTCATCCGTACAGCTTGCTCCGTTGACGAGGACAGAGAGGATCTGTTCTTTTCTATTCCTTTCAAGTCCCTTTCCAGGAACACCTCAGAGTTCTTTGCAAAGGTCTTGTGCGAATGGCCTGAGGAAGAAGACACTGTGGGCTGCAGTATGTGGGCTGGCTGACCTTCCCCGCACGGTGCGCAGCTCCCTGTACTTGCACCTTGCCTTTGGGAAATGCATACATTCTGTGATGAGGAAGAGGCAAGGGGTGCAGCTCGCCGAATGTTTCTCCCACTTATTTGGAGATGAAAACAAAGAAGTTTTGCCATGAAACTCGAGAGAGGCTTATGATGTACAAGTGTACGCACAAAGGTAGAACCTTATCCTCCTGCCCCCAGGGACACGTTCCGTACCTTGTTGCAACAGAGGGAGTGAGGATTTGTTGAACCCGATAGTGGGAAACGGATATGTACATTGTGGAAGAAACGAGGCTTTCCTTCCCTGCAGTAGTGCGTGTGTGCTGCCACTGCGCCTTAGGCACCCAGTGCCTCGAGCGGCACTCTCGTCGGACTCCAAATAGCCCCATTACAGGAATGTAAATCACCACCCTTCCTACCCCGCCTTCACATACATTTTTCCCCCAAGGAAAAAACATCTCGGAGAGGTAGTCGAGTCTTACTGTGAGAAATAAGTGGCTGCAAACCTAGGGGGAAAGGCCGGGTTCACTCGACCGTCAGAAAACTCCTGCCCTGCACGTTGACTGAGAGCACTGCGTGTTCGATCCGTACCCAAGAGCACTTACGGTGCCTCGCTTTCTACCTTAGAGATCACGTCTCTCCAGGCTTCCTGAGGCACGTATTCCTTCCTGCGCCAAAGAAGCCCTGATAAGGGCGCCTTGGCAGGTATGACGGTCGTTTAAATTTCTTGTGCTTTGGGGCAGCTCTGCGTTCTTTGCACGATGAGAAGGCGCATCGCTTGTATAAACCTCTCGTCTCCAGTGTTGAGCAGACACATGAACACGCCCATACGTCCTCGCTGTTACACCCCCCTTAAGTAATTCCTTCCCCACGTAGACACCCGAGGTGATTTCTATACCCCAGCAACCACGTGCCTCTGCGACATTTCCCATAAGCTGCCCAAACACACCCACGCACATTACAGAGACCAGGTTCCCTTTCCAGGCCGTGCGAAAGCCTTTCAGCCCTCTCGGATCTGGACTCCCCAACTACTGGCCTTGTTGATGTAACTGGAGAAAGGCTTATTCGCACGGCTCTGAAATGCTGAACAACTCCCTACTGCTCGTCGATACATACACCTCACCTAGGCCGTGGAGCCGTGAGTGATCCTTTCTACACCCGGCTCTTCCATATGCCATACATGTCCTCCGTGGAAAGAAGCGTTGCTCTCCAGAGAGGGAAGCCGTACTCGCTTGCCGGGTGGGCACAGGGAGCTCAGGCACAACTCGACGATCCCCGAGCAAGTGCAATATTCCTGGTGCCTGCGGCAAGCCATTTCGTAGCTGGCACTCTTGGAACATGACTTCCTTGGCAGGCAAGGATGCAGGGCAGGCAGGGCCGTGGATTCTGAGACAGGGATATACACTTGTCTGCATGACTCGGGCGAGAGCCAGCTATAACCGTGCCGAGGAAAATCCTTTGATCTCCAGTTTGCTTGAGCACGCTTTGTGTCGTTCACCATCATGTCGGACGAAATATGCCAGTTTGCGAAAAATGGACGAAAGACATATCTTTTTTCCCGGATCGTTAGGCAGAGCTGCTTATCTTCTCTTAGGAAAACAAGGATATAGAAAGTTTGTGCCGGTAACACGGCACCCAGGACTTCAGGTTCCCTCTTGGAAGCTCTTCGTTGTATGCGGGAAGAGAAGGCCTTGGCTTGCAGTCTGTGGCCATTGCAGGGGTCGGGCGGAGGAAACCTCGCCTTTGCCACCACCACGCTTCTTCACACGCATGGGGAGAACACACGCCCTGTGTCAGTCACTTGCCAGAAATACGTACCCGTCCAGGACCGTGTTCTCAGTGATACCTTCCTGTAAATGGGAGAGAGGAAGTTTGAATGGGGAAGCTCAGTCTTTGCAGGTCATCCGTACAGCTTGCTCCGTTGACGAGGACAGAGAGGATCTGTTCTTTTCTATTCCTTTCAAGTCCCTTTCCAGGAACACCTCAGAGTTCTTTGCAAAGGTCTTGTGCGAATGGCCTGAGGAAGAAGACACTGTGGGCTGCAGTATGTGGGCTGGCTGACCTTCCCCGCACGGTGCGCAGCTCCCTGTACTTGCACCTTGCCTTTGGGAAATGCATACATTCTGTGATGAGGAAGAGGCAAGGGGTGCAGCTCGCCGAATGTTTCTCCCACTTATTTGGAGATGAAAACAAAGAAGTTTTGCCATGAAACTCGAGAGAGGCTTATGATGTACAAGTGTACGCACAAAGGTAGAACCTTATCCTCCTGCCCCCAGGGACACGTTCCGTACCTTGTTGCAACAGAGGGAGTGAGGATTTGTTGAACCCGATAGTGGGAAACGGATATGTACATTGTGGAAGAAACGAGGCTTTCCTTCCCTGCAGTAGTGCGTGTGTGCTGCCACTGCGCCTTAGGCACCCAGTGCCTCGAGCGGCACTCTCGTCGGACTCCAAATAGCCCCATTACAGGAATGTAAATCACCACCCTTCCTACCCCGCCTTCACATACATTTTTCCCCCAAGGAAAAAACATCTCGGAGAGGTAGTCGAGTCTTACTGTGAGAAATAAGTGGCTGCAAACCTAGGGGGAAAGGCCGGGTTCACTCGACCGTCAGATAACTCCTGCCCTGCACGTTGACTGAGAGCACTGCGTGTTCGATCCGTACCCAAGAGCACTTACGGTGCCTCGCTTTCTACCTTAGAGATCACGTCTCTCCAGGCTTCCTGAGGCACGTATTCCTTCCTGCGCCAAAGAAGCCCTGATAAGGGCGCCTTGGCAGGTATGACGGTCGTTTAAATTTCTTGTGCTTTGGGGCAGCTCTGCGTTCTTTGCACGATGAGAAGGCGCATCGCTTGTATAAACCTCTCGTCTCCAGTGTTGAGCAGACACATGAACACGCCCATACGTCCTCGCTGTTACACCCCCCTTAAGTAATTCCTTCCCCACGTAGACACCCGAGGTGATTTCTATACCCCAGCAACCACGTGCCTCTGCGACATTTCCCATAAGCTGCCCAAACACACCCACGCACATTACAGAGACCAGGTTCCCTTTCCAGGCCGTGCGAAAGCCTTTCAGCCCTCTCGGATCTGGACTCCCCAACTACTGGCCTTGTTGATGTAACTGGAGAAAGGCTTATTCGCACGGCTCTGAAATGCTGAACAACTCCCTACTGCTCGTCGATACATACACCTCACCTAGGCCGTGGAGCCGTGAGTGATCCTTTCTACACCCGGCTCTTCCATATACCATACATGTCCTCCGTGGAAAGAAGCGTTGCTCTCCAGAGAGGGAAGCCGTACTCGCTTGCCGGGTGGGCACAGGGAGCTCAGGCACAACTCGAAGATCCCCGAGCAAGTGCAATATTCCTGGTGCCTGCGGCAAGCCATTTCGTAGCTGGCACTCTTGGAACATGACTTCCTTGGCAGGCAAGGATGCAGGGCAGGCAGGGCCGTGGATTCTGAGACAGGGATATACACTTGTCTGCATGACTCGGGCGAGAGCCAGCTATAACCGTGCCGAGGAAAATCCTTTGATCTCCAGTTTGCTTGAGCACGCTTTGTGTCGTTCACCATCATGTCGGACGAAATATGCCAGTTTGCGAAAAATGGACGAAAGACATATCATTTTTCCCGGATCGTTAGGCAGAGCTGCTTATCTTCTCTTAGGAAAACAAGGATATAGAAAGTTTGTGCCGGTAACACGGCACCCAGGACTTCAGGTTCCCTCTTGGAAGCTCTTCGTTGTATGCGGGAAGAGAAGGCCTTGGCTTGCAGTCTGTGGCCATTGCAGGGGTCGGGCGGAGGAAACCTCGCCTTTGCCACCACCACGCTTCTTCACACGCATGGGGAGAACACACGCCCTGTGTCAGTCACTTGCCAGAAATATGTACCCGTCCAGGACCGTGTTCTCAGTGATACCTTCCTGTAAATGGGAGAGAGGAAGTTTGAATGGGGAAGCTCAGTCTTTGCAGGTCATCCGTACAGCTTGCTCCGTTGACGAGGACAGAGAGGATCTGTTCTTTTCTATTCCTTTCAAGTCCCTTTCCAGGAACACCTCAGAGTTCTTTGCAAAGGTCTTGTGCGAATGGCCTGAGGAAGAAGACACTGTGGGCTGCAGTATGTGGGCTGGCTGACCTTCCCCGCACGGTGCGCAGCTCCCTGTACTTGCACCTTGCCTTTGGGAAATGCATACATTCTGTGATGAGGAAGAGGCAAGGGGTGCGGCTCGCCGAATGTTTCTCCCACTTATTTGGAGATGAAAACAAAGAAGTTTTGCCATGAAACTCGAGAGAGGCTTATGATGTACAAGTGTACGCACAAAGGTAGAACCTTATCCTCCTGCCCCCAGGGACACGTTCCGTACCTTGTTGCAACAGAGGGAGTGAGGATTTGTTGAACCCGATAGTGGGAAACGGATATGTACACTGTGGAAGAAACGAGGCTTTCCTTCCCTGCAGTAGTGCGTGTGTGCTGCCACTGCGCCTTAGGCACCCAGTGCCTCGAGCGGCACTCTCGTCGGACTCCAAATAGCCCCATTACAGGAATGTAAATCACCACCCTTCCTACCCCGCCTTCACATACATTTTTCCCCCAAGGAAAAAACATCTCGGAGAGGTAGTCGAGTCTTACTGTGAGAAATAAGTGGCTGCAAACCTAGGGGGAAAGGCCGGGTTCACTCGACCGTCAGAAAACTCCTGCCCTGCACGTTGACTGAGAGCACTGCGTGTTCGATCCGTACCCAAGAGCACTTACGGTGCCTCGCTTTCTACCTTAGAGATCACGTCTCTCCAGGCTTCCTGAGGCACGTATTCCTTCCTGCGCCAAAGAAGCCCTGATAAGGGCGCCTTGGCAGGTATGACGGTCGTTTAAATTTCTTGTGCTTTGGGGCAGCTCTGCGTTCTTTGCACGATGAGAAGGCGCATCGCTTGTATAAACCTCTCGTCTCCAGTGTTGAGCAGACACATGAACACGCCCATACGTCCTCGCTGTTACACCCCCCTTAAGTAATTCCTTCCCCACGTAGACACCCGAGGTGATTTCTATACCCCAGCAACCACGTGCCTCTGCGACATTTCCCATAAGCTGCCCAAACACACCCACGCACATTACAGAGACCAGGTTCCCTTTCCAGGCCGTGCGAAAGCCTTTCAGCCCTCTCGGATCTGGACTCCCCAACTACTGGCCTTGTTGATGTAACTGGAGAAAGGCTTATTCGCACGGCTCTGAAATGCTGAACAACTCCCTACTGCTCGTCGATACATACACCTCACCTAGGCCGTGGAGCCGTGAGTGATCCTTTCTACACCCGGCTCTTCCATATGCCATACATGTCCTCCGTGGAAAGAAGCGTTGCTCTCCAGAGAGGGAAGCCGTACTCGCTTGCCGGGTGGGCACAGGGAGCTCAGGCACAACTCGAAGATCCCCGAGCAAGTGCAATAATCCTGGTGCCTGCGGCAAGCCTTTTCGTAGCTGGCACTCTTGGAACATGACTTCCTTGGCAGGCAAGGATGCAGGGCAGGCAGGGCCGTGGATTCTGAGACAGGGATATACACTTGTCTGCATGACTCGGGCGAGAGCCAGCTATAACCGTGCCGAGGAAAATCCTTTGATCTCCAGTTTGCTTGAGCACGCTTTGTGTCGTTCACCATCATGTCGGACGAAATATGCCAGTTTGCGAAAAATGGACGAAAGACATATCATTTTTCCCGGATCGTTAGGCAGAGCTGCTTATCTTCTCTTAGGAAAACAAGGATATAGAAAGTTTGTGCCGGTAACACGGCACCCAGGACTTCAGGTTCCCTCTTGGAAGCTCTTCGTTGTATGCGGGAAGAGAAGGCCTTGGCTTGCAGTCTGTGGCCATTGCAGGGGTCGGGCGGAGGAAACCTCGCCTTTGCCACCACCACGCTTCTTCACACGCATGGGGAGAACACACGCCCTGTGTCAGTCACTTGCCAGAAATACGTACCCGTCCAGGACCGTGTTCTCAGTGATACCTTCCTGTAAATGGGAGAGAGGAAGTTTGAATGGGGAAGCTCAGTCTTTGCAGGTCATCCGTACAGCTTGCTCCGTTGACGAGGACAGAGAGGATCTGTTCTTTTCTATTCCTTTCAAGTCCCTTTCCAGGAACACCTCAGAGTTCTTTGCAAAGGTCTTGTGCGAATGGCCTGAGGAAGAAGACACTGTGGGCTGCAGTATGTGGGCTGGCTGACCTTCCCCGCACGGTGCGCAGCTCCCTGTACTTGCACCTTGCCTTTGGGAAATGCATACATTCTGTGATGAGGAAGAGGCAAGGGGTGCAGCTCGCCGAATGTTTCTCCCACTTATTTGGAGATGAAAACAAAGAAGTTTTGCCATGAAACTCGAGAGAGGCTTATGATGTACAAGTGTACGCACAAAGGTAGAACCTTATCCTCCTGCCCCCAGGGACACGTTCCGTACCTTGTCGCAACAGAGGGAGTGAGGATTTGTTGAACCCGATAGTGGGAAACGGATATGTACATTGTGGAAGAAACGAGGCTTTCCTTCCCTGCAGTAGTGCGTGTGTGCTGCCACTGCGCCTTAGGCACCCAGTGCCTCGAGCGGCACTCTCGTCGGACTCCAAATAGGCCCATTACAGGAATGTAAATCACCACACTTCCTACCCCGCCTTCACATACATTTTTCCCCCAAGGAAAAAACATCTCGGAGAGGTAGTCGAGTCTTACTGTGAGAAATAAGTGGCTGCAAACCTAGGGGGAAAGGCCGGGTTCACTCGACCGTCAGAAAACTCCTGCCCTGCACGTTGACTGAGAGCACTGCGTGTTCGATCCGTACCCAAGAGCACTTACGGTGCCTCGCTTTCTACCTTAGAGATCACGTCTCTCCAGGCTTCCTGAGGCACGTATTCCTTCCTGCGCCAAAGAAGCCCTGATAAGGGCGCCTTGGCAGGTATGACGGTCGTTTAAATTTCTTGTGCTTTGGGGCAGCTCTGCGTTCTTTGCACGATGAGAAGGCGCATCGCTTGTATAAACCTCTCGTCTCCAGTGTTGAGCAGACACATGAACACGCCCATACGTCCTCGCTGTTACACCCCCCTTAAGTAATTCCTTCCCCACGTAGACACCCGAGGTGATTTCTATACCCCAGCAACCACGTGCCTCTGCGACATTTCCCATAAGCTGCCCAAACACACCCACGCACATTACAGAGACCAGGTTCCCTTTCCAGGCCGTGCGAAAGCCTTTCAGCCCTCTCGGATCTGGACTCCCCAACTACTGGCCTTGTTGATGTAACTGGAGAAAGACTTATTCGCACGGCTCTGAAATGCTGAACAACTCCCTACTGCTCGTCGATACATACACCTCACCTAGGCCGTGGAGCCGTGAGTGATCCTTTCTACACCCGGCTCTTCCATATGCCATACATGTCCTCCGTGGAAAGAAGCGTTGCTCTCCAGAGAGGGAAGCCGTACTCGCTTGCCGGGTGGGCACAGGGAGCTCAGGCACAACTCGACGATCCCCGAGCAAGTGCAATATTCCTGGTGCCTGCGGCAAGCCATTTCGTAGCTGGCACTCTTGGAACATGACTTCCTTGGCAGGCAAGGATGCAGGGCAGGCAGGGCCGTGGATTCTGAGACAGGGATATACACTTGTCTGCATGACTCGGGCGAGAGCCAGCTATAACCGTGCCGAGGAAAATCCTTTGATCTCCAGTTTGCTTGAGCACGCTTTGTGTCGTTCACCATCATGTCGGACGAAATATGCCAGTTTGCGAAAAATGGACGAAAGACATATCTTTTTTCCAGGATCGTTAGGCAGAGCTGCTTATCTTCTCTTAGGAAAACAAGGATATAGAAAGTTTGTGCCGGTAACACGGCACCCAGGACTTCAGGTTCCCTCTTGGAAGCTCTTCGTTGTATGCGGGAAGAGAAGGCCTTGGCTTGCAGTCTGTGGCCATTGCAGGGGTCGGGCGGAGGAAACCTCGCCTTTGTCACCACCACGCTTCTTCACACGCATGGGGAGAACACACGCCCTGTGTCAGTCACTTGCCAGAAATACGTACCCGTCCAGGACCCTGTTCTCAGTGATACCTTCCTGTAAATGGGAGAGAGGAAGTTTGAATGGGGAAGCTCAGTCTTTGCAGGTCATCCGTACAGCTTGCTCCGTTGACGAGGACAGAGAGGATCTGTTCTTTTCTATTCCTTTCAAGTCCCTTTCCAGGAACACCTCAGAGTTCTTTGCAAAGGTCTTGTGCGAATGGCCTGAGAAAGAAGACACTGTGGGCTGCAGTATGTGGGCTGGCTGACCTTCCCCGCACGGTGCGCAGCTCCCTGTACTTGCACCTTGCCTTTGGGAAATGCATACATTCTGTGATGAGGAAGAGGCAAGGGGTGCAGCTCGCCGAATGTTTCTCCCACTTATTTGGAGATGAAAACAAAGAAGTTTTGCCATGAAACTCGAGAGAGGCTTATGATGTACAAGTGTACGCACAAAGGTAGAACCTTATCCTCCTGCCCCCAGGGACACGTTCCGTACCTTGTTGCAACAGAGGGAGTGAGGATTTGTTGAACCCGATAGTGGGAAACGGATATGTACATTGTGGAAGAAACGAGGCTTTCCTTCCCTGCAGTAGTGCGTGTGTGCTGCCACTGCGCCTTAGGCACCCAGTGCCTCGAGCGGCACTCTCGTCGGACTCCAAATAGCCCCATTACAGGAATGTAAATCACAACACTTCCTACCCTGCCTTCACATACATTTTTCCCCCAAGGAAAAAACATCTCGGAGAGGTAGTCGAGTCTTACTGTGAGAAATAAGTGGCTGCAAACCTAGGGGGAAAGGCCGGGTTCACTCGACCGTCAGAAAACTCCTGCCCTGCACGTTGACTGAGAGCACTGCGTGTTCGATCCGTACCCAGGAGCACTTACGGTGCCTCGCTTTCTACCTTAGAGATCACGTCTCTCCAGGCTTCCTGAGGCACGTATTCCTTCCTGCGCCAAAGAAGCCCTGATAAGGGCCCCTTGGCAGGTATGACGGTCGTTTAAATTTCTTGTGCTTTGGGGCAGCTCTGCGTTCTTTGCACGATGAGAAGGCGCATCGCTTGTATAAACCTCTCGTCTCCAGTGTTGAGCAGACACATGAACACGCCCATACGTCCTCGCTGTTACACGCCCCTTAAGTAATTCCTTCCCCACGTAGACACCCGAGGTGATTTCTATACCCCAGCAACCACGTGCCTCTGCGACATTTCCCATAAGCTGCCCAAACACACCCACGCACATTACAGAGACCAGGTTCCCTTTCCAGGCCGTGCGAAAGCCTTTCAGCCCTCTCGGATCTGGACTCCCCAACTACTGGCCTTGTTGATGTAACTGGAGAAAGGCTTATTCGCACGGCTCTGAAATGCTGAACAACTCCCTACTGCTCGTCGATACATACACCTCACCTAGGCCGTGGAGCCGTGAGTGATCCTTTCTACACCCGGCTCTTCCATATGCCATACATGTCCTCCGTGGAAAGAAGCGTTGCTCTCCAGAGAGGGAAGCCGTACTCGCTTGCCGGGTGGGCACAGGGAGCTCAGGCACAACTCGACGATCCCCGAGCAAGTGCAATATTCCTGGTGCCTGCGGCAAGCCATTTCGTAGCTGGCACTCTTGGAACATGACTTCCTTGGCAGGCAAGGATGCAGGGCAGGCAGGGCCGTGGATTCTGAGACAGGGATATACACTTGTCTGCATGACTCGGGCGAGAGCCAGCTATAACCGTGCCGAGGAAAATCCTTTGATCTCCAGTTTGCTTGAGCACGCTTTGTGTCGTTCACCATCATGTCGGACGAAATATGCCAGTTTGCGAAAAATGGACGAAAGACATATCTTTTTTCCCGGATCGTTAGGCAGAGCTGCTTATCTTCTCTTAGGAAAACAAGGATATAGAAAGTTTGTGCCGGTAACACGGCACCCAGGACTTCAGGTTCCCTCTTGGAAGCTCTTCGTTGTATGCGGGAAGAGAAGGCCTTGGCTTGCAGTCTGCGGCCATTGCAGGGGTCGGGCGGAGGAAACCTCGCCTTTGCCACCACCACGCTTCTTCACACGCATGGGGAGAACACACGCCCTGTGTCAGTCACTTGCCAGAAATACGTACCCGTCCAGGACCGTGTTCTCAGTGATACCTTCCTGTAAATGGGAGAGAGGAAGTTTGAATGGGGAAGCTCAGTCTTTGCAGGTCATCCGTACAGCTTGCTCCGTTGACGAGGACAGAGAGGATCTGTTCTTTTCTATTCCTTTCAAGTCCCTTTCCAGGAACACCTCAGAGTTCTTTGCAAAGGTCTTGTGCGAATGGCCTGAGGAAGAAGACACTGTGGGCTGCAGTATGTGGGCTGGCTGACCTTCCCCGCACGGTGCGCAGCTCCCTGTACTTGCACCTTGCCTTTGGGAAATGCATACATTCTGTGATGAGGAAGAGGCAAGGGGTGCAGCTCGCCGAATGTTTCTCCCACTTATTTGGAGATGAAAACAAAGAAGTTTTGCCATGAAACTCGAGAGAGGCTTATGATGTACAAGTGTACGCACAAAGGTAGAACCTTATCCTCCTGCCCCCAGGGACACGTTCCGTACCTTGTTGCAACAGAGGGAGTGAGGATTTGTTGAACCCGATAGTGGGAAACGGATATGTACACTGTGGAAGAAACGAGGCTTTCCTTCCCTGCAGTAGTGCGTGTGTGCTGCCACTGCGCCTTAGGCACCCAGTGCCTCGAGCGGCACTCTCGTCGGACTCCAAATAGCCCCATTACAGGAATGTAAATCACCACACTTCCTACCCCGCCTTCACATACATTTTTCCCCCAAGGAAAAAACATCTCGGAGAGGTAGTCGAGTCTTACTGTGAGAAATAAGTGGCTGCAAACCTAGGGGGAAAGGCCGGGTTCACTCGACCGTCAGAAAACTCCTGCCCTGCACGTTGACTGAGAGCACTGCGTGTTCGATCCGTACCCAAGAGCACTTACGGTGCCTCGCTTTCTACCTTAGAGATCACGTCTCTCCAGGCTTCCTGAGGCACGTATTCCTTCCTGCGCCAAAGAAGCCCTGATAAGGGCGCCTTGGCAGGTATGACGGTCGTTTAAATTTCTTGTGCTTTGGGGCAGCTCTGCGTTCTTTGCACGATGAGAAGGCGCATCGCTTGTATAAACCTCTCGTCTCCAGTGTTGAGCAGACACATGAACACCCCCATACGTCCTCGCTGTTACACGCCCCTTAAGTAATTCCTTCCCCACGTAGACACCCGAGGTGATTTCTATACCCCAGCAACCACGTGCCTCTGCGACATTTCCCATAAGCTGCCCAAACACACCCACGCACATTACAGAGACCAGGTTCCCTTTCCAGGCCGTGCGAAAGCCTTTCAGCCCTCTCGGATCTGGACTCCCCAACTACTGGCCTTGTTGATGTAACTGGAGAAAGGCTTATTCGCACGGCTCTGAAATGCTGAACAACTCCCTACTGCTCGTCGATACATACACCTCACCTAGGCCGTGGAGCCGTGAGTGATCCTTTCTACACCCGGCTCTTCCATATGCCATACATGTCCTCCGTGGAAAGAAGCGTTGCTCTCCAGAGAGGGAAGCCGTACTCGCTTGCCGGGTGGGCACAGGGAGCTCAGGCACAACTCGACGATCCCCGAGCAAGTGCAATATTCCTGGTGCCTGCGGCAAGCCATTTCGTAGCTGGCACTCTTGGAACATGACTTCCTTGGCAGGCAAGGATGCAGGGCAGGCAGGGCCGTGGATTCTGAGACAGGGATATACACTTGTCTGCATGACTCGGGCGAGAGCCAGCTATAACCGTGCCGAGGAAAATCCTTTGATCTCCAGGTTGCTTGAGCACGCTTTGTGTCGTTCACCATCATGTCGGACGAAATATGCCAGTTTGCGAAAAATGGACGAAAGACATATGTTTTTTCCCGGATCGTTAGGCAGAGCTGCTTATCTTCTCTTAGGAAAACAAGGATATAGAAAGTTTGTGCCGGTAACACGGCACCCAGGACTTCAGGTTCCCTCTTGGAAGCTCTTCGTTGTATGCGGGAAGAGAAGGCCTTGGCTTGCAGTCTGTGGCCATTGCAGGGGTCGGGCGGAGGAAACCTCGCCTTTGCCACCACCACGCTTCTTCACACGCATGGGGAGAACACACGCCCTGTGTCAGTCACTTGCCAGAAATACGTACCCGTCCAGGACCGTTTTCTCAGTGATACCTTCCTGTAAATGGGAGAGAGGAAGTTTGAATGGGGAAGCTCAGTCTTTGCAGGTCATCCGTACAGCTTGCTCCGTTGACGAGGACAGAGAGGATCTGTTCTTTTCTATTCCCTTCAAGTCCCTTTCCAGGAACACCTCAGAGTTCTTTGCAAAGGTCTTGTGCGAATGGCCTGAGGAAGAAGACACTGTGGGCTGCAGTATGTGGGCTGGCTGACCTTCCCCGCACGGTGCGCAGCTCCCTGTACTTGCACCTTGCCTTTGGGAAATGCATACATTCTGTGATGAGGAAGAGGCAAGGGGTGCAGCTCGCCGAATGTTTCTCCCACTTATTTGGAGATGAAAACAAAGAAGTTTTGCCATGAAACTCGAGAGAGGCTTATGATGTACAAGTGTACGCACAAAGGTAGAACCTTATCCTCCTGCCCCCAGGGACACGTTCCGTACCTTGTTGCAACAGAGGGAGTGAGGATTTGTTGAACCCGATAGTGGGAAATGGATATGTACACTGTGGAAGAAAGGAGGCTTTCCTTCCCTGCAGTAGTGCGTGTGTGCTGCCACTGCGCCTTAGGCACCCAGTGCCTCGAGCGGCACTCTCGTCGGACTCCAAATAGCCCCATTACAGGAATGTAAATCACCACACTTCCTACCCCGCCTTCACATACATTTTTCCCCCAAGGAAAAAACATCTCGGAGAGGTAGTCGAGTCTTACTGTGAGAAATAAGTGGCTGCAAACCTAGGGGGAAAGGCCGGGTTCACTCGACCGTCAGAAAACTCCTGCCCTGCACGTTGACTGAGAGCACTGCCTGTTCGATCCGTACCCAAGAGCACTTACGGTGCCTCGCTTTCTACCTTAGAGATCACGTCTCTCCAGGCTTCCTGAGGCACGTATTCCTTCCTGCGCCAAAGAAGCCCTGATAAGGGCGCCTTGGCAGGTATGACGGTCGTTTAAATTTCTTGTGCTTTGGGGCAGCTCTGCGTTCTTTGCACGATGAGAAGGCGCATCGCTTGTATAAATCTCTCGTCTCCAGTGTTGAGCAGACACATGAACACGCCCATACGTCCTCGCTGTTACACGCCCGTTAAGTAATTCCTTCCCCACGTAGACACCCGAGGTGATTTCTATACCCCAGCAACCACGTGCCTCTGCGACATTTCCCATAAGCTGCCCAAACACACCCACGCACATTACAGAGACCAGGTTCCCTTTCCAGGCCGTGCGAAAGCCTCTCAGCCCTCTCGGATCTGGACTCCCCAACTACTGGCCTTGTTGATGTAACTGGAGAAAGGCTTATTCGCACGGCTCTGAAATGCTGAACAACTCCCTACTGCTCGTCGATACATACACCTCACCTAGGCCGTGGAGCCGTGAGTGATCCTTTCTACACCCGGCTCTTCCATATGCCATACATGTCCTCCGTGGAAAGAAGCGTTGCTCTCCAGAGAGGGAAGCCGTACTCGCTTGCCGGGTGGGCACAGGGAGCTCAGGCACAACTCGAAGATCCCCGAGCAAGTGCAATATTCCTGGTGCCTGCGGCAAGCCATTTCGTAGCTGGCACTCTTGGAACATGACTTCCTTGGCAGGCAAGGATGCAGGGCAGGCAGGGCCGTGGATTCTGAGACAGGGATATACACTTGTCTGCATGACTCGGGCGAGAGCCAGCTATAACCGTGCCGAGGAAAATCCTTTGATCTCCAGTTTGCTTGAGCACGCTTTGTGTCGTTCACCATCATGTCGGACGAAATATGCCAGTTTGCGAAAAATGGACGAAAGACATATCTTTTTTCCCGGATCGTTAGGCAGAGCTGCTTATCTTCTCTTAGGAAAACAAGGATATAGAAAGTTTGTGCCGGTAACACGGCACCCAGGACTTCAGGTTCCCTCTTGGAAGCTCTTCGTTGTATGCGGGAAGAGAAGGCCTTGGCTTGCAGTCTGTGGCCATTGCAGGGGTCGGGCGGAGGAAACCTCGCCTTTGCCACCACCACGCTTCTTCACACGCATGGGGAGAACACACGCCCTGTGTCAGTCACTTGCCAGAAATACGTACCCGTCCAGGACCGTGTTCTCAGTGATACCTTCCTGTAAATGGGAGAGAGGAAGTTTGAATGGGGAAGCTCAGTCTTTGCAGGTCATCCGTACAGCTTGCTCCGTTGACGAGGACAGAGAGGATCTGTTCTTTTCTATTCCTTTCAAGTCCCTTTCCAGGAACACCTCAGAGTTCTTTGCAAAGGTCTTGTGCGAATGGCCTGAGGAAGAAGACACTGTGGGCTGCAGTATGTGGGCTGGCTGACCTTCCCCGCACGGTGCGCAGCTCCCTGTACTTGCACCTTGCCTTTGGGAAATGCATACATTCTGTGATGAGGAAGAGGCAAGGGGTGCAGCTCGCCGAATGTTTCTCCCACTTATTTGGAGATGAAAACAAAGAAGTTTTGCCATGAAACTCGAGAGAGGCTTATGATGTACAAGTGTACGCACAAAGGTAGAACCTTATCCTCCTGCCCCCAGGGACACGTTCCGTACCTTGTTGCAACAGAGGGAGTGAGGATTTGTTGAACCCGATAGTGGGAAACGGATATGTACATTGTGGAAGAAACGAGGCTTTCCTTCCCTGCAGTAGTGCGTGTGTGCTGCCACTGCGCCTTAGGCACCCAGTGCCTCGAGCGGCACTCTCGTCGGACTCCAAATAGCCCCATTACAGGAATGTAAATCACCACCCTTCCTACCCCGCCTTCACATACATTTTTCCCCCAAGGAAAAAACATCTCGGAGAGGTAGTCGAGTCTTACTGTGAGAAATAAGTGGCTGCAAACCTAGGGGGAAAGGCCGGGTTCACTCGACCGTCAGAAAACTCCTGCCCTGCACGTTGACTGAGAGCACTGCGTGTTCGATCCGTACCCAAGAGCACTTACGGTGCCTCGCTTTCTACCTTAGAGATCACGTCTCTCCAGGCTTCCTGAGGCACGTATTCCTTCCTGCGCCAAAGAAGCCCTGATAAGGGCGCCTTGGCAGGTATGACGGTCGTTTAAATTTCTTGTGCTTTGGGGCAGCTCTGCGTTCTTTGCACGATGAGAAGGCGCATCGCTTGTATAAACCTCTCGTCTCCAGTGTTGAGCAGACACATGAACACGCCCATACGTCCTCGCTGTTACACCCCCCTTAAGTAATTCCTTCCCCACGTAGACACCCGAGGTGATTTCTATACCCCAGCAACCACGTGCCTCTGCGACATTTCCCATAAGCTGCCCAAACACACCCACGCACATTACAGAGACCAGGTTCCCTTTCCAGGCCGTGCGAAAGCCTTTCAGCCCTCTCGGATCTGGACTCCCCAACTACTGGCCTTGTTGATGTAACTGGAGAAAGGCTTATTCGCACGGCTCTGAAATGCTGAACAACTCCCTACTGCTCGTCGATACATACACCTCACCTAGGCCGTGGAGCCGTGAGTGATCCTTTCTACACCCGGCTCTTCCATATGCCATACATGTCCTCCGTGGAAAGAAGCGTTGCTCTCCAGAGAGGGAAGCCGTACTCGCTTGCCGGGTGGGCACAGGGAGCTCAGGCACAACTCGACGATCCCCGAGCAAGTGCAATATTCCTGGTGCCTGCGGCAAGCCATTTCGTAGCTGGCACTCTTGGAACATGACTTCCTTGGCAGGCAAGGATGCAGGGCAGGCAGGGCCGTGGATTCTGAGACAGGGATATACACTTGTCTGCATGACTCGGGCGAGAGCCAGCTATAACCGTGCCGAGGAAAATCCTTTGATCTCCAGGTTGCTTGAGCACGCTTTGTGTCGTTCACCATCATGTCGGACGAAATATGCCAGTTTGCGAAAAATGGACGAAAGACATATGTTTTTTCCCGGATCGTTAGGCAGAGCTGCTTATCTTCTCTTAGGAAAACAAGGATATAGAAAGTTTGTGCCGGTAACACGGCACCCAGGACTTCAGGTTCCCTCTTGGAAGCTCTTCGTTGTATGCGGGAAGAGAAGGCCTTGGCTTGCAGTCTGTGGCCATTGCAGGGGTCGGGCGGAGGAAACCTCGCCTTTGCCACCACCACGCTTCTTCACACGCATGGGGAGAACACACGCCCTGTGTCAGTCACTTGCCAGAAATACGTACCCGTCCAGGACCATGTTCTCAGTGATACCTTCCTGTAAATGGGAGAGAGGAAGTTTGAATGGGGAAGCTCAGTCTTTGCAGGTCATCCGTACAGCTTGCTCCGTTGACGAGGACAGAGAGGATCTGTTCTTTTCTATTCCCTTCAAGTCCCTTTCCAGGAACACCTCAGAGTTCTTTGCAAAGGTCTTGTGCGAATGGCCTGAGGAAGAAGACACTGTGGGCTGCAGTATGTGGGCTGGCTGACCTTCCCCGCACGGTGCGCAGCTCCCTGTACTTGCACCTTGCCTTTGGGAAATGCACACATTCTGTGATGAGGAAGAGGCAAGGGGTGCAGCTCGCCGAATGTTTCTCCCACTTATTTGGAGATGAAAACAAAGAAGTTTTGCCATGAAACTCGAGAGAGGCTTATGATGTACAAGTGTACGCACAAAGGTAGAACCTTATCCTCCTGCCCCCAGGGACACGTTCCGTACCTTGTTGCAACAGAGGGAGTGAGGATTTGTTGAACCCGATAGTGGGAAACGGATATGTACATTGTGGAAGAAACGAGGCTTTCCTTCCCTGCAGTAGTGCGTGTGTGCTGCCACTGCACCTTAGGCACCCAGTGCTTCGAGCGGCACTCTCGTCGGACTCCAAATAGCCCCATTACAGGAATGTAAATCACCACCCTTCCTACCCCGCCTTCACATACATTTGTCCCCCAAGGAAAAAACATCTCGGAGAGGTAGTCGAGTCTTACTGTGAGAAATAAGTGGCTGCAAACCTAGGGGGAAAGGCCGGGTTCACTCGACCGTCAGAAAACTCCTGCCCTGCACGTTGACTGAGAGCACTGCGTGTTCGATCCGTACCCAGGAGCACTTACGGTGCCTCGCTTTCTACCTTAGAGATCACGTCTCTCCAGGCTTCCTGAGGCACGTATTCCTTCCTGCGCCAAAGAAGCCCTGATAAGGGCGCCTTGGCAGGTATGACGGTCGTTTAAATTTCTTGTGCTTTGGGGCAGCTCTGCGTTCTTTGCACGATGAGAAGGCGCATCGCTTGTATAAACCTCTCGTCTCCAGTGTTGAGCAGACACATGAACACGCCCATACGTCCTCGCTGTTACACCCCCCTTAAGTAATTCCTTCCCCACGTAGACACCCGAGGTGATTTCTATACCCCAGCAACCACGTGCCTCTGCGACATTTCCCATAAGCTGCCCAAACACACCCACGCACATTACAGAGACCAGGTTCCCTTTCCAGGCCGTGCGAAAGCCTTTCAGCCCTCTCGGATCTGGACTCCCCAACTACTGGCCTTGTTGATGTAACTGGAGAAAGGCTTATTCGCACGGCTCTGAAATGCTGAACAACTCCCTACTGCTCGTCGATACATACACCTCACCTAGGCCGTGGAGCCGTGAGTGATCCTTTCTACACCCGGCTCTTCCATATGCCATACATGTCCTCCGTGGAAAGAAGCGTTGCTCTCCAGAGAGGGAAGCCGTACTCGCTTGCCGGGTGGGCACAGGGAGCTCAGGCACAACTCGACGATCCCCGAGCAAGTGCAATATTCCTGGTGCCTGCGGCAAGCCATTTCGTAGCTGGCACTCTTGGAACATGACTTCCTTGGCAGGCAAGGATGCAGGGCAGGCAGGGCCGTGGATTCTGAGACAGGGATATACACTTGTCTGCATGACTCGGGCGAGAGCCAGCTATAACCGTGCCGAGGAAAATCCTTTGATCTCCAGGTTGCTTGAGCACGCTTTGTGTCGTTCACCATCATGTCGGACGAAATATGCCAGTTTGCGAAAAATGGACGAAAGACATATGTTTTTTCCCGGATCGTTAGGCAGAGCTGCTTATCTTCTCTTAGGAAAACAAGGATATAGAAAGTTTGTGCCGGTAACACGGCACCCAGGACTTCAGGTTCCCTCTTGGAAGCTCTTCGTTGTATGCGGGAAGAGAAGGCCTTGGCTTGCAGTCTGTGGCCATTGCAGGGGTCGGGCGGAGGAAACCTCGCCTTTGCCACCACCACGCTTCTTCACACGCATGGGGAGAACACACGCCCTGTGTCAGTCACTTGCCAGAAATACGTACCCGTCCAGGACCGTGTTCTCAGTGATACCTTCCTGTAAATGGGAGAGAGGAAGTTTGAATGGGGAAGCTCAGTCTTTGCAGGTCATCCGTACAGCTTGCTCCGTTGACGAGGACAGAGAGGATCTGTTCTTTTCTATTCCCTTCAAGTCCCTTTCCAGGAACAACTCAGAGTTCTTTGCAAAGGTCTTGTGCGAATGGCCTGAGGAAGAAGACACTGTGGGCTGCAGTATGTGGGCTGGCTGACCTTCCCCGCACGGTGCGCAGCTCCCTGTACTTGCACCTTGCCTTTGGGAAATGCACACATTCTGTGATGAGGAAGAGGCAAGGGGTGCAGCTCGCCGAATGTTTCTCCCACTTATTTGGAGATGAAAACAAAGAAGTTTTGCCATGAAACTCGAGAGAGGCTTATGATGTACAAGTGTACGCACAAAGGTAGAACCTTATCCTCCTGCCCCCAGGGACACGTTCCGTACCTTGTTGCAACAGAGGGAGTGAGGATTTGTTGAACCCGATAGTGGGAAACGGATATGTACATTGTGGAAGAAACGAGGCTTTCCTTCCCTGCAGTAGTGCGTGTGTGCTGCCACTGCACCTTAGGCACCCAGTGCTTCGAGCGGCACTCTCGTCGGACTCCAAATAGCCCCATTACAGGAATGTAAATCACCACCCTTCCTACCCCGCCTTCACATACATTTGTCCCCCAAGGAAAAAACATCTCGGAGAGGTAGTCGAGTCTTACTGTGAGAAATAAGTGGCTGCAAACCTAGGGGGAAAGGCCGGGTTCACTCGACCGTCAGAAAACTCCTGCCCTGCACGTTGACTGAGAGCACTGCGTGTTCGATCCGTACCCAGGAGCACTTACGGTGCCTCGCTTTCTACCTTAGAGATCACGTCTCTCCAGGCTTCCTGAGGCACGTATTCCTTCCTGCGCCAAAGAAGCCCTGATAAGGGCGCCTTGGCAGGTATGACGGTCGTTTAAATTTCTTGTGCTTTGGGGCAGCTCTGCGTTCTTTGCACGATGAGAAGGCGCATCGCTTGTATAAACCTCTCGTCTCCAGTGTTGAGCAGACACATGAACACGCCCATACGTCCTCGCTGTTACACCCCCCTTAAGTAATTCCTTCCCCACGTAGACACCCGAGGTGATTTCTATACCCCAGCAACCACGTGCCTCTGCGACATTTCCCATAAGCTGCCCAAACACACCCACGCACATTACAGAGACCAGGTTCCCTTTCCAGGCCGTGCGAAAGCCTTTCAGCCCTCTCGGATCTGGACTCCCCAACTACTGGCCTTGTTGATGTAACTGGAGAAAGGCTTATTCGCACGGCTCTGAAATGCTGAACAACTCCCTACTGCTCGTCGATACATACACCTCACCTAGGCCGTGGAGCCGTGAGTGATCCTTTCTACACCCGGCTCTTCCATATGCCATACATGTCCTCCGTGGAAAGAAGCGTTGCTCTCCAGAGAGGGAAGCCGTACTCGCTTGCCGGGTGGGCACAGGGAGCTCAGGCACAACTCGAAGATCCCCGAGCAAGTGCAATATTCCTGGTGCCTGCGGCAAGCCATTTCGTAGCTGGCACTCTTGGAACATGACTTCCTTGGCAGGCAAGGATGCAGGGCAGGCAGGGCCGTGGATTCTGAGACAGGGATATACACTTGTCTGCATGACTCGGGCGAGAGCCAGCTATAACCGTGCCGAGGAAAATCCTTTGATCTCCAGTTTGCTTGAGCACGCCTTGTGTCGTTCACCATCATGTCGGACGAAATATGCCAGTTTGCGAAAAATGGACGAAAGACATATCATTTTTCCCGGATCGTTAGGCAGAGCTGCTTATCTTCTCTTAGGAAAACAAGGATATAGAAAGTTTGTGCCGGTAACACGGCACCCAGGACTTCAGGTTCCCTCTTGGAAGCTCTTCGTTGTATGCGGGAAGAGAAGGCCTTGGCTTGCAGTCTGTGGCCATTGCAGGGGTCGGGCGGAGGAAACCTCGCCTTTGCCACCACCACGCTTCTTCACACGCATGGGGAGAACACACGCCCTGTGTCAGTCACTTGCCAGAAATACGTACCCGTCCAGGACCGTGTTCTCAGTGATACCTTCCTGTAAATGGGAGAGAGGAAGTTTGAATGGGGAAGCTCAGTCTTTGCAGGTCATCCGTACAGCTTGCTCCGTTGACGAGGACAGAGAGGATCTGTTCTTTTCTATTCCTTTCAAGTCCCTTTCCAGGAACACCTCAGAGTTCTTTGCAAAGGTCTTGTGCGAATGGCCTGAGGAAGAAGACACTGTGGGCTGCAGTATGTGGGCTGGCTGACCTTCCCCGCACGGTGCGCAGCTCCCTGTACTTGCACCTTGCCTTTGGGAAATGCATACATTCTGTGATGAGGAAGAGGCAAGGGGTGCAGCTCGCCGAATGTTTCTCCCACTTATTTGGAGATGAAAACAAAGACGTTTTGCCATGAAATTCGAGAGAGGCTTATGATGTACAAGTGTACGCACAAAGGTAGAACCTTATCCTCCTGCCCCCAGGGACACGTTCCGTACCTTGTTGCAACAGAGGGAGGGAGGATTTGTTGAACCCGATAGTGGGAAATGGATATGTACACTGTGGAAGAAACGAGGCTTTCCTTCCCTGCAGTAGTGCGTGTGTGCTGCCACTGCGCCTTAGGCACCCAGTGCCTCGAGCGGCACTCTCGTCGGACTCCAAATAGCCCCATTACAGGAATGTAAATCACCACCCTTCCTACCCCGCCTTCACATACATTTTTCCCCCAAGGAAAAAACATCTCGGAGAGGTAGTCGAGTCTTACTGTGAGAAATAAGTGGCTGCAAACCTAGGGGGAAAGGCCGGGTTCACTCGACCGTCAGAAAACTCCTGCCCTGCACGTTGACTGAGAGCACTGCGTGTTCGATCCGTACCCAAGAGCACTTACGGTGCCTCGCTTTCTACCTTAGAGATCACGTCTCTCCAGGCTTCCTGAGGCACGTATTCCTTCCTGCGCCAAAGAAGCCCTGATAAGGGCGCCTTGGCAGGTATGACGGTCGTTTAAATTTCTTGTGCTTTGGGGCAGCTCTGCGTTCTTTGCACGATGAGAAGGCGCATCGCTTGTATAAACCTCTCGTCTCCAGTGTTGAGCAGACACATGAACACGCCCATACGTCCTCGCTGTTACACGCCCCTTAAGTAATTGCTTCCCCACGTAGACACCCGAGGTGATTTCTATACCCCAGCAACCACGTGCCTCTGCGACATTTCCCATAAGCTGCCCAAACACACCCACGGACATTACAGAGACCAGGTTCCCTTTCCAGGCCGTGCGAAAGCCTTTCAGCCCTCTCGGATCTGGACTCCCCAACTACTGGCCTTGTTGATGTAACTGGAGAAAGGCTTATTCGCACGGCTCTGAAATGCTGAACAACTCCCTACTGCTCGTCGATACATACACCTCACCTAGGCCGTGGAGCCGTGAGTGATCCTTTCTACACCCGGCTCTTCCATATGCCATACATGTCCTCCGTGGAAAGAAGCGTTGCTCTCCAGAGAGGGAAGCCGTACTCGCTTGCCGGGTGGGCACAGGGAGCTCAGGCACAACTCGACGATCCCCGAGCAAGTGCAATATTCCTGGTGCCTGCGGCAAGCCATTTCGTAGCTGGCACTCTTGGAACATGACTTCCTTGGCAGGCAAGGATGCAGGGCAGGCAGGGCCGTGGATTCTGAGACAGGGATATACACTTGTCTGCATGACTCGGGCGAGAGCCAGCTATAACCGTGCCGAGGAAAATCCTTTGATCTCCAGTTTGCTTGAGCACGCCTTGTGTCGTTCACCATCATGTCGGACGAAATATGCCAGTTTGCGAAAAATGGACGAAAGACATATCATTTTTCCCGGATCGTTAGGCAGAGCTGCTTATCTTCTCTTAGGAAAACAAGGATATAGAAAGTTTGTGCCGGTAACACGGCACCCAGGACTTCAGGTTCCCTCTTGGAAGCTCTTCGTTGTATGCGGGAAGAGAAGGCCTTGGCTTGCAGTCTGTGGCCATTGCAGGGGTCGGGCGGAGGAAACCTCGCCTTTGCCACCACCACGCTTCTTCACACGCATGGGGAGAACACACGCCCTGTGTCAGTCACTTGCCAGAAATACGTACCCGTCCAGGACCGTGTTCTCAGTGATACCTTCTTGTAAATGGGAGAGAGGAAGTTTGAATGGGGAAGCTCAGTCTTTGCAGGTCATCCGTACAGCTTGCTCCGTTGAAGAGGACAGAGAGGATCTGTTCTTTTCTATTCCTTTCAAGTCCCTTTCCAGGAACACCTCAGAGTTCTTTGCAAAGGTCTTGTGCGAATGGCCTGAGGAAGAAGACACTGTGGGCTGCAGTATGTGGGCTGGCTGACCTTCCCCGCACGGTGCGCAGCTCCCTGTACTTGCACCTTGCCTTTGGGAAATGCACACATTCTGTGATGAGGAAGAGGCAAGGGGTGCAGCTCGCCGAATGTTTCTCCCACTTATTTGGAGATGAAAACAAAGAAGTTTTGCCATGAAACTCGAGAGAGGCTTATGATGTACAAGTGTACGCACAAAGGTAGAACCTTATCCTCCTGCCCCCAGGGACACGTTCCGTACCTTGTTGCAACAGAGGGAGTGAGGATTTGTTGAACCCGATAGTGGGAAACGGATATGTACATTGTGGAAGAAACGAGGCTTTCCTTCCCTGCAGTAGTGCGTGTGTGCTGCCACTGCGCCTTAGGCACCCAGTGCCTCGAGCGGCACTCTCGTCGGACTCCAAATAGCCCCATTACAGGAATGTAAATCACCACCCTTCCTACCCCGCCTTCACATACATTTTTCCCCCAAGGAAAAAACATCTCGGAGAGGTAGTCGAGTCTTACTGTGAGAAATAAGTGGCTGCAAACCTAGGGGGAAAGGCCGGGTTCACTCGACCGTCAGAAAACTCCTGCCCTGCACGTTGACTGAGAGCACTGCGTGTTCGATCCGTACCCAAGAGCACTTACGGTGCCTCGCTTTCTACCTTAGAGATCACGTCTCTCCAGGCTTCCTGAGGCACGTATTCCTTCCTGCGCCAAAGAAGCCCTGATAAGGGCGCCTTGGCAGGTATGACGGTCGTTTAAATTTCTTGTGCTTTGGGGCAGCTCTGCGTTCTTTGCACGATGAGAAGGCGCATCGCTTGTATAAACCTCTCGTCTCCAGTGTTGAGCAGACACATGAACACGCCCATACGTCCTCGCTGTTACACCCCCCTTAAGTAATTCCTTCCCCACGTAGACACCCGAGGTGATTTCTATACCCCAGCAACCACGTGCCTCTGCGACATTTCCCATAAGCTGCCCCAACACACCCACGCACATTACAGAGACCAGGTTCCCTTTCCAGGCCGTGCGAAAGCCTTTCAGCCCTCTCGGATCTGGACTCCCCAACTACTGGCCTTGTTGATGTAACTGGAGAAAGGCTTATTCGCACGGCTCTGAAATGCTGAACAACTCCCTACTGCTCGTCGATACATACACCTCACCTAGGCCGTGGAGCCGTGAGTGATCCTTTCTACACCCGGCTCTTCCATATGCCATACATGTCCTCCGTGGAAAGAAGCGTTGCTCTCCAGAGAGGGAAGCCGTACTCGCTTGCCGGGTGGGCACAGGGAGCTCAGGCACAACTCGACGATCCCCGAGCAAGTGCAATATTCCTGGTGCCTGCGGCAAGCCATTTCGTAGCTGGCACTCTTGGAACATGACTTCCTTGGCAGGCAAGGATGCAGGGCAGGCAGGGCCGTGGATTCTGAGACAGGGATATACACTTGTCTGCATGACTCGGGCGAGAGCCAGCTATAACCGTGCCGAGGAAAATCCTTTGATCTCCAGTTTGCTTGAGCACGCTTTGTGTCGTTCACCATCATGTCGGACGAAATATGCCAGTTTGCGAAAAATGGACGAAAGACATATCTTTTTTCCCGGATCGTTAGGCAGAGCTGCTTATCTTCTCTTAGGAAAACAAGGATATAGAAAATTTGTGCCGGTAACACGGCACCCAGGACTTCAGGTTCCCTCTTGGAAGCTCTTCGTTGTATGCGGGAAGAGAAGGCCTTGGCTTGCAGTCTGTGGCCATTGCAGGGGTCGGGCGGAGGAAACCTCGCCTTTGCCACCACCACGCTTCTTCACACGCATGGGGAGAACACACGCCCTGTGTCAGTCACTTGCCAGAAATACGTACCCGTCCAGGACCGTGTTCTCAGTGATACCTTCCTGTAAATGGGAGAGAGGAAGTTTGAATGGGGAAGCTCAGTCTTTGCAGGTCATCCGTACAGCTTGCTCCGTTGACGAGGACAGAGAGGATCTGTTCTTTTCTATTCCTTTCAAGTCCCTTTCCAGGAACACCTCAGAGTTCTTTGCAAAGGTCTTGTGCGAATGGCCTGAGGAAGAAGACACTGTGGGCTGCAGTATGTGGGCTGGCTGACCTTCCCCGCACGGTGCGCAGCTCCCTGTACTTGCACCTTACCTTTGGGAAATGCATACATTCTGTGATGAGGAAGAGGCAAGGGGTGCGGCTCGCCGAATGTTTCTCCCACTTATTTGGAGATGAAAACAAAGAAGTTTTGCCATGAAACTCGAGAGAGGCTTATGATGTACAAGTGTACGCACAAAGGTAGAACCTTATCCTCCTGCCCCCAGGGACACGTTCCGTACCTTGTCGCAACAGAGGGAGTGAGGATTTGTTGAACCCGATAGTGGGAAACGGATATGTACATTGTGGAAGAAACGAGGCTTTCCTTCCCTGCAGTAGTGCGTGTGTGCTGCCACTGCGCCTTAGGCACCCAGTGCCTCGAGCGGCACTCTCGTCGGACTCCAAATAGCCCCATTACAGGAATGTAAATCACCACCCTTCCTACCCCGCCTTCACATACATTTTTCCCCCAAGGAAAAAACATCTCGGAGAGGTAGTCGAGTCTTACTGTGAGAAATAAGTGGCTGCAAACCTAGGGGGAAAGGCCGGGTTCACTCGACCGTCAGAAAACTCCTGCCCTGCACGTTGACTGAGAGCACTGCGTGTTCGATCCGTACCCAAGAGCACTTACGGTGCCTCGCTTTCTACCTTAGAGATCACGTCTCTCCAGGCTTCCTGAGGCACGTATTCCTTCCTGCGCCAAAGAAGCCCTGATAAGGGCGCCTTGGCAGGTATGACGGTCGTTTAAATTTCTTGTGCTTTGGGGCAGCTCTGCGTTCTTTGCACGATGAGAAGGCGCATCGCTTGTATAAACCTCTCGTCTCCAGTGTTGAGCAGACACATGAACACGCCCATACGTCCTCGCTGTTACACCCCCCTTAAGTAATTCCTTCCCCACGTAGACACCCGAGGTGATTTCTATACCCCAGCAACCACGTGCCTCTGCGACATTTCCCATAAGCTGCCCAAACACACCCACGGACATTACAGAGACCAGGTTCCCTTTCCAGGCCGTGCGAAAGCCTTTCAGCCCTCTCGGATCTGGACTCCCCAACTACTGGCCTTGTTGATGTAACTGGAGAAAGGCTTATTCGCACGGCTCTGAAATGCTGAACAACTCCCTACTGCTCGTCGATACATACACCTCACCTAGGCCGTGGAGCCGTGAGTGATCCTTTCTACACCCGGCTCTTCCATATGCCATACATGTCCTCCGTGGAAAGAAGCGTTGCTCTCCAGAGAGGGAAGCCGTACTCGCTTGCCGGGTGGGCACAGGGAGCTCAGGCACAACTCGACGATCCCCGAGCAAGTGCAATATTCCTGGTGCCTGCGGCAAGCCATTTCGTAGCTGGCACTCTTGGAACATGACTTCCTTGGCAGGCAAGGATGCAGGGCAGGCAGGGCCGTGGATTCTGAGACAGGGATATACACTTGTCTGCATGACTCGGGCGAGAGCCAGCTATAACCGTGCCGAGGAAAATCCTTTGATCTCCAGTTTGCTTGAGCACGCCTTGTGTCGTTCACCATCATGTCGGACGAAATATGCCAGTTTGCGAAAAATGGACGAAAGACATATCATTTTTCCCGGATCGTTAGGCAGAGCTGCTTATCTTCTCTTAGGAAAACAAGGATATAGAAAGTTTGTGCCGGTAACACGGCACCCAGGACTTCAGGTTCCCTCTTGGAAGCTCTTCGTTGTATGCGGGAAGAGAAGGCCTTGGCTTGCAGTCTGTGGCCATTGCAGGGGTCGGGCGGAGGAAACCTCGCCTTTGCCACCACCACGCTTCTTCACACGCATGGGGAGAACACACGCCCTGTGTCAGTCACTTGCCAGAAATACGTACCCGTCCAGGACCGTGTTCTCAGTGATACCTTCCTGTAAATGGGAGAGAGGAAGTTTGAATGGGGAAGTTCAGTCTTTGCAGGTCATCCGTACAGCTTGCTCCGTTGACGAGGACAGAGAGGATCTGTTCTTTTCTATTCCTTTCAAGTCCCTTTCCAGGAACACCTCAGAGTTCTTTGCAAAGGTCTTGTGCGAATGGCCTGAGGAAGAAGACACTGTGGGCTGCAGTATGTGGGCTGGCTGACCTTCCCCGCACGGTGCGCAGCTCCCTGTACTTGCACCTTGCCTTTGGGAAATGCATACATTCTGTGATGAGGAAGAGGCAAGGGGTGCAGCTCGCCGAATGTTTCTCCCACTTATTTGGAGATGAAAACAAAGAAGTTTTGCCATGAAACTCGAGAGAGGCTTATGATGTACAAGTGTACGCACAAAGGTAGAACCTTATCCTCCTGCCCCCAGGGACACGTTCCGTACCTTGTTGCAACAGAGGGAGTGAGGATTTGTTGAACCCGATAGTGGGAAACGGATATGTACATTGTGGAAGAAACGAGGCTTTCCTTCCCTGCAGTAGTGCGTGTGTGCTGCCAATGCACCTTAGGCACCCAGTGCTTCGAGCGGCACTCTCGTCGGACTCCAAATAGCCCCATTACAGGAATGTAAATCACCACCCTTCCTACCCCGCCTTCACATACATTTTTCCCCCAAGGAAAAAACATCTCGGAGAGGTAGTCGAGTCTTACTGTGAGAAATAAGTGGCTGCAAACCTAGGGGGAAAGGCCGGGTTCACTCGACCGTCAGAAAACTCCTGCCCTGCACGTTGACTGAGAGCACTGCGTGTTCGATCCGTACCCAGGAGCACTTACGGTGCCTCGCTTTCTACCTTAGAGATCACGTCTCTCCAGGCTTCCTGAGGCACGTATTCCTTCCTGCGCCAAAGAAGCCCTGATAAGGGCGCCTTGGCAGGTATGACGGTCGTTTAAATTTCTTGTGCTTTGGGGCAGCTCTGCGTTCTTTGCACGATGAGAAGGCGCATCGCTTGTATAAACCTCTCGTCTCCAGTGTTGAGCAGACACATGAACACGCCCATACGTCCTCGCTGTTACACCCCCCTTAAGTAATTCCTTCCCCACGTAGACACCCGAGGTGATTTCTATACCCCAGCAACCACGTGCCTCTGCGACATTTCCCATAAGCTGCCCAAACACACCCACGCACATTACAGAGACCAGGTTCCCTTTCCAGGCCGTGCGAAAGCCTTTCAGCCCTCTCGGATCTGGACTCCCCAACTACTGGCCTTGTTGATGTAACTGGAGAAAGGCTTATTCGCACGGCTCTGAAATGCTGAACAACTCCCTACTGCTCGTCGATACATACACCTCACCTAGGCCGGAGCCGTGAGTGATCCTTTCTACACCCGCCTCTTCCATATGCCAATACATGTCCTCCGTGGAAAGAAGCGTTGCTCTCCAGAGAGGGAAGCCGTACTCGCTTGCCCGGGTGGGCACAGGGAGCTCAGGCACAACTCGAAGATCCCCGAGCAAGTGCAATATTCCTGGTGCCTGCGGCAAGCCATTTCGTAGCTGGCACTCTTGGAACATGACTTCCTTGGCAGGCAAGGGATGCAGGGCAGGCAGGGCCGTGGATTCTGAGACAGGGATATACACTTGTCTGCATGACTCGGGCGAGAGCCAGCTATAACCGTGCCGAGGAAAATCCTTTGATCTCCAGTTTGCTTGAGCACGGCCTTGTGTCGTTCACCATCATGTCGGACGAAATATGCCAGTTTGCGAAAAATGGACGAAAGACATATCATTTTTTTCCGGATCGTTAGGCAGAGCTGCTTATCTTCTCTTAGGAAAACAAGGATATAGAAAGTTTGTGCCGGTAACACGGCACCCAGGACTTCAGGTTCCCTCTTGGAAGCTCTTCGTTGTATGCGGGAAGAGAAGGCCTTGGCTTGCAGTCTGTGGCCATTGCAGGGGTCGGGCGGAGGAAACCTCGCCTTTGCCACCACCACGCTTCTTCACACGCATGGGGAGAACACACGCCCTGTGTCAGTCACTTGCCAGAAATACGTACCCGTCCAGGACCGTGTCTCAGTGATACCTCTGTAAATGGGAGAGAGGAAGTTTGAATGGGGAAGCTCAGTCTTTGCAGGTCATCCGTACAGCTTGCTCCGTTGACGAGGACAGAGAGGATCTGTTCTTTTCTATTCCTTTCAAGTCCCTTTCCAGGAACACCTCAGAGTTCTTTGCAAAGGTCTTGTGCGAATGGCCTGAGGAAGAAGACACTGTGGGCTGCAGTATGTGGGCTGGCTGACCTTCCCCGCACGGTGCGCAGCTCCCTGTACTTGCACCTTGCCTTTGGGAAATGCATACATTCTGTGATGAGGAAGAGCAAGGGGTGCAGCCTCGCCGAATGTTTCTCCCACTTATTTGGAGATGAAAACAAGAAGTTTTGCCATGAAATTCGAGAGAGGCTTATGATGTACAAGTGTACGCACAAAGGTAGAACCTTATCCTCCTGCCCCCAGGGACACGTTCCGTTACCTTGTTGCAACAGAGGGAGTGAGGATTTGTTGAACCCGATAGTGGGAAATGGATATGTACACTGTGGAAGAAACGAGGCTTTCCTTCCCTGCAGTAGTGCGTGTGTGCTGCCACTGCGCCTTAGGCACCCAGTGCCTCGAGCGGCACTCTCGTCGGACTCCAAATAGCCCCATTACAGGAATGTAAATCACCACCCTTCCTACCCCGCCTTCACATACATTTTTCCCCCAAGGAAAAAACATCTCGGAGAGGTAGTCGAGTCTTACTGTGAGAAATAAGTGGCTGCAAACCTAGGGGGAAAGGCCGGGTTCACTCGACCGTCAGAAAACTCCTGCCTGCACGTTGACTGAGGAGCACTGCGTGTTCGATCCGTACCCAAGAGCACTTACGGTGCCTCGCTTTCTACCTTAGAGATCACGTCTCTCCAGGCTCCTGAGGCACGTATTCGTTCCTGCGCCAAAGAAGCCCTGATAAGGGCGCCTTGGCAGGTATGACGGTCGTTTAAATTTCTTGTGCTTTGGGGCAGCTCTGCGTTCTTTGCACGATGAGAAGGCGCATCGCTTGTATAAACCTCTCGTCTCCAGTGTTGAGCAGACACATGAACACGCCCATACGTCCTCGCTGTTACACGCCCCTTAAGTAATTGCTTCCCCACGTAGACACCCGAGGTGATTTCTATACCCCAGCAACCACGTGCCTCTGCGACATTTCCCATAAGCTGCCCAAACACACCCACGGACATTACAGAGACCAGGTTCCCTTTCCAGCCGTGCGAAAGCCTTTCAGCCCTCTCGGATCTGGACTCCCCAACTACTGGCCTTGTTGATGTAACTGGAGAAAGGCTTATTCGCACGGCTCTGAAATGCTGAACAACTCCCTACTGCTCGTCGATACATACACCTCACCTAGGCCGTGGAGCCGTGAGTGATCCTTTCTACACCCGGCTCTTCCATATGCCATACATGTCCTCCGTGGAAAGAAGCGTTGCTCTCCAGAGAGGGAAGCCGTACTCGCTTGCCGGGTGGGCACAGGGAGCTCAGGCACAACTCGACGATCCCCGAGCAAGTGCAATATTCCTGGTGCCTGCGGCAAGCCATTTCGTAGCTGGCACTCTTGGAACATGACTTCCTTGGCAGGCAAGGATGCAGGGCAGGCAGGGCCGTGGATTCTGAGACAGGGATATACACTTGTCTGCATGACTCGGGCGAGAGCCAGCTATAACCGTGCCGAGGAAAATCCTTTGATCTCCAGTTTGCTTGAGCACGCCTTGTGTCGTTCACCATCATGTCGGGACGAAATATGCCAGTTTGCGAAAAATGGACGAAAGACATATCATTTTTCCCGGATCGTTAGGCAGAGCTGCTTATCTTCTCTTAGGGAAAACAAGGATATAGAAAGTTTGTGCCGGTAACACGGCACCCAGGACTTCAGGTTCCCTCTTGGAAGCTCTTCGTTGTATGCGGGAAGAGAAGGCCTTGGCTTGCAGTCTGTGGCCATTGCAGGGGTCCGGGCGGAGGAAACCTCGCCTTTGCCACCACCACGCTTCTTCACACGCATGGGGAGAACACACGCCCTGTGTCAGTCACTTGCCAGAAATACGTACCCGTCCAGGACCGTGTTCTCAGTGATACCTTCCTGTAAATGGGAGAGAGGAAGTTTGAATGGGGAAGCTCAGTCTTTGCAGGTCATCCGTACAGCTTGCTCCGTTGACGAGGACAGAGAGGATCTGTTCTTTTCTATTCCTTTCAAGTCCCTTTCCAGGAACACCTCAGAGTTCTTTGCAAAGGGTCTTGTGCGAATGGCCTGAGGAAGAAGACACTGTGGGCTGCAGTATGTGGGCTGGCTGACCTTCCCCGCACGGTGCGCAGCTCCCTGTACTTGCACCTTGCCTTTGGGAAATGCACACATTCTGTGATGAGAAGAGGCAAGGGGTGCAGCTCGCCGAATGTTTCTCCCACTTATTTGGAGATGAAAACAAAGAAGTTTTGCCATGAAACTCGAGAGAGGCTTATGATGTACAAGTGTACGCACAAAGGTAGAACCTTATCCTCCTGCCCCCAGGGACACGTTCGTACCTTGTTGCAACAGAGGGAGTGAGGATTTGTTGAACCCGATAGTGGGAAACGGATATGTACACTGTGGAAGAAACGAGGCTTTCCTTCCCTGCAGTAGTGCGTGTGTGCTGCCACTGCGCCTTAGGCACCCAGTGCCTCGAGCGGCACTTTCGTCGGACTCCAAATAGCCCCATTACAGGAATGTAAATCACCACACTTCCTACCCCGCCTTCACATACATTTTTCCCCCAAGGAAAAAACATCTCGGAGAGGTAGTCGACTCTTACTGTGAGAAATAAGTGGCTGCAAACCTAGTGGGGAAACGCCGGGTTCACTCGACCGTCAGAAAACTCCTGCCCTGCACGTTGACTGAGAGCACTGCGGTGTTCGATCCGTACCCAAGAGCACTTACGGTGCCTCGCTTCTACCTTAGAGATCACGTCTCTCCAGGCTTCCTGAGGCACGTATTCCCTTCCTGCGCCAAAGAAGCCCTGATAAGGGCGCCTTGGCAGGTATGACGGTCGTTTAAATTTCTTGTGCTTTGGGGCAGCTCTGCGTTCTTTTGCACGATGAGAAGGCGCATCGCTTGTATAAACCTCTCGTCTCCAGTGTTGAGCAGACACATGAACACGCCCATACGTCCTCGCTGTTACACCCCCCTTAAGTAATTCCTTCCCCACGTAGACACCCGAGGTGATTTCTATACCCCAGCAACCACGTGCCTCTGCGACATTTCCCATAAGCTGCCCCAACACACCCACGCACATTACAGAGACCAGGTTCCCCTTTCCAGGCCCGTGCGAAAGCCTTTCAGCCCTCTCGGATCTGGACTCCCCAACTACTGGCCTTGTTGATGTAACTGGAGAAAGGCTTATTCGCACGGCTCTGAAATGCTGAACAACTCCCTACTGCTCGTCGATACATACACCCTCACCTAGGCCGTGGAGCCGTGAGTGATCCTTTCTACACCCGGCTCTTCCATATGCCATACATGTCCTCCGTGGAAAGAAGCGTTGCTCTCCAGAGAGGGAAGCCGTACTCGCTTGCCGGGTGGGCACAGGGAGCTCAGGCACAACTCGACGATCCCCGAGCAAGTGCAATATTCCTGGTGCCTGCGGCAAGCCATTTCGTAGCTGGCACTCTTGGAACATGACTTCCTTGGCAGGCAAGGATGCAGGGGCAGGCAGGGCCGTGGATTCTGAGACAGGGATATACACTTGTCTGCATGACTCGGGCGAGAGCCAGCTATAACCGGTGCCGAGGAAAATCCTTTGATCTCCAGTTTGCTTGAGCACGCTTTGTGTCGTTCACCATCATGTCGGACGAAATATGCCAGTTTGCGAAAAATGGACGAAAGACATATGTTTTTTTCCCGGATCGTTAGGCAGAGCCTGCTTATCTTCTCTTAGGAAAACAAGGATATAGAAAGTTAAGTTTGTGCCGGTAACACGGCACCCAGGACTTCAGGTTCCCTCTTGGAAGCTCTTCGTTGTATGCGGGAAGAGAAGGCCTTGGCTTGCAGTCTGTGGCCATTGCAGGGGTCGGGCGGAGGAAACCTCGCCTTTGCCACCACCACGCTTCTTCACACGCATGGGGAGAACACACGCCCTGTGTCAGTCACTTGCCAGAAATACGTACCCGTCCAGGACCGTGTTCTCAGTGATACCTTCCTGTAAATGGGAGAGAGGAAGTTTGAATGGGGAAGCTCAGTCTTTGCAGGTCATCCGTACAGCTTGCTCCGTTGACGAGGACAGAGAGGATCTGTTCTTTTCTATTCCTTTCAAGTCCCTTTCCAGGAACACCTCAGAGTTCTTTGCAAAGGTCTTGTGCGAATGGCCTGAGGAAGAAGACACTGTGGGCTGCAGTATGTGGGCTGGCTGACCTTCCCCGCACGGTGCGCAGCTCCCTGTACTTGCACCTTGCCTTTGGGAAATGCATACATTCTGTGATGAGGAAGAGGCAAGGGGTGCGGCTCGCCGAATGTTTCTCCCACTTATTTGGAGATGAAAACAAAGAAGTTTTGCCATGAAACTCGAGAGAGGCTTATGATGTACAAGTGTACGCACAAAGGTAGAACCTTATCCTCCTGCCCCCAGGGACACGTTCCGTACCTTGTCGCAACAGAGGGAGTGAGGATTTGTTGAACCCGATAGTGGGAAACGGATATGTACATTGTGGAAGAAACGAGGCTTTCCTTCCCTGCAGTAGTGCGTGTGTGCTGCCACTGCGCCTTAGGCACCCAGTGCCTCGAGCGGCACTCTCGTCGGACTCCAAATAGCCCCATTACAGGAATGTAAATCACCACCCTTCCTACCCCGCCTTCACATACATTTTTCCCCCAAGGAAAAAACATCTCGGAGAGGTAGTCGAGTCTTACTGTGAGAAATAAGTGGCTGCAAACCTAGGGGGAAAGGCCGGGTTCACTCGACCGTCAGAAAACTCCTGCCCTGCACGTTGACTGAGAGCACTGCGTGTTCGATCCGTACCCAAGAGCACTTACGGTGCCTCGCTTTCTACCTTAGAGATCACGTCTCTCCAGGCTTCCTGAGGCACGTATTCCTTCCTGCGCCAAAGAAGCCCTGATAAGGGCGCCTTGGCAGGTATGACGGTCGTTTAAATTTCTTGTGCTTTGGGGCAGCTCTGCGTTCTTTGCACGATGAGAAGGCGCATCGCTTGTATAAACCTCTCGTCTCCAGTGTTGAGCAGACACATGAACACGCCCATACGTCCTCGCTGTTACACCCCCCTTAAGTAATTCCTTCCCCACGTAGACACCCGAGGTGATTTCTATACCCCAGCAACCACGTGCCTCTGCGACATTTCCCATAAGCTGCCCCAACACACCCACGCACATTACAGAGACCAGGTTCCCTTTCCAGGCCGTGCGAAAGCCTTTCAGCCCTCTCGGATCTGGACTCCCCAACTACTGGCCTTGTTGATGTAACTGGAGAAAGGCTTATTCGCACGGCTCTGAAATGCTGAACAACTCCCTACTGCTCGTCGATACATACACCTCACCTAGGCCGTGGAGCCGTGAGTGATCCTTTCTACACCCGGCTCTTCCATATGCCATACATGTCCTCCGTGGAAAGAAGCGTTGCTCTCCAGAGAGGGAAGCCGTACTCGCTTGCCGGGTGGGCACAGGGAGCTCAGGCACAACTCGACGATCCCCGAGCAAGTGCAATATTCCTGGTGCCTGCGGCAAGCCATTTCGTAGCTGGCACTCTTGGAACATGACTTCCTTGGCAGGCAAGGATGCAGGGCAGGCAGGGCCGTGGATTCTGAGACAGGGATATACACTTGTCTGCATGACTCGGGCGAGAGCCAGCTATAACCGTGCCGAGGAAAATCCTTTGATCTCCAGTTTGCTTGAGCACGCTTTGTGTCGTTCACCATCATGTCGGACGAAATATGCCAGTTTGCGAAAAATGGACGAAAGACATATGTTTTTTCCCGGATCGTTAGGCAGAGCTGCTTATCTTCTCTTAGGAAAACAAGGATATAGAAAGTTTGTGCCGGTAACACGGCACCCAGGACTTCAGGTTCCCTCTTGGAAGCTCTTCGTTGTATGCGGGAAGAGAAGGCCTTGGCTTGCAGTCTGTGGCCATTGCAGGGGTCGGGCGGAGGAAACCTCGCCTTTGCCACCACCACGCTTCTTCACACGCATGGGGAGAACACACGCCCTGTGTCAGTCACTTGCCAGAAATACGTACCCGTCCAGGACCGTGTTCTCAGTGATACCTTCCTGTAAATGGGAGAGAGGAAGTTTGAATGGGGAAGCTCAGTCTTTGCAGGTCATCCGTACAGCTTGCTCCGTTGACGAGGACAGAGAGGATCTGTTCTTTTCTATTCCTTTCAAGTCCCTTTCCAGGAACACCTCAGAGTTCTTTGCAAAGGTCTTGTGCGAATGGCCTGAGGAAGAAGACACTGTGGGCTGCAGTATGTGGGCTGGCTGACCTTCCCCGCACGGTGCGCAGCTCCCTGTACTTGCACCTTGCCTTTGGGAAATGCATACATTCTGTGATGAGGAAGAGGCAAGGGGTGCGGCTCGCCGAATGTTTCTCCCACTTATTTGGAGATGAAAACAAAGAAGTTTTGCCATGAAACTCGAGAGAGGCTTATGATGTACAAGTGTACGCACAAAGGTAGAACCTTATCCTCCTGCCCCCAGGGACACGTTCCGTACCTTGTCGCAACAGAGGGAGTGAGGATTTGTTGAACCCGATAGTGGGAAACGGATATGTACATTGTGGAAGAAACGAGGCTTTCCTTCCCTGCAGTAGTGCGTGTGTGCTGCCACTGCGCCTTAGGCACCCAGTGCCTCGAGCGGCACTCTCGTCGGACTCCAAATAGCCCCATTACAGGAATGTAAATCACCACCCTTCCTACCCCGCCTTCACATACATTTTTCCCCCAAGGAAAAAACATCTCGGAGAGGTAGTCGAGTCTTACTGTGAGAAATAAGTGGCTGCAAACCTAGGGGGAAAGGCCGGGTTCACTCGACCGTCAGAAAACTCCTGCCCTGCACGTTGACTGAGAGCACTGCGTGTTCGATCCGTACCCAAGAGCACTTACGGTGCCTCGCTTTCTACCTTAGAGATCACGTCTCTCCAGGCTTCCTGAGGCACGTATTCCTTCCTGCGCCAAAGAAGCCCTGATAAGGGCGCCTTGGCAGGTATGACGGTCGTTTAAATTTCTTGTGCTTTGGGGCAGCTCTGCGTTCTTTGCACGATGAGAAGGCGCATCGCTTGTATAAACCTCTCGTCTCCAGTGTTGAGCAGACACATGAACACGCCCATACGTCCTCGCTGTTACACCCCCCTTAAGTAATTCCTTCCCCACGTAGACACCCGAGGTGATTTCTATACCCCAGCAACCACGTGCCTCTGCGACATTTCCCATAAGCTGCCCAAACACACCCACGCACATTACAGAGACCAGGTTCCCTTTCCAGGCCGTGCGAAAGCCTTTCAGCCCTCTCGGATCTGGACTCCCCAACTACTGGCCTTGTTGATGTAACTGGAGAAAGGCTTATTCGCACGGCTCTGAAATGCTGAACAACTCCCTACTGCTCGTCGATACATACACCTCACCTAGGCCGTGGAGCCGTGAGTGATCCTTTCTACACCCGGCTCTTCCATATGCCATACATGTCCTCCGTGGAAAGAAGCGTTGCTCTCCAGAGAGGGAAGCCGTACTCGCTTGCCGGGTGGGCACAGGGAGCTCAGGCACAACTCGAAGATCCCCGAGCAAGTGCAATATTCCTGGTGCCTGCGGCAAGCCATTTCGTAGCTGGCACTCTTGGAACATGACTTCCTTGGCAGGCAAGGATGCAGGGCAGGCAGGGCCGTGGATTCTGAGACAGGGATATACACTTGTCTGCATGACTCGGGCGAGAGCCAGCTATAACCGTGCCGAGGAAAATCCTTTGATCTCCAGTTTGCTTGAGCACGCTTTGTGTCGTTCACCATCATGTCCGACGAAATATGCCAGTTTGCGAAAAATGGACGAAAGACATATCTTTTTTCCCGGATCGTTAGGCAGAGCTGCTTATCTTCTCTTAGGAAAACAAGGATATAGAAAGTTTGTGCCGGTAACACGGCACCCAGGACTTCAGGTTCCCTCTTGGAAGCTCTTCGTTGTATGCGGGAAGAGAAGGCCTTGGCTTGCAGTCTGTGGCCATTGCAGGGGTCGGGCGGAGGAAACCTCGCCTTTGCCACCACCACGCTTCTTCACACGCATGGGGAGAACACACGCCCTGTGTCAGTCACTTGCCAGAAATACGTACCCGTCCAGGACCGTGTTCTCAGTGATACCTTCCTGTAAATGGGAGAGAGGAAGTTTGAATGGGGAAGCTCAGTCTTTGCAGGTCATCCGTACAGCTTGCTCCGTTGACGAGGACAGAGAGGATCTGTTCTTTTCTATTCCTTTCAAGTCCCTTTCCAGGAACACCTCAGAGTTCTTTGCAAAGGTCTTGTGCGAATGGCCTGAGGAAGAAGACACTGTGGGCTGCAGTATGTGGGCTGGCTGACCTTCCCCGCACGGTGCGCAGCTCCCTGTACTTGCACCTTGCCTTTGGGAAATGCATACATTCTGTGATGAGGAAGAGGCAAGGGGTGCAGCTCGCCGAATGTTTCTCCCACTTATTTGGAGATGAAAACAAAGAAGTTTTGCCATGAAACTCGAGAGAGGCTTATGATGTACAAGTGTACGCACAAAGGTAGAACCTTATCCTCCTGCCCCCAGGGACACGTTCCGTACCTTGTTGCAACAGAGGGAGTGAGGATTTGTTGAACCCGATAGTGGGAAACGGATATGTACATTGTGGAAGAACCGAGGCTTTCCTTCCCTGCAGTAGTGCGTGTGTGCTGCCACTGCGCCTTAGGCACCCAGTGCTTCGAGCGGCACTCTCGTCGGACTCCAAATAGCCCCATTACAGGAATGTAAATCACCACCCTTCCTACCCCGCCTTCACATACATTTTTCCCCCAAGGAAAAAACATCTCGGAGAGGTAGTCGAGTCTTACTGTGAGAAATAAGTGGCTGCAAACCTAGGGGGAAAGGCCGGGTTCACTCGACCGTCAGAAAACTCCTGCCCTGCACGTTGACTGAGAGCACTGCGTGTTCGATCCGTACCCAAGAGCACTTACGGTGCCTCGCTTTCTACCTTAGAGATCACGTCTCTCCAGGCTTCCTGAGGCACGTATTCCTTCCTGCGCCAAAGAAGCCCTGATAAGGGCGCCTTGGCAGGTATGACGGTCGTTTAAATTTCTTGTGCTTTGGGGCAGCTCTGCGTTCTTTGCACGATGAGAAGGCGCATCGCTTGTATAAACCTCTCGTCTCCAGTGTTGAGCAGACACATGAACACGCCCATACGTCCTCGCTGTTACACCCCCCTTAAGTAATTCCTTCCCCACGTAGACACCCGAGGTGATTTCTATACCCCAGCAACCACGTGCCTCTGCGACATTTCCCATAAGCTGCCCAAACACACCCACGCACATTACAGAGACCAGGTTCCCTTTCCAGGCCGTGCGAAAGCCTTTCAGCCCTCTCGGATCTGGACTCCCCAACTACTGGCCTTGTTGATGTAACTGGAGAAAGGCTTATTCGCACGGCTCTGAAATGCTGAACAACTCCCTACTGCTCGTCGATACATACACCTCACCTAGGCCGTGGAGCCGTGAGTGATCCTTTCTACACCCGGCTCTTCCATATGCCATACATGTCCTCCGTGGAAAGAAGCGTTGCTCTCCAGAGAGGGAAGCCGTACTCGCTTGCCGGGTGGGCACAGGGAGCTCAGGCACAACTCGACGATCCCCGAGCAAGTGCAATATTCCTGGTGCCTGCGGCAAGCCATTTCGTAGCTGGCACTCTTGGAACATGACTTCCTTGGCAGGCAAGGATGCAGGGCAGGCAGGGCCGTGGATTCTGAGACAGGGATATACACTTGTCTGCATGACTCGGGCGAGAGCCAGCTATAACCGTGCCGAGGAAAATCCTTTGATCTCCAGTTTGCTTGAGCACGCCTTGTGTCGTTCACCATCATGTCGGACGAAATATGCCAGTTTGCGAAAAATGGACGAAAGACATATCATTTTTCCCGGATCGTTAGGCAGAGCTGCTTATCTTCTCTTAGGAAAACAAGGATATAGAAAGTTTGTGCCGGTAACACGGCACCCAGGACTTCAGGTTCCCTCTTGGAAGCTCTTCGTTGTATGCGGGAAGAGAAGGCCTTGGCTTGCAGTCTGTGGCCATTGCAGGGGTCGGGCGGAGGAAACCTCGCCTTTGCCACCACCACGCTTCTTCACACGCATGGGGAGAACACACGCCCTGTGTCAGTCACTTGCCAGAAATACGTACCCGTCCAGGACCGTGTTCTCAGTGATACCTTCCTGTAAATGGGAGAGAGGAAGTTTGAATGGGGAAGCTCAGTCTTTGCAGGTCATCCGTACAGCTTGCTCCGTTGACGAGGACAGAGAGGATCTGTTCTTTTCTATTCCTTTCAAGTCCCTTTCCAGGAACACCTCAGAGTTCTTTGCAAAGGTCTTGTGCGAATGGCCTGAGGAAGAAGACACTGTGGGCTGCAGTATGTGGGCTGGCTGACCTTCCCCGCACGGTGCGCAGCTCCCTGTACTTGCACCTTGCCTTTGGGAAATGCATACATTCTGTGATGAGGAAGAGGCAAGGGGTGCAGCTCGCCGAATGTTTCTCCCACTTATTTGGAGATGAAAACAAAGAAGTTTTGCCATGAAATTCGAGAGAGGCTTATGATGTACAAGTGTACGCACAAAGGTAGAACCTTATCCTCCTGCCCCCAGGGACACGTTCCGTACCTTGTTGCAACAGAGGGAGTGAGGATTTGTTGAACCAGATAGTGGGAAATGGATATGTACACTGTGGAAGAAACGAGGCTTTCCTTCCCTGCAGTAGTGCGTGTGTGCTGCCACTGCGCCTTAGGCACCCAGTGCCTCGAGCGGCACTCTCGTCGGACTCCAAATAGCCCCATTACAGGAATGTAAATCACCACCCTTCCTACCCCGCCTTCACATACATTTTTCCCCCAAGGAAAAAACATCTCGGAGAGGTAGTCGAGTCTTACTGTGAGAAATAAGTGGCTGCAAACCTAGGGGGAAAGGCCGGGTTCACTCGACCGTCAGAAAACTCCTGCCCTGCACGTTGACTGAGAGCACTGCGTGTTCGATCCGTACCCAAGAGCACTTACGGTGCCTCGCTTTCTACCTTAGAGATCACGTCTCTCCAGGCTTCCTGAGGCACGTATTCCTTCCTGCGCCAAAGAAGCCCTGATAAGGGCGCCTTGGCAGGTATGACGGTCGTTTAAATTTCTTGTGCTTTGGGGCAGCTCTGCGTTCTTTGCACGATGAGAAGGCGCATCGCTTGTATAAACCTCTCGTCTCCAGTGTTGAGCAGACACATGAACACGCCCATACGTCCTCGCTGTTACACGCCCCTTAAGTAATTGCTTCCCCACGTAGACACCCGAGGTGATTTCTATACCCCAGCAACCACGTGCCTCTGCGACATTTCCCATAAGCTGCCCAAACACACCCACGGACATTACAGAGACCAGGTTCCCTTTCCAGGCCGTGCGAAAGCCTTTCAGCCCTCTCGGATCTGGACTCCCCAACTACTGGCCTTGTTGATGTAACTGGAGAAAGGCTTATTCGCACGGCTCTGAAATGCTGAACAACTCCCTACTGCTCGTCGATACATACACCTCACCTAGGCCGTGGAGCCGTGAGTGATCCTTTCTACACCCGGCTCTTCCATATGCCATACATGTCCTCCGTGGAAAGAAGCGTTGCTCTCCAGAGAGGGAAGCCGTACTCGCTTGCCGGGTGGGCACAGGGAGCTCAGGCACAACTCGACGATCCCCGAGCAAGTGCAATATTCCTGGTGCCTGCGGCAAGCCATTTCGTAGCTGGCACTCTTGGAACATGACTTCCTTGGCAGGCAAGGATGCAGGGCAGGCAGGGCCGTGGATTCTGAGACAGGGATATACACTTGTCTGCATGACTCGGGCGAGAGCCAGCTATAACCGTGCCGAGGAAAATCCTTTGATCTCCAGTTTGCTTGAGCACGCCTTGTGTCGTTCACCATCATGTCGGACGAAATATGCCAGTTTGCGAAAAATGGACGAAAGACATATCATTTTTCCCGGATCGTTAGGCAGAGCTGCTTATCTTCTCTTAGGAAAACAAGGATATAGAAAGTTTGTGCCGGTAACACGGCACCCAGGACTTCAGGTTCCCTCTTGGAAGCTCTTCGTTGTATGCGGGAAGAGAAGGCCTTGGCTTGCAGTCTGTGGCCATTGCAGGGGTCGGGCGGAGGAAACCTCGCCTTTGCCACCACCACGCTTCTTCACACGCATGGGGAGAACACACGCCCTGTGTCAGTCACTTGCCAGAAATACGTACCCGTCCAGGACCGTGTTCTCAGTGATACCTTCCTGTAAATGGGAGAGAGGAAGTTTGAATGGGGAAGCTCAGTCTTTGCAGGTCATCCGTACAGCTTGCTCCGTTGACGAGGACAGAGAGGATCTGTTCTTTTCTATTCCTTTCAAGTCCCTTTCCAGGAACACCTCAGAGTTCTTTGCAAAGGTCTTGTGCGAATGGCCTGAGGAAGAAGACACTGTGGGCTGCAGTATGTGGGCTGGCTGACCTTCCCCGCACGGTGCGCAGCTCCCTGTACTTGCACCTTGCCTTTGGGAAATGCACACATTCTGTGATGAGGAAGAGGCAAGGGGTGCAGCTCGCCGAATGTTTCTCCCACTTATTTGGAGATGAAAACAAAGAAGTTTTGCCATGAAACTCGAGAGAGGCTTATGATGTACAAGTGTACGCACAAAGGTAGAACCTTATCCTCCTGCCCCCAGGGACACGTTCCGTACCTTGTCGCAACAGAGGGAGTGAGGATTTGTTGAACCCGATAGTGGGAAACGGATATGTACATTGTGGAAGAAACGAGGCTTTCCTTCCCCGCAGTAGTGCGTGTGTGCTGCCACTGCGCCTTAGGCACCCAGTGCCTCGAGTGGCACTCTCGTCGGACTCCAAATAGCCCCATTACAGGAATGTAAATCACCACCCTTCCTACCCCGCCTTCACATACATTTTTCCCCCAAGGAAAAAACATCTCGGAGAGGTAGTCGAGTCTTACTGTGAGAAATAAGTGGCTGCAAACCTAGGGGGAAAGGCCGGGTTCACTCGACCGTCAGAAAACTCCTGCCCTGCACGTTGACTGAGAGCACTGCGTGTTCGATCCGTACCCAAGAGCACTTACGGTGCCTCGCTTTCTACCTTAGAGATCACGTCTCTCCAGGCTTCCTGAGGCACGTATTCCTTCCTGCGCCAAAGAAGCCCTGATAAGGGCGCCTTGGCAGGTATGACGGTCGTTTAAATTTCTTGTGCTTTGGGGCAGCTCTGCGTTCTTTGCACGATGAGAAGGCGCATCGCTTGTATAAACCTCTCGTCTCCAGTGTTGAGCAGACACATGAACACGCCCATACGTCCTCGCTGTTACACCCCCCTTAAGTAATTCCTTCCCCACGTAGACACCCGAGGTGATTTCTATACCCCAGCAACCACGTGCCTCTGCGACATTTCCCATAAGCTGCCCCAACACACCCACGCACATTACAGAGACCAGGTTCCCTTTCCAGGCCGTGCGAAAGCCTTTCAGCCCTCTCGGATCTGGACTCCCCAACTACTGGCCTTGTTGATGTAACTGGAGAAAGGCTTATTCGCACGGCTCTGAAATGCTGAACAACTCCCTACTGCTCGTCGATACATACACCTCACCTAGGCCGTGGAGCCGTGAGTGATCCTTTCTACACCCGGCTCTTCCATATGCCATACATGTCCTCCGTGGAAAGAAGCGTTGCTCTCCAGAGAGGGAAGCCGTACTCGCTTGCCGGGTGGGCACAGGGAGCTCAGGCACAACTCGACGATCCCCGAGCAAGTGCAATATTCCTGGTGCCTGCGGCAAGCCATTTCGTAGCTGGCACTCTTGGAACATGACTTCCTTGGCAGGCAAGGATGCAGGGCAGGCAGGGCCGTGGATTCTGAGACAGGGATATACACTTGTCTGCATGACTCGGGCGAGAGCCAGCTATAACCGTGCCGAGGAAAATCCTTTGATCTCCAGTTTGCTTGAGCACGCTTTGTGTCGTTCACCATCATGTCGGACGAAATATGCCAGTTTGCGAAAAATGGACGAAAGACATATGTTTTTTCCCGGATCGTTAGGCAGAGCTGCTTATCTTCTCTTAGGAAAACAAGGATATAGAAAGTTTGTGCCGGTAACACGGCACCCAGGACTTCAGGTTCCCTCTTGGAAGCTCTTCGTTGTATGCGGGAAGAGAAGGCCTTGGCTTGCAGTCTGTGGCCATTGCAGGGGTCGGGCGGAGGAAACCTCGCCTTTGCCACCACCACGCTTCTTCACACGCATGGGGAGAACACACGCCCTGTGTCAGTCACTTGCCAGAAATACGTACCCGTCCAGGACCGTGTTCTCAGTGATACCTTCCTGTAAATGGGAGAGAGGAAGTTTGAATGGGGAAGCTCAGTCTTTGCAGGTCATCCGTACAGCTTGCTCCGTTGACGAGGACAGAGAGGATCTGTTCTTTTCTATTCCTTTCAAGTCCCTTTCCAGGAACACCTCAGAGTTCTTTGCAAAGGTCTTGTGCGAATGGCCTGAGGAAGAAGACACTGTGGGCTGCAGTATGTGGGCTGGCTGACCTTCCCCGCACGGTGCGCAGCTCCCTGTACTTGCACCTTGCCTTTGGGAAATGCATACATTCTGTGATGAGGAAGAGGCAAGGGGTGCGGCTCGCCGAATGTTTCTCCCACTTATTTGGAGATGAAAACAAAGAAGTTTTGCCATGAAACTCGAGAGAGGCTTATGATGTACAAGTGTACGCACAAAGGTAGAACCTTATCCTCCTGCCCCCAGGGACACGTTCCGTACCTTGTCGCAACAGAGGGAGTGAGGATTTGTTGAACCCGATAGTGGGAAACGGATATGTACATTGTGGAAGAAACGAGGCTTTCCTTCCCTGCAGTAGTGCGTGTGTGCTGCCACTGCGCCTTAGGCACCCAGTGCCTCGAGCGGCACTCTCGTCGGACTCCAAATAGCCCCATTACAGGAATGTAAATCACCACCCTTCCTACCCCGCCTTCACATACATTTTTCCCCCAAGGAAAAAACATCTCGGAGAGGTAGTCGAGTCTTACTGTGAGAAATAAGTGGCTGCAAACCTAGGGGGAAAGGCCGGGTTCACTCGACCGTCAGAAAACTCCTGCCCTGCACGTTGACTGAGAGCACTGCGTGTTCGATCCGTACCCAAGAGCACTTACGGTGCCTCGCTTTCTACCTTAGAGATCACGTCTCTCCAGGCTTCCTGAGGCACGTATTCCTTCCTGCGCCAAAGAAGCCCTGATAAGGGCGCCTTGGCAGGTATGACGGTCGTTTAAATTTCTTGTGCTTTGGGGCAGCTCTGCGTTCTTTGCACGATGAGAAGGCGCATCGCTTGTATAAACCTCTCGTCTCCAGTGTTGAGCAGACACATGAACACGCCCATACGTCCTCGCTGTTACACCCCCCTTAAGTAATTCCTTCCCCACGTAGACACCCGAGGTGATTTCTATACCCCAGCAACCACGTGCCTCTGCGACATTTCCCATAAGCTGCCCCAACACACCCACGCACATTACAGAGACCAGGTTCCCTTTCCAGGCCGTGCGAAAGCCTTTCAGCCCTCTCGGATCTGGACTCCCCAACTACTGGCCTTGTTGATGTAACTGGAGAAAGGCTTATTCGCACGGCTCTGAAATGCTGAACAACTCCCTACTGCTCGTCGATACATACACCTCACCTAGGCCGTGGAGCCGTGAGTGATCCTTTCTACACCCGGCTCTTCCATATGCCATACATGTCCTCCGTGGAAAGAAGCGTTGCTCTCCAGAGAGGGAAGCCGTACTCGCTTGCCGGGTGGGCACAGGGAGCTCAGGCACAACTCGAAGATCCCCGAGCAAGTGCAATATTCCTGGTGCCTGCGGCAAGCCATTTCGTAGCTGGCACTCTTGGAACATGACTTCCTTGGCAGGCAAGGATGCAGGGCAGGCAGGGCCGTGGATTCTGAGACAGGGATATACACTTGTCTGCATGACTCGGGCGAGAGCCAGCTATAACCGTGCCGAGGAAAATCCTTTGATCTCCAGTTTGCTTGAGCACGCTTTGTGTCGTTCACCATCATGTCGGACGAAATATGCCAGTTTGCGAAAAATGGACGAAAGACATATCTTTTTTCCCGGATCGTTAGGCAGAGCTGCTTATCTTCTCTTAGGAAAACAAGGATATAGAAAGTTTGTGCCGGTAACACGGCACCCAGGACTTCAGGTTCCCTCTTGGAAGCTCTTCGTTGTATGCGGGAAGAGAAGGCCTTGGCTTGCAGTCTGTGGCCATTGCAGGGGTCGGGCGGAGGAAACCTCGCCTTTGCCACCACCACGCTTCTTCACACGCATGGGGAGAACACACGCCCTGTGTCAGTCACTTGCCAGAAATACGTACCCGTCCAGGACCGTGTTCTCAGTGATACCTTCCTGTAAATGGGAGAGAGGAAGTTTGAATGGGGAAGCTCAGTCTTTGCAGGTCATCCGTACAGCTTGCTCCGTTGACGAGGACAGAGAGGATCTGTTCTTTTCTATTCCTTTCAAGTCCCTTTCCAGGAACACCACAGAGTTCTTTGCAAAGGTCTTGTGCGAATGGCCTGAGGAAGAAGACACTGTGGGCTGCAGTATGTGGGCTGGCTGACCTTCCCCGCACGGTGCGCAGCTCCCTGTACTTGCACCTTGCCTTTGGGAAATGCATACATTCTGTGATGAGGAAGAGGCAAGGGGTGCAGCTCGCCGAATGTTTCTCCCACTTATTTGGAGATGAAAACAAAGAAGTTTTGCCATGAAACTCGAGAGAGGCTTATGATGTACAAGTGTACGCACAAAGGTAGAACCTTATCCTCCTGCCCCCAGGGACACGTTCCGTACCTTGTTGCAACAGAGGGAGTGAGGATTTGTTGAACCCGATAGTGGGAAACGGATATGTACATTGTGGAAGAAACGAGGCTTTCCTTCCCTGCAGTAGTGCGTGTGTGCTGCCACTGCGCCTTAGGCACCCAGTGCTTCGAGCGGCACTCTCGTCGGACTCCAAATAGCCCCATTACAGGAATGTAAATCACCACCCTTCCTACCCCGCCTTCACATACATTTTTCCCCCAAGGAAAAAACATCTCGGAGAGGTAGTCGAGTCTTACTGTGAGAAATAAGTGGCTGCAAACCTAGGGGGAAAGGCCGGGTTCACTCGACCGTCAGAAAACTCCTGCCCTGCACGTTGACTGAGAGCACTGCGTGTTCGATCCGTACCCAAGAGCACTTACGGTGCCTCGCTTTCTACCTTAGAGATCACGTCTCTCCAGGCTTCCTGAGGCACGTATTCCTTCCTGCGCCAAAGAAGCCCTGATAAGGGCGCCTTGGCAGGTATGACGGTCGTTTAAATTTCTTGTGCTTTGGGGCAGCTCTGCGTTCTTTGCACGATGAGAAGGCGCATCGCTTGTATAAACCTCTCGTCTCCAGTGTTGAGCAGACACATGAACACGCCCATACGTCCTCGCTGTTACACCCCCCTTAAGTAATTCCTTCCCCACGTAGACACCCGAGGTGATTTCTATACCCCAGCAACCACGTGCCTCTGCGACATTTCCCATAAGCTGCCCAAACACACCCACGCACATTACAGAGACCAGGTTCCCTTTCCAGGCCGTGCGAAAGCCTTTCAGCCCTCTCGGATCTGGACTCCCCAACTACTGGCCTTGTTGATGTAACTGGAGAAAGGCTTATTCGCACGGCTCTGAAATGCTGAACAACTCCCTACTGCTCGTCGATACATACACCTCACCTAGGCCGTGGAGCCGTGAGTGATCCTTTCTACACCCGGCTCTTCCATATGCCATACATGTCCTCCGTGGAAAGAAGCGTTGCTCTCCAGAGAGGGAAGCCGTACTCGCTTGCCGGGTGGGCACAGGGAGCTCAGGCACAACTCGAAGATCCCCGAGCAAGTGCAATATTCCTGGTGCCTGCGGCAAGCCATTTCGTAGCTGGCACTCTTGGAACATGACTTCCTTGGCAGGCAAGGATGCAGGGCAGGCAGGGCCGTGGATTCTGAGACAGGGATATACACTTGTCTGCATGACTCGGGCGAGAGCCAGCTATAACCGTGCCGAGGAAAATCCTTTGATCTCCAGTTTGCTTGAGCACGCCTTGTGTCGTTCACCATCATGTCGGACGAAATATGCCAGTTTGCGAAAAATGGACGAAAGACATATCATTTTTCCCGGATCGTTAGGCAGAGCTGCTTATCTTCTCTTAGGAAAACAAGGATATAGAAAGTTTGTGCCGGTAACACGGCACCCAGGACTTCAGGTTCCCTCTTGGAAGCTCTTCGTTGTATGCGGGAAGAGAAGGCCTTGGCTTGCAGTCTGTGGCCATTGCAGGGGTCGGGCGGAGGAAACCTCGCCTTTGCCACCACCACGCTTCTTCACACGCATGGGGAGAACACACGCCCTGTGTCAGTCACTTGCCAGAAATACGTACCCGTCCAGGACCGTGTTCTCAGTGATACCTTCCTGTAAATGGGAGAGAGGAAGTTTGAATGGGGAAGCTCAATCTTTGCAGGTCATCCGTACAGCTTGCTCCGTTGACGAGGACAGAGAGGATCTGTTCTTTTCTATTCCTTTCAAGTCCCTTTCCAGGAACACCTCAGAGTTCTTTGCAAAGGTCTTGTGCGAATGGCCTGAGGAAGAAGACACTGTGGGCTGCAGTATGTGGGCTGGCTGACCTTCCCCGCACGGTGCGCAGCTCCCTGTACTTGCACCTTACCTTTGGGAAATGCATACATTCTGTGATGAGGAAGAGGCAAGGGGTGCAGCTCGCCGAATGTTTCTCCCACTTATTTGGAGATGAAAACAAAGAAGTTTTGCCATGAAATTCGAGAGAGGCTTATGATGTACAAGTGTACACACAAAGGTAGAACCTTATCCTCCTGCCCCCAGGGACACGTTCCGTACCTTGTTGCAACAGAGGGAGTGAGGATTTGTTGAACCCGATAGTGGGAAATGGATATGTACACTGTGGAAGAAACGAGGCTTTCCTTCCCTGCAGTAGTGCGTGTGTGCTGCCACTGCGCCTTAGGCACCCAGTGCCTCGAGCGGCACTCTCGTCGGACTCCAAATAGCCCCATTACAGGAATGTAAATCACCACCCTTCCTACCCCGCCTTCACATACATTTTTCCCCCAAGGAAAAAACATCTCGGAGAGGTAGTCGAGTCTTACTGTGAGAAATAAGTGGCTGCAAACCTAGGGGGAAAGGCCGGGTTCACTCGACCGTCAGAAAACTCCTGCCCTGCACGTTGACTGAGAGCACTGCGTGTTCGATCCGTACCCAAGAGCACTTACGGTGCCTCGCTTTCTACCTTAGAGATCACGTCTCTCCAGGCTTCCTGAGGCACGTATTCCTTCCTGCGCCAAAGAAGCCCTGATAAGGGCGCCTTGGCAGGTATGACGGTCGTTTAAATTTCTTGTGCTTTGGGGCAGCTCTGCGTTCTTTGCACGATGAGAAGGCGCATCGCTTGTATAAACCTCTCGTCTCCAGTGTTGAGCGGACACATGAACACGCCCATACGTCCTCGCTGTTACACGCCCCTTAAGTAATTGCTTCCCCACGTAGACACCCGAGGTGATTTCTATACCCCAGCAACCACGTGCCTCTGCGACATTTCCCATAAGCTGCCCAAACACACCCACGGACATTACAGAGACCAGGTTCCCTTTCCAGGCCGTGCGAAAGCCTTTCAGCCCTCTCGGATCTGGACTCCCCAACTACTGGCCTTGTTGATGTAACTGGAGAAAGGCTTATTCGCACGGCTCTGAAATGCTGAACAACTCCCTACTGCTCGTCGATACATACACCTCACCTAGGCCGTGGAGCCGTGAGTGATCCTTTCTACACCCGGCTCTTCCATATGCCATACATGTCCTCCGTGGAAAGAAGCGTTGCTCTCCAGAGAGGGAAGCCGTACTCGCTTGCCGGGTGGGCACAGGGAGCTCAGGCACAACTCGACGATCCCCGAGCAAGTGCAATATTCCTGGTGCCTGCGGCAAGCCATTTCGTAGCTGGCACTCTTGGAACATGACTTCCTTGGCAGGCAAGGATGCAGGGCAGGCAGGGCCGTGGATTCTGAGACAGGGATATACACTTGTCTGCATGACTCGGGCGAGAGCCAGCTATAACCGTGCCGAGGAAAATCCTTTGATCTCCAGTTTGCTTGAGCACGCCTTGTGTCGTTCACCATCATGTCGGACGAAATATGCCAGTTTGCGAAAAATGGACGAAAGACATATCATTTTTCCCGGATCGTTAGGCAGAGCTGCTTATCTTCTCTTAGGAAAACAAGGATATAGAAAGTTTGTGCCGGTAACACGGCACCCAGGACTTCAGGTTCCCTCTTGGAAGCTCTTCGTTGTATGCGGGAAGAGAAGGCCTTGGCTTGCAGTCTGTGGCCATTGCAGGGGTCGGGCGGAGGAAACCTCGCCTTTGCCACCACCACGCTTCTTCACACGCATGGGGAGAACACACGCCCTGTGTCAGTCACTTGCCAGAAATACGTACCCGTCCAGGACCGTGTTCTCAGTGATACCTTCCTGTAAATGGGAGAGAGGAAGTTTGAATGGGGAAGCTCAGTCTTTGCAGGTCATCCGTACAGCTTGCTCCGTTGACGAGGACAGAGAGGATCTGTTCTTTTCTATTCCTTTCAAGTCCCTTTCCAGGAACACCTCAGAGTTCTTTGCAAAGGTCTTGTGCGAATGGCCTGAGGAAGAAGACACTGTGGGCTGCAGTATGTGGGCTGGCTGACCTTCCCCGCACGGTGCGCAGCTCCCTGTACTTGCACCTTGCCTTTGGGAAATGCACACATTCTGTGATGAGGAAGAGGCAAGGGGTGCAGCTCGCCGAATGTTTCTCCCACTTATTTGGAGATGAAAACAAAGAAGTTTTGCCATGAAACTCGAGAGAGGCTTATGATGTACAAGTGTACGCACAAAGGTAGAACCTTATCCTCCTGCCCCCAGGGACACGTTCCGTACCTTGTTGCAACAGAGGGAGTGAGGATTTGTTGAACCCGATAGTGGGAAACGGATATGTACACTGTGGAAGAAACGAGGCTTTCCTTCCCTGCAGTAGTGCGTGTGTGCTGCCACTGCGCCTTAGGCACCCAGTGCCTCGAGCGGCACTCTCGTCGGACTCCAAATAGCCCCATTACAGGAATGTAAATCACCACCCTTCCTACCCCGCCTTCACATACATTTTTCCCCCAAGGAAAAAACATCTCGGAGAGGTAGTCGAGTCTTACTGTGAGAAATCAGTGGCTGCAAACCTAGGGGGAAAGGCCGGGTTCACTCGACCGTCAGAAAACTCCTGCCCTGCACGTTGACTGAGAGCACTGCGTGTTCGATCCGTACCCAAGAGCACTTACGGTGCCTCGCTTTCTACCTTAGAGATCACGTCTCTCCAGGCTTCCTGAGGCACGTATTCCTTCCTGCGCCAAAGAAGCCCTGATAAGGGCGCCTTGGCAGGTATGACGGTCGTTTAAATTTCTTGTGCTTTGGGGCAGCTCTGCGTTCTTTGCACGATGAGAAGGCGCATCGCTTGTATAAACCTCTCGTCTCCAGTGTTGAGCAGACACATGAACACGCCCATACGTCCTCGCTGTTACACCCCCCTTAAGTAATTCCTTCCCCACGTAGACACCCGAGGTGATTTCTATACCCCAGCAACCACGTGCCTCTGCGACATTTCCCATAAGCTGCCCCAACACACCCATGCACATTACAGAGACCAGGTTCCCTTTCCAGGCCGTGCGAAAGCCTTTCAGCCCTCTCGGATCTGGACTCCCCAACTACTGGCCTTGTTGATGTAACTGGAGAAAGGCTTATTCGCACGGCTCTGAAATGCTGAACAACTCCCTACTGCTCGTCGATACATACACCTCACCTAGGCCGTGGAGCCGTGAGTGATCCTTTCTACACCCGGCTCTTCCATATGCCATACATGTCCTCCGTGGAAAGAAGCGTTGCTCTCCAGAGAGGGAAGCCGTACTCGCTTGCCGGGTGGGCACAGGGAGCTCAGGCACAACTCGACGATCCCCGAGCAAGTGCAATATTCCTGGTGCCTGCGGCAAGCCATTTCGTAGCTGGCACTCTTGGAACATGACTTCCTTGGCAGGCAAGGATGCAGGGCAGGCAGGGCCGTGGATTCTGAGACAGGGATATACACTTGTCTGCATGACTCGGGCGAGAGCCAGCTATAACCGTGCCGAGGAAAATCCTTTGATCTCCAGTTTGCTTGAGCACGCTTTGTGTCGTTCACCATCATGTCGGACGAAATATGCCAGTTTGCGAAAAATGGACGAAAGACATATGTTTTTTCCCGGATCGTTAGGCAGAGCTGCTTATCTTCTCTTAGGAAAACAAGGATATAGAAAGTTTGTGCCGGTAACACGGCACCCAGGACTTCAGGTTCCCTCTTGGAAGCTCTTCGTTGTATGCGGGAAGAGAAGGCCTTGGCTTGCAGTCTGTGGCCATTGCAGGGGTCGGGCGGAGGAAACCTCGCCTTTGCCACCACCACGCTTCTTCACACGCATGGGGAGAACACACGCCCTGTGTCAGTCACTTGCCAGAAATACGTACCCGTCCAGGACCGTGTTCTCAGTGATACCTTCCTGTAAATGGGAGAGAGGAAGTTTGAATGGGGAAGCTCAGTCTTTGCAGGTCATCCGTACAGCTTGCTCCGTTGACGAGGACAGAGAGGATCTGTTCTTTTCTATTCCTTTCAAGTCCCTTTCCAGGAACACCTCAGAGTTCTTTGCAAAGGTCTTGTGCGAATGGCCTGAGGAAGAAGACACTGTGGGCTGCAGTATGTGGGCTGGCTGACCTTCCCCGCACGGTGCGCAGCTCCCTGTACTTGCACCTTGCCTTTGGGAAATGCATACATTCTGTGATGAGGAAGAGGCAAGGGGTGCAGCTCGCCGAATGTTTCTCCCACTTATTTGGAGATGAAAACAAAGAAGTTTTGCCATGAAACTCGAGAGAGGCTTATGATGTACAAGTGTACGCACAAAGGTAGAACCTTATCCTCCTGCCCCCAGGGACACGTTCCGTACCTTGTCGCAACAGAGGGAGTGAGGATTTGTTGAACCCGATAGTGGGAAACGGATATGTACATTGTGGAAGAAACGAGGCTTTCCTTCCCTGCAGTAGTGCGTGTGTGCTGCCACTGCGCCTTAGGCACCCAGTGCCTCGAGCGGCACTCTCGTCGGACTCCAAATAGCCCCATTACAGGAATGTAAATCACCACCCTTCCTACCCCGCCTTCACATACATTTTTCCCCCAAGGAAAAAACATCTCGGAGAGGTAGTCGAGTCTTACTGTGAGAAATAAGTGGCTGCAAACCTAGGGGGAAAGGCCGGGTTCACTCGACCGTCAGAAAACTCCTGCCCTGCACGTTGACTGAGAGCACTGCGTGTTCGATCCGTACCCAAGAGCACTTACGGTGCCTCGCTTTCTACCTTAGAGATCACGTCTCTCCAGGCTTCCTGAGGCACGTATTCCTTCCTGCGCCAAAGAAGCCCTGATAAGGGCGCCTTGGCAGGTATGACGGTCGTTTAAATTTCTTGTGCTTTGGGGCAGCTCTGCGTTCTTTGCACGATGAGAAGGCGCATCGCTTGTATAAACCTCTCGTCTCCAGTGTTGAGCAGACACATGAACACGCCCATACGTCCTCGCTGTTACACCCCCCTTAAGTAATTCCTTCCCCACGTAGACACCCGAGGTGATTTCTATACCCCAGCAACCACGTGCCTCTGCGACATTTCCCATAAGCTGCCCAAACACACCCACGCACATTACAGAGACCAGGTTCCCTTTCCAGGCCGTGCGAAAGCCTTTCAGCCCTCTCGGATCTGGACTCCCCAACTACTGGCCTTGTTGATGTAACTGGAGAAAGGCTTATTCGCACGGCTCTGAAATGCTGAACAACTCCCTACTGCTCGTCGATACATACACCTCACCTAGGCCGTGGAGCCGTGAGTGATCCTTTCTACACCCGGCTCTTCCATATGCCATACATGTCCTCCGTGGAAAGAAGCGTTGCTCTCCAGAGAGGGAAGCCGTACTCGCTTGCCGGGTGGGCACAGGGAGCTCAGGCACAACTCGACGATCCCCGAGCAAGTGCAATATTCCTGGTGCCTGCGGCAAGCCATTTCGTAGCTGGCACTCTTGGAACATGACTTCCTTGGCAGGCAAGGATGCAGGGCAGGCAGGGCCGTGGATTCTGAGACAGGGATATACACTTGTCTGCATGACTCGGGCGAGAGCCAGCTATAACCGTGCCGAGGAAAATCCTTTGATCTCCAGTTTGCTTGAGCACGCCTTGTGTCGTTCACCATCATGTCGGACGAAATATGCCAGTTTGCGAAAAATGGACGAAAGACATATCATTTTTCCCGGATCGTTAGGCAGAGCTGCTTATCTTCTCTTAGGAAAACAAGGATATAGAAAGTTTGTGCCGGTAACACGGCACCCAGGACTTCAGGTTCCCTCTTGGAAGCTCTTCGTTGTATGCGGGAAGAGAAGGCCTTGGCTTGCAGTCTGTGGCCATTGCAGGGGTCGGGCGGAGGAAACCTCGCCTTTGCCACCACCACGCTTCTTCACACGCATGGGGAGAACACACGCCCTGTGTCAGTCACTTGCCAGAAATACGTACCCGTCCAGGACCGTGTTCTCAGTGATACCTTCCTGTAAATGGGAGAGAGGAAGTTTGAATGGGGAAGCTCAGTCTTTGCAGGTCATCCGTACAGCTTGCTCCGTTGACGAGGACAGAGAGGATCTGTTCTTTTCTATTCCTTTCAAGTCCCTTTCCAGGAACACCTCAGAGTTCTTTGCAAAGGTCTTGTGCGAATGGCCTGAGGAAGAAGACACTGTGGGCTGCAGTATGTGGGCTGGCTGACCTTCCCCGCACGGTGCGCAGCTCCCTGTACTTGCACCTTGCCTTTGGGAAATGCACACATTCTGTGATGAGGAAGAGGCAAGGGGTGCAGCTCGCCGAATGTTTCTCCCACTTATTTGGAGATGAAAACAAAGAAGTTTTGCCATGAAACTCGAGAGAGGCTTATGATGTACAAGTGTACGCACAAAGGTAGAACCTTATCCTCCTGCCCCCAGGGACACGTTCCGTACCTTGTTGCAACAGAGGGAGTGAGGATTTGTTGAACCCGATAGTGGGAAACGGATATGTACACTGTGGAAGAAACGAGGCTTTCCTTCCCTGCAGTAGTGCGTGTGTGCTGCCACTGCGCCTTAGGCACCCAGTGCCTCGAGCGGCACTCTCGTCGGACTCCAAATAGCCCCATTACAGGAATGTAAATCACCACCCTTCCTACCCCGCCTTCACATACATTTTTCCCCCAAGGAAAAAACATCTCGGAGAGGTAGTCGAGTCTTACTGTGAGAAATCAGTGGCTGCAAACCTAGGGGGAAAGGCCGGGTTCACTCGACCGTCAGAAAACTCCTGCCCTGCACGTTGACTGAGAGCACTGCGTGTTCGATCCGTACCCAAGAGCACTTACGGTGCCTCGCTTTCTACCTTAGAGATCACGTCTCTCCAGGCTTCCTGAGGCACGTATTCCTTCCTGCGCCAAAGAAGCCCTGATAAGGGCGCCTTGGCAGGTATGACGGTCGTTTAAATTTCTTGTGCTTTGGGGCAGCTCTGCGTTCTTTGCACGATGAGAAGGCGCATCGCTTGTATAAACCTCTCGTCTCCAGTGTTGAGCAGACACATGAACACGCCCATACGTCCTCGCTGTTACACCCCCCTTAAGTAATTCCTTCCCCACGTAGACACCCGAGGTGATTTCTATACCCCAGCAACCACGTGCCTCTGCGACATTTCCCATAAGCTGCCCCAACACACCCATGCACATTACAGAGACCAGGTTCCCTTTCCAGGCCGTGCGAAAGCCTTTCAGCCCTCTCGGATCTGGACTCCCCAACTACTGGCCTTGTTGATGTAACTGGAGAAAGGCTTATTCGCACGGCTCTGAAATGCTGAACAACTCCCTACTGCTCGTCGATACATACACCTCACCTAGGCCGTGGAGCCGTGAGTGATCCTTTCTACACCCGGCTCTTCCATATGCCATACATGTCCTCCGTGGAAAGAAGCGTTGCTCTCCAGAGAGGGAAGCCGTACTCGCTTGCCGGGTGGGCACAGGGAGCTCAGGCACAACTCGACGATCCCCGAGCAAGTGCAATATTCCTGGTGCCTGCGGCAAGCCATTTCGTAGCTGGCACTCTTGGAACATGACTTCCTTGGCAGGCAAGGATGCAGGGCAGGCAGGGCCGTGGATTCTGAGACAGGGATATACACTTGTCTGCATGACTCGGGCGAGAGCCAGCTATAACCGTGCCGAGGAAAATCCTTTGATCTCCAGTTTGCTTGAGCACGCTTTGTGTCGTTCACCATCATGTCGGACGAAATATGCCAGTTTGCGAAAAATGGACGAAAGACATATGTTTTTTCCCGGATCGTTAGGCAGAGCTGCTTATCTTCTCTTAGGAAAACAAGGATATAGAAAGTTTGTGCCGGTAACACGGCACCCAGGACTTCAGGTTCCCTCTTGGAAGCTCTTCGTTGTATGCGGGAAGAGAAGGCCTTGGCTTGCAGTCTGTGGCCATTGCAGGGGTCGGGCGGAGGAAACCTCGCCTTTGCCACCACCACGCTTCTTCACACGCATGGGGAGAACACACGCCCTGTGTCAGTCACTTGCCAGAAATACGTACCCGTCCAGGACCGTGTTCTCAGTGATACCTTCCTGTAAATGGGAGAGAGGAAGTTTGAATGGGGAAGCTCAGTCTTTGCAGGTCATCCGTACAGCTTGCTCCGTTGACGAGGACAGAGAGGATCTGTTCTTTTCTATTCCTTTCAAGTCCCTTTCCAGGAACACCTCAGAGTTCTTTGCAAAGGTCTTGTGCGAATGGCCTGAGGAAGAAGACACTGTGGGCTGCAGTATGTGGGCTGGCTGACCTTCCCCGCACGGTGCGCAGCTCCCTGTACTTGCACCTTGCCTTTGGGAAATGCATACATTCTGTGATGAGGAAGAGGCAAGGGGTGCGGCTCGCCGAATGTTTCTCCCACTTATTTGGAGATGAAAACAAAGAAGTTTTGCCATGAAACTCGAGAGAGGCTTATGATGTACAAGTGTACGCACAAAGGTAGAACCTTATCCTCCTGCCCCCAGGGACACGTTCCGTACCTTGTCGCAACAGAGGGAGTGAGGATTTGTTGAACCCGATAGTGGGAAACGGATATGTACATTGTGGAAGAAACGAGGCTTTCCTTCCCTGCAGTAGTGCGTGTGTGCTGCCACTGCGCCTTAGGCACCCAGTGCCTCGAGCGGCACTCTCGTCGGACTCCAAATAGCCCCATTACAGGAATGTAAATCACCACCCTTCCTACCCCGCCTTCACATACATTTTTCCCCCAAGGAAAAAACATCTCGGAGAGGTAGTCGAGTCTTACTGTGAGAAATAAGTGGCTGCAAACCTAGGGGGAAAGGCCGGGTTCACTCGACCGTCAGAAAACTCCTGCCCTGCACGTTGACTGAGAGCACTGCGTGTTCGATCCGTACCCAAGAGCACTTACGGTGCCTCGCTTTCTACCTTAGAGATCACGTCTCTCCAGGCTTCCTGAGGCACGTATTCCTTCCTGCGCCAAAGAAGCCCTGATAAGGGCGCCTTGGCAGGTATGACGGTCGTTTAAATTTCTTGTGCTTTGGGGCAGCTCTGCGTTCTTTGCACGATGAGAAGGCGCATCGCTTGTATAAACCTCTCGTCTCCAGTGTTGAGCAGACACATGAACACGCCCATACGTCCTCGCTGTTACACCCCCCTTAAGTAATTCCTTCCCCACGTAGACACCCGAGGTGATTTCTATACCCCAGCAACCACGTGCCTCTGCGACATTTCCCATAAGCTGCCCAAACACACCCACGCACATTACAGAGACCAGGTTCCCTTTCCAGGCCGTGCGAAAGCCTTTCAGCCCTCTCGGATCTGGACTCCCCAACTACTGGCCTTGTTGATGTAACTGGAGAAAGGCTTATTCGCACGGCTCTGAAATGCTGAACAACTCCCTACTGCTCGTCGATACATACACCTCACCTAGGCCGTGGAGCCGTGAGTGATTCTTTCTACACCCGGCTCTTCCATATGCCATACATGTCCTCCGTGGAAAGAAGCGTTGCTCTCCAGAGAGGGAAGCCGTACTCGCTTGCCGGGTGGGCACAGGGAGCTCAGGCACAACTCGACGATCCCCGAGCAAGTGCAATATTCCTGGTGCCTGCGGCAAGCCATTTCGTAGCTGGCACTCTTGGAACATGACTTCCTTGGCAGGCAAGGATGCAGGGCAGGCAGGGCCGTGGATTCTGAGACAGGGATATAAACTTGTCTGCATGACTCGGGCGAGAGCCAGCTATAACCGTGCCGAGGAAAATCCTTTGATCTCCAGTTTGCTTGAGCACGCTTTGTGTCGTTCACCATCATGTCGGACGAAATATGCCAGTTTGCGAAAAATGGACGAAAGACATATGTTTTTTCCCGGATCGTTAGGCAGAGCTGCTTATCTTCTCTTAGGAAAACAAGGATATAGAAAGTTTGTGCCGGTAACACGGCACCCAGGACTTCAGGTTCCCTCTTGGAAGCTCTTCGTTGTATGCGGGAAGAGAAGGCCTTGGCTTGCAGTCTGTGGCCATTGCAGGGGTCGGGCGGAGGAAACCTCGCCTTTGCCACCACCACGCTTCTTCACACGCATGGGGAGAACACACGCCCTGTGTCAGTCACTTGCCAGAAATACGTACCCGTCCAGGACCGTGTTCTCAGTGATACCTTCCTGTAAATGGGAGAGAGGAAGTTTGAATGGGGAAGCTCAGTCTTTGCAGGTCATCCGTACAGCTTGCTCCGTTGACGAGGACAGAGAGGATCTGTTCTTTTCTATTCCTTTCAAGTCCCTTTCCAGGAACACCTCAGAGTTCTTTGCAAAGGTCTTGTGCGAATGGCCTGAGGAAGAAGACACTGTGGGCTGCAGTATGTGGGCTGGCTGACCTTCCCCGCACGGTGCGCAGCTCCCTGTACTTGCACCTTGCCTTTGGGAAATGCATACATTCTGTGATGAGGAAGAGGCAAGGGGTGCGGCTCGCCGAATGTTTCTCCCACTTATTTGGAGATGAAAACAAAGAAGTTTTGCCATGAAACTCGAGAGAGGCTTATGATGTACAAGTGTACGCACAAAGGTAGAACCTTATCCTCCTGCCCCCAGGGACACGTTTCGTACCTTGTCGCAACAGAGGGAGTGAGGATTTGTTGAACCCGATAGTGGGAAACGGATATGTACACTGTGGAAGAAACGAGGCTTTCCTTCCCTGCAGTAGTGCGTGTGTGCTGCCACTGCGCCTTAGGCACCCAGTGCCTCGAGCGGCACTCTCGTCGGACTCCAAATAGCCCCATTACAGGAATGTAAATCACCACCCTTCCTACCCCGCCTTCACATACATTTTTCCTCCAAGGAAAAAACATCTCGGAGAGGTAGTCGAGTCTTACTGTGAGAAATAAGTGGCTGCAAACCTAGGGGGAAAGGCCGGGTTCACTCGACCGTCAGAAAACTCCTGCCCTGCACGTTGACTGAGAGCACTGCGTGTTCGATCCGTACCCAAGAGCACTTACGGTGCCTCGCTTTCTACCTTAGAGATCACGTCTCTCCAGGCTTCCTGAGGCACGTATTCCTTCCTGCGCCAAAGAAGCCCTGATAAGGGCGCCTTGGCAGGTATGACGGTCGTTTAAATTTCTTGTGCTTTGGGGCAGCTCTGCGTTCTTTGCACGATGAGAAGGCGCATCGCTTGTATAAACCTCTCGTCTCCAGTGTTGAGCAGACACATGAACACGCCCATACGTCCTCGCTGTTACACCCCCCTTAAGTAATTCCTTCCCCACGTAGACACCCGAGGTGATTTCTATACCCCAGCAACCACGTGCCTCTGCGACATTTCCCATAAGCTGCCCAAACACACCCACGCACATTACAGAGACCAGGTTCCCTTTCCAGGCCGTGCGAAAGCCTTTCAGCCCTCTCGGATCTGGACTCCCCAACTACTGGCCTTGTTGATGTAACTGGAGAAAGGCTTATTCGCACGGCTCTGAAATGCTGAACAACTCCCTACTGCTCGTCGATACATACACCTCACCTAGGCCGTGGAGCCGTGAGTGATCCTTTCTACACCCGGCTCTTCCATATGCCATACATGTCCTCCGTGGAAAGAAGCGTTGCTCTCCAGAGAGGGAAGCCGTACTCGCTTGCCGGGTGGGCACAGGGAGCTCAGGCACAACTCGACGATCCCCGAGCAAGTGCAATATTCCTGGTGCCTGCGGCAAGCCATTTCGTAGCTGGCACTCTTGGAACATGACTTCCTTGGCAAGCAAGGATGCAGGGCAGGCAGGGCCGTGGATTCTGAGACAGGGATATACACTTGTCTGCATGACTCGGGCGAGAGCCAGCTATAACCGTGCCGAGGAAAATCCTTTGATCTCCAGTTTGCTTGAGCACGCTTTGTGTCGTTCACCATCATGTCGGACGAAATATGCCAGTTTGCGAAAAATGGACGAAAGACATATCTTTTTTCCCGGATCGTTAGGCAGAGCTGCTTCTCCTCTCCTAGTCAAACTAGGATATAGAAAGTTTGTGCCGGTAACACAGCACCCAGGGCTTCAGGTTCCCTCTTGGAAGCTCTTCGTTGTATGCGGGAAGAGAAGGCAATGGCTTGCACTCTGTGGCCATTGCAGGGGTCGGGCGGAGGAAACCTCACCTTTGCCACCACCACGCTTCTTCACACGCATAGGGAGAACACACGCCCTGTGTCAGTCACTTGCCAGAAATACGTACCCGTCCAGGACCGTGTTCTCAGTGATACCTTCCTGTAAATGGGAGAGAGGAAGTTTGAATGGGGAAGCTCAGTCTTTGCAGGTCATCCGTACAGCTTGCTCCGTTGACGAGGACAGAGAGGATCTGTTCTTTTCTATTCCTTTCAAGTCCCTTTCCAGGAACACCTCAGAGTTCTTTGCAAAGGTCTTGTGCGAATGGCCTGAGGAAGAAGACACTGTGGGCTGCAGTATGTGGGCTGGCTGACCTTCCCCGCACGGTGCGCAGCTCCCTGTACTTGCACCTTGCCTTTGGGAAATGCATACATTCTGTGATGAGGAAGAGGCAAGGGGTGCAGCTCGCCGAATGTTTCTCCCACTTATTTGGAGATGAAAACAAAGAAGTTTTGCCATGAAACTCGAGAGAGGCTTATGATGTACAAGTGTACGCACAAAGGTAGAACCTTATCCTCCTGCCCCCAGGGACACGTTCCGTACCTTGTTGCAACAGAGGGAGTGAGGATTTGTTGAACCCGATAGTGGGAAACGGATATGTACATTGTGGAAGAAACGAGGCTTTCCTTCCCTGCAGTAGTGCGTGTGTGCTGCCACTGCGCCTTAGGCACCCAGTGCCTGGAGCGGCACTCTCGTCGGACAACAAATAGCCCCATTACAGGAATGTAAATCACCACACTTCCTACCCCGCCTTCACATACATTTTTCCCCCAAGGAAAGAACATCTCGGAGAGGTAGTCGAGTCTTACTGTGAGAAATAAGTGGCTGCAAACCTAGGGGGAAAGGCCGGGTTCACTCGACCGTCAGAAAACTCCTGCCCTGCACGTTGACTGAGAGCACTGCGTGTTCGATCCGTACCCAAGAGCACTTACGGTGCCTCGCTTTCTACCTTAGAGATCACGTCTCTCCAGGCTTCCTGAGGCACGTATTCCTTCCTGCGCCAAAGAAGCCCTGATAAGGGCGCCTTGGCAGGTATGACGTTCGTTTAAATTTCTTGTGCTTTGGGGCAGCTCTGCGTTCTTTGCACGATGAGAAGGCGCATCGCTTGTATAAACCTCTCGTCTCCAGTGTTGAGCAGACACATGAACACGCCCATACGTCCTCGCTGTTACACCCCCCTTAAGTAATTCCTTCCCCACGTAGACACCCGAGGTGATTTCTATACCCCAGCAACCACGTGCCTCTGCGACATTTCCCATAAGCTGCCCAAACACACCCACGCACATTACAGAGACCAGGTTCCCTTTCCAGGCCGTGCGAAAGCCTTTCAGCCCTCTCGGATCTGGACTCCCCAACTACTGGCCTTGTTGATGTAACTGGAGAAAGGCTTATTCGCACGGCTCTGAAATGCTGAACAACTCCCTACTGCTCGTCGATACATACACCTCACCTAGGCCGTGGAGCCGTGAGTGATCCTTTCTACACCCGGCTCTTCCATATGCCATACATGTCCTCCGTGGAAAGAAGCGTTGCTCTCCAGAGAGGGAAGCCGTACTCGCTTGCCGGGTGGGCACAGGGAGCTCAGGCACAACTCGACGATCCCCGAGCAAGTGCAATATTCCTGGTGCCTGCGGCAAGCCATTTCGTAGCTGGCACTCTTGGAACATGACTTCCTTGGCAGGCAAGGATGCAGGGCAGGCAGGGCCGTGGATTCTGAGACAGGGATATACACTTGTCTGCATGACTCGGGCGAGAGCCAGCTATAACCGTGCCGAGGAAAATCCTTTGATCTCCAGTTTGCTTGAGCACGCTTTGTGTCATTCACCATCATGTCGGACGAAATATGCCAGTTTGCGAAAAATGGACGAAAGACATATCTTTTTTCCCGGATCGTTAGGCAGAGCTGCTTATCTTCTCTTAGGAAAACAAGGATATAGAAAGTTTGTGCCGGTAACACGGCACCCAGGACTTCAGGTTCCCTCTTGGAAGCTCTTCGTTGTATGCGGGAAGAGAAGGCCTTGGCTTGCAGTCTGTGGCCATTGCAGGGGTCGGGCGGAGGAAACCTCGCCTTTGCCACCACCACGCTTCTTCACACGCATGGGGAGAACACACGCCCTGTGTCAGTCACTTGCCAGAAATACGTACCCGTCCAGGACCGTGTTCTCAGTGATACCTTCCTGTAAATGGGAGAGAGGAAGTTTGAATGGGGAAGCTCAGTCTTTGCAGGTCATCCGTACAGCTTGCTCCGTTGACGAGGACAGAGAGGATCTGTTCTTTTCTATTCCTTTCAAGTCCCTTTCCAGGAACACCTCAGAGTTCTTTGCAAAGGTCTTGTGCGAATGGCCTGAGGAAGAAGACACTGTGGGCTGCAGTATGTGGGCTGGCTGACCTTCCCCGCACGGTGCGCAGCTCCCTGTACTTGCACCTTGCCTTTGGGAAATGCATACATTCTGTGATGAGGAAGAGGCAAGGGGTGCGGCTCGCCGAATGTTTCTCCCACTTATTTGGAGATGAAAACAAAGAAGTTTTGCCATGAAACTCGAGAGAGGCTTATGATGTACAAGTGTACGCACAAAGGTAGAACCTTATCCTCCTGCCCCCAGGGACACGTTCCGTACCTTGTCGCAACAGAGGGAGTGAGGATTTGTTGAACCCGATAGTGGGAAACGGATATGTACATTGTGGAAGAAACGAGGCTTTCCTTCCCTGCAGTAGTGCGTGTGTGCTGCCACTGCGCCTTAGGCACCCAGTGCCTCGAGCGGCACTCTCGTCGGACTCCAAATAGCCCCATTACAGGAATGTAAATCACCACCCTTCCTACCCCGCCTTCACATACATTTTTCCCCCAAGGAAAAAACATCTCGGAGAGGTAGTCGAGTCTTACTGTGAGAAATAAGTGGCTGCAAACCTAGGGGGAAAGGCCGGGTTCACTCGACCGTCAGAAAACTCCTGCCCTGCACGTTGACTGAGAGCACTGCGTGTTCGATCCGTACCCAAGAGCACTTACGGTGCCTCGCTTTCTACCTTAGAGATCACGTCTCTCCAGGCTTCCTGAGGCACGTATTCCTTCCTGCGCCAAAGAAGCCCTGATAAGGGCGCCTTGGCAGGTATGACGGTCGTTTAAATTTCTTGTGCTTTGGGGCAGCTCTGCGTTCTTTGCACGATGAGAAGGCGCATCGCTTGTATAAACCTCTCGTCTCCAGTGTTGAGCAGACACATGAACACGCCCATACGTCCTCGCTGTTACACCCCCCTTAAGTAATTCCTTCCCCACGTAGACACCCGAGGTGATTTCTATACCCCAGCAACCACGTGCCTCTGCGACATTTCCCATAAGCTGCCCAAACACACCCACGCACATTACAGAGACCAGGTTCCCTTTCCAGGCCGTGCGAAAGCCTTTCAGCCCTCTCGGATCTGGACTCCCCAACTACTGGCCTTGTTGATGTAACCGGAGAAAGGCTTATTCGCACGGCTCTGAAATGCTGAACAACTCCCTACTGCTCGTCGATACATACACCTCACCTAGGCCGTGGAGCCGTGAGTGATCCTTTCTACACCCGGCTCTTCCATATGCCATACATGTCCTCCGTGGAAAGAAGCGTTGCTCTCCAGAGAGGGAAGCCGTACTCGCTTGCCGGGTGGGCACAGGGAGCTCAGGCACAACTCGAAGATCCCCGAGCAAGTGCAATATTCCTGGTGCCTGCGGCAAGCCATTTCGTAGCTGGCACTCTTGGAACATGACTTCCTTGGCAGGCAAGGATGCAGGGCAGGCAGGGCCGTGGATTCTGAGACAGGGATATACACTTGTCTGCATGACTCGGGCGAGAGCCAGCTATAACCGTGCCGAGGAAAATCCTTTGATCTCCAGTTTGCTTGAGCACGCTTTGTGTCATTCACCATCATGTCGGACGAAATATGCCAGTTTGCGAAAAATGGACGAAAGACATATCTTTTTTCCCGGATCGTTAGGCAGAGCTGCTTCTCCTCTCCTAGTCAAACTAGGATATAGAAAGTTTGTGCCGGTAACACGGCACCCAGGACTTCAGGTTCCCTCTTGGAAGCTCTTCGTTGTATGCGGGAAGAGAAGGCCTTGGCTTGCAGTCTGTGGCCATTGCAGGGGTCGGGCGGAGGAAACCTCGCCTTTGCCACCACCACGCTTCTTCACACGCATGGGGAGAACACACGCCCTGTGTCAGTCACTTGCCAGAAATACGTACCCGTCCAGGACCGTGTTCTCAGTGATACCTTCCTGTAAATGGGAGAGAGGAAGTTTGAATGGGGAAGCTCAGTCTTTGCAGGTCATCCGTACAGCTTGCTCCGTTGACGAGGACAGAGAGGATCTGTTCTTTTCTATTCCTTTCAAGTCCCTTTCCAGGAACACCTCAGAGTTCTTTGCAAAGGTCTTGTGCGAATGGCCTGAGGAAGAAGACACTGTGGGCTGCAGTATGTGGGCTGGCTGACCTTCCCCGCACGGTGCGCAGCTCCCTGTACTTGCACCTTGCCTTTGGGAAATGCATACATTCTGTGATGAGGAAGAGGCAAGGGGTGCGGCTCGCCGAATGTTTCTCCCACTTATTTGGAGATGAAAACAAAGAAGTTTTGCCATGAAACTCGAGAGAGGCTTATGATGTACAAGTGTACGCACAAAGGTAGAACCTTATCCTCCTGCCCCCAGGGACACGTTCCGTACCTTGTCGCAACAGAGGGAGTGAGGATTTGTTGAACCCGATAGTGGGAAACGGATATGTACATTGTGGAAGAAACGAGGCTTTCCTTCCCTGCAGTAGTGCGTGTGTGCTGCCACTGCGCCTTAGGCACCCAGTGCCTCGAGCGGCACTCTCGTCGGACTCCAAATAGCCCCATTACAGGAATGTAAATCACCACCCTTCCTACCCCGCCTTCACATACATTTTTCCCCCAAGGAAAAAACATCTCGGAGAGGTAGTCGAGTCTTACTGTGAGAAATAAGTGGCTGCAAACCTAGGGGGAAAGGCCGGGTTCACTCGACCGTCAGAAAACTCCTGCCCTGCACGTTGACTGAGAGCACTGCGTGTTCGATCCGTACCCAAGAGCACTTACGGTGCCTCGCTTTCTACCTTAGAGATCACGTCTCTCCAGGCTTCCTGAGGCACGTATTCCTTCCTGCGCCAAAGAAGCCCTGATAAGGGCGCCTTGGCAGGTATGACGGTCGTTTAAATTTCTTGTGCTTTGGGGCAGCTCTGCGTTCTTTGCACGATGAGAAGGCGCATCGCTTGTATAAACCTCTCGTCTCCAGTGTTGAGCAGACACATGAACACGCCCATACGTCCTCGCTGTTACACCCCCCTTAAGTAATTCCTTCCCCACGTAGACACCCGAGGTGATTTCTATACCCCAGCAACCACGTGCCTCTGCGACATTTCCCATAAGCTGCCCAAACACACCCACGCACATTACAGAGACCAGGTTCCCTTTCCAGGCCGTGCGAAAGCCTTTCAGCCCTCTCGGATCTGGACTCCCCAACTACTGGCCTTGTTGATGTAACTGGAGAAAGGCTTATTCGCACGGCTCTGAAATGCTGAACAACTCCCTACTGCTCGTCGATACATACACCTCACCTAGGCCGTGGAGCCGTGAGTGATCCTTTCTACACCCGGCTCTTCCATAAGCCATACATGTCCTCCGTGGAAAGAAGCGTTGCTCTCCAGAGAGGGAAGCCGTACTCGCTTGCCGGGTGGGCACAGGGAGCTCAGGCACAACTCGACGATCCCCGAGCAAGTGCAATATTCCTGGTGCCTGCGGCAAGCCATTTCGTAGCTGGCACTCTTGGAACATGACTTCCTTGGCAGGCAAGGATGCAGGGCAGGCAGGGCCGTGGATTCTGAGACAGGGATATACACTTGTCTGCATGACTCGGGCGAGAGCCAGCTATAACCGTGCCGAGGAAAATCCTTTGATCTCCAGTTTGCTTGAGCACGCTTTGTGTCGTTCACCATCATGTCGGACGAAATATGCCAGTTTGCGAAAAATGGACGAAAGACATATCTTTTTTCCCGGATCGTTAGGCAGAGCTGCTTCTCCTCTCCTAGTCAAACTAGGATATAGAAAGTTTGTGCCGGTAACACAGCACCCAGGGCTTCAGGTTCCCTCTTGGAAGCTCTTCGTTGTATGCGGGAAGAGAAGGCTATGGCTTGCAGTCTGTGGCCATTGCAGGGGTCGGGCGGAGGAAACCTCACCTTTGCCACCACCACGCTTCTTCACACGCATGGGGAGAACACACGCCCTGTGTCAGTCACTTGCCAGAAATACGTACCCGTCCAGGACCGTGTTCTCAGTGATACCTTCCTGTAAATGGGAGAGAGGAAGTTTGAATGGGGAAGCTCAGTCTTTGCAGGTCATCCGTACAGCTTGCTCCGTTGACGAGGACAGAGAGGATCTGTTCTTTTCTATTCCTTTCAAGTCCCTTTCCAGGAACACCTCAGAGTTCTTTGCAAAGGTCTTGTGCGAATGGCCTGAGGAAGAAGACACTGTGGGCTGCAGTATGTGGGCTGGCTGACCTTCCCCGCACGGTGCGCAGCTCCCTGTACTTGCACCTTGCCTTTGGGAAATGCATACATTCTGTGATGAGGAAGAGGCAAGGGGTGCAGCTCGCCGAATGTTTCTCCCACTTATTTGGAGATGAAAACAAAGAAGTTTTGCCATGAAACTCGAGAGAGGCTTATGATGTACAAGTGTACGCACAAAGGTAGAACCTTATCCTCCTGCCCCCAGGGACACGTTCCGTACCTTGTTGCAACAGAGGGAGTGAGGATTTGTTGAACCCGATAGTGGGAAACGGATATGTACATTGTGGAAGAAACGAGGCTTTCCTTCCCTGCAGTAGTGCGTGTGTGCTGCCACTGCGCCTTAGGCACCCAGTGCCTGGAGCGGCACTCTCGTTGGACAACAAATAGCCCCATTACAGGAATGTAAATCACCACACTTCCTACCCCGCCTTCACATACATTTTTCCCCCAAGGAAAAAACATCTCGGAGAGGTAGTCGAGTCTTACTGTGAGAAATAAGTGGCTGCAAACCTAGGGGGAAAGGCCGGGTTCACTCGACCGTCAGAAAACTCCTGCCCTGCACGTTGACTGAGAGCACTGCGTGTTCGATCCGTACCCAGCAGCACTTACGGTGCCTCGCTTTCTACCTTAGAGATCACGTCTCTCCAGGCTTCCTGAGGCACGTATTCCTTCCTGCGCCAAAGAAGCCCTGATAAGGGCGCCTTGGCAGGTATGACGTTCGTTTAAATTTCTTGTGCTTTGGGGCAGCTCTGCGTTCTTTGCACGATGAGAAGGCGCATCGCTTGTATAAACCTCTCGTCTCCAGTGTTGAGCAGACACATGAACACGCCCATACGTCCTCGCTGTTACACCCCCCTTAAGTAATTCCTTCCCCACGTAGACACCCGAGGTGATTTCTATACCCCAGCAACCACGTGCCTCTGCGACATTTCCCATAAGCTGCCCAAACACACCCACGCACATTACAGAGACCAGGTTCCCTTTCCAGGCCGTGCGAAAGCCTTTCAGCCCTCTCGGATCTGGACTCCCCAACTACTGGCCTTGTTGATGTAACTGGAGAAAGGCTTATTCGCACGGCTCTGAAATGCTGAACAACTCCCTACTGCTCGTCGATACATACACCTCACCTAGGCCGTGGAGCCGTGAGTGATCCTTTCTACACCCGGCTCTTCCATATGCCATACATGTCCTCCGTGGAAAGAAGCGTTGCTCTCCAGAGAGGGAAGCCGTACTCGCTTGCCGGGTGGGCACAGGGAGCTCAGGCACAACTCGACGATCCCCGAGCAAGTGCAATATTCCTGGTGCCTGCGGCAAGCCATTTCGTAGCTGGCACTCTTGGAACATGACTTCCTTGGCAGGCAAGGATGCAGGGCAGGCAGGGCCGTGGATTCTGAGACAGGGATATACACTTGTCTGCATGACTCGGGCGAGAGCCAGCTATAACCGTGCCGAGGAAAATCCTTTGATCTCCAGTTTGCTTGAGCACGCTTTGTGTCATTCACCATCATGTCGGACGAAATATGCCAGTTTGCGAAAAATGGACGAAAGACATATCTTTTTTCCCGGATCGTTAGGCAGAGCTGCTTATCTTCTCTTAGGAAAACAAGGATATAGAAAGTTTGTGCCGGTAACACGGCACCCAGGACTTCAGGTTCCCTCTTGGAAGCTCTTCGTTGTATGCGGGAAGAGAAGGCCTTGGCTTGCAGTCTGTGGCCATTGCAGGGGTCGGGCGGAGGAAACCTCGCCTTTGCCACCACCACGCTTCTTCACACGCATGGGGAGAACACACGCCCTGTGTCAGTCACTTGCCAGAAATACGTACCCGTCCAGGACCGTGTTCTCAGTGATACCTTCCTGTAAATGGGAGAGAGGAAGTTTGAATGGGGAAGCTCAGTCTTTGCAGGTCATCCGTACAGCTTGCTCCGTTGACGAGGACAGAGAGGATCTGTTCTTTTCTATTCCTTTCAAGTCCCTTTCCAGGAACACCTCAGAGTTCTTTGCAAAGGTCTTGTGCGAATGGCCTGAGGAAGAAGACACTGTGGGCTGCAGTATGTGGGCTGGCTGACCTTCCCCGCACGGTGCGCAGCTCCCTGTACTTGCACCTTGCCTTTGGGAAATGCATACATTCTGTGATGAGGAAGAGGCAAGGGGTGCGGCTCGCCGAATGTTTCTCCCACTTATTTGGAGATGAAAACAAAGAAGTTTTGCCATGAAACTCGAGAGAGGCTTATGATGTACAAGTGTACGCACAAAGGTAGAACCTTATCCTCCTGCCCCCAGGGACACGTTCCGTACCTTGTCGCAACAGAGGGAGTGAGGATTTGTTGAACCCGATAGTGGGAAACGGATATGTACATTGTGGAAGAAACGAGGCTTTCCTTCCCTGCAGTAGTGCGTGTGTGCTGCCACTGCGCCTTAGGCACCCAGTGCCTCGAGCGGCACTCTCGTCGGACTCCAAATAGCCCCATTACAGGAATGTAAATCACCACCCTTCCTACCCCGCCTTCACATACATTTTTCCCCCAAGGAAAAAACATCTCGGAGAGGTAGTCGAGTCTTACTGTGAGAAATAAGTGGCTGCAAACCTAGGGGGAAAGGCCGGGTTCACTCGACCGTCAGAAAACTCCTGCCCTGCACGTTGACTGAGAGCACTGCGTGTTCGATCCGTACCCAAGAGCACTTACGGTGCCTCGCTTTCTACCTTAGAGATCACGTCTCTCCAGGCTTCCTGAGGCACGTATTCCTTCCTGCGCCAAAGAAGCCCTGATAAGGGCGCCTTGGCAGGTATGACGGTCGTTTAAATTTCTTGTGCTTTGGGGCAGCTCTGCGTTCTTTGCACGATGAGAAGGCGCATCGCTTGTATAAACCTCTCGTCTCCAGTGTTGAGCAGACACATGAACACGCCCATACGTCCTCGCTGTTACACCCCCCTTAAGTAATTCCTTCCCCACGTAGACACCCGAGGTGATTTCTATACCCCAGCAACCACGTGCCTCTGCGACATTTCCCATAAGCTGCCCAAACACACCCACGCACATTACAGAGACCAGGTTCCCTTTCCAGGCCGTGCGAAAGCCTTTCAGCCCTCTCGGATCTGGACTCCCCAACTACTGGCCTTGTTGATGTAACTGGAGAAAGGCTTATTCGCACGGCTCTGAAATGCTGAACAACTCCCTACTGCTCGTCGATACATACACCTCACCTAGGCCGTGGAGCCGTGAGTGATCCTTTCTACACCCGGCTCTTCCATATGCCATACATGTCCTCCGTGGAAAGAAGCGTTGCTCTTCAGAGAGGGAAGCCGTACTCGCTTGCCGGGTGGGCACAGGGAGCTCAGGCACAACTCGAAGATCCCCGAGCAAGTGCAATATTCCTGGTGCCTGCGGCAAGCCATTTCGTAGCTGGCACTCTTGGAACATGACTTCCTTGGCAGGCAAGGATGCAGGGCAGGCAGGGCCGTGGATTCTGAGACAGGGATATACACTTGTCTGCATGACTCGGGCGAGAGCCAGCTATAACCGTGCCGAGGAAAATCCTTTGATCTCCAGTTTGCTTGAGCACGCTTTGTGTCTTTCACCATCATGTCGGACGAAATATGCCAGTTTGCGAGAAATGGACGAAAGACATATGTTTTTTCCCGGATCGTTAGGCAGAGCTGCTTCTCCTCTCCTAGTCAAACTAGGATATAGAAAGTTTGTGCCGGTAACACGGCACCCAGGGCTTCAGGTTCCCTCTTGGAAGCTCTTCGTTGTATGCGGGAAGAGAAGGCTATGGCTTGCACTCTGTGGCCATTGCAGGGGTCGGGCGGAGGAAACCTCACCTTTGCCACCACCACGCTTCTTCACACGCATGGGGAGAACACACGCCCTGTGTCAGTCACTTGCCAGAAATACGTACCCGTCCAGGACCGTGTTCTCAGTGATACCTTCCTGTAAATGGGAGAGAGGAAGTTTGAATGGGGAAGCTCAGTCTTTGCAGGTCATCCGTACAGCTTGCTCCGTTGACGAGGACAGAGAGGATCTGTTCTTTTCTATTCCTTTCAAGTCCCTTTCCAGGAACACCTCAGAGTTCTTTGCAAAGGTCTTGTGCGAATGGCCTGAGGAAGAAGACACTGTGGGCTGCAGTATGTGGGCTGGCTGACCTTCCCCGCACGGTGCGCAGCTCCCTGTACTTGCACCTTGCCTTTGGGAAATGCACACATTCTGTGATGAGGAAGAGGCAAGGGGTGCGGCTCGCCGAATGTTTCTCCCACTTATTTGGAGATGAAAACAAAGAAGTTTTGCCATGAAACTCGAGAGAGGCTTATGATGTACAAGTGTACGCACAAAGGTAGAACCTTATCCTCCTGCCCCCAGGGACACGTTCCGTACCTTGTCGCAACAGAGGGAGTGAGGATTTGTTGAACCCGATAGTGGGAAACGGATATGTACATTGTGGAAGAAACGAGGCTTTCCTTCCCCGCAGTAGTGCGTGTGTGCTGCCACTGCGCCTTAGGCACCCAGTGCCTCGAGCGGCACTCTCGTCGGACTCCAAATAGCCCCATTACAGGAATGTAAATCACCACCCTTCCTACCCCGCCTTCACATACATTTTTCCCCCAAGGAAAAAACATCTCGGAGAGGTAGTCGAGTCTTACTGTGAGAAATAAGTGGCTGCAAACCTAGGGGGAAAGGCCGGGTTCACTCGACCGTCAGAAAACTCCTGCCCTGCACGTTGACTGAGAGCACTGCGTGTTCGATCCGTACCCAAGAGCACTTACGGTGCCTCGCTTTCTACCTTAGAGATCACGTCTCTCCAGGCTTCCTGAGGCACGTATTCCTTCCTGCGCCAAAGAAGCCCTGATAAGGGCGCCTTGGCAGGTATGACGGTCGTTTAAATTTCTTGTGCTTTGGGGCAGCTCTGCGTTCTTTGCACGATGAGAAGGCGCATCGCTTGTATAAACCTCTCGTCTCCAGTGTTGAGCAGACACATGAACACGCCCATACGTCCTCGCTGTTACACCCCCCTTAAGTAATTCCTTCCCCACGTAGACACCCGAGGTGATTTCTATACCCCAGCAACCACGTGCCTCTGCGACATTTCCCATAAGCTGCCCAAACACACCCACGCACATTACAGAGACCAGGTTCCCTTTCCAGGCCGTGCGAAAGCCTTTCAGCCCTCTCGGATCTGGACTCCCCAACTACTGGCCTTGTTGATGTAACTGGAGAAAGGCTTATTCGCACGGCTCTGAAATGCTGAACAACTCCCTACTGCTCGTCGATACATACACCTCACCTAGGCCGTGGAGCCGTGAGTGATCCTTTCTACACCCGGCTCTTCCATATGCCATACATGTCCTCCGTGGAAAGAAGCGTTGCTCTCCAGAGAGGGAAGCCGTACTCGCTTGCCGGGTGGGCACAGGGAGCTCAGGCACAACTCGAAGATCCCCGAGCAAGTGCAATATTCCTGGTGCCTGCGGCAAGCCATTTCGTAGCTGGCACTCTTGGAACATGACTTCCTTGGCAGGCAAGGATGCAGGGCAGGCAGGGCCGTGGATTCTGAGACAGGGATATACACTTGTCTGCATGACTCGGGCGAGAGCCAGCTATAACCGTGCCGAGGAAAATCCTTTGATCTCCAGTTTGCTTGAGCACGCTTTGTGTCGTTCACCATCATGTCGGACGAAATATGCCAGTTTGCGAAAAATGGACGAAAGACATATGTTTTTTCCCGGATCGTTAGGCAGAGCTGCTTATCTTCTCTTAGGAAAACAAGGATATAGAAAGTTTGTGCCGGTAACACGGCACCCAGGACTTCAGGTTCCCTCTTGGAAGCTCTTCGTTGTATGCGGGAAGAGAAGGCCTTGGCTTGCAGTCTGTGGCCATTGCAGGGGTCGGGCGGAGGAAACCTCGCCTTTGCCACCACCACGCTTCTTCACACGCATGGGGAGAACACACGCCCTGTGTCAGTCACTTGCCAGAAATACGTACCCGTCCAGGACCGTGTTCTCAGTGATACCTTCCTGTAAATGGGAGAGAGGAAGTTTGAATGGGGAAGCTCAGTCTTTGCAGGTCATCCGTACAGCTTGCTCCGTTGACGAGGACAGAGAGGATCTGTTCTTTTCTATTCCTTTCAAGTCCCTTTCCAGGAACACCTCAGAGTTCTTTGCAAAGGTCTTGTGCGAATGGCCTGAGGAAGAAGACACTGTGAGCTGCAGTATGTGGGCTGGCTGACCTTCCCCGCACGGTGCGCAGCTCCCTGTACTTGCACCTTGCCTTTGGGAAATGCATACATTCTGTGATGAGGAAGAGGCAAGGGGTGCAGCTCGCCGAATGTTTCTCCCACTTATTTGGAGATGAAAACAAAGAAGTTTTGCCATGAAACTCGAGAGAGGCTTATGATGTACCAGTGTACGCACAAAGGTAGAACCTTATCCTCCTGCCCCCAGGGACACGTTCCTTACCTTGTCGCAACAGAGGGAGTGAGGATTTGTTGAACCCGATAGTGGGAAACGGATATGTACATTGTGGAAGAAACGAGGCTTTCCTTCCCCGCAGTAGTGCGTGTGTGCTGCCACTGCGCCTTAGGCACCCAGTGCCTCGAGCGGCACTCTCGTCGGACTCCAAATAGCCCCATTACAGGAATGTAAATCACCACCCTTCCTACCCCGCCTTCACATACATTTTTCCCCCAAGGAAAAAACATCTCGGAGAGGTAGTCGAGTCTTACTGTGAGAAATCAGTGGCTGCAAACCTAGGGGGAAAGGCCGGGTTCACTCGACCGTCAGAAAACTCCTGCCCTGCACGTTGACTGAGAGCACTGCGTGTTCGATCCGTACCCAAGAGCACTTACGGTGCCTCGCTTTCTACCTTAGAGATCACGTCTCTCCAGGCTTCCTGAGGCACGTATTCCTTCCTGCGCCAAAGAAGCCCTGATAAGGGCGCCTTGGCAGGTATGACGGTCGTTTAAATTTCTTGTGCTTTGGGGCAGCTCTGCGTTCTTTGCACGATGAGAAGGCGCATCGCTTGTATAAACCTCTCGTCTCCAGTGTTGAGCAGACACATGAACACGCCCATACGTCCTCGCTGTTACACCCCCCTTAAGTAATTCCTTCCCCACGTAGACACCCGAGGTGATTTCTATACCCCAGCAACCACGTGCCTCTGCGACATTTCCCATAAGCTGCCCAAACACACCCACGCACATTACAGAGACCAGGTTCCCTTTCCAGGCCGTGCGAAAGCCTTTCAGCCCTCTCGGATCTGGACTCCCCAACTACTGGCCTTGTTGATGTAACTGGAGAAAGGCTTATTCGCACGGCTCTGAAATGCTGAACAACTCCCTACTGCTCGTCGATACATACACCTCACCTAGGCCGTGGAGCCGTGAGTGATCCTTTCTACACCCGCCTCTTCCATATGCCATACATGTCCTCCGTGGAAAGAAGCGTTGCTCTCCAGAGAGGGAAGCCGTACTCGCTTGCCGGGTGGGCACAGGGAGCTCAGGCACAACTCGAAGATCCCCGAGCAAGTGCAATATTCCTGGTGCCTGCGGCAAGCCATTTCGTAGCTGGCACTCTTGGAACATGACTTCCTTGGCAGGCAAGGATGCAGGGCAGGCAGGGCCGTGGATTCTGAGACAGGGATATACACTTGTCTGCATGACTCGGGCGAGAGCCAGCTATAACCGTGCCGAGGAAAATCGTTTGATCTCCAGTTTGCTTGAGCACGCTTTGTGTCTTTCACCATCATGTCGGACGAAATATGCCAGTTTGCGAAAAATGGACGAAAGACATATGTTTTTTCCCGGATCGTTAGGCAGAGCTGCTTATCTTCTCTTAGGAAAACAAGGATATAGAAAGTTTGTGCCGGTAACACGGCACCCAGGACTTCAGGTTCCCTCTTGGAAGCTCTTCGTTGTATGCGGGAAGAGAAGGCCTTGGCTTGCAGTCTGTGGCCATTGCAGGGGTCGGGCGGAGGAAACCTCGCCTTTGCCACCACCACGCTTCTTCACACGCATGGGGAGAACACACGCCCTGTGTCAGTCACTTGCCAGAAATACGTACCCGTCCAGGACCGTGTTCTCAGTGATACCTTCCTGTAAATGGGAGAGAGGAAGTTTGAATGGGGAAGCTCAGTCTTTGCAGGTCATCCGTACAGCTTGCTCCGTTGACGAGGACAGAGAGGATCTGTTCTTTTCTATTCCTTTCAAGTCCCTTTCCAGGAACACCTCAGAGTTCTTTGCAAAGGTCTTGTGCGAATGGCCTGAGGAAGAAGACACTGTGGGCTGCAGTATGTGGGCTGGCTGACCTTCCCCGCACGGTGCGCAGCTCCCTGTACTTGCACCTTGCCTTTGGGAAATGCATACATTCTGTGATGAGGAAGAGGCAAGGGGTGCAGCTCGCCGAATGTTTCTCCCACTTATTTGGAGATGAAAACAAAGAAGTTTTGCCATGAAACTCGAGAGAGGCTTATGATGTACCAGTGTACGCACAAAGGTAGAACCTTATCCTCCTGCCCCCAGGGACACGTTCCTTACCTTGTCGCAACAGAGGGAGTGAGGATTTGTTGAACCCGATAGTGGGAAACGGATATGTACATTGTGGAAGAAACGAGGCTTTCCTTCCCTGCAGTAGTGCGTGTGTGCTGCCACTGCGCCTTAGGCACCCAGTGCCTCGAGCGGCACTCTCGTCGGACTCCAAATAGCCCCATTACAGGAATGTAAATCACCACCCTTCCTACCCCGCCTTCACATACATTTTTCCCCCAAGGAAAAAACATCTCGGAGAGGTAGTCGAGTCTTACTGTGAGAAATCAGTGGCTGCAAACCTAGGGGGAAAGGCCGGGTTCACTCGACCGTCAGAAAACTCCTGCCCTGCACGTTGACTGAGAGCACTGCGTGTTCGATCCGTACCCAAGAGCACTTACGGTGCCTCGCTTTCTACCTTTGAGATCACGTCTCTCCAGGCTTCCTGAGGCACGTATTCCTTCCTGCGCCAAAGAAGCCCTGATAAGGGCGCCTTGGCAGGTATGACGGTCGTTTAAATTTCTTGTGCTTTGGGGCAGCTCTGCGTTCTTTGCACGATGAGAAGGCGCATCGCTTGTATAAACCTCTCGTCTCCAGTGTTGAGCAGACACATGAACACGCCCATACGTCCTCGCTGTTACACCCCCCTTAAGTAATTCCTTCCCCACGTAGACACCCGAGGTGATTTCTATACCCCAGCAACCACGTGCCTCTGCGACATTTCCCATAAGCTGCCCAAACACACCCACGCACATTACAGAGACCAGGTTCCCTTTCCAGGCCGTGCGAAAGCCTTTCAGCCCTCTCGGATCTGGACTCCCCAACTACTGGCCTTGTTGATGTAACTGGAGAAAGGCTTATTCGCACGGCTCTGAAATGCTGAACAACTCCCTACTGCTCGTCGATACATACACCTCACCTAGGCCGTGGAGCCGTGAGTGATCCTTTCTACACCCGCCTCTTCCATATGCCATACATGTCCTCCGTGGAAAGAAGCGTTGCTCTCCAGAGAGGGAAGCCGTACTCGCTTGCCGGGTGGGCACAGGGAGCTCAGGCACAACTCGACGATCCCCGAGCAAGTGCAATATTCCTGGTGCCTGCGGCAAGCCATTTCGTAGCTGGCACTCTTGGAACATGACTTCCTTGGCAGGCAAGGATGCAGGGCAGGCAGGGCCGTGGATTCTGAGACAGGGATATACACTTGTCTGCATGACTCGGGCGAGAGCCAGCTATAACCGTGCCGAGGAAAATCGTTTGATCTCCAGTTTGCTTGAGCACGCTTTGTGTCTTTCACCATCATGTCGGACGAAATATGCCAGTTTGCGAAAAATGGACGAAAGACATATGTTTTTTCCCGGATCGTTAGGCAGAGCTGCTTATCTTCTCTTAGGAAAACAAGGATATAGAAAGTTTGTGCCGGTAACACGGCACCCAGGACTTCAGGTTCCCTCTTGGAAGCTCTTCGTTGTATGCGGGAAGAGAAGGCCTTGGCTTGCAGTCTGTGGCCATTGCAGGGGTCGGGCGGAGGAAACCTCGCCTTTGCCACCACCACGCTTCTTCACACGCATGGGGAGAACACACGCCCTGTGTCAGTCACTTGCCAGAAATACGTACCCGTCCAGGACCGTGTTCTCAGTGATACCTTCCTGTAAATGGGAGAGAGGAAGTTTGAATGGGGAAGCTCAGTCTTTGCAGGTCATCCGTACAGCTTGCTCCGTTGACGAGGACAGAGAGGATCTGTTCTTTTCTATTCCTTTCAAGTCCCTTTCCAGGAACACCTCAGAGTTCTTTGCAAAGGTCTTGTGCGAATGGCCTGAGGAAGAAGACACTGTGAGCTGCAGTATGTGGGCTGGCTGACCTTCCCCGCACGGTGCGCAGCTCCCTGTACTTGCACCTTGCCTTTGGGAAATGCATACATTCTGTGATGAGGAAGAGGCAAGGGGTGCAGCTCGCCGAATGTTTCTCCCACTTATTTGGAGATGAAAACAAAGAAGTTTTGCCATGAAACTCGAGAGAGGCTTATGATGTACCAGTGTACGCACAAAGGTAGAACCTTATCCTCCTGCCCCCAGGGACACGTTCCTTACCTTGTCGCAACAGAGGGAGTGAGGATTTTTTGAACCCGATAGTGGGAAACGGATATGTACATTGTGGAAGAAACGAGGCTTTCCTTCCCCGCAGTAGTGCGTGTGTGCTGCCACTGCGCCTTAGGCACCCAGTGCCTCGAGCGGCACTCTCGTCGGACTCCAAATAGCCCCATTACAGGAATGTAAATCACCACCCTTCCTACCCCGCCTTCACATACATTTTTCCCCCAAGGAAAAAACATCTCGGAGAGGTAGTCGAGTCTTACTGTGAGAAATAAGTGGCTGCAAACCTAGGGGGAAAGGCCGGGTTCACTCGACCGTCAGAAAACTCCTGCCCTGCACGTTGACTGAGAGCACTGCGTGTTCGATCCGTACCCAAGAGCACTTACGGTGCCTCGCTTTCTACCTTAGAGATCACGTCTCTCCAGGCTTCCTGAGGCACGTATTCCTTCCTGCGCCAAAGAAGCCCTGATAAGGGCGCCTTGGCAGGTATGACGGTCGTTTAAATTTCTTGTGCTTTGGGGCAGCTCTGCGTTCTTTGCACGATGAGAAGGCGCATCGCTTGTATAAACCTCTCGTCTCCAGTGTTGAGCAGACACATGAACACGCCCATACGTCCTCGCTGTTACACCCCCCTTAAGTAATTCCTTCCCCACGTAGACACCCGAGGTGATTTCTATACCCCAGCAACCACGTGCCTCTGCGACATTTCCCATAAGCTGCCCAAACACACCCACGCACATTACAGAGACCAGGTTCCCTTTCCAGGCCGTGCGAAAGCCTTTCAGCCCTCTCGGATCTGGACTCCCCAACTACTGGCCTTGTTGATGTAACTGGAGAAAGGCTTATTCGCACGGCTCTGAAATGCTGAACAACTCCCTACTGCTCGTCGATACATACACCTCACCTAGGCCGTGGAGCCGTGAGTGATCCTTTCTACACCCGCCTCTTCCATATGCCATACATGTCCTCCGTGGAAAGAAGCGTTGCTCTCCAGAGAGGGAAGCCGTACTCGCTTGCCGGGTGGGCACAGGGAGCTCAGGCACAACTCGACGATCCCCGAGCAAGTGCAATATTCCTGGTGCCTGCGGCAAGCCATTTCGTAGCTGGCACTCTTGGAACATGACTTCCTTGGCAGGCAAGGATGCAGGGCAGGCAGGGCCGTGGATTCTGAGACAGGGATATACACTTGTCTGCATGACTCGGGCGAGAGCCAGCTATAACCGTGCCGAGGAAAATCCTTTGATCTCCAGTTTGCTTGAGCACGCTTTGTGTCGTTCACCATCATGTCGGACGAAATATGCCAGTTTGCGAAAAATGGACGAAAGACATATCATTTTTCCCGGATCGTTAGGCAGAGCTGCTTATCTTCTCTTAGGAAAACAAGGATATAGAAAGTTTGTGCCGGTAACACGGCACCCAGGACTTCAGGTTCCCTCTTGGAAGCTCTTCGTTGTATGCGGGAAGAGAAGGCCTTGGCTTGCAGTCTGTGGCCATTGCAGGGGTCGGGCGGAGGAAACCTCGCCTTTGCCACCACCACGCTTCTTCACACGCATGGGGAGAACACACGCCCTGTGTCAGTCACTTGCCAGAAATACGTACCCGTCCAGGACCGTGTTCTCAGTGATACCTTCCTGTAAATGGGAGAGAGGAAGTTTGAATGGGGAAGCTCAGTCTTTGCAGGTCATCCGTACAGCTTGCTCCGTTGACGAGGACAGAGAGGATCTGTTCTTTTCTATTCCTTTCAAGTCCCTTTCCAGGAACACCTCAGAGTTCTTTGCAAAGGTCTTGTGCGAATGGCCTGAGGAAGAAGACACTGTGGGCTGCAGTATGTGGGCTGGCTGACCTTCCCCGCACGGTGCGCAGCTCCCTGTACTTGCACCTTGCCTTTGGGAAATGCATACATTCTGTGATGAGGAAGAGGCAAGGGGTGCAGCTCGCCGAATGTTTCTCCCACTTATTTGGAGATGAAAACAAAGAAGTTTTGCCATGAAACTCGAGAGAGGCTTATGATGTACAAGTGTACGCACAAAGGTAGAACCTTATCCTCCTGCCCCCAGGGACACGTTCCGTACCTTGTCGCAACAGAGGAAGTGAGGATTTGTTGAACCCGATAGTGGGAAACGGATATGTACATTGTGGAAGAAACGAGGCTTTCCTTCCCTGCAGTAGTGCGTGTGTGCTGCCACTGCGCCTTAGGCACCCAGTGCCTCGAGCGGCACTCTCGTCGGACTCCAAATAGCCCCATTACAGGAATGTAAATCACCACCCTTCCTACCCCGCCTTCACATACATTTTTCCCCCAAGGAAAAAACATCTCGGAGAGGTAGTCGAGTCTTACTGTGAGAAATAAGTGGCTGCAAACCTAGGGGGAAAGGCCGGGTTCACTCGACCGTCAGAAAACTCCTGCCCTGCACGTTGACTGAGAGCACTGCGTGTTCGATCCGTACCCAAGAGCACTTACGGTGCCTCGCTTTCTACCTTAGAGATCACGTCTCTCCAGGCTTCCTGAGGCACGTATTCCTTCCTGCGCCAAAGAAGCCCTGATAAGGGCGCCTTGGCAGGTATGACGGTCGTTTAAATTTCTTGTGCTTTGGGGCAGCTCTGCGTTCTTTGCACGATGAGAAGGCGCATCGCTTGTATAAACCTCTCGTCTCCAGTGTTGAGCGGACACATGAACACGCCCATACGTCCTCGCTGTTACACACCCCTTAAGTAATTCCTTCCCCACGTAGACACCCGAGGTGATTTCTATACCCCAGCAACCACGTGCCTCTGCGACATTTCCCATAAGCTGCCCAAACACACCCACGCACATTACAGAGACCAGGTTCCCTTTCCAGGCCGTGCGAAAGCCTTTCAGCCCTCTCGGATCTGGACTCCCCAACTACTGGCCTTGTTGATGTAACTGGAGAAAGGCTTATTCGCACGGCTCTGAAATGCTGAACAACTCCCTACTGCTCGTCGATACATACACCTCACCTAGGCCGTGGAGCCGTGAGTGATCCTTTCTACACCCGCCTCTTCCATATGCCATACATGTCCTCCGTGGAAAGAAGCGTTGCTCTCCAGAGAGGGAAGCCGTACTCGCTTGCCGGGTGGGCACAGGGAGCTCAGGCACAACTCGACGATCCCCGAGCAAGTGCAATATTCCTGGTGCCTGCGGCAAGCCATTTCGTAGCTGGCACTCTTGGAACATGACTTCCTTGGCAGGCAAGGATGCAGGGCAGGCAGGGCCGTGGATTCTGAGACAGGGATATACACTTGTCTGCATGACTCGGGCGAGAGCCAGCTATAACCGTGCCGAGGAAAATCCTTTGATCTCCAGTTTGCTTGAGCACGCTTTGTGTCGTTCACCATCATGTCGGACGAAATATGCCAGTTTGCGAAAAATGGACGAAAGACATATCATTTTTCCCGGATCGTTAGGCAGAGCTGCTTATCTTCTCTTAGGAAAACAAGGATATAGAAAGTTTGTGCCGGTAACACGGCACCCAGGACTTCAGGTTCCCTCTTGGAAGCTCTTCGTTGTATGCGGGAAGAGAAGGCCTTGGCTTGCAGTCTGTGGCCATTGCAGGGGTCGGGCGGAGGAAACCTCGCCTTTGCCACCACCACGCTTCTTCACACGCATGGGGAGAACACACGCCCTGTGTCAGTCACTTGCCAGAAATACGTACCCGTCCAGGACCGTGTTCTCAGTGATACCTTCCTGTAAATGGGAGAGAGGAAGTTTGAATGGGGAAGCTCAGTCTTTGCAGGTCATCCGTACAGCTTGCTCCGTTGACGAGGACAGAGAGGATCTGTTCTTTTCTATTCCTTTCAAGTCCCTTTCCAGGAACACCTCAGAGTTCTTTGCAAAGGTCTTGTGCGAATGGCCTGAGGAAGAAGACACTGTGAGCTGCAGTATGTGGGCTGGCTGACCTTCCCCGCACGGTGCGCAGCTCCCTGTACTTGCACCTTGCCTTTGGGAAATGCATACATTCTGTGATGAGGAAGAGGCAAGGGGTGCAGCTCGCCGAATGTTTCTCCCACTTATTTGGAGATGAAAACAAAGAAGTTTTGCCATGAAACTCGAGAGAGGCTTATGATGTACCAGTGTACGCACAAAGGTAGAACCTTATCCTCCTGCCCCCAGGGACACGTTCCTTACCTTGTCGCAACAGAGGGAGTGAGGATTTTTTGAACCCGATAGTGGGAAACGGATATGTACATTGTGGAAGAAACGAGGCTTTCCTTCCCCGCAGTAGTGCGTGTGTGCTGCCACTGCGCCTTAGGCACCCAGTGCCTCGAGCGGCACTCTCGTCGGACTCCAAATAGCCCCATTACAGGAATGTAAATCACCACCCTTCCTACCCCGCCTTCACATACATTTTTCCCCCAAGGAAAAAACATCTCGGAGAGGTAGTCGAGTCTTACTGTGAGAAATAAGTGGCTGCAAACCTAGGGGGAAAGGCCGGGTTCACTCGACCGTCAGAAAACTCCTGCCCTGCACGTTGACTGAGAGCACTGCGTGTTCGATCCGTACCCAAGAGCACTTACGGTGCCTCGCTTTCTACCTTAGAGATCACGTCTCTCCAGGCTTCCTGAGGCACGTATTCCTTCCTGCGCCAAAGAAGCCCTGATAAGGGCGCCTTGGCAGGTATGACGGTCGTTTAAATTTCTTGTGCTTTGGGGCAGCTCTGCGTTCTTTGCACGATGAGAAGGCGCATCGCTTGTATAAACCTCTCGTCTCCAGTGTTGAGCAGACACATGAACACGCCCATACGTCCTCGCTGTTACACCCCCCTTAAGTAATTCCTTCCCCACGTAGACACCCGAGGTGATTTCTATACCCCAGCAACCACGTGCCTCTGCGACATTTCCCATAAGCTGCCCAAACACACCCACGCACATTACAGAGACCAGGTTCCCTTTCCAGGCCGTGCGAAAGCCTTTCAGCCCTCTCGGATCTGGACTCCCCAACTACTGGCCTTGTTGATGTAACTGGAGAAAGGCTTATTCGCACGGCTCTGAAATGCTGAACAACTCCCTACTGCTCGTCGATACATACACCTCACCTAGGCCGTGGAGCCGTGAGTGATCCTTTCTACACCCGCCTCTTCCATATGCCATACATGTCCTCCGTGGAAAGAAGCGTTGCTCTCCAGAGAGGGAAGCCGTACTCGCTTGCCGGGTGGGCACAGGGAGCTCAGGCACAACTCGACGATCCCCGAGCAAGTGCAATATTCCTGGTGCCTGCGGCAAGCCATTTCGTAGCTGGCACTCTTGGAACATGACTTCCTTGGCAGGCAAGGATGCAGGGCAGGCAGGGCCGTGGATTCTGAGACAGGGATATACACTTGTCTGCATGACTCGGGCGAGAGCCAGCTATAACCGTGCCGAGGAAAATCCTTTGATCTCCAGTTTGCTTGAGCACGCTTTGTGTCGTTCACCATCATGTCGGACGAAATATGCCAGTTTGCGAAAAATGGACGAAAGACATATCATTTTTCCCGGATCGTTAGGCAGAGCTGCTTATCTTCTCTTAGGAAAACAAGGATATAGAAAGTTTGTGCCGGTAACACGGCACCCAGGACTTCAGGTTCCCTCTTGGAAGCTCTTCGTTGTATGCGGGAAGAGAAGGCCTTGGCTTGCAGTCTGTGGCCATTGCAGGGGTCGGGCGGAGGAAACCTCGCCTTTGCCACCACCACGCTTCTTCACACGCATGGGGAGAACACACGCCCTGTGTCAGTCACTTGCCAGAAATACGTACCCGTCCAGGACCGTGTTCTCAGTGATACCTTCCTGTAAATGGGAGAGAGGAAGTTTGAATGGGGAAGCTCAGTCTTTGCAGGTCATCCGTACAGCTTGCTCCGTTGACGAGGACAGAGAGGATCTGTTCTTTTCTATTCCTTTCAAGTCCCTTTCCAGGAACACCTCAGAGTTCTTTGCAAAGGTCTTGTGCGAATGGCCTGAGGAAGAAGACACTGTGGGCTGCAGTATGTGGGCTGGCTGACCTTCCCCGCACGGTGCGCAGCTCCCTGTACTTGCACCTTGCCTTTGGGAAATGCATACATTCTGTGATGAGGAAGAGGCAAGGGGTGCGGCTCGCCGAATGTTTCTCCCACTTATTTGGAGATGAAAACAAAGAAGTTTTGCCATGAAACTCGAGAGAGGCTTATGATGTACAAGTGTACGCACAAAGGTAGAACCTTATCCTCCTGCCCCCAGGGACACGTTCCGTACCTTGTCGCAACAGAGGAAGTGAGGATTTGTTGAACCCGATAGTGGGAAACGGATATGTACATTGTGGAAGAAACGAGGCTTTCCTTCCCTGCAGTAGTGCGTGTGTGCTGCCACTGCGCCTTAGGCACCCAGTGCCTCGAGCGGCACTCTCGTCGGACTCCAAATAGCCCCATTACAGGAATGTAAATCACCACCCTTCCTACCCCGCCTTCACATACATTTTTCCCCCAAGGAAAAAACATCTCGGAGAGGTAGTCGAGTCTTACTGTGAGAAATAAGTGGCTGCAAACCTAGGGGGAAAGGCCGGGTTCACTCGACCGTCAGAAAACTCCTGCCCTGCACGTTGACTGAGAGCACTGCGTGTTCGATCCGTACCCAAGAGCACTTACGGTGCCTCGCTTTCTACCTTAGAGATCACGTCTCTCCAGGCTTCCTGAGGCACGTATTCCTTCCTGCGCCAAAGAAGCCCTGATAAGGGCGCCTTGGCAGGTATGACGGTCGTTTAAATTTCTTGTGCTTTGGGGCAGCTCTGCGTTCTTTGCACGATGAGAAGGCGCATCGCTTGTATAAACCTCTCGTCTCCAGTGTTGAGCGGACACATGAACACGCCCATACGTCCTCGCTGTTACACACCCCTTAAGTAATTCCTTCCCCACGTAGACACCCGAGGTGATTTCTATACCCCAGCAACCACGTGCCTCTGCGACATTTCCCATAAGCTGCCCAAACACACCCACGCACATTACAGAGACCAGGTTCCCTTTCCAGGCCGTGCGAAAGCCTTTCAGCCCTCTCGGATCTGGACTCCCCAACTACTGGCCTTGTTGATGTAACTGGAGAAAGGCTTATTCGCACGGCTCTGAAATGCTGAACAACTCCCTACTGCTCGTCGATACATACACCTCACCTAGGCCGTGGAGCCGTGAGTGATCCTTTCTACACCCGCCTCTTCCATATGCCATACATGTCCTCCGTGGAAAGAAGCGTTGCTCTCCAGAGAGGGAAGCCGTACTCGCTTGCCGGGTGGGCACAGGGAGCTCAGGCACAACTCGACGATCCCCGAGCAAGTGCAATATTCCTGGTGCCTGCGGCAAGCCATTTCGTAGCTGGCACTCTTGGAACATGACTTCCTTGGCAGGCAAGGATGCAGGGCAGGCAGGGCCGTGGATTCTGAGACAGGGATATACACTTGTCTGCATGACTCGGGCGAGAGCCAGCTATAACCGTGCCGAGGAAAATCCTTTGATCTCCAGTTTGCTTGAGCACGCTTTGTGTCGTTCACCATCATGTCGGACGAAATATGCCAGTTTGCGAAAAATGGACGAAAGACATATCATTTTTCCCGGATCGTTAGGCAGAGCTGCTTATCTTCTCTTAGGAAAACAAGGATATAGAAAGTTTGTGCCGGTAACACGGCACCCAGGACTTCAGGTTCCCTCTTGGAAGCTCTTCGTTGTATGCGGGAAGAGAAGGCCTTGGCTTGCAGTCTGTGGCCATTGCAGGGGTCGGGCGGAGGAAACCTCGCCTTTGCCACCACCACGCTTCTTCACACGCATGGGGAGAACACACGCCCTGTGTCAGTCACTTGCCAGAAATACGTACCCGTCCAGGACCGTGTTCTCAGTGATACCTTCCTGTAAATGGGAGAGAGGAAGTTTGAATGGGGAAGCTCAGTCTTTGCAGGTCATCCGTACAGCTTGCTCCGTTGACGAGGACAGAGAGGATCTGTTCTTTTCTATTCCTTTCAAGTCCCTTTCCAGGAACACCTCAGAGTTCTTTGCAAAGGTCTTGTGCGAATGGCCTGAGGAAGAAGACACTGTGGGCTGCAGTATGTGGGCTGGCTGACCTTCCCCGCACGGTGCGCAGCTCCCTGTACTTGCACCTTGCCTTTGGGAAATGCATACATTCTGTGATGAGGAAGAGGCAAGGGGTGCAGCTCGCCGAATGTTTCTCCCACTTATTTGGAGATGAAAACAAAGAAGTTTTGCCATGAAACTCGAGAGAGGCTTATGATGTACAAGTGTACGCACAAAGGTAGAACCTTATCCTCCTGCCCCCAGGGACACGTTCCGTACCTTGTCGCAACAGAGGGAGTGAGGATTTGTTGAACCCGATAGTGGGAAACGGATATGTACATTGTGGAAGAAACGAGGCTTTCCTTCCCTGCAGTAGTGCGTGTGTGCTGCCACTGCGCCTTAGGCACCCAGTGCCTCGAGCGGCACTCTCGTCGGACTCCAAATAGCCCCATTACAGGAATGTAAATCACCACCCTTCCTACCCCGCCTTCACATACATTTTTCCCCCAAGGAAAAAACATCTCGGAGAGGTAGTCGAGTCTTACTGTGAGAAATAAGTGGCTGCAAACCTAGGGGGAAAGGCCGGGTTCACTCGACCGTCAGAAAACTCCTGCCCTGCACGTTGACTGAGAGCACTGCGTGTTCGATCCGTACCCAAGAGCACTTACGGTGCCTCGCTTTCTACCTTAGAGATCACGTCTCTCCAGGCTTCCTGAGGCACGTATTCCTTCCTGCGCCAAAGAAGCCCTGATAAGGGCGCCTTGGCAGGTATGACGGTCGTTTAAATTTCTTGTGCTTTGGGGCAGCTCTGCGTTCTTTGCACGATGAGAAGGCGCATCGCTTGTATAAACCTCTCGTCTCCAGTGTTGAGCGGACACATGAACACGCCCATACGTCCTTGCTGTTACACACCCCTTAAGTAATTCCTTCCCCACGTAGACACCCGAGGTGATTTCTATACCCCAGCAACCACGTGCCTCTGCGACATTTCCCATAAGCTGCCCAAACACACCCACGCACATTACAGAGACCAGGTTCCCTTTCCAGGCCGTGCGAAAGCCTTTCAGCCCTCTCGGATCTGGACTCCCCAACTACTGGCCTTGTTGATGTAACTGGAGAAAGGCTTATTCGCACGGCTCTGAAATGCTGAACAACTCCCTACTGCTCGTCGATACATACACCTCACCTAGGCCGTGGAGCCGTGAGTGATCCTTTCTACACCCGGCTCTTCCATATGCCATACATGTCCTCCGTGGAAAGAAGCGTTGCTCTCCAGAGAGGGAAGCCGTACTCGCTTGCCGGGTGGGCACAGGGAGCTCAGGCACAACTCGACGATCCCCGAGCAAGTGCAATATTCCTGGTGCCTGCGGCAAGCCATTTCGTAGCTGGCACTCTTGGAACATGACTTCCTTGGCAGGCAAGGATGCAGGGCAGGCAGGGCCGTGGATTCTGAGACAGGGATATACACTTGTCTGCATGACTCGGGCGAGAGCCAGCTATAACCGTGCCGAGGAAAATCCTTTGATCTCCAGTTTGCTTGAGCACGCTTTGTGTCGTTCACCATCATGTCGGACGAAATATGCCAGTTTGCGAAAAATGGACGAAAGACATATCATTTTTCCCGGATCGTTAGGCAGAGCTGCTTATCTTCTCTTAGGAAAACAAGGATATAGAAAGTTTGTGCCGGTAACACGGCACCCAGGACTTCAGGTTCCCTCTTGGAAGCTCTTCGTTGTATGCGGGAAGAGAAGGCCTTGGCTTGCAGTCTGTGGCCATTGCAGGGGTCGGGCGGAGGAAACCTCGCCTTTGCCACCACCACGCTTCTTCACACGCATGGGGAGAACACACGCCCTGTGTCAGTCACTTGCCAGAAATACGTACCCGTCCAGGACCGTGTTCTCAGTGATACCTTCCTGTAAATGGGAGAGAGGAAGTTTGAATGGGGAAGCTCAGTCTTTGCAGGTCATCCGTACAGCTTGCTCCGTTGACGAGGACAGAGAGGATCTGTTCTTTTCTATTCCTTTCAAGTCCCTTTCCAGGAACACCTCAGAGTTCTTTGCAAAGGTCTTGTGCGAATGGCCTGAGGAAGAAGACACTGTGGGCTGCAGTATGTGGGCTGGCTGACCTTCCCCGCACGGTGCGCAGCTCCCTGTACTTGCACCTTGCCTTTGGGAAATGCATACATTCTGTGATGAGGAAGAGGCAAGGGGTGCAGCTCGCCGAATGTTTCTCCCACTTATTTGGAGATGAAAACAAAGAAGTTTTGCCATGAAACTCGAGAGAGGCTTATGATGTACCAGTGTACGCACAAAGGTAGAACCTTATCCTCCTGCCCCCAGGGACACGTTCCGTACCTTGTCGCAACAGAGGGAGTGAGGATTTGTTGAACCCGATAGTGGGAAACGGATATGTACATTGTGGAAGAAACGAGGCTTTCCTTCCCTGCAGTAGTGCGTGTGTGCTGCCACTGCGCCTTAGGCACCCAGTGCCTCGAGCGGCACTCTCGTCGGACTCCAAATAGCCCCATTACAGGAATGTAAATCACCACCCTTCCTACCCCGCCTTCACATACATTTTTCCCCCAAGGAAAAAACATCTCGGAGAGGTAGTCGAGTCTTACTGTGAGAAATAAGTGGCTGCAAACCTAGGGGGAAAGGCCGGGTTCACTCGACCGTCAGAAAACTCCTGCCCTGCACGTTGACTGAGAGCACTGCGTGTTCGATCCGTACCCAAGAGCACTTACGGTGCCTCGCTTTCTACCTTAGAGATCACGTCTCTCCAGGCTTCCTGAGGCACGTATTCCTTCCTGCGCCAAAGAAGCCCTGATAAGGGCGCCTTGGCAGGTATGACGGTCGTTTAAATTTCTTGTGCTTTGGGGCAGCTCTGCGTTCTTTGCACGATGAGAAGGCGCATCGCTTGTATAAACCTCTCGTCTCCAGTGTTGAGCGGACACATGAACACGCCCATACGTCCTTGCTGTTACACACCCCTTAAGTAATTCCTTCCCCACGTAGACACCCGAGGTGATTTCTATACCCCAGCAACCACGTGCCTCTGCGACATTTCCCATAAGCTGCCCAAACACACCCACGCACATTACAGAGACCAGGTTCCCTTTCCAGGCCGTGCGAAAGCCTTTCAGCCCTCTCGGATCTGGACTCCCCAACTACTGGCCTTGTTGATGTAACTGGAGAAAGGCTTATTCGCACGGCTCTGAAATGCTGAACAACTCCCTACTGCTCGTCGATACATACACCTCACCTAGGCCGTGGAGCCGTGAGTGATCCTTTCTACACCCGGCTCTTCCATATGCCATACATGTCCTCCGTGGAAAGAAGCGTTGCTCTCCAGAGAGGGAAGCCGTACTCGCTTGCCGGGTGGGCACAGGGAGCTCAGGCACAACTCGACGATCCCCGAGCAAGTGCAATATTCCTGGTGCCTGCGGCAAGCCATTTCGTAGCTGGCACTCTTGGAACATGACTTCCTTGGCAGGCAAGGATGCAGGGCAGGCAGGGCCGTGGATTCTGAGACAGGGATATACACTTGTCTGCATGACTCGGGCGAGAGCCAGCTATAACCGTGCCGAGGAAAATCCTTTGATCTCCAGTTTGCTTGAGCACGCTTTGTGTCGTTCACCATCATGTCGGACGAAATATGCCAGTTTGCGAAAAATGGACGAAAGACATATCTTTTTTCCCGGATCGTTAGGCAGAGCTGCTTATCTTCTCTTAGGAAAACAAGGATATAGAAAGTTTGTGCCGGTAACACGGCACCCAGGACTTCAGGTTCCCTCTTGGAAGCTCTTCGTTGTATGCGGGAAGAGAAGGCCTTGTATTGCAGTCTGTGGCCATTGCAGGGGTCGGGCGGAGGAAACCTCGCCTTTGCCACCACCACGCTTCTTCACACGCATGGGGAGAACACACGCCCTGTGTCAGTCACTTGCCAGAAATACGTACCCGTCCAGGACCGTGTTCTCAGTGATACCTTCCTGTAAATGGGAGAGAGGAAGTTTGAATGGGGAAGCTCAGTCTTTGCAGGTCATCCGTACAGCTTGCTCCGTTGACGAGGACAGAGAGGATCTGTTCTTTTCTATTCCTTTCAAGTCCCTTTCCAGGAACACCTCAGAGTTCTTTGCAAAGGTCTTGTGCGAATGGCCTGAGGAAGAAGACACTGTGGGCTGCAGTATGTGGGCTGGCTGACCTTCCCCGCACGGTGCGCAGCTCCCTGTACTTGCACCTTGCCTTTGGGAAATGCATACATTCTGTGATGAGGAAGAGGCAAGGGGTGCAGCTCGCCGAATGTTTCTCCCACTAATTTGGAGATGAAAACAAAGAAGTTTTGCCATGAAACTCGAGAGAGGCTTATGATGTACCAGTGTACGCACAAAGGTAGAACCTTATCCTCCTGCCCCCAGGGACACGTTCCTTACCTTGTCGCAACAGAGGGAGTGAGGATTTGTTGAACCCGATAGTGGGAAACGGATATGTACATTGTGGAAGAAACGAGGCTTTCCTTCCCTGCAGTAGTGCGTGTGTGCTGCCACTGCGCCTTAGGCACCCAGTGCCTCGAGCGGCACTCTCGTCGGACTCCAAATAGCCCCATTACAGGAATGTAAATCACCACCCTTCCTACCCCGCCTTCACATACATTTTTCCCCCAAGGAAAAAACATCTCGGAGAGGTAGTCGAGTCTTACTGTGAGAAATCAGTGGCTGCAAACCTAGGGGGAAAGGCCGGGTTCACTCGACCGTCAGAAAACTCCTGCCCTGCACGTTGACTGAGAGCACTGCGTGTTCGATCCGTACCCAAGAGCACTTACGGTGCCTCGCTTTCTACCTTAGAGATCACGTCTCTCCAGGCTTCCTGAGGCACGTATTCCTTCCTGCGCCAAAGAAGCCCTGATAAGGGCGCCTTGGCAGGTATGACGGTCGTTTAAATTTCTTGTGCTTTGGGGCAGCTCTGCGTTCTTTGCACGATGAGAAGGCGCATCGCTTGTATAAACCTCTCGTCTCCAGTGTTGAGCAGACACATGAACACGCCCATACGTCCTCGCTGTTACACCCCCCTTAAGTAATTCCTTCCCCACGTAGACACCCGAGGTGATTTCTATACCCCAGCAACCACGTGCCTCTGCGACATTTCCCATAAGCTGCCCAAACACACCCACGCACATTACAGAGACCAGGTTCCCTTTCCAGGCCGTGCGAAAGCCTTTCAGCCCTCTCGGATCTGGACTCCCCAACTACTGGCCTTGTTGATGTAACTGGAGAAAGGCTTATTCGCACGGCTCTGAAATGCTGAACAACTCCCTACTGCTCGTCGATACATACACCTCACCTAGGCCGTGGAGCCGTGAGTGATCCTTTCTACACCCGCCTCTTCCATATGCCATACATGTCCTCCGTGGAAAGAAGCGTTGCTCTCCAGAGAGGGAAGCCGTACTCGCTTGCCGGGTGGGCACAGGGAGCTCAGGCACAACTCGACGATCCCCGAGCAAGTGCAATATTCCTGGTGCCTGCGGCAAGCCATTTCGTAGCTGGCACTCTTGGAACATGACTTCCTTGGCAGGCAAGGATGCAGGGCAGGCAGGGCCGTGGATTCTGAGACAGGGATATACACTTGTCTGCATGACTCGGGCGAGAGCCAGCTATAACCGTGCCGAGGAAAATCCTTTGATCTCCAGTTTGCTTGAGCACGCTTTGTGTCGTTCACCATCATGTCGGACGAAATATGCCAGTTTGCGAAAAATGGACGAAAGACATATGTTTTTTCCCGGATCGTTAGGCAGAGCTGCTTATCTTCTCTTAGGAAAACAAGGATATAGAAAGTTTGTGCCGGTAACACGGCACCCAGGACTTCAGGTTCCCTCTTGGAAGCTCTTCGTTGTATGCGGGAAGAGAAGGCCTTGGCTTGCAGTCTGTGGCCATTGCAGGGGTCGGGCGGAGGAAACCTCGCCTTTGCCACCACCACGCTTCTTCACACGCATGGGGAGAACACACGCCCTGTGTCAGTCACTTGCCAGAAATACGTACCCGTCCAGGACCGTGTTCTCAGTGATACCTTCCTGTAAATGGGAGAGAGGAAGTTTGAATGGGGAAGCTCAGTCTTTGCAGGTCATCCGTACAGCTTGCTCCGTTGACGAGGACAGAGAGGATCTGTTCTTTTCTATTCCTTTCAAGTCCCTTTCCAGGAACACCTCAGAGTTCTTTGCAAAGGTCTTGTGCGAATGGCCTGAGGAAGAAGACACTGTGGGCTGCAGTATGTGGGCTGGCTGACCTTCCCCGCACGGTGCGCAGCTCCCTGTACTTGCACCTTGCCTTTGGGAAATGCATACATTCTGTGATGAGGAAGAGGCAAGGGGTGCAGCTCGCCGAATGTTTCTCCCACTTATTTGGAGATGAAAACAAAGAAGTTTTGCCATGAAACTCGAGAGAGGCTTATGATGTACAAGTGTACGCACAAAGGTAGAACCTTATCCTCCTGCCCCCAGGGACACGTTCCGTACCTTGTCGCAACAGAGGGAGTGAGGATTTGTTGAACCCGATAGTGGGAAACGGATATGTACATTGTGGAAGAAACGAGGCTTTCCTTCCCTGCAGTAGTGCGTGTGTGCTGCCACTGCGCCTTAGGCACCCAGTGCCTCGAGCGGCACTCTCGTCGGACTCCAAATAGCCCCATTACAGGAATGTAAATCACCACCCTTCCTACCCCGCCTTCACATACATTTTTCCCCCAAGGAAAAAACATCTCGGAGAGGTAGTCGAGTCTTACTGTGAGAAATAAGTGGCTGCAAACCTAGGGGGAAAGGCCGGGTTCACTCGACCGTCAGAAAACTCCTGCCCTGCACGTTGACTGAGAGCACTGCGTGTTCGATCCGTACCCAAGAGCACTTACGGTGCCTCGCTTTCTACCTTAGAGATCACGTCTCTCCAGGCTTCCTGAGGCACGTATTCCTTCCTGCGCCAAAGAAGCCCTGATAAGGGCGCCTTGGCAGGTATGACGGTCGTTTAAATTTCTTGTGCTTTGGGGCAGCTCTGCGTTCTTTGCACGATGAGAAGGCGCATCGCTTGTATAAACCTCTCGTCTCCAGTGTTGAGCAGACACATGAACACGCCCATACGTCCTCGCTGTTACACCCCCCTTAAGTAATTCCTTCCCCACGTAGACACCCGAGGTGATTTCTATACCCCAGCAACCACGTGCCTCTGCGACATTTCCCATAAGCTGCCCAAACACACCCACGCACATTACAGAGACCAGGTTCCCTTTCCAGGCCGTGCGAAAGCCTTTCAGCCCTCTCGGATCTGGACTCCCCAACTACTGGCCTTGTTGATGTAACTGGAGAAAGGCTTATTCGCACGGCTCTGAAATGCTGAACAACTCCCTACTGCTCGTCGATACATACACCTCACCTAGGCCGTGGAGCCGTGAGTGATCCTTTCTACACCCGCCTCTTCCATATGCCATACATGTCCTCCGTGGAAAGAAGCGTTGCTCTCCAGAGAGGGAAGCCGTACTCGCTTGCCGGGTGGGCACAGGGAGCTCAGGCACAACTCGACGATCCCCGAGCAAGTGCAATATTCCTGGTGCCTGCGGCAAGCCATTTCGTAGCTGGCACTCTTGGAACATGACTTCCTTGGCAGGCAAGGATGCAGGGCAGGCAGGGCCGTGGATTCTGAGACAGGGATATACACTTGTCTGCATGACTCGGGCGAGAGCCAGCTATAACCGTGCCGAGGAAAATCCATTGATCTCCAGTTTGCTTGAGCACGCTTTGTGTCGTTCACCATCATGTCGGACGAAATATGCCAGTTTGCGAAAAATGGACGAAAGACATATCATTTTTCCCGGATCGTTAGGCAGAGCTGCTTATCTTCTCTTAGGAAAACAAGGATATAGAAAGTTTGTGCCGGTAACACGGCACCCAGGACTTCAGGTTCCCTCTTGGAAGCTCTTCGTTGTATGCGGGAAGAGAAGGCCTTGGCTTGCAGTCTGTGGCCATTGCAGGGGTCGGGCGGAGGAAACCTCGCCTTTGCCACCACCACGCTTCTTCACACGCATGGGGAGAACACACGCCCTGTGTCAGTCACTTGCCAGAAATACGTACCCGTCCAGGACCGTGTTCTCAGTGATACCTTCCTGTAAATGGGAGAGAGGAAGTTTGAATGGGGAAGCTCAGTCTTTGCAGGTCATCCGTACAGCTTGCTCCGTTGACGAGGACAGAGAGGATCTGTTCTTTTCTATTCCTTTCAAGTCCCTTTCCAGGAACACCTCAGAGTTCTTTGCAAAGGTCTTGTGCGAATGGCCTGAGGAAGAAGACACTGTGGGCTGCAGTATGTGGGCTGGCTGACCTTCCCCGCACGGTGCGCAGCTCCCTGTACTTGCACCTTGCCTTTGGGAAATGCATACATTCTGTGATGAGGAAGAGGCAAGGGGTGCAGCTCGCCGAATGTTTCTCCCACTTATTTGGAGATGAAAACAAAGAAGTTTTGCCATGAAACTCGAGAGAGGCTTATGATGTACAAGTGTACGCACAAAGGTAGAACCTTATCCTCCTGCCCCCAGGGACACGTTCCGTACCTTGTTGCAACAGAGGGAGTGAGGATTTGTTGAACCCGATAGTGGGAAACGGATATGTACATTGTGGAAGAAACGAGGCTTTCCTTCCCTGCAGTAGTGCGTGTGTGCTGCCACTGCGCCTTAGGCACCCAGTGCCTCGAGCGGCACTCTCGTCGGACTCCAAATAGCCCCATTACAGGAATGTAAATCACCACCCTTCCTACCCGCCTTCACATACATTTTTCCCCCAAGGAAAAAACATCTCGGAGAGGTAGTCGAGTCTTACTGTGAGAAATAAGTGGCTGCAAACCTAGGGGGAAAGGCCGGGTTCACTCGACCGTCAGAAAACTCCTGCCCTGCACGTTGACTGAGAGCACTGCGTGTTCGATCCGTACCCAAGAGCACTTACGGTGCCTCGCTTTCTACCTTAGAGATCACGTCTCTCCAGGCTTCCTGAGGCACGTATTCCTTCCTGCGCCAAAGAAGCCCTGATAAGGGCGCCTTGGCAGGTATGACGGTCGTTTAAATTTCTTGTGCTTTGGGGCAGCTCTGCGTTCTTTGCACGATGAGAAGGCGCATCGCTTGTATAAACCTCTCGTCTCCAGTGTTGAGCGGACACATGAACACGCCCATACGTCCTTGCTGTTACACACCCCTTAAGTAATTCCTTCCCCACGTAGACACCCGAGGTGATTTCTATACCCCAGCAACCACGTGCCTCTGCGACATTTCCCATAAGCTGCCCAAACACACCCACGCACATTACAGAGACCAGGTTCCCTTTCCAGGCCGTGCGAAAGCCTTTCAGCCCTCTCGGATCTGGACTCCCCAACTACTGGCCTTGTTGATGTAACTGGAGAAAGGCTTATTCGCACGGCTCTGAAATGCTGAACAACTCCCTACTGCTCGTCGATACATACACCTCACCTAGGCCGTGGAGCCGTGAGTGATCCTTTCTACACCCGCCTCTTCCATATGCCATACATGTCCTCCGTGGAAAGAAGCGTTGCTCTCCAGAGAGGGAAGCCGTACTCGCTTGCCGGGTGGGCACAGGGAGCTCAGGCACAACTCGACGATCCCCGAGCAAGTGCAATATTCCTGGTGCCTGCGGCAAGCCATTTCGTAGCTGGCACTCTTGGAACATGACTTCCTTGGCAGGCAAGGATGCAGGGCAGGCAGGGCCGTGGATTCTGAGACAGGGATATACACTTGTCTGCATGACTCGGGCGAGAGCCAGCTATAACCGTGCCGAGGAAAATCCTTTGATCTCCAGTTTGCTTGAGCACGCTTTGTGTCGTTCACCATCATGTCGGACGAAATATGCCAGTTTGCGAAAAATGGACGAAAGACATATCTTTTTTCCCGGATCGTTAGGCAGAGCTGCTTCTCCTCTCCTAGTCAAACTAGGATATAGAAAGTTTGTGCCGGTAACACGGCACCCAGGGCTTCAGGTTCCCTCTTGGAAGCTCTTCGTTGTATGCGGGAAGAGAAGGCCTTGGCTTGCAGTCTGTGGCCATTGCAGGGGTCGGGCGGAGGAAACCTCGCCTTTGCCACCACCACGCTTCTTCACACGCATGGGGAGAACACACGCCCTGTGTCAGTCACTTGCCAGAAATACGTACCCGTCCAGGACCGTGTTCTCAGTGATACCTTCCTGTAAATGGGAGAGAGGAAGTTTGAATGGGGAAGCTCAGTCTTTGCAGGTCATCCGTACAGCTTGCTCCGTTGACGAGGACAGAGAGGATCTGTTCTTTTCTATTCCTTTCAAGTCCCTTTCCAGGAACACCTCAGAGTTCTTTGCAAAGGTCTTGTGCGAATGGCCTGAGGAAGAAGACACTGTGGGCTGCAGTATGTGGGCTGGCTGACCTTCCCCGCACGGTGCGCAGCTCCCTGTACTTGCACCTTGCCTTTGGGAAATGCATACATTCTGTGATGAGGAAGAGGCAAGGGGTGCAGCTCGCCGAATGTTTCTCCCACTTATTTGGAGATGAAAACAAAGAAGTTTTGCCATGAAACTCGAGAGAGGCTTATGATGTACCAGTGTACGCACAAAGGTAGAACCTTATCCTCCTGCCCCCAGGGACACGTTCCGTACCTTGTCGCAACAGAGGGAGTGAGGATTTGTTGAACCCGATAGTGGGAAACGGATATGTACATTGTGGAAGAAACGAGGCTTTCCTTCCCTGCAGTAGTGCGTGTGTGCTGCCACTGCGCCTTAGGCACCCAGTGCCTCGAGCGGCACTCTCGTCGGACTCCAAATAGCCCCATTACAGGAATGTAAATCACCACCCTTCCTACCCGCCTTCACATACATTTTTCCCCCAAGGAAAAAACATCTCGGAGAGGTAGTCGAGTCTTACTGTGAGAAATAAGTGGCTGCAAACCTAGGGGGAAAGGCCGGGTTCACTCGACCGTCAGAAAACTCCTGCCCTGCACGTTGACTGAGAGCACTGCGTGTTCGATCCGTACCCAAGAGCACTTACGGTGCCTCGCTTTCTACCTTAGAGATCACGTCTCTCCAGGCTTCCTGAGGCACGTATTCCTTCCTGCGCCAAAGAAGCCCTGATAAGGGCGCCTTGGCAGGTATGACGGTCGTTTAAATTTCTTGTGCTTTGGGGCAGCTCTGCGTTCTTTGCACGATGAGAAGGCGCATCGCTTGTATAAACCTCTCGTCTCCAGTGTTGAGCGGACACATGAACACGCCCATACGTCCTCGCTGTTACACCCCCCTTAAGTAATTCCTTCCCCACGTAGACACCCGAGGTGATTTCTATACCCCAGCAACCACGTGCCTCTGCGACATTTCCCATAAGCTGCCCAAACACACCCACGCACATTACAGAGACCAGGTTCCCTTTCCAGGCCGTGCGAAAGCCTTTCAGCCCTCTCGGATCTGGACTCCCCAACTACTGGCCTTGTTGATGTAACTGGAGAAAGGCTTATTCGCACGGCTCTGAAATGCTGAACAACTCCCTACTGCTCGTCGATACATACACCTCACCTAGGCCGTGGAGCCGTGAGTGATCCTTTCTACACCCGCCTCTTCCATATGCCATACATGTCCTCCGTGGAAAGAAGCGTTGCTCTCCAGAGAGGGAAGCCGTACTCGCTTGCCGGGTGGGCACAGGGAGCTCAGGCACAACTCGACGATCCCCGAGCAAGTGCAATATTCCTGGTGCCTGCGGCAAGCCATTTCGTAGCTGGCACTCTTGGAACATGACTTCCTTGGCAGGCAAGGATGCAGGGCAGGCAGGGCCGTGGATTCTGAGACAGGGATATACACTTGTCTGCATGACTCGGGCGAGAGCCAGCTATAACCGTGCCGAGGAAAATCCTTTGATCTCCAGTTTGCTTGAGCACGCTTTGTGTCGTTCACCATCATGTCGGACGAAATATGCCAGTTTGCGAAAAATGGACGAAAGACATATGTTTTTTCCCGGATCGTTAGGCAGAGATGCTTATCTTCTCTTAGGAAAACAAGGATATAGAAAGTTTGTGCCGGTAACACGGCACCCAGGACTTCAGGTTCCCTCTTGGAAGCTCTTCGTTGTATGCGGGAAGAGAAGGCCTTGGCTTGCAGTCTGTGGCCATTGCAGGGGTCGGGCGGAGGAAACCTCGCCTTTGCCACCACCACGCTTCTTCACACGCATGGGGAGAACACACGCCCTGTGTCAGTCACTTGCCAGAAATACGTACCCGTCCAGGACCGTGTTCTCAGTGATACCTTCCTGTAAATGGGAGAGAGGAAGTTTGAATGGGGAAGCTCAGTCTTTGCAGGTCATCCGTACAGCTTGCTCCGTTGACGAGGACAGAGAGGATCTGTTCTTTTCTATTCCTTTCAAGTCCCTTTCCAGGAACACCTCAGAGTTCTTTGCAAAGGTCTTGTGCGAATGGCCTGAGGAAGAAGACACTGTGGGCTGCAGTATGTGGGCTGGCTGACCTTCCCCGCACGGTGCGCAGCTCCCTGTACTTGCACCTTGCCTTTGGGAAATGCATACATTCTGTGATGAGGAAGAGGCAAGGGGTGCAGCTCGCCGAATGTTTCTCCCACTTATTTGGAGATGAAAACAAAGAAGTTTTGCCATGAAACTCGAGAGAGGCTTATGATGTACAAGTGTACGCACAAAGGTAGAACCTTATCCTCCTGCCCCCAGGGACACGTTCCGTACCTTGTCGCAACAGAGGGAGTGAGGATTTGTTGAACCCGATAGTGGGAAACGGATATGTACATTGTGGAAGAAACGAGGCTTTCCTTCCCTGCAGTAGTGCGTGTGTGCTGCCACTGCGCCTTAGGCACCCAGTGCCTCGAGCGGCACTCTCGTCGGACTCCAAATAGCCCCATTACAGGAATGTAAATCACCACCCTTCCTACCCCGCCTTCACATACATTTTTCCCCCAAGGAAAAAACATCTCGGAGAGGTAGTCGAGTCTTACTGTGAGAAATCAGTGGCTGCAAACCTAGGGGGAAAGGCCGGGTTCACTCGACCGTCAGAAAACTCCTGCCCTGCACGTTGACTGAGAGCACTGCGTGTTCGATCCGTACCCAAGAGCACTTACGGTGCCTCGCTTTCTACCTTAGAGATCACGTCTCTCCAGGCTTCCTGAGGCACGTATTCCTTCCTGCGCCAAAGAAGCCCTGATAAGGGCGCCTTGGCAGGTATGACGGTCGTTTAAATTTCTTGTGCTTTGGGGCAGCTCTGCGTTCTTTGCACGATGAGAAGGCGCATCGCTTGTATAAACCTCTCGTCTCCAGTGTTGAGCGGACACATGAACACGCCCATACGTCCTCGCTGTTACACACCCCTTAAGTAATTCCTTCCCCACGTAGACACCCGAGGTGATTTCTATACCCCAGCAACCACGTGCCTCTGCGACATTTCCCATAAGCTGCCCAAACACACCCACGCACATTACAGAGACCAGGTTCCCTTTCCAGGCCGTGCGAAAGCCTTTCAGCCCTCTCGGATCTGGACTCCCCAACTACTGGCCTTGTTGATGTAACTGGAGAAAGGCTTATTCGCACGGCTCTGAAATGCTGAACAACTCCCTACTGCTCGTCGATACATACACCTCACCTAGGCCGTGGAGCCGTGAGTGATCCTTTCTACACCCGCCTCTTCCATATGCCATACATGTCCTCCGTGGAAAGAAGCGTTGCTCTCCAGAGAGGGAAGCCGTACTCGCTTGCCGGGTGGGCACAGGGAGCTCAGGCACAACTCGACGATCCCCGAGCAAGTGCAATATTCCTGGTGCCTGCGGCAAGCCATTTCGTAGCTGGCACTCTTGGAACATGACTTCCTTGGCAGGCAAGGATGCAGGGCAGGCAGGGCCGTGGATTCTGAGACAGGGATATACACTTGTCTGCATGACTCGGGCGAGAGCCAGCTATAACCGTGCCGAGGAAAATCCTTTGATCTCCAGTTTGCTTGAGCACGCTTTGTGTCGTTCACCATCATGTCGGACGAAATATGCCAGTTTGCGAAAAATGGACGAAAGACATATGTTTTTTCCCGGATCGTTAGGCAGAGATGCTTATCTTCTCTTAGGAAAACAAGGATATAGAAAGTTTGTGCCGGTAACACGGCACCCAGGACTTCAGGTTCCCTCTTGGAAGCTCTTCGTTGTATGCGGGAAGAGAAGGCCTTGGCTTGCAGTCTGTGGCCATTGCAGGGGTCGGGCGGAGGAAACCTCGCCTTTGCCACCACCACGCTTCTTCACACGCATGGGGAGAACACACGCCCTGTGTCAGTCACTTGCCAGAAATACGTACCCGTCCAGGACCGTGTTCTCAGTGATACCTTCCTGTAAATGGGAGAGAGGAAGTTTGAATGGGGAAGCTCAGTCTTTGCAGGTCATCCGTACAGCTTGCTCCGTTGACGAGGACAGAGAGGATCTGTTCTTTTCTATTCCTTTCAAGTCCCTTTCCAGGAACACCTCAGAGTTCTTTGCAAAGGTCTTGTGCGAATGGCCTGAGGAAGAAGACACTGTGGGCTGCAGTATGTGGGCTGGCTGACCTTCCCCGCACGGTGCGCAGCTCCCTGTACTTGCACCTTGCCTTTGGGAAATGCATACATTCTGTGATGAGGAAGAGGCAAGGGGTGCAGCTCGCCGAATGTTTCTCCCACTTATTTGGAGATGAAAACAAAGAAGTTTTGCCATGAAACTCGAGAGAGGCTTATGATGTACAAGTGTACGCACAAAGGTAGAACCTTATCCTCCTGCCCCCAGGGACACGTTCCGTACCTTGTCGCAACAGAGGGAGTGAGGATTTGTTGAACCCGATAGTGGGAAACGGATATGTACATTGTGGAAGAAACGAGGCTTTCCTTCCCTGCAGTAGTGCGTGTGTGCTGCCACTGCGCCTTAGGCACCCAGTGCCTCGAGCGGCACTCTCGTCGGACTCCAAATAGCCCCATTACAGGAATGTAAATCACCACCCTTCCTACCCCGCCTTCACATACATTTTTCCCCCAAGGAAAAAACATCTCGGAGAGGTAGTCGAGTCTTACTGTGAGAAATCAGTGGCTGCAAACCTAGGGGGAAAGGCCGGGTTCACTCGACCGTCAGAAAACTCCTGCCCTGCACGTTGACTGAGAGCACTGCGTGTTCGATCCGTACCCAAGAGCACTTACGGTGCCTCGCTTTCTACCTTAGAGATCACGTCTCTCCAGGCTTCCTGAGGCACGTATTCCTTCCTGCGCCAAAGAAGCCCTGATAAGGGCGCCTTGGCAGGTATGACGGTCGTTTAAATTTCTTGTGCTTTGGGGCAGCTCTGCGTTCTTTGCACGATGAGAAGGCGCATCGCTTGTATAAACCTCTCGTCTCCAGTGTTGAGCGGACACATGAACACGCCCATACGTCCTCGCTGTTACACACCCCTTAAGTAATTCCTTCCCCACGTAGACACCCGAGGTGATTTCTATACCCCAGCAACCACGTGCCTCTGCGACATTTCCCATAAGCTGCCCAAACACACCCACGCACATTACAGAGACCAGGTTCCCTTTCCAGGCCGTGCGAAAGCCTTTCAGCCCTCTCGGATCTGGACTCCCCAACTACTGGCCTTGTTGATGTAACTGGAGAAAGGCTTATTCGCACGGCTCTGAAATGCTGAACAACTCCCTACTGCTCGTCGATACATACACCTCACCTAGGCCGTGGAGCCGTGAGTGATCCTTTCTACACCCGGCTCTTCCATATGCCATACATGTCCTCCGTGGAAAGAAGCGTTGCTCTCCAGAGAGGGAAGCCGTACTCGCTTGCCGGGTGGGCACAGGGAGCTCAGGCACAACTCGACGATCCCCGAGCAAGTGCAATATTCCTGGTGCCTGCGGCAAGCCATTTCGTAGCTGGCACTCTTGGAACATGACTTCCTTGGCAGGCAAGGATGCAGGGCAGGCAGGGCCGTGGATTCTGAGACAGGGATATACACTTGTCTGCATGACTCGGGCGAGAGCCAGCTATAACCGTGCCGAGGAAAATCCTTTGATCTCCAGTTTGCTTGAGCACGCTTTGTGTCGTTCACCATCATGTCGGACGAAATATGCCAGTTTGCGAAAAATGGACGAAAGACATATGTTTTTTCCCGGATCGTTAGGCAGAGCTGCTTATCTTCTCTTAGGAAAACAAGGATATAGAAAGTTTGTGCCGGTAACACGGCACCCAGGACTTCAGGTTCCCTCTTGGAAGCTCTTCGTTGTATGCGGGAAGAGAAGGCCTTGGCTTGCAGTCTGTGGCCATTGCAGGGGTCGGGCGGAGGAAACCTCGCCTTTGCCACCACCACGCTTCTTCACACGCATGGGGAGAACACACGCCCTGTGTCAGTCACTTGCCAGAAATACGTACCCGTCCAGGACCGTGTTCTCAGTGATACCTTCCTGTAAATGGGAGAGAGGAAGTTTGAATGGGGAAGCTCAGTCTTTGCAGGTCATCCGTACAGCTTGCTCCGTTGACGAGGACAGAGAGGATCTGTTCTTTTCTATTCCTTTCAAGTCCCTTTCCAGGAACACCTCAGAGTTCTTTGCAAAGGTCTTGTGCGAATGGCCTGAGGAAGAAGACACTGTGGGCTGCAGTATGTGGGCTGGCTGACCTTCCCCGCACGGTGCGCAGCTCCCTGTACTTGCACCTTGCCTTTGGGAAATGCACACATTCTGTGAGAGGAAGAGGCAAGGGGTGCAGCTCGCCGAATGTTTCTCCCACTTATTTGGAGATGAAAACAAAGAAGTTTTGCCATGAAACTCGAGAGAGGCTTATGATGTACAAGTGTACGCACAAAGGTAGAACCTTATCCTCCTGCCCCCAGGGACACGTTCCGTACCTTGTCGCAACAGAGGGAGTGAGGATTTGTTGAACCCGATAGTGGGAAACGGATATGTACATTGTGGAAGAAACGAGGCTTTCCTTCCCTGCAGTAGTGCGTGTGTGCTGCCACTGCGCCTTAGGCACCCAGTGCCTCGAGCGGCACTCTCGTCGGACTCCAAATAGACCCATTACAGGAATGTAAATCACCACCCTTCCTACCCCGCCTTCACATACATTTTTCCCCCAAGGAAAAAACATCTCGGAGAGGTAGTCGACTCTTACTGTGAGAAATAAGTGGCTGCAAACCTAGGGGGAAAGGCCGGGTTCACTCGACCGTCAGAAAACTCCTGCCCTGCACGTTGACTGAGAGCACTGCGTGTTCGATCCGTACCCAAGAGCACTTACGGTGCCTCGCTTTCTAACTTAGAGATCACGTCTCTCCAGGCTTCCTGAGGCACGTTTTCCTTCCTGCGCCAAAGAAGCCCTGATAAGGGCGCCTTGGCAGGTATGACGGTCGTTTAAATTTCTTGTGCTTTGGGGCAGCTCTGCGTTCTTTGCACGATGAGAAGGCGCATCGCTTGTATAAACCTCTCGTCTCCAGTGTTGAGCAGACACATGAACACGCCCATACGTCCTCGCTGTTACACCCCCCTTAAGTAATTCCTTCCCCACGTAGACACCCGATGTGATTTCTATACCCCAGCAACCACGTGCCTCTGCGACATTTCCCATAAGCTGCCCAAACACACCCACGCACATTACAGAGACCAGGTTCCCTTTCCAGGCCGTGCGAAAGCCTTTCAGCCCTCTCGGATCTGGACTCCCCAACTACTGGCCTTGTTGATGTAACTGGAGAAAGGCTTATTCGCACGGCTCTGAAATGCTGAACAACTCCCTACTGCTCGTCGATACATACACCTCACCTAGGCCGTGGAGCCGTGAGTGATCCTTTCTACACCCGGCTCTTCCATATGCCATACATGTCCTCCGTGGAAAGAAGCGTTGCTCTCCAGAGAGGGAAGCCGTACTCGCTTGCCGGGTGGGCACAGGGAGCTCAGGCACAACTCGAAGATCCCCGAGCAAGTGCAATATTCCTGGTGCCTGCGGCAAGCCATTTCGTAGCTGGCACTCTTGGAACATGACTTCCTTGGCAGGCAAGGATGCAGGGCAGGCAGGGCCGTGGATTCTGAGACAGGGATATACACTTGTCTGCATGACTCGGGCGAGAGCCAGCTATAACCGTGCCGAGGAAAATCCTTTGATCTCCAGTTTGCTTGAGCACGCTTTGTGTCTTTCACCATCATGTCGGACGAAATATGCCAGTTTGCGAAAAATGGACGAAAGACATATGTTTTTTCCCGGATCGTTAGGCAGAGCTGCTTATCTTCTCTTAGGAAAACAAGGATATAGAAAGTTTGTGCCGGTAACACGGCACCCAGGACTTCAGGTTCCCTCTTGGAAGCTCTTCGTTGTATGCGGGAAGAGAAGGCCTTGGCTTGCAGTCTGTGGCCATTGCAGGGGTCGGGCGGAGGAAACCTCGCCTTTGCCACCACCACGCTTCTTCACACGCATGGGGAGAACACACGCCCTGTGTCAGTCACTTGCCAGAAATACGTACCCGTCCAGGACCGTGTTCTCAGTGATACCTTCCTGTAAATGGGAGAGAGGAAGTTTGAATGGGGAAGCTCAGTCTTTGCAGGTCATCCGTACAGCTTGCTCCGTTGACGAGGACAGAGAGGATCTGTTCTTTTCTATTCCTTTCAAGTCCCTTTCCAGGAACACCTCAGAGTTCTTTGCAAAGGTCTTGTGCGAATGGCCTGAGGAAGAAGACACTGTGGGCTGCAGTATGTGGGCTGGCTGACCTTCCCCGCACGGTGCGCAGCTCCCTGTACTTGCACCTTGCCTTTGGGAAATGCACACATTCTGTGATGAGGAAGAGGCAAGGGGTGCAGCTCGCCGAATGTTTCTCCCACTTATTTGGAGATGAAAACAAAGAAGTTTTGCCATGAAACTCGAGAGAGGCTTATGATGTACAAGTGTACGCACAAAGGTAGAACCTTATCCTCCTGCCCCCAGGGACACGTTCCGTACCTTGTCGCAACAGAGGGAGTGAGGATTTGTTGAACCCGATAGTGGGAAACGGATATGTACATTGTGGAAGAAACGAGGCTTTCCTTCCCTGCAGTAGTGCGTGTGTGCTGCCACTGCGCCTTAGGCACCCAGTGCCTCGAGCGGCACTCTCGTCGGACTCCAAATAGCCCCATTACAGGAATGTAAATCACCACACTTCCTACCCCGCCTTCACATACATTTTTCCCCCAAGGAAAAAACATCTCAGAGAGGTAGTCGAGTCTTACTGTGAGAAATAAGTGGCTGCAAACCTAGGGGGAAAGGCCGGGTTCACTCGACCGTCAGAAAACTCCTGCCCTGCACGTTGACTGAGAGCACTGCGTGTTCGATCCGTACCCAAGAGCACTTACGGTGCCTCGCTTTCTACCTTTGAGATCACGTCTCTCCAGGCTTCCTGAGGCACGTATTCCTTCCTGCGCCAAAGAAGCCCTGATAAGGGCGCCTTGGCAGGTATGACGGTCGTTTAAATTTCTTGTGCTTTGGGGCAGCTCTGCGTTCTTTGCACGATGAGAAGGCGCATCGCTTGTATAAACCTCTCGTCTCCAGTGTTGAGCAGACACATGAACACGCCCATACGTCCTCGCTGTTACACCCCCCTTAAGTAATTCCTTCCCCACGTAGACACCCGAGGTGATTTCTATACCCCAGCAACCACGTGCCTCTGCGACATTTCCCATAAGCTGCCCAAACACACCCACGCACATTACAGAGACCAGGTTCCCTTTCCAGGCCGTGCGAAAGCCTTTCAGCCCTCTCGGATCTGGACTCCCCAACTACTGGCCTTGTTGATGTAACTGGAGAAAGGCTTATTCGCACGGCTCTGAAATGCTGAACAACTCCCTACTGCTCGTCGATACATACACCTCACCTAGGCCGTGGAGCCGTGAGTGATCCTTTCTACACCCGGCTCTTCCATATGCCATACATGTCCTCCGTGGAAAGAAGCGTTGCTCTCCAGAGAGGGAAGCCGTACTCGCTTGCCGGGTGGGCACAGGGAGCTCAGGCACAACTCGACGATCCCCGAGCAAGTGCAATATTCCTGGTGCCTGCGGCAAGCCATTTCGTAGCTGGCACTCTTGGAACATGACTTACTTGGCAGGCAAGGATGCAGGGCAGGCAGGGCCGTGGATTCTGAGACAGGGATATACACTTGTCTGCATGACTCGGGCGAGAGCCAGCTATAACCGTGCCGAGGAAAATCCTTTGATCTCCAGTTTGCTTGAGCACGCTTTGTGTCGTTCACCATCATGTCGGACGGAATATGCCAGTTTGCGAAAAATGGACGAAAGACATATGTTTTTTCCCGGATCGTTAGGCAGAGCTGCTTATCTTCTCTTAGGAAAACAAGGATATAGAAAGTTTGTGCCGGTAACACGGCACCCAGGACTTCAGGTTCCCTCTTGGAAGCTCTTCGTTGTATGCGGGAAGAGAAGGCCTTGGCTTGCAGTCTGCGGCCATTGCAGGGGTCGGGCGGAGGAAACCTCGCCTTTGCCACCACCACGCTTCTTCACACGCATGGGGAGAACACACGCCCTGTGTCAGTCACTTGCCAGAAATACGTACCCGTCCAGGACCGTGTTCTCAGTGATACCTTCCTGTAAATGGGAGAGAGGAAGTTTGAATGGGGAAGCTCAGTCTTTGCAGGTCATCCGTACAGCTTGCTCCGTTGACGAGGACAGAGAGGATCTGTTCTTTTCTATTCCTTTCAAGTCCCTTTCCAGGAACACCTCAGAGTTCTTTGCAAAGGTCTTGTGCGAATGGCCTGAGGAAGAAGACACTGTGGGCTGCAGTATGTGGGCTGGCTGACCTTCCCCGCACGGTGCGCAGCTCCCTGTACTTGCACCTTGCCTTTGGGAAATGCACACATTCTGTGATGAGGAAGAGGCAAGGGGTGCAGCTCGCCGAATGTTTCTCCCACTTATTTGGAGATGAAAACAAAGAAGTTTTGCCATGAAACTCGAGAGAGGCTTATGATGTACAAGTGTACGCACAAAGGTAGAACCTTATCCTCCTGCCCCCAGGGACACGTTCCGTACCTTGTCGCAACAGAGGGAGTGAGGATTTGTTGAACCCGATAGTGGGAAACGGATATGTACATTGTGGAAGAAACGAGGCTTTCCTTCCCTGCAGTAGTGCGTGTGTGCTGCCACTGCGCCTTAGGCACCCAGTGCCTCGAGCGGCACTCTCGTCGGACTCCAAATAGACCCATTACAGGAATGTAAATCACCACACTTCCTACCCCGCCTTCACATACATTTTTCCCCCAAGGAAAAAACATCTCGGAGAGGTAGTCGACTCTTACTGTGAGAAATAAGTGGCTGCAAACCTAGGGGGAAAGGCCGGGTTCACTCGACCGTCAGAAAACTCCTGCCCTGCACGTTGACTGAGAGCACTGCGTGTTCGATCCGTACCCAAGAGCACTTACGGTGCCTCGCTTTCTACCTTAGAGATCACGTCTCTCCAGGCTTCCTGAGGCACGTTTTCCTTCCTGCGCCAAAGAAGCCCTGATAAGAGCGCCTTGGCAGGTATGACGGTCGTTTAAATTTCTTGTGCTTTGGGGCAGCTCTGCGTTCTTTGCACGATGAGAAGGCGCATCGCTTGTATAAACCTCTCGTCTCCAGTGTTGAGCAGACACATGAACACGCCCATACGTCCTCGCTGTTACACCCCCCTTAAGTAATTCCTTCCCCACGTAGACACCCGAGGTGATTTCTATACCCCAGCAACCACGTGCCTCTGCGACATTTCCCATAAGCTGCCCAAACACACCCACGCACATTACAGAGACCAGGTTCCCTTTCCAGGCCGTGCGAAAGCCTTTCAGCCCTCTCGGATCTGGACTCCCCAACTACTGGCCTTGTTGATGTAACTGGAGAAAGGCTTATTCGCACGGCTCTGAAATGCTGAACAACTCCCTACTGCTCGTCGATACATACACCTCACCTAGGCCGTGGAGCCGTGAGTGATCCTTTCTACACCCGGCTCTTCCGTATGCCATACATGTCCTCCGTGGAAAGAAGCGTTGCTCTCCAGAGAGGGAAGCCGTACTCGCTTGCCGGGTGGGCACAGGGAGCTCAGGCACAACTCGACGATCCCCGAGCAAGTGCAATATTCCTGGTGCCTGCGGCAAGCCATTTCGTAGCTGGCACTCTTGGAACATGACTTACTTGGCAGGCAAGGATGCAGGGCAGGCAGGGCCGTGGATTCTGAGACAGGGATATACACTTGTCTGCATGACTCGGGCGAGAGCCAGCTATAACCGTGCCGAGGAAAATCCTTTGATCTCCAGTTTGCTTGAGCACGCTTTGTGTCGTTCACCATCATGTCGGACGAAATATGCCAGTTTGCGAAAAATGGACGAAAGACATATCTTTTTCCCCGGATCGTTAGGCAGAGCTGCTTATCTTCTCTTAGGAAAACAAGGATATAGAAAGTTTGTGCCGGTAACACGGCACCCAGGACTTCAGGTTCCCTCTTGGAAGCTCTTCGTTGTATGCGGGAAGAGAAGGCCTTGGCTTGCAGTCTGTGGCCATTGCAGGGGTCGGGCGGAGGAAACCTCGCCTTTGCCACCACCACGCTTCTTCACACGCATGGGGAGAACACACGCCCTGTGTCAGTCACTTGCCAGAAATACGTACCCGTCCAGGACCGTGTTCTCAGTGATACCTTCCTGTAAATGGGAGAGAGGAAGTTTGAATGGGGAAGCTCAGTCTTTGCAGGTCATCCGTACAGCTTGCTCCGTTGACGAGGACAGAGAGGATCTGTTCTTTTCTATTCCTTTCAAGTCCCTTTCCAGGAACACCTCAGAGTTCTTTGCAAAGGTCTTGTGCGAATGGCCTGAGGAAGAAGACACTGTGGGCTGCAGTATGTGGGCTGGCTGACCTTCCCCGCACGGTGCGCAGCTCCCTGTACTTGCACCTTGCCTTTGGGAAATGCACACATTCTGTGATGAGGAAGAGGCAAGGGGTGCAGCTCGCCGAATGTTTCTCCCACTTATTTGGAGATGAAAACAAAGAAGTTTTGCCATGAAACTCGAGAGAGGCTTATGATGTACAAGTGTACGCACAAAGGTAGAACCTTATCCTCCTGCCCCCAGGGACACGTTCCGTACCTTGTCGCAACAGAGGGAGTGAGGATTTGTTGAACCCGATAGTGGGAAACGGATATGTACATTGTGGAAGAAACGAGGCTTTCCTTCCCTGCAGTAGTGCGTGTGTGCTGCCACTGCGCCTTAGGCACCCAGTGCCTCGAGCGGCACTCTCGTCGGACTCCAAATAGCCCCATTACAGGAATGTAAATCACCACCCTTCCTACCCCGCCTTCACATACATTTTTCCCCCAAGGAAAAAACATCTCGGAGAGGTAGTCGAGTCTTACTGTGAGAAATCAGTGGCTGCAAACCTAGGGGGAAAGGCCGGGTTCACTCGACCGTCAGAAAACTCCTGCCCTGCACGTTGACTGAGAGCACTGCGTGTTCGATCCGTACCCAAGAGCACTTACGGTGCCTCGCTTTCTACCTTAGAGATCACGTCTCTCCAGGCTTCCTGAGGCACGTTTTCCTTCCTGCGCCAAAGAAGCCCTGATAAGGGCGCCTTGGCAGGTATGACGGTCGTTTAAATTTCTTGTGCTTTGGGGCAGCTCTGCGTTCTTTGCACGATGAGAAGGCGCATCGCTTGTATAAACCTCTCGTCTCCAGTGTTGAGCAGACACATGAACACGCCCATACGTCCTCGCTGTTACACCCCCCTTAAGTAATTCCTTCCCCACGTAGACACCCGAGGTGATTTCTATACCCCAGCAACCACGTGCCTCTGCGACATTTCCCATAAGCTGCCCAAACACACCCACGCACATTACAGAGACCAGGTTCCCTTTCCAGGCCGTGCGAAAGCCTTTCAGCCCTCTCGGATCTGGACTCCCCAACTACTGGCCTTGTTGATGTAACTGGAGAAAGGCTTATTCGCACGGCTCTGAAATGCTGAACAACTCCCTACTGCTCGTCGATACATACACCTCACCTAGGCCGTGGAGCCGTGAGTGATCCTTTCTACACCCGGCTCTTCCGTATGCCATACATGTCCTCCGTGGAAAGAAGCGTTGCTCTCCAGAGAGGGAAGCCGTACTCGCTTGCCGGGTGGGCACAGGGAGCTCAGGCACAACTCGACGATCCCCGAGCAAGTGCAATATTCCTGGTGCCTGCGGCAAGCCATTTCGTAGCTGGCACTCTTGGAACATGACTTACTTGGCAGGCAAGGATGCAGGGCAGGCAGGGCCGTGGATTCTGAGACAGGGATATACACTTGTCTGCATGACTCGGGCGAGAGCCAGCTATAACCGTGCCGAGGAAAATCCTTTGATCTCCAGTTTGCTTGAGCACGCTTTGTGTCGTTCACCATCATGTCGGAGGAAATATGCCAGTTTGCGAAAAATGGACGAAAGACATATCTTTTTCCCCGGATCGTTAGGCAGAGCTGCTTATCTTCTCTTAGGAAAACAAGGATATAGAAAGTTTGTGCCGGTAACACGGCACCCAGGACTTCAGGTTCCCTCTTGGAAGCTCTTCGTTGTATGCGGGAAGAGAAGGCCTTGGCTTGCAGTCTGTGGCCATTGCAGGGGTCGGGCGGAGGAAACCTCGCCTTTGCCACCACCACGCTTCTTCACACGCATGGGGAGAACACACGCCCTGTGTCAGTCACTTGCCAGAAATACGTACCCGTCCAGGACCGTGTTCTCAGTGATACCTTCCTGTAAATGGGAGAGAGGAAGTTTGAATGGGGAAGCTCAGTCTTTGCAGGTCATCCGTACAGCTTGCTCCGTTGACGAGGACAGAGAGGATCTGTTCTTTTCTATTCCTTTCAAGTCCCTTTCCAGGAACACCTCAGAGTTCTTTGCAAAGGTCTTGTGCGAATGGCCTGAGGAAGAAGACACTGTGGGCTGCAGTATGTGGGCTGGCTGACCTTCCCCGCACGGTGCGCAGCTCCCTGTACTTGCACCTTGCCTTTGGGAAATGCACACATTCTGTGATGAGGAAGAGGCAAGGGGTGCAGCTCGCCGAATGTTTCTCCCACTTATTTGGAGATGAAAACAAAGAAGTTTTGCCATGAAACTCGAGAGAGGCTTATGATGTACAAGTGTACGCACAAAGGTAGAACCTTATCCTCCTGCCCCCAGGGAAACGTTCCGTACCTTGTCGCAACAGAGGGAGTGAGGATTTGTTGAACCCGATAGTGGGAAACGGATATGTACATTGTGGAAGAAACGAGGCTTTCCTTCCCTGCAGTAGTGCGTGTGTGCTGCCACTGCGCCTTAGGCACCCAGTGCCTCGAGCGGCACTCTCGTCGGACTCCAAATAGACCCATTACAGGAATGTAAATCACCACCCTTCCTACCCCGCCTTCACATACATTTTTCCCCCAAGGAAAAAACATCTCGGAGAGGTAGTCGACTCTTACTGTGAGAAATCAGTGGCTGCAAACCTAGGGGGAAAGGCCGGGTTCACTCGACCGTCAGAAAACTCCTGCCCTGCACGTTGACTGAGAGCACTGCGTGTTCGATCCGTACCCAAGAGCACTTACGGTGCCTCGCTTTCTACCTTAGAGATCACGTCTCTCCAGGCTTCCTGAGGCACGTTTTCCTTCCTGCGCCAAAGAAGCCCTGATAAGGGCGCCTTGGCAGGTATGACGGTCGTTTAAATTTCTTGTGCTTTGGGGCAGCTCTGCGTTCTTTGCACGATGAGAAGGCGCATCGCTTGTATAAACCTCTCGTCTCCAGTGTTGAGCAGACACATGAACACGCCCATACGTCCTCGCTGTTACACCCCCCTTAAGTAATTCCTTCCCCACGTAGACACCCGAGGTGATTTCTATACCCCAGCAACCACGTGCCTCTGCGACATTTCCCATAAGCTGCCCAAACACACCCACGCACATTACAGAGACCAGGTTCCCTTTCCAGGCCGTGCGAAAGCCTTTCAGCCCTCTCGGATCTGGACTCCCCAACTACTGGCCTTGTTGATGTAACTGGAGAAAGGCTTATTCGCACGGCTCTGAAATGCTGAACAACTCCCTACTGCTCGTCGATACATACACCTCACCTAGGCCGTGGAGCCGTGAGTGATCCTTTCTACACCCGGCTCTTCCATATGCCATACATGTCCTCCGTGGAAAGAAGCGTTGCTCTCCAGAGAGGGAAGCCGTACTCGCTTGCCGGGTGGGCACAGGGAGCTCAGGCACAACTCGACGATCCCCGAGCAAGTGCAATATTCCTGGTGCCTGCGGCAAGCCATTTCGTAGCTGGCACTCTTGGAACATGACTTCCTTGGCAGGCAAGGATGCAGGGCAGGCAGGGCCGTGGATTCTGAGACAGGGATATACACTTGTCTGCATGACTCGGGCGAGAGCCAGCTATAACCGTGCCGAGGAAAATCCTTTGATCTCCAGTTTGCTTGAGCACGCTTTGTGTCGTTCACCATCATGTCGGAGGAAATATGCCAGTTTGCGAAAAATGGACGAAAGACATATCTTTTTTCCCGGATCGTTAGGCAGAGCTGCTTATCTTCTCTTAGGAAAACAAGGATATAGAAAGTTTGTGCCGGTAACACGGCACCCAGGACTTCAGGTTCCCTCTTGGAAGCTCTTCGTTGTATGCGGGAAGAGAAGGCCTTGGCTTGCAGTCTGCGGCCATTGCAGGGGTCGGGCGGAGGAAACCTCGCCTTTGCCACCACCACGCTTCTTCACACGCATGGGGAGAACACACGCCCTGTGTCAGTCACTTGCCAGAAATACGTACCCGTCCAGGACCGTGTTCTCAGTGATACCTTCCTGTAAATGGGAGAGAGGAAGTTTGAATGGGGAAGCTCAGTCTTTGCAGGTCATCCGTACAGCTTGCTCCGTTGACGAGGACAGAGAGGATCTGTTCTTTTCTATTCCTTTCAAGTCCCTTTCCAGGAACACCTCAGAGTTCTTTGCAAAGGTCTTGTGCGAATGGCCTGAGGAAGAAGACACTGTGGGCTGCAGTATGTGGGCTGGCTGACCTTCCCCGCACGGTGCGCAGCTCCCTGTACTTGCACCTTGCCTTTGGGAAATGCACACATTCTGTGATGAGGAAGAGGCAAGGGGTGCAGCTCGCCGAATGTTTCTCCCACTTATTTGGAGATGAAAACAAAGAAGTTTTGCCATGAAACTCGAGAGAGGCTTATGATGTACAAGTGTACGCACAAAGGTAGAACCTTATCCTCCTGCCCCCAGGGACACGTTCCGTACCTTGTCGCAACAGAGGGAGTGAGGATTTGTTGAACCCGATAGTGGGAAACGGATATGTACATTGTGGAAGAAACGAGGCTTTCCTTCCCTGCAGTAGTGCGTGTGTGCTGCCACTGCGCCTTAGGCACCCAGTGCCTCGAGCGGCACTCTCGTCGGACTCCAAATAGACCCATTACAGGAATGTAAATCACCACCCTTCCTACCCCGCCTTCACATACATTTTTACCCCAAGGAAAAAACATCTCGGAGAGGTAGTCGACTCTTACTGTGAGAAATCAGTGGCTGCAAACCTAGGGGGAAAGGCCGGGTTCACTCGACCGTCAGAAAACTCCTGCCCTGCACGTTGACTGAGAGCACTGCGTGTTCGATCCGTACCCAAGAGCACTTACGGTGCCTCGCTTTCTACCTTAGAGATCACGTCTCTCCAGGCTTCCTGAGGCACGTTTTCCTTCCTGCGCCAAAGAAGCCCTGATAAGGGCGCCTTGGCAGGTATGACGGTCGTTTAAATTTCTTGTGCTTTGGGGCAGCTCTGCGTTCTTTGCACGATGAGAAGGCGCATCGCTTGTATAAACCTCTCGTCTCCAGTGTTGAGCAGACACATGAACACGCCCATACGTCCTCGCTGTTACACCCCCCTTAAGTAATTCCTTCCCCACGTAGACACCCGAGGTGATTTCTATACCCCAGCAACCACGTGCCTCTGCGACATTTCCCATAAGCTGCCCAAACACACCCACGCACATTACAGAGACCAGGTTCCCTTTCCAGGCCGTGCGAAAGCCTTTCAGCCCTCTCGGATCTGGACTCCCCAACTACTGGCCTTGTTGATGTAACTGGAGAAAGGCTTATTCGCACGGCTCTGAAATGCTGAACAACTCCCTACTGCTCGTCGATACATACACCTCACCTAGGCCGTGGAGCCGTGAGTGATCCTTTCTACACCCGGCTCTTCCGTATGCCATACATGTCCTCCGTGGAAAGAAGCGTTGCTCTCCAGAGAGGGAAGCCGTACTCGCTTGCCGGGTGGGCACAGGGAGCTCAGGCACAACTCGACGATCCCCGAGCAAGTGCAATATTCCTGGTGCCTGCGGCAAGCCATTTCGTAGCTGGCACTCTTGGAACATGACTTACTTGGCAGGCAAGGATGCAGGGCAGGCAGGGCCGTGGATTCTGAGACAGGGATATACACTTGTCTGCATGACTCGGGCGAGAGCCAGCTATAACCGTGCCGAGGAAAATCCTTTGATCTCCAGTTTGCTTGAGCACGCTTTGTGTCGTTCACCATCATGTCGGAGGAAATATGCCAGTTTGCGAAAAATGGACGAAAGACATATCTTTTTCCCCGGATCGTTAGGCAGAGCTGCTTATCTTCTCTTAGGAAAACAAGGATATAGAAAGTTTGTGCCGGTAACACGGCACCCAGGACTTCAGGTTCCCTCTTGGAAGCTCTTCGTTGTATGCGGGAAGAGAAGGCCTTGGCTTGCAGTCTGTGGCCATTGCAGGGGTCGGGCGGAGGAAACCTCGCCTTTGCCACCACCACGCTTCTTCACACGCATGGGGAGAACACACGCCCTGTGTCAGTCACTTGCCAGAAATACGTACCCGTCCAGGACCGTGTTCTCAGTGATACCTTCCTGTAAATGGGAGAGAGGAAGTTTGAATGGGGAAGCTCAGTCTTTGCAGGTCATCCGTACAGCTTGCTCCGTTGACGAGGACAGAGAGGATCTGTTCTTTTCTATTCCTTTCAAGTCCCTTTCCAGGAACACCTCAGAGTTCTTTGCAAAGGTCTTGTGCGAATGGCCTGAGGAAGAAGACACTGTGGGCTGCAGTATGTGGGCTGTCTGACCTTCCCCGCACGGTGCGCAGCTCCCTGTACTTGCACCTTGCCTTTGGGAAATGCACACATTCTGTGATGAGGAAGAGGCAAGGGGTGCAGCTCGCCGAATGTTTCTCCCACTTATTTGGAGATGAAAACAAAGAAGTTTTGCCATGAAACTCGAGAGAGGCTTATGATGTACAAGTGTACGCACAAAGGTAGAACCTTATCCTCCTGCCCCCAGGGACACGTTCCGTACCTTGTCGCAACAGAGGGAGTGAGGATTTGTTGAACACGATAGTGGGAAACGGATATGTACATTGTGGAAGAAACGAGGCTTTCCTTCCCTGCAGTAGTGCGTGTGTGCTGCCACTGCGCCTTAGGCACCCAGTGCCTCGAGCGGCACTCTCGTCGGACTCCAAATAGCCCCATTACAGGAATGTAAATCACCACCCTTCCTACCCCGCCTTCACATACATTTTTCCCCCAAGGAAAAAACATCTCGGAGAGGTAGTCGAGTCTTACTGTGAGAAATCAGTGGCTGCAAACCTAGGGGGAAAGGCCGGGTTCACTCGACCGTCAGAAAACTCCTGCCCTGCACGTTGACTGAGAGCACTGCGTGTTCGATCCGTACCCAAGAGCACTTACGGTGCCTCGCTTTCTACCTTAGAGATCACGTCTCTCCAGGCTTCCTGAGGCACGTATTCCTTCCTGCGCCAAAGAAGCCCTGATAAGGGCGCCTTGGCAGGTATGACGGTCGTTTAAATTTCTTGTGCTTTGGGGCAGCTCTGCGTTCTTTGCACGATGAGAAGGCGCATCGCTTGTATAAACCTCTCGTCTCCAGTGTTGAGCAGACACATGAACACGCCCATACGTCCTCGCTGTTACACCCCCCTTAAGTAATTCCTTCCCCACGTAGACACCCGAGGTGATTTCTATACCCCAGCAACCACGTGCCTCTGCGACATTTCCCATAAGCTGCCCAAACACACCCACGCACATTACAGAGACCAGGTTCCCTTTCCAGGCCGTGCGAAAGCCTTTCAGCCCTCTCGGATCTGGACTCCCCAACTACTGGCCTTGTTGATGTAACTGGAGAAAGGCTTATTCGCACGGCTCTGAAATGCTGAACAACTCCCTACTGCTCGTCGATACATACACCTCACCTAGGCCGTGGAGCCGTGAGTGATCCTTTCTACACCCGGCTCTTCCGTATGCCATACATGTCCTCCGTGGAAAGAAGCGTTGCTCTCCAGAGAGGGAAGCCGTACTCGCTTGCCGGGTGGGCACAGGGAGCTCAGGCACAACTCGACGATCCCCGAGCAAGTGCAATATTCCTGGTGCCTGCGGCAAGCCATTTCGTAGCTGGCACTCTTTGAACATGACTTCCTTGGCAGGCAAGGATGCAGGGCAGGCAGGGCCGTGGATTCTGAGACTGGGATATACACTTGTCTGCATGACTCGGGCGAGAGCCAGCTATAACCGTGCCGAGGAAAATCCTTTGATCTCCAGTTTGCTTGAGCACGCTTTGTGTCGTTCACCATCATGTCGGAGGAAATATGCCAGTTTGCGAAAAATGGACGAAAGACATATCTTTTTCCCCGGATCGTTAGGCAGAGCTGCTTATCTTCTCTTAGGAAAACAAGGATATAGAAAGTTTGTGCCGGTAACACGGCACCCAGGACTTCAGGTTCCCTCTTGGAAGCTCTTCGTTGTATGCGGGAAGAGAAGGCCTTGGCTTGCAGTCTGTGGCCATTGCAGGGGTCGGGCGGAGGAAACCTCGCCTTTGCCACCACCACGCTTCTTCACACGCATGGGGAGAACACACGCCCTGTGTCAGTCACTTGCCAGAAATACGTACCCGTCCAGGACCGTGTTCTCAGTGATACCTTCCTGTAAATGGGAGAGAGGAAGTTTGAATGGGGAAGCTCAGTCTTTGCAGGTCATCCGTACAGCTTGCTCCGTTGACGAGGACAGAGAGGATCTGTTCTTTTCTATTCCTTTCAAGTCCCTTTCCAGGAACACCTCAGAGTTCTTTGCAAAGGTCTTGTGCGAATGGCCTGAGGAAGAAGACACTGTGGGCTGCAGTATGTGGGCTGGCTGACCTTCCCCGCACGGTGCGCAGCTCCCTGTACTTGCACCTTGCCTTTGGGAAATGCACACATTCTGTGATGAGGAAGAGGCAAGGGGTGCAGCTCGCCGAATGTTTCTCCCACTTATTTGGAGATGAAAACAAAGAAGTTTTGCCATGAAACTCGAGAGAGGCTTATGATGTACAAGTGTACGCACAAAGGTAGAACCTTATCCTCCTGCCCCCAGGGACACGTTCCGTACCTTGTCGCAACAGAGGGAGTGAGGATTTGTTGAACCCGATAGTGGGAAACGGATATGTACATTGTGGAAGAAACGAGGCTTTCCTTCCCTGCAGTAGTGCGTGTGTGCTGCCACTGCGCCTTAGGCACCCAGTGCCTCGAGCGGCACTCTCGTCGGACTCCAAATAGCCCCATTACAGGAATGTAAATCACCACCCTTCCTACCCCGCCTTCACATACATTTTTCCCCCAAGGAAAAAACATCTCGGAGAGGTAGTCGAGTCTTACTGTGAGAAATCAGTGGCTGCAAACCTAGGGGGAAAGGCCGGGTTCACTCGACCGTCAGAAAACTCCTGCCCTGCACGTTGACTGAGAGCACTGCGTGTTCGATCCGTACCCAAGAGCACTTACGGTGCCTCGCTTTCTACCTTAGAGATCACGTCTCTCCAGGCTTCCTGAGGCACGTATTCCTTCCTGCGCCAAAGAAGCCCTGATAAGGGCGCCTTGGCAGGTATGACGGTCGTTTAAATTTCTTGTGCTTTGGGGCAGCTCTGCGTTCTTTGCACGATGAGAAGGCGCATCGCTTGTATAAACCTCTCGTCTCCAGTGTTGAGCAGACACATGAACACGCCCATACGTCCTCGCTGTTACACCCCCCTTAAGTAATTCCTTCCCCACGTAGACACCCGAGGTGATTTCTATACCCCAGCAACCACGTGCCTCTGCGACATTTCCCATAAGCTGCCCAAACACACCCACGCACATTACAGAGACCAGGTTCCCTTTCCAGGCCGTGCGAAAGCCTTTCAGCCCTCTCGGATCTGGACTCCCCAACTACTGGCCTTGTTGATGTAACTGGAGAAAGGCTTATTCGCACGGCTCTGAAATGCTGAACAACTCCCTACTGCTCGTCGATACATACACCTCACCTAGGCCGTGGAGCCGTGAGTGATCCTTTCTACACCCGGCTCTTCCGTATGCCATACATGTCCTCCGTGGAAAGAAGCGTTGCTCTCCAGAGAGGGAAGCCGTACTCGCTTGCCGGGTGGGCACAGGGAGCTCAGGCACAACTCGACGATCCCCGAGCAAGTGCAATATTCCTGGTGCCTGCGGCAAGCCATTTCGTAGCTGGCACTCTTGGAACATGACTTCCTTGGCAGGCAAGGATGCAGGGCAGGCAGGGCCGTGGATTCTGAGACAGGGATATACACTTGTCTGCATGACTCGGGCGAGAGCCAGCTATAACCGTGCCGAGGAAAATCCTTTGATCTCCAGTTTGCTTGAGCACGCTTTGTGTCGTTCACCATCATGTCGGAGGAAATATGCCAGTTTGCGAAAAATGGACGAAAGACATATCTTTTTCCCCGGATCGTTAGGCAGAGCTGCTTATCTTCTCTTAGGAAAACAAGGATATAGAAAGTTTGTGCCGGTAACACGGCACCCAGGACTTCAGGTTCCCTCTTGGAAGCTCTTCGTTGTATGCGGGAAGAGAAGGCCTTGGCTTGCAGTCTGTGGCCATTGCAGGGGTCGGGCGGAGGAAACCTCGCCTTTGCCACCACCACGCTTCTTCACACGCATGGGGAGAACACACGCCCTGTGTCAGTCACTTGCCAGAAATACGTACCCGTCCAGGACCGTGTTCTCAGTGATACCTTCCTGTAAATGGGAGAGAGGAAGTTTGAATGGGGAAGCTCAGTCTTTGCAGGTCATCCGTACAGCTTGCTCCGTTGACGAGGACAGAGAGGATCTGTTCTTTTCTATTCCTTTCAAGTCCCTTTCCAGGAACACCTCAGAGTTCTTTGCAAAGGTCTTGTGCGAATGGCCTGAGGAAGAAGACACTGTGGGCTGCAGTATGTGGGCTGGCTGACCTTCCCCGCACGGTGCGCAGCTCCCTGTACTTGCACCTTGCCTTTGGGAAATGCACACATTCTGTGATGAGGAAGAGGCAAGGGGTGCAGCTCGCCGAATGTTTCTCCCACTTATTTGGAGATGAAAACAAAGAAGTTTTGCCATGAAACTCGAGAGAGGCTTATGATGTACAAGTGTACGCACAAAGGTAGAACCTTATCCTCCTGCCCCCAGGGACACGTTCCGTACCTTGTCGCAACAGAGGGAGTGAGGATTTGTTGAACCCGATAGTGGGAAACGGATATGTACATTGTGGAAGAAACGAGGCTTTCCTTCCCTGCAGTAGTGCGTGTGTGCTGCCACTGCGCCTTAGGCACCCAGTGCCTCGAGCGGCACTCTCGTCGGACTCCAAATAGCCCCATTACAGGAATGTAAATCACCACCCTTCCTACCCCGCCTTCACATACATGTTTCCCCCAAGGAAAAAACATCTCGGAGAGGTAGTCGAGTCTTACTGTGAGAAATCAGTGGCTGCAAACCTAGGGGGAAAGGCCGGGTTCACTCGACCGTCAGAAAACTCCTGCCCTGCACGTTGACTGAGAGCACTGCGTGTTCGATCCGTACCCAAGAGCACTTACGGTGCCTCGCTTTCTACCTTAGAGATCACGTCTCTCCAGGCTTCCTGAGGCACGTATTCCTTCCTGCGCCAAAGAAGCCCTGATAAGGGCGCCTTGGCAGGTATGACGGTCGTTTAAATTTCTTGTGCTTTGGGGCAGCTCTGCGTTCTTTGCACGATGAGAAGGCGCATCGCTTGTATAAACCTCTCGTCTCCAGTGTTGAGCAGACACATGAACACGCCCATACGTCCTCGCTGTTACACCCCCCTTAAGTAATTCCTTCCCCACGTAGACACCCGAGGTGATTTCTATACCCCAGCAACCACGTGCCTCTGCGACATTTCCCATAAGCTGCCCAAACACACCCACGCACATTACAGAGACCAGGTTCCCTTTCCAGGCCGTGCGAAAGCCTTTCAGCCCTCTCGGATCTGGACTCCCCAACTACTGGCCTTGTTGATGTAACTGGAGAAAGGCTTATTCGCACGGCTCTGAAATGCTGAACAACTCCCTACTGCTCGTCGATACATACACCTCACCTAGGCCGTGGAGCCGTGAGTGATCCTTTCTACACCCGGCTCTTCCGTATGCCATACATGTCCTCCGTGGAAAGAAGCGTTGCTCTCCAGAGAGGGAAGCCGTACTCGCTTGCCGGGTGGGCACAGGGAGCTCAGGCACAACTCGACGATCCCCGAGCAAGTGCAATATTCCTGGTGCCTGCGGCAAGCCATTTCGTAGCTGGCACTCTTGGAACATGACTTCCTTGGCAGGCAAGGATGCAGGGCAGGCAGGGCCGTGGATTCTGAGACAGGGATATACACTTGTCTGCATGACTCGGGCGAGAGCCAGCTATAACCGTGCCGAGGAAAATCCTTTGATCTCCAGTTTGCTTGAGCACGCTTTGTGTCGTTCACCATCATGTCGGAGGAAATATGCCAGTTTGCGAAAAATGGACGAAAGACATATCTTTTTCCCCGGATCGTTAGGCAGAGCTGCTTATCTTCTCTTAGGAAAACAAGGATATAGAAAGTTTGTGCCGGTAACACGGCACCCAGGACTTCAGGTTCCCTCTTGGAAGCTCTTCGTTGTATGCGGGAAGAGAAGGCCTTGGCTTGCAGTCTGTGGCCATTGCAGGGGTCGGGCGGAGGAAACCTCGCCTTTGCCACCACCACGCTTCTTCACACGCATGGGGAGAACACACGCCCTGTGTCAGTCACTTGCCAGAAATACGTACCCGTCCAGGACCGTGTTCTCAGTGATACCTTCCTGTAAATGGGAGAGAGGAAGTTTGAATGGGGAAGCTCAGTCTTTGCAGGTCATCCGTACAGCTTGCTCCGTTGACGAGGACAGAGAGGATCTGTTCTTTTCTATTCCTTTCAAGTCCCTTTCCAGGAACACCTCAGAGTTCTTTGCAAAGGTCTTGTGCGAATGGCCTGAGGAAGAAGACACTGTGGGCTGCAGTATGTGGGCTGGCTGACCTTCCCCGCACGGTGCGCAGCTCCCTGTACTTGCACCTTGCCTTTGGGAAATGCACACATTCTGTGATGAGGAAGAGGCAAGGGGTGCAGCTCGCCGAATGTTTCTCCCACTTATTTGGAGATGAAAACAAAGAAGTTTTGCCATGAAACTCGAGAGAGGCTTATGATGTACAAGTGTACGCACAAAGGTAGAACCTTATCCTCCTGCCCCCAGGGACACGTTCCGTACCTTGTCGCAACAGAGGGAGTGAGGATTTGTTGAACCCGATAGTGGGAAACGGATATGTACATTGTGGAAGAAACGAGGCTTTCCTTCCCTGCAGTAGTGCGTGTGTGCTGCCACTGCGCCTTAGGCACCCAGTGCCTCGAGCGGCACTCTCGTCGGACTCCAAATAGCCCCATTACAGGAATGTAAATCACCACCCTTCCTACCCCGCCTTCACATACATTTTTCCCCCATGGAAAAAACATCTCGGAGAGGTAGTCGAGTCTTACTGTGAGAAATCAGTGGCTGCAAACCTAGGGGGAAAGGCCGGGTTCACTCGACCGTCAGAAAACTCCTGCCCTGCACGTTGACTGAGAGCACTGCGTGTTCGATCCGTACCCAAGAGCACTTACGGTGCCTCGCTTTCTACCTTAGAGATCACGTCTCTCCAGGCTTCCTGAGGCACGTATTCCTTCCTGCGCCAAAGAAGCCCTGATAAGGGCGCCTTGGCAGGTATGACGGTCGTTTAAATTTCTTGTGCTTTGGGGCAGCTCTGCGTTCTTTGCACGATGAGAAGGCGCATCGCTTGTATAAACCTCTCGTCTCCAGTGTTGAGCAGACACATGAACACGCCCATACGTCCTCGCTGTTACACCCCCCTTAAGTAATTCCTTCCCCACGTAGACACCCGAGGTGATTTCTATACCCCAGCAACCACGTGCCTCTGCGACATTTCCCATAAGCTGCCCAAACACACCCACGCACATTACAGAGACCAGGTTCCCTTTCCAGGCCGTGCGAAAGCCTTTCAGCCCTCTCGGATCTGGACTCCCCAACTACTGGCCTTGTTGATGTAACTGGAGAAAGGCTTATTCGCACGGCTCTGAAATGCTGAACAACTCCCTACTGCTCGTCGATACATACACCTCACCTAGGCCGTGGAGTCGTGAGTGATCCTTTCTACACCCGGCTCTTCCGTATGCCATACATGTCCTCCGTGGAAAGAAGCGTTGCTCTCCAGAGAGGGAAGCCGTACTCGCTTGCCGGGTGGGCACAGGGAGCTCAGGCACAACTCGACGATCCCCGAGCAAGTGCAATATTCCTGGTGCCTGCGGCAAGCCATTTCGTAGCTGGCACTCTTGGAACATGACTTCCTTGGCAGGCAAGGATGCAGGGCAGGCAGGGCCGTGGATTCTGAGACAGGGATATACACTTGTCTGCATGACTCGGGCGAGAGCCAGCTATAACCGTGCCGAGGAAAATCCTTTGATCTCCAGTTTGCTTGAGCACGCTTTGTGTCGTTCACCATCATGTCGGACGAAATATGCCAGTTTGCGAAAAATGGACGAAAGACATATGTTTTTTCCCGGATCGTTAGGCAGAGCTGCTTATCTTCTCTTAGGAAAACAAGGATATAGAAAGTTTGTGCCGGTAACACGGCACCCAGGACTTCAGGTTCCCTCTTGGAAGCTCTTCGTTGTATGCGGGAAGAGAAGGCCTTGGCTTGCAGTCTGCGGCCATTGCAGGGGTCGGGCGGAGGAAACCTCGCCTTTGCCACCACCACGCTTCTTCACACGCATGGGGAGAACACACGCCCTGTGTCAGTCACTTGCCAGAAATACGTACCCGTCCAGGACCGTGTTCTCAGTGATACCTTCCTGTAAATGGGAGAGAGGAAGTTTGAATGGGGAAGCTCAGTCTTTGCAGGTCATCCGTACAGCTTGCTCCGTTGACGAGGACAGAGAGGATCTGTTCTTTTCTATTCCTTTCAAGTCCCTTTCCAGGAACACCTCAGAGTTCTTTGCAAAGGTCTTGTGCGAATGGCCTGAGGAAGAAGACACTGTGGGCTGCAGTATGTGGGCTGGCTGACCTTCCCCGCACGGTGCGCAGCTCCCTGTACTTGCACCTTGCCTTTGGGAAATGCACACATTCTGTGATGAGGAAGAGGCAAGGGGTGCAGCTCGCCGAATGTTTCTCCCACTTATTTGGAGATGAAAACAAAGAAGTTTTGCCATGAAACTCGAGAGAGGCTTATGATGTACAAGTGTACGCACAAAGGTAGAACCTTATCCTCCTGCCCCCAGGGACACGTTCCGTACCTTGTCGCAACAGAGGGAGTGAGGATTTGTTGAACCCGATAGTGGGAAACGGATATGTACATTGTGGAAGAAACGAGGCTTTCCTTCCCTGCAGTAGTGCGTGTGTGCTGCCACTGCGCCTTAGGCACCCAGTGCCTCGAGCGGCACTCTCGTCGGACTCCAAATAGCCCCATTACAGGAATGTAAATCACCACCCTTCCTACCCCGCCTTCACATACATTTTTCCCCCAAGGAAAAAACATCTCGGAGAGGTAGTCGAGTCTTACTGTGAGAAATCAGTGGCTGCAAACCTAGGGGGAAAGGCCGGGTTCACTCGACCGTCAGAAAACTCCTGCCCTGCACGTTGACTGAGAGCACTGCGTGTTCGATCCGTACCCAAGAGCACTTACGGTGCCTCGCTTTCTACCTTAGAGATCACGTCTCTCCAGGCTTCCTGAGGCACGTATTCCTTCCTGCGCCAAAGAAGCCCTGATAAGGGCGCCTTGGCAGGTATGACGGTCGTTTAAATTTCTTGTGCTTTGGGGCAGCTCTGCGTTCTTTGCACGATGAGAAGGCGCATCGCTTGTATAAACCTCTCGTCTCCAGTGTTGAGCAGACACATGAACACGCCCATACGTCCTCGCTGTTACACCCCCCTTAAGTAATTCCTTCCCCACGTAGACACCCGAGGTGATTTCTATACCCCAGCAACCACGTGCCTCTGCGACATTTCCCATAAGCTGCCCAAACACACCCACGCACATTACAGAGACCAGGTTCCCTTTCCAGGCCGTGCGAAAGCCTTTCAGCCCTCTCGGATCTGGACTCCCCAACTACTGGCCTTGTTGATGTAACTGGAGAAAGGCTTATTCGCACGGCTCTGAAATGCTGAACAACTCCCTACTGCTCGTCGATACATACACCTCACCTAGGCCGTGGAGCCGTGAGTGATCCTTTCTACACCCGGCTCTTCCGTATGTCATACATGTCCTCCGTGGAAAGAAGCGTTGCTCTCCAGAGAGGGAAGCCGTACTCGCTTGCCGGGTGGGCACAGGGAGCTCAGGCACAACTCGACGATCCCCGAGCAAGTGCAATATTCCTGGTGCCTGCGGCAAGCCATTTCGTAGCTGGCACTCTTGGAACATGACTTCCTTGGCAGGCAAGGATGCAGGGCAGGCAGGGCCGTGGATTCTGAGACAGGGATATACACTTGTCTGCATGACTCGGGCGAGAGCCAGCTATAACCGTGCCGAGGAAAATCCTTTGATCTCCAGTTTGCTTGAGCACGCTTTGTGTCGTTCACCATCATGTCGGACGAAATATGCCAGTTTGCGAAAAATGGACGAAAGACATATGTTTTTTCCCGGATCGTTAGGCAGAGCTGCTTATCTTCTCTTAGGAAAACAAGGATATAGAAAGTTTGTGCCGGTAACACGGCACCCAGGACTTCAGGTTCCCTCTTGGAAGCTCTTCGTTGTATGCGGGAAGAGAAGGCCTTGGCTTGCAGTCTGCGGCCATTGCAGGGGTCGGGCGGAGGAAACCTCGCCTTTGCCACCACCACGCTTCTTCACACGCATGGGGAGAACACACGCCCTGTGTCAGTCACTTGCCAGAAATACGTACCCGTCCAGGACCGTGTTCTCAGTGATACCTTCCTGTAAATGGGAGAGAGGAAGTTTGAATGGGGAAGCTCAGTCTTTGCAGGTCATCCGTACAGCTTGCTCCGTTGACGAGGACAGAGAGGATCTGTTCTTTTCTATTCCTTTCAAGTCCCTTTCCAGGAACACCTCAGAGTTCTTTGCAAAGGTCTTGTGCGAATGGCCTGAGGAAGAAGACACTGTGGGCTGCAGTATGTGGGCTGGCTGACCTTCCCCGCACGGTGCGCAGCTCCCTGTACTTGCACCTTGCCTTTGGGAAATGCACACATTCTGTGATGAGGAAGAGGCAAGGGGTGCAGCTCGCCGAATGTTTCTCCCACTTATTTGGAGATGAAAACAAAGAAGTTTTGCCATGAAACTCGAGAGAGGCTTATGATGTACAAGTGTACGCACAAAGGTAGAACCTTATCCTCCTGCCCCCAGGGACACGTTCCGTACCTTGTCGCAACAGAGGGAGTGAGGATTTGTTGAACCCGATAGTGGGAAACGGATATGTACATTGTGGAAGAAACGAGGCTTTCCTTCCCTGCAGTAGTGCGTGTGTGCTGCCACTGCGCCTTAGGCACCCAGTGCCTCGAGCGGCACTCTCGTCGGACTCCAAATAGCCCCATTACAGGAATGTAAATCACCACCCTTCCTACCCCGCCTTCACATACATTTTTCCCCCAAGGAAAAAACATCTCGGAGAGGTAGTCGAGTCTTACTGTGAGAAATCAGTGGCTGCAAACCTAGGGGGAAAGGCCGGGTTCACTCGACCGTCAGAAAACTCCTGCCCTGCACGTTGACTGAGAGCACTGCGTGTTCGATCCGTACCCAAGAGCACTTACGGTGCCTCGCTTTCTACCTTAGAGATCACGTCTCTCCAGGCTTCCTGAGGCACGTATTCCTTCCTGCGCCAAAGAAGCCCTGATAAGGGCGCCTTGGCAGGTATGACGGTCGTTTAAATTTCTTGTGCTTTGGGGCAGCTCTGCGTTCTTTGCACGATGAGAAGGCGCATCGCTTGTATAAACCTCTCGTCTCCAGTGTTGAGCAGACACATGAACACGCCCATACGTCCTCGCTGTTACACCCCCCTTAAGTAATTCCTTCCCCACGTAGACACCCGAGGTGATTTCTATACCCCAGCAACCACGTGCCTCTGCGACATTTCCCATAAGCTGCCCAAACACACCCACGCACATTACAGAGACCAGGTTCCCTTTCCAGGCCGTGCGAAAGCCTTTCAGCCCTCTCGGATCTGGACTCCCCAACTACTGGCCTTGTTGATGTAACTGGAGAAAGGCTTATTCGCACGGCTCTGAAATGCTGAACAACTCCCTACTGCTCGTCGATACATACACCTCACCTAGGCCGTGGAGCCGTGAGTGATCCTTTCTACACCCGGCTCTTCCATATGCCATACATGTCCTCCGTGGAAAGAAGCGTTGCTCTCCAGAGAGGGAAGCCGTACTCGCTTGCCAGGTGGGCACAGGGAGCTCAGGCACAACTCGACGATCCCCGAGCAAGTGCAATATTCCTGGTGCCTGCGGCAAGCCATTTCGTAGCTGGCACTCTTGGAACATGACTTCCTTGGCAGGCAAGGATGCAGGGCAGGCAGGGCCGTGGATTCTGAGACAGGGATATACACTTGTCTGCATGACTCGGGCGAGAGCCAGCTATAACCGTGCCGAGGAAAATCCTTTGATCTCCAGTTTGCTTGAGCACGCTTTGTGTCGTTCACCATCATGTCGGACGAAATATGCCAGTTTGCGAAAAATGGACGAAAGACATATGTTTTTTCCCGGATCGTTAGGCAGAGCTGCTTATCTTCTCTTAGGAAAACAAGGATATAGAAAGTTTGTGCCGGTAACACGGCACCCAGGACTTCAGGTTCCCTCTTGGAAGCTCTTCGTTGTATGCGGGAAGAGAAGGCCTTGGCTTGCAGTCTGCGGCCATTGCAGGGGTCGGGCGGAGGAAACCTCGCCTTTGCCACCACCACGCTTCTTCACACGCATGGGGAGAACACACGCCCTGTGTCAGTCACTTGCCAGAAATACGTACCCGTCCAGGACCGTGTTCTCAGTGATACCTTCCTGTAAATGGGAGAGAGGAAGTTTGAATGGGGAAGCTCAGTCTTTGCAGGTCATCCGTACAGCTTGCTCCGTTGACGAGGACAGAGAGGATCTGTTCTTTTCTATTCCTTTCAAGTCCCTTTCCAGGAACACCTCAGAGTTCTTTGCAAAGGTCTTGTGCGAATGGCCTGAGGAAGAAGACACTGTGGGCTGCAGTATGTGGGCTGGCTGACCTTCCCCGCACGGTGCGCAGCTCCCTGTACTTGCACCTTGCCTTTGGGAAATGCACACATTCTGTGATGAGGAAGAGGCAAGGGGTGCAGCTCGCCGAATGTTTCTCCCACTTATTTGGAGATGAAAACAAAGAAGTTTTGCCATGAAACTCGAGAGAGGCTTATGATGTACAAGTGTACGCACAAAGGTAGAACCTTATCCTCCTGCCCCCAGGGACACGTTCCGTACCTTGTCGCAACAGAGGGAGTGAGGATTTGTTGAACCCGATAGTGGGAAACGGATATGTACATTGTGGAAGAAACGAGGCTTTCCTTCCCTGCAGTAGTGCGTGTGTGCTGCCACTGCGCCTTAGGCACCCAGTGCCTCGAGCGGCACTCTCGTCGGACTCCAAATAGCCCCATTACAGGAATGTAAATCACCACCCTTCCTACCCCGCCTTCACATACATTTTTCCCCCAAGGAAAAAACATCTCGGAGAGGTAGTCGAGTCTTACTGTGAGAAATAAGTGGCTGCAAACCTAGGGGGAAAGGCCGGGTTCACTCGACCGTCAGAAAACTCCTGCCCTGCACGTTGACTGAGAGCACTGCGTGTTCGATCCGTACCCAAGAGCACTTACGGTGCCTCGCTTTCTACCTTAGAGATCACGTCTCTCCAGGCTTCCTGAGGCACGTATTCCTTCCTGCGCCAAAGAAGCCCTGATAAGGGCGCCTTGGCAGGTCTGACGGTCGTTTAAATTTCTTGTGCTTTGGGGCAGCTCTGCGTTCTTTGCACGATGAGAAGGCGCATCGCTTGTATAAACCTCTCGTCTCCAGTGTTGAGCAGACACATGAACACGCCCATACGTCCTCGCTGTTACACCCCCCTTAAGTAATTCCTTCCCCACGTAGACACCCGAGGTGATTTCTATACCCCAGCAACCACGTGCCTCTGCGACATTTCCCATAAGCTGCCCAAACACACCCACGCACATTACAGAGACCAGGTTCCCTTTCCAGGCCGTGCGAAAGCCTTTCAGCCCTCTCGGATCTGGACTCCCCAACTACTGGCCTTGTTGATGTAACTGGAGAAAGGCTTATTCGCACGGCTCTGAAATGCTGAACAACTCCCTACTGCTCGTCGATACATACACCTCACCTAGGCCGTGGAGCCGTGAGTGATCCTTTCTACACCCGGCTCTTCCGTATGCCATACATGTCCTCCGTGGAAAGAAGCGTTGCTCTCCAGAGAGGGAAGCCGTACTCGCTTGCCGGGTGGGCACAGGGAGCTCAGGCACAACTCGACGATCCCCGAGCAAGTGCAATATTCCTGGTGCCTGCGGCAAGCCATTTCGTAGCTGGCACTCTTGGAACATGACTTCCTTGGCAGGCAAGGATGCAGGGCAGGCAGGGCCGTGGATTCTGAGACAGGGATATACACTTGTCTGCATGACTCGGGCGAGAGCCAGCTATAACCGTGCCGAGGAAAATCCTTTGATCTCCAGTTTGCTTGAGCACGCTTTGTGTCGTTCACCATCATGTCGGACGAAATATGCCAGTTTGCGAAAAATGGACGAAAGACATATGTTTTTTCCCGGATCGTTAGGCAGAGCTGCTTATCTTCTCTTAGGAAAACAAGGATATAGAAAGTTTGTGCCGGTAACACGGCACCCAGGACTTCAGGTTCCCTCTTGGAAGCTCTTCGTTGTATGCGGGAAGAGAAGGCCTTGGCTTGCAGTCTGCGGCCATTGCAGGGGTCGGGCGGAGGAAACCTCGCCTTTGCCACCACCACGCTTCTTCACACGCATGGGGAGAACACACGCCCTGTGTCAGTCACTTGCCAGAAATACGTACCCGTCCAGGACCGTGTTCTCAGTGATACCTTCCTGTAAATGGGAGAGAGGAAGTTTGAATGGGGAAGCTCAGTCTTTGCAGGTCATCCGTACAGCTTGCTCCGTTGACGAGGACAGAGAGGATCTGTTCTTTTCTATTCCTTTCAAGTCCCTTTCCAGGAACACCTCAGAGTTCTTTGCAAAGGTCTTGTGCGAATGGCCTGAGGAAGAAGACACTGTGGGCTGCAGTATGTGGGCTGGCTGACCTTCCCCGCACGGTGCGCAGCTCCCTGTACTTGCACCTTGCCTTTGGGAAATGCACACATTCTGTGATGAGGAAGAGGCAAGGGGTGCAGCTCGCCGAATGTTTCTCCCACTTATTTGGAGATGAAAACAAAGAAGTTTTGCCATGAAACTCGAGAGAGGCTTATGATGTACAAGTGTACGCACAAAGGTAGAACCTTATCCTCCTGCCCCCAGGGACACGTTCCGTACCTTGTCGCAACAGAGGGAGTGAGGATTTGTTGAACCCGATAGTGGGAAACGGATATGTACATTGTGGAAGAAACGAGGCTTTCCTTCCCTGCAGTAGTGCGTGTGTGCTGCCACTGCGCCTTAGGCACCCAGTGCCTCGAGCGGCACTCTCGTCGGACTCCAAATAGCCCCATTACAGGAATGTAAATCACCACCCTTCCTACCCCGCCTTCACATACATTTTTCCCCCAAGGAAAAAACATCTCGGAGAGGTAGTCGAGTCTTACTGTGAGAAATCAGTGGCTGCAAACCTAGGGGGAAAGGCCGGGTTCACTCGACCGTCAGAAAACTCCTGCCCTGCACGTTGACTGAGAGCACTGCGTGTTCGATCCGTACCCAAGAGCACTTACGGTGCCTCGCTTTCTACCTTAGAGATCACGTCTCTCCAGGCTTCCTGAGGCACGTATTCCTTCCTGCGCCAAAGAAGCCCTGATAAGGGCGCCTTGGCAGGTATGACGGTCGTTTAAATTTCTTGTGCTTTGGGGCAGCTCTGCGTTCTTTGCACGATGAGAAGGCGCATCGCTTGTATAAACCTCTCGTCTCCAGTGTTGAGCAGACACATGAACACGCCCATACGTCCTCGCTGTTACACCCCCCTTAAGTAATTCCTTCCCCACGTAGACACCCGAGGTGATTTCTATACCCCAGCAACCACGTGCCTCTGCGACATTTCCCATAAGCTGCCCAAACACACCCACGCACATTACAGAGACCAGGTTCCCTTTCCAGGCCGTGCGAAAGCCTTTCAGCCCTCTCGGATCTGGACTCCCCAACTACTGGCCTTGTTGATGTAACTGGAGAAAGGCTTATTCGCACGGCTCTGAAATGCTGAACAACTCCCTACTGCTCGTCGATACATACACCTCACCTAGGCCGTGGAGCCGTGAGTGATCCTTTCTACACCCGGCTCTTCCATATGCCATACATGTCCTCCGTGGAAAGAAGCGTTGCTCTCCAGAGAGGGAAGCCGTACTCGCTTGCCAGGTGGGCACAGGGAGCTCAGGCACAACTCGACGATCCCCGAGCAAGTGCAATATTCCTGGTGCCTGCGGCAAGCCATTTCGTAGCTGGCACTCTTGGAACATGACTTCCTTGGCAGGCAAGGATGCAGGGCAGGCAGGGCCGTGGATTCTGAGACAGGGATATACACTTGTCTGCATGACTCGGGCGAGAGCCAGCTATAACCGTGCCGAGGAAAATCCTTTGATCTCCAGTTTGCTTGAGCACGCTTTGTGTCGTTCACCATCATGTCGGACGAAATATGCCAGTTTGCGAAAAATGGACGAAAGACATATGTTTTTTCCCGGATCGTTAGGCAGAGCTGCTTATCTTCTCTTAGGAAAACAAGGATATAGAAAGTTTGTGCCGGTAACACGGCACCCAGGACTTCAGGTTCCCTCTTGGAAGCTCTTCGTTGTATGCGGGAAGAGAAGGCCTTGGCTTGCAGTCTGCGGCCATTGCAGGGGTCGGGCGGAGGAAACCTCGCCTTTGCCACCACCACGCTTCTTCACACGCATGGGGAGAACACACGCCCTGTGTCAGTCACTTGCCAGAAATACGTACCCGTCCAGGACCGTGTTCTCAGTGATACCTTCCTGTAAATGGGAGAGAGGAAGTTTGAATGGGGAAGCTCAGTCTTTGCAGGTCATCCGTACAGCTTGCTCCGTTGACGAGGACAGAGAGGATCTGTTCTTTTCTATTCCTTTCAAGTCCCTTTCCAGGAACACCTCAGAGTTCTTTGCAAAGGTCTTGTGCGAATGGCCTGAGGAAGAAGACACTGTGGGCTGCAGTATGTGGGCTGGCTGACCTTCCCCGCACGGTGCGCAGCTCCCTGTACTTGCACCTTGCCTTTGGGAAATGCACACATTCTGTGATGAGGAAGAGGCAAGGGGTGCAGCTCGCCGAATGTTTCTCCCACTTATTTGGAGATGAAAACAAAGAAGTTTTGCCATGAAACTCGAGAGAGGCTTATGATGTACAAGTGTACGCACAAAGGTAGAACCTTATCCTCCTGCCCCCAGGGACACGTTCCGTACCTTGTCGCAACAGAGGGAGTGAGGATTTGTTGAACCCGATAGTGGGAAACGGATATGTACATTGTGGAAGAAACGAGGCTTTCCTTCCCTGCAGTAGTGCGTGTGTGCTGCCACTGCGCCTTAGGCACCCAGTGCCTCGAGCGGCACTCTCGTCGGACTCCAAATAGCCCCATTACAGGAATGTAAATCACCACCCTTCCTACCCCGCCTTCACATACATTTTTCCCCCAAGGAAAAAACATCTCGGAGAGGTAGTCGAGTCTTACTGTGAGAAATCAGTGGCTGCAAACCTAGGGGGAAAGGCCGGGTTCACTCGACCGTCAGAAAACTCCTGCCCTGCACGTTGACTGAGAGCACTGCGTGTTCGATCCGTACCCAAGAGCACTTACGGTGCCTCGCTTTCTACCTTAGAGATCACGTCTCTCCAGGCTTCCTGAGGCACGTATTCCTTCCTGCGCCAAAGAAGCCCTGATAAGGGCGCCTTGGCAGGTCTGACGGTCGTTTAAATTTCTTGTGCTTTGGGGCAGCTCTGCGTTCTTTGCACGATGAGAAGGCGCATCGCTTGTATAAACCTCTCGTCTCCAGTGTTGAGCAGACACATGAACACGCCCATACGTCCTCGCTGTTACACCCCCCTTAAGTAATTCCTTCCCCACGTAGACACCCGAGGTGATTTCTATACCCCAGCAACCACGTGCCTCTGCGACATTTCCCATAAGCTGCCCAAACACACCCACGCACATTACAGAGACCAGGTTCCCTTTCCAGGCCGTGCGAAAGCCTTTCAGCCCTCTCGGATCTGGACTCCCCAACTACTGGCCTTGTTGATGTAACTGGAGAAAGGCTTATTCGCACGGCTCTGAAATGCTGAACAACTCCCTACTGCTCGTCGATACATACACCTCACCTAGGCCGTGGAGCCGTGAGTGATCCTTTCTACACCCGGCTCTTCCATATGCCATACATGTCCTCCGTGGAAAGAAGCGTTGCTCTCCAGAGAGGGAAGCCGTACTCGCTTGCCGGGTGGGCACAGGGAGCTCAGGCACAACTCGACGATCCCCGAGCAAGTGCAATATTCCTGGTGCCTGCGGCAAGCCATTTCGTAGCTGGCACTCTTGGAACATGACTTCCTTGGCAGGCAAGGATGCAGGGCAGGCAGGGCCGTGGATTCTGAGACAGGGATATACACTTGTCTGCATGACTCGGGCGAGAGCCAGCTATAACCGTGCCGAGGAAAATCCTTTGATCTCCAGTTTGCTTGAGCACGCTTTGTGTCGTTCACCATCATGTCGGACGAAATATGCCAGTTTGCGAAAAATGGACGAAAGACATATGTTTTTTCCCGGATCGTTAGGCAGAGCTGCTTATCTTCTCTTAGGAAAACAAGGATATAGAAAGTTTGTGCCGGTAACACGGCACCCAGGACTTCAGGTTCCCTCTTGGAAGCTCTTCGTTGTATGCGGGAAGAGAAGGCCTTGGCTTGCAGTCTGCGGCCATTGCAGGGGTCGGGCGGAGGAAACCTCGCCTTTGCCACCACCACGCTTCTTCACACGCATGGGGAGAACACACGCCCTGTGTCAGTCACTTGCCAGAAATACGTACCCGTCCAGGACCGTGTTCTCAGTGATACCTTCCTGTAAATGGGAGAGAGGAAGTTTGAATGGGGAAGCTCAGTCTTTGCAGGTCATCCGTACAGCTTGCTCCGTTGACGAGGACAGAGAGGATCTGTTCTTTTCTATTCCTTTCAAGTCCCTTTCCAGGAACACCTCAGAGTTCTTTGCAAAGGTCTTGTGCGAATGGCCTGAGGAAGAAGACACTGTGGGCTGCAGTATGTGGGCTGGCTGACCTTCCCCGCACGGTGCGCAGCTCCCTGTACTTGCACCTTGCCTTTGGGAAATGCACACATTCTGTGATGAGGAAGAGGCAAGGGGTGCAGCTCGCCGAATGTTTCTCCCACTTATTTGGAGATGAAAACAAAGAAGTTTTGCCATGAAACTCGAGAGAGGCTTATGATGTACAAGTGTACGCACAAAGGTAGAACCTTATCCTCCTGCCCCCAGGGACACGTTCCGTACCTTGTCGCAACAGAGGGAGTGAGGATTTGTTGAACCCGATAGTGGGAAACGGATATGTACATTGTGGAAGAAACGAGGCTTTCCTTCCCTGCAGTAGTGCGTGTGTGCTGCCACTGCGCCTTAGGCACCCAGTGCCTCGAGCGGCACTCTCGTCGGACTCCAAATAGCCCCATTACAGGAATGTAAATCACCACCCTTCCTACCCCGCCTTCACATACATTTTTCCCCCAAGGAAAAAACATCTCGGAGAGGTAGTCGAGTCTTACTGTGAGAAATCAGTGGCTGCAAACCTAGGGGGAAAGGCCGGGTTCACTCGACCGTCAGAAAACTCCTGCCCTGCACGTTGACTGAGAGCACTGCGTGTTCGATCCGTACCCAAGAGCACTTACGGTGCCTCGCTTTCTACCTTAGAGATCACGTCTCTCCAGGCTTCCTGAGGCACGTATTCCTTCCTGCGCCAAAGAAGCCCTGATAAGGGCGCCTTGGCAGGTCTGACGGTCGTTTAAATTTCTTGTGCTTTGGGGCAGCTCTGCGTTCTTTGCACGATGAGAAGGCGCATCGCTTGTATAAACCTCTCGTCTCCAGTGTTGAGCAGACACATGAACACGCCCATACGTCCTCGCTGTTACACCCCCCTTAAGTAATTCCTTCCCCACGTAGACACCCGAGGTGATTTCTATACCCCAGCAACCACGTGCCTCTGCGACATTTCCCATAAGCTGCCCAAACACACCCACGCACATTACAGAGACCAGGTTCCCTTTCCAGGCCGTGCGAAAGCCTTTCAGCCCTCTCGGATCTGGACTCCCCAACTACTGGCCTTGTTGATGTAACTGGAGAAAGGCTTATTCGCACGGCTCTGAAATGCTGAACAACTCCCTACTGCTCGTCGATACATACACCTCACCTAGGCCGTGGAGCCGTGAGTGATCCTTTCTACACCCGGCTCTTCCATATGCCATACATGTCCTCCGTGGAAAGAAGCGTTGCTCTCCAGAGAGGGAAGCCGTACTCGCTTGCCGGGTGGGCACAGGGAGCTCAGGCACAACTCGACGATCCCCGAGCAAGTGCAATATTCCTGGTGCCTGCGGCAAGCCATTTCGTAGCTGGCACTCTTGGAACATGACTTCCTTGGCAGGCAAGGATGCAGGGCAGGCAGGGCCGTGGATTCTGAGACAGGGATATACACTTGTCTGCATGACTCGGGCGAGAGCCAGCTATAACCGTGCCGAGGAAAATCCTTTGATCTCCAGTTTGCTTGAGCACGCTTTGTGTCGTTCACCATCATGTCGGACGAAATATGCCAGTTTGCGAAAAATGGACGAAAGACATATGTTTTTTCCCGGATCGTTAGGCAGAGCTGCTTATCTTCTCTTAGGAAAACAAGGATATAGAAAGTTTGTGCCGGTAACACGGCACCCAGGACTTCAGGTTCCCTCTTGGAAGCTCTTCGTTGTATGCGGGAAGAGAAGGCCTTGGCTTGCAGTCTGCGGCCATTGCAGGGGTCGGGCGGAGGAAACCTCGCCTTTGCCACCACCACGCTTCTTCACACGCATGGGGAGAACACACGCCCTGTGTCAGTCACTTGCCAGAAATACGTACCCGTCCAGGACCGTGTTCTCAGTGATACCTTCCTGTAAATGGGAGAGAGGAAGTTTGAATGGGGAAGCTCAGTCTTTGCAGGTCATCCGTACAGCTTGCTCCGTTGACGAGGACAGAGAGGATCTGTTCTTTTCTATTCCTTTCAAGTCCCTTTCCAGGAACACCTCAGAGTTCTTTGCAAAGGTCTTGTGCGAATGGCCTGAGGAAGAAGACACTGTGGGCTGCAGTATGTGGGCTGGCTGACCTTCCCCGCACGGTGCGCAGCTCCCTGTACTTGCACCTTGCCTTTGGGAAATGCACACATTCTGTGATGAGGAAGAGGCAAGGGGTGCAGCTCGCCGAATGTTTCTCCCACTTATTTGGAGATGAAAACAAAGAAGTTTTGCCATGAAACTCGAGAGAGGCTTATGATGTACAAGTGTACGCACAAAGGTAGAACCTTATCCTCCTGCCCCCAGGGACACGTTCCGTACCTTGTCGCAACAGAGGGAGTGAGGATTTGTTGAACCCGATAGTGGGAAACGGATATGTACATTGTGGAAGAAACGAGGCTTTCCTTCCCTGCAGTAGTGCGTGTGTGCTGCCACTGCGCCTTAGGCACCCAGTGCCTCGAGCGGCACTCTCGTCGGACTCCAAATAGCCCCATTACAGGAATGTAAATCACCACCCTTCCTACCCCGCCTTCACATACATTTTTCCCCCAAGGAAAAAACATCTCGGAAAGGTAGTCGAGTCTTACTGTGAGAAATCAGTGGCTGCAAACCTAGGGGGAAAGGCCGGGTTCACTCGACCGTCAGAAAACTCCTGCCCTGCACGTTGACTGAGAGCACTGCGTGTTCGATCCGTACCCAAGAGCACTTACGGTGCCTCGCTTTCTACCTTAGAGATCACGTCTCTCCAGGCTTCCTGAGGCACGTATTCCTTCCTGCGCCAAAGAAGCCCTGATAAGGGCGCCTTGGCAGGTCTGACGGTCGTTTAAATTTCTTGTGCTTTGGGGCAGCTCTGCGTTCTTTGCACGATGAGAAGGCGCATCGCTTGTATAAACCTCTCGTCTCCAGTGTTGAGCAGACACATGAACACGCCCATACGTCCTCGCTGTTACACCCCCCTTAAGTAATTCCTTCCCCACGTAGACACCCGAGGTGATTTCTATACCCCAGCAACCACGTGCCTCTGCGACATTTCCCATAAGCTGCCCAAACACACCCACGCACATTACAGAGACCAGGTTCCCTTTCCAGGCCGTGCGAAAGCCTTTCAGCCCTCTCGGATCTGGACTCCCCAACTACTGGCCTTGTTGATGTAACTGGAGAAAGGCTTATTCGCACGGCTCTGAAATGCTGAACAACTCCCTACTGCTCGTCGATACATACACCTCACCTAGGCCGTGGAGCCGTGAGTGATCCTTTCTACACCCGGCTCTTCCATATGCCATACATGTCCTCCGTGGAAAGAAGCGTTGCTCTCCAGAGAGGGAAGCCGTACTCGCTTGCCGGGTGGGCACAGGGAGCTCAGGCACAACTCGACGATCCCCGAGCAAGTGCAATATTCCTGGTGCCTGCGGCAAGCCATTTCGTAGCTGGCACTCTTGGAACATGACTTCCTTGGCAGGCAAGGATGCAGGGCAGGCAGGGCCGTGGATTCTGAGACAGGGATATACACTTGTCTGCATGACTCGGGCGAGAGCCAGCTATAACCGTGCCGAGGAAAATCCTTTGATCTCCAGTTTGCTTGAGCACGCTTTGTGTCGTTCACCATCATGTCGGACGAAATATGCCAGTTTGCGAAAAATGGACGAAAGACATATGTTTTTTCCCGGATCGTTAGGCAGAGCTGCTTATCTTCTCTTAGGAAAACAAGGATATAGAAAGTTTGTGCCGGTAACACGGCACCCAGGACTTCAGGTTCCCTCTTGGAAGCTCTTCGTTGTATGCGGGAAGAGAAGGCCTTGGCTTGCAGTCTGCGGCCATTGCAGGGGTCGGGCGGAGGAAACCTCGCCTTTGCCACCACCACGCTTCTTCACACGCATGGGGAGAACACACGCCCTGTGTCAGTCACTTGCCAGAAATACGTACCCGTCCAGGACCGTGTTCTCAGTGATACCTTCCTGTAAATGGGAGAGAGGAAGTTTGAATGGGGAAGCTCAGTCTTTGCAGGTCATCCGTACAGCTTGCTCCGTTGACGAGGACAGAGAGGATCTGTTCTTTTCTATTCCTTTCAAGTCCCTTTCCAGGAACACCTCAGAGTTCTTTGCAAAGGTCTTGTGCGAATGGCCTGAGGAAGAAGACACTGTGGGCTGCAGTATGTGGGCTGGCTGACCTTCCCCGCACGGTGTGCAGCTCCCTGTACTTGCACCTTGCCTTTGGGAAATGCACACATTCTGTGATGAGGAAGAGGCAAGGGGTGCAGCTCGCCGAATGTTTCTCCCACTTATTTGGAGATGAAAACAAAGAAGTTTTGCCATGAAACTCGAGAGAGGCTTATGATGTACAAGTGTACGCACAAAGGTAGAACCTTATCCTCCTGCCCCCAGGGACACGTTCCGTACCTTGTCGCAACAGAGGGAGTGAGGATTTGTTGAACCCGATAGTGGGAAACGGATATGTACATTGTGGAAGAAACGAGGCTTTCCTTCCCTGCAGTAGTGCGTGTGTGCTGCCACTGCGCCTTAGGCACCCAGTGCCTCGAGCGGCACTCTCGTCGGACTCCAAATAGCCCCATTACAGGAATGTAAATCACCACCCTTCCTACCCCGCCTTCACATACATTTTTCCCCCAAGGAAAAAACATCTCGGAGAGGTAGTCGAGTCTTACTGTGAGAAATCAGTGGCTGCAAACCTAGGGGGAAAGGCCGGGTTCACTCGACCGTCAGAAAACTCCTGCCCTGCACGTTGACTGAGAGCACTGCGTGTTCGATCCGTACCCAAGAGCACTTACGGTGCCTCGCTTTCTACCTTAGAGATCACGTCTCTCCAGGCTTCCTGAGGCACGTATTCCTTCCTGCGCCAAAGAAGCCCTGATAAGGGCGCCTTGGCAGGTCTGACGGTCGTTTAAATTTCTTGTGCTTTGGGGCAGCTCTGCGTTCTTTGCACGATGAGAAGGCGCATCGCTTGTATAAACCTCTCGTCTCCAGTGTTGAGCAGACACATGAACACGCCCATACGTCCTCGCTGTTACACCCCCCTTAAGTAATTCCTTCCCCACGTAGACACCCGAGGTGATTTCTATACCCCAGCAACCACGTGCCTCTGCGACATTTCCCATAAGCTGCCCAAACACACCCACGCACATTACAGAGACCAGGTTCCCTTTCCAGGCCGTGCGAAAGCCTTTCAGCCCTCTCGGATCTGGACTCCCCAACTACTGGCCTTGTTGATGTAACTGGAGAAAGGCTTATTCGCACGGCTCTGAAATGCTGAACAACTCCCTACTGCTCGTCGATACATACACCTCACCTAGGCCGTGGAGCCGTGAGTGATCCTTTCTACACCCGGCTCTTCCATATGCCATACATGTCCTCCGTGGAAAGAAGCGTTGCTCTCCAGAGAGGGAAGCCGTACTCGCTTGCCGGGTGGGCACAGGGAGCTCAGGCACAACTCGACGATCCCCGAGCAAGTGCTGTCTGCATGACTCGGGCGAGAGCCAGCTATAACCGTGCCGAGGAAAATCCTTTGATCTCCAGTTTGCTTGAGCACGCTTTGTGTCGTTCACCATCATGTCGGACGAAATATGCCAGTTTGCGAAAAATGGACGAAAGACATATGTTTTTTCCAGGATCGTTAGGCAGAGCTGCTTATCTTCTCTTAGGAAAACAAGGATATAGAAAGTTTGTGCCGGTAACACGGCACCCAGGACTTCAGGTTCCCTCTTGGAAGCTCTTCGTTGTATGCGGGAAGAGAAGGCCTTGGCTTGCAGTCTGCGGCCATTGCAGGGGTCGGGCGGAGGAAACCTCGCCTTTGCCACCACCACGCTTCTTCACACGCATGGGGAGAACACACGCCCTGTGTCAGTCACTTGCCAGAAATACGTACCCGTCCAGGACCGTGTTCTCAGTGATACCTTCCTGTAAATGGGAGAGAGGAAGTTTGAATGGGGAAGCTCAGTCTTTGCAGGTCATCCGTACAGCTTGCTCCGTTGACGAGGACAGAGAGGATCTGTTCTTTTCTATTCCTTTCAAGTCCCTTTCCAGGAACACCTCAGAGTTCTTTGCAAAGGTCTTGTGCGAATGGCCTGAGGAAGAAGACACTGTGGGCTGCAGTATGTGGGCTGGCTGACCTTCCCCGCACGGTGCGCAGCTCCCTGTACTTGCACCTTGCCTTTGGGAAATGCACACATTCTGTGATGAGGAAGAGGCAAGGGGTGCAGCTCGCCGAATGTTTCTCCCACTTATTTGGAGATGAAAACAAAGAAGTTTTGCCATGAAACTCGAGAGAGGCTTATGATGTACAAGTGTACGCACAAAGGTAGAACCTTATCCTCCTGCCCCCAGGGACACGTTCCGTACCTTGTCGCAACAGAGGGAGTGAGGATTTGTTGAACCCGATAGTGGGAAACGGATATGTACATTGTGGAAGAAACGAGGCTTTCCTTCCCTGCAGTAGTGCGTGTGTGCTGCCACTGCGCCTTAGGCACCCAGTGCCTCGAGCGGCACTCTCGTCGGACTCCAAATAGCCCCATTACAGGAATGTAAATCACCACCCTTCCTACCCCGCCTTCACATACATTTTTCCCCCAAGGAAAAAACATCTCGGAAAGGTAGTCGAGTCTTACTGTGAGAAATCAGTGGCTGCAAACCTAGGGGGAAAGGCCGGGTTCACTCGACCGTCAGAAAACTCCTGCCCTGCACGTTGACTGAGAGCACTGCGTGTTCGATCCGTACCCAAGAGCACTTACGGTGCCTCGCTTTCTACCTTAGAGATCACGTCTCTCCAGGCTTCCTGAGGCACGTATTCCTTCCTGCGCCAAAGAAGCCCTGATAAGGGCGCCTTGGCAGGTCTGACGGTCGTTTAAATTTCTTGTGCTTTGGGGCAGCTCTGCGTTCTTTGCACGATGAGAAGGCGCATCGCTTGTATAAACCTCTCGTCTCCAGTGTTGAGCAGACACATGAACACGCCCATACGTCCTCGCTGTTACACCCCCCTTAAGTAATTCCTTCCCCACGTAGACACCCGAGGTGATTTCTATACCCCAGCAACCACGTGCCTCTGCGACATTTCCCATAAGCTGCCCAAACACACCCACGCACATTACAGAGACCAGGTTCCCTTTCCAGGCCGTGCGAAAGCCTTTCAGCCCTCTCGGATCTGGACTCCCCAACTACTGGCCTTGTTGATGTAACTGGAGAAAGGCTTATTCGCACGGCTCTGAAATGCTGAACAACTCCCTACTGCTCGTCGATACATACACCTCACCTAGGCCGTGGAGCCGTGAGTGATCCTTTCTACACCCGGCTCTTCCATATGCCATACATGTCCTCCGTGGAAAGAAGCGTTGCTCTCCAGAGAGGGAAGCCGTACTCGCTTGCCGGGTGGGCACAGGGAGCTCAGGCACAACTCGACGATCCCCGAGCAAGTGCAATATTCCTGGTGCCTGCGGCAAGCCATTTCGTAGCTGGCACTCTTGGAACATGACTTCCTTGGCAGGCAAGGATGCAGGGCAGGCAGGGCCGTGGATTCTGAGACAGGGATATACACTTGTCTGCATGACTCGGGCGAGAGCCAGCTATAACCGTGCCGAGGAAAATCCTTTGATCTCCAGTTTGCTTGAGCACGCTTTGTGTCGTTCACCATCATGTCGGACGAAATATGCCAGTTTGCGAAAAATGGACGAAAGACATATGTTTTTTCCCGGATCGTTAGGCAGAGCTGCTTATCTTCTCTTAGGAAAACAAGGATATAGAAAGTTTGTGCCGGTAACACGGCACCCAGGACTTCAGGTTCCCTCTTGGAAGCTCTTCGTTGTATGCGGGAAGAGAAGGCCTTGGCTTGCAGTCTGCGGCCATTGCAGGGGTCGGGCGGAGGAAACCTCGCCTTTGCCACCACCACGCTTCTTCACACGCATGGGGAGAACACACGCCCTGTGTCAGTCACTTGCCAGAAATACGTACCCGTCCAGGACCGTGTTCTCAGTGATACCTTCCTGTAAATGGGAGAGAGGAAGTTTGAATGGGGAAGCTCAGTCTTTGCAGGTCATCCGTACAGCTTGCTCCGTTGACGAGGACAGAGAGGATCTGTTCTTTTCTATTCCTTTCAAGTCCCTTTCCAGGAACACCTCAGAGTTCTTTGCAAAGGTCTTGTGCGAATGGCCTGAGGAAGAAGACACTGTGGGCTGCAGTATGTGGGCTGGCTGACCTTCCCCGCACGGTGCGCAGCTCCCTGTACTTGCACCTTGCCTTTGGGAAATGCACACATTCTGTGATGAGGAAGAGGCAAGGGGTGCAGCTCGCCGAATGTTTCTCCCACTTATTTGGAGATGAAAACAAAGAAGTTTTGCCATGAAACTCGAGAGAGGCTTATGATGTACAAGTGTACGCACAAAGGTAGAACCTTATCCTCCTGCCCCCAGGGACACGTTCCGTACCTTGTCGCAACAGAGGGAGTGAGGATTTGTTGAACCCGATAGTGGGAAACGGATATGTACATTGTGGAAGAAACGAGGCTTTCCTTCCCTGCAGTAGTGCGTGTGTGCTGCCACTGCGCCTTAGGCACCCAGTGCCTCGAGCGGCACTCTCGTCGGACTCCAAATAGCCCCATTACAGGAATGTAAATCACCACCCTTCCTACCCCGCCTTCACATACATTTTTCCCCCAAGGAAAAAACATCTCGGAGAGGTAGTCGAGTCTTACTGTGAGAAATCAGTGGCTGCAAACCTAGGGGGAAAGGCCGGGTTCACTCGACCGTCAGAAAACTCCTGCCCTGCACGTTGACTGAGAGCACTGCGTGTTCGATCCGTACCCAAGAGCACTTACGGTGCCTCGCTTTCTACCTTAGAGATCACGTCTCTCCAGGCTTCCTGAGGCACGTATTCCTTCCTGCGCCAAAGAAGCCCTGATAAGGGCGCCTTGGCAGGTCTGACGGTCGTTTAAATTTCTTGTGCTTTGGGGCAGCTCTGCGTTCTTTGCACGATGAGAAGGCGCATCGCTTGTATAAACCTCTCGTCTCCAGTGTTGAGCAGACACATGAACACGCCCATACGTCCTCGCTGTTACACCCCCCTTAAGTAATTCCTTCCCCACGTAGACACCCGAGGTGATTTCTATACCCCAGCAACCACGTGCCTCTGCGACATTTCCCATAAGCTGCCCAAACACACCCACGCACATTACAGAGACCAGGTTCCCTTTCCAGGCCGTGCGAAAGCCTTTCAGCCCTCTCGGATCTGGACTCCCCAACTACTGGCCTTGTTGATGTAACTGGAGAAAGGCTTATTCGCACGGCTCTGAAATGCTGAACAACTCCCTACTGCTCGTCGATACATACACCTCACCTAGGCCGTGGAGCCGTGAGTGATCCTTTCTACACCCGGCTCTTCCATATGCCATACATGTCCTCCGTGGAAAGAAGCGTTGCTCTCCAGAGAGGGAAGCCGTACTCGCTTGCCGGGTGGGCACAGGGAGCTCAGGCACAACTCGACGATCCCCGAGCAAGTGCAATATTCCTGGTGCCTGCGGCAAGCCATTTCGTAGCTGGCACTCTTGGAACATGACTTCCTTGGCAGGCAAGGATGCAGGGCAGGCAGGGCCGTGGATTCTGAGACAGGGATATACACTTGTCTGCATGACTCGGGCGAGAGCCAGCTATAACCGTGCCGAGGAAAATCCTTTGATCTCCAGTTTGCTTGAGCACGCTTTGTGTCGTTCACCATCATGTCGGACGAAATATGCCAGTTTGCGAAAAATGGACGAAAGACATATGTTTTTTCCCGGATCGTTAGGCAGAGCTGCTTATCTTCTCTTAGGAAAACAAGGATATAGAAAGTTTGTGCCGGTAACACGGCACCCAGGACTTCAGGTTCCCTCTTGGAAGCTCTTCGTTGTATGCGGGAAGAGAAGGCCTTGGCTTGCAGTCTGCGGCCATTGCAGGGGTCGGGCGGAGGAAACCTCGCCTTTGCCACCACCACGCTTCTTCACACGCATGGGGAGAACACACGCCCTGTGTCAGTCACTTGCCAGAAATACGTACCCGTCCAGGACCGTGTTCTCAGTGATACCTTCCTGTAAATGGGAGAGAGGAAGTTTGAATGGGGAAGCTCAGTCTTTGCAGGTCATCCGTACAGCTTGCTCCGTTGACGAGGACAGAGAGGATCTGTTCTTTTCTATTCCTTTCAAGTCCCTTTCCAGGAACACCTCAGAGTTCTTTGCAAAGGTCTTGTGCGAATGGCCTGAGGAAGAAGACACTGTGGGCTGCAGTATGTGGGCTGGCTGACCTTCCCCGCACGGTGCGCAGCTCCCTGTACTTGCACCTTGCCTTTGGGAAATGCACACATTCTGTGATGAGGAAGAGGCAAGGGGTGCAGCTCGCCGAATGTTTCTCCCACTTATTTGGAGATGAAAACAAAGAAGTTTTGCCATGAAACTCGAGAGAGGCTTATGATGTACAAGTGTACGCACAAAGGTAGAACCTTATCCTCCTGCCCCCAGGGACACGTTCCGTACCTTGTCGCAACAGAGGGAGTGAGGATTTGTTGAACCCGATAGTGGGAAACGGATATGTACATTGTGGAAGAAACGAGGCTTTCCTTCCCTGCAGTAGTGCGTGTGTGCTGCCACTGCGCCTTAGGCACCCAGTGCCTCGAGCGGCACTCTCGTCGGACTCCAAATAGCCCCATTACAGGAATGTAAATCACCACCCTTCCTACCCCGCCTTCACATACATTTTTCCCCCAAGGAAAAAACATCTCGGAGAGGTAGTCGAGTCTTACTGTGAGAAATCAGTGGCTGCAAACCTAGGGGGAAAGGCCGGGTTCACTCGACCGTCAGAAAACTCCTGCCCTGCACGTTGACTGAGAGCACTGCGTGTTCGATCCGTACCCAAGAGCACTTACGGTGCCTCGCTTTCTACCTTAGAGATCACGTCTCTCCAGGCTTCCTGAGGCACGTATTCCTTCCTGCGCCAAAGAAGCCCTGATAAGGGCGCCTTGGCAGGTCTGACGGTCGTTTAAATTTCTTGTGCTTTGGGGCAGCTCTGCGTTCTTTGCACGATGAGAAGGCGCATCGCTTGTATAAACCTCTCGTCTCCAGTGTTGAGCAGACACATGAACACGCCCATACGTCCTCGCTGTTACACCCCCCTTAAGTAATTCCTTCCCCACGTAGACACCCGAGGTGATTTCTATACCCCAGCAACCACGTGCCTCTGCGACATTTCCCATAAGCTGCCCAAACACACCCACGCACATTACAGAGACCAGGTTCCCTTTCCAGGCCGTGCGAAAGCCTTTCAGCCCTCTCGGATCTGGACTCCCCAACTACTGGCCTTGTTGATGTAACTGGAGAAAGGCTTATTCGCACGGCTCTGAAATGCTGAACAACTCCCTACTGCTCGTCGATACATACACCTCACCTAGGCCGTGGAGCCGTGAGTGATCCTTTCTACACCCGGCTCTTCCATATGCCATACATGTCCTCCGTGGAAAGAAGCGTTGCTCTCCAGAGAGGGAAGCCGTACTCGCTTGCCGGGTGGGCACAGGGAGCTCAGGCACAACTCGACGATCCCCGAGCAAGTGCAATATTCCTGGTGCCTGCGGCAAGCCATTTCGTAGCTGGCACTCTTGGAACATGACTTCCTTGGCAGGCAAGGATGCAGGGCAGGCAGGGCCGTGGATTCTGAGACAGGGATATACACTTGTCTGCATGACTCGGGCGAGAGCCAGCTATAACCGTGCCGAGGAAAATCCTTTGATCTCCAGTTTGCTTGAGCACGCTTTGTGTCGTTCACCATCATGTCGGACGAAATATGCCAGTTTGCGAAAAATGGACGAAAGACATATGTTTTTTCCCGGATCGTTAGGCAGAGCTGCTTATCTTCTCTTAGGAAAACAAGGATATAGAAAGTTTGTGCCGGTAACACGGCACCCAGGACTTCAGGTTCCCTCTTGGAAGCTCTTCGTTGTATGCGGGAAGAGAAGGCCTTGGCTTGCAGTCTGCGGCCATTGCAGGGGTCGGGCGGAGGAAACCTCGCCTTTGCCACCACCACGCTTCTTCACACGCATGGGGAGAACACACGCCCTGTGTCAGTCACTTGCCAGAAATACGTACCCGTCCAGGACCGTGTTCTCAGTGATACCTTCCTGTAAATGGGAGAGAGGAAGTTTGAATGGGGAAGCTCAGTCTTTGCAGGTCATCCGTACAGCTTGCTCCGTTGACGAGGACAGAGAGGATCTGTTCTTTTCTATTCCTTTCAAGTCCCTTTCCAGGAACACCTCAGAGTTCTTTGCAAAGGTCTTGTGCGAATGGCCTGAGGAAGAAGACACTGTGGGCTGCAGTATGTGGGCTGGCTGACCTTCCCCGCACGGTGCGCAGCTCCCTGTACTTGCACCTTGCCTTTGGGAAATGCACACATTCTGTGATGAGGAAGAGGCAAGGGGTGCAGCTCGCCGAATGTTTCTCCCACTTATTTGGAGATGAAAACAAAGAAGTTTTGCCATGAAACTCGAGAGAGGCTTATGATGTACAAGTGTACGCACAAAGGTAGAACCTTATCCTCCTGCCCCCAGGGACACGTTCCGTACCTTGTCGCAACAGAGGGAGTGAGGATTTGTTGAACCCGATAGTGGGAAACGGATATGTACATTGTGGAAGAAACGAGGCTTTCCTTCCCTGCAGTAGTGCGTGTGTGCTGCCACTGCGCCTTAGGCACCCAGTGCCTCGAGCGGCACTCTCGTCGGACTCCAAATAGCCCCATTACAGGAATGTAAATCACCACCCTTCCTACCCCGCCTTCACATACATTTTTCCCCCAAGGAAAAAACATCTCGGAGAGGTAGTCGAGTCTTACTGTGAGAAATAAGTGGCTGCAAACCTAGGGGGAAAGGCCGGGTTCACTCGACCGTCAGAAAACTCCTGCCCTGCACGTTGACTGAGAGCACTGCGTGTTCGATCCGTACCCAAGAGCACTTACGGTGCCTCGCTTTCTACCTTAGAGATCACGTCTCTCCAGGCTTCCTGAGGCACGTATTCCTTCCTGCGCCAAAGAAGCCCTGATAAGGGCGCCTTGGCAGGTCTGACGGTCGTTTAAATTTCTTGTGCTTTGGGGCAGCTCTGCGTTCTTTGCACGATGAGAAGGCGCATCGCTTGTATAAACCTCTCGTCTCCAGTGTTGAGCAGACACATGAACACGCCCATACGTCCTCGCTGTTACACCCCCCTTAAGTAATTCCTTCCCCACGTAGACACCCGAGGTGATTTCTATACCCCAGCAACCACGTGCCTCTGCGACATTTCCCATAAGCTGCCCAAACACACCCACGCACATTACAGAGACCAGGTTCCCTTTCCAGGCCGTGCGAAAGCCTTTCAGCCCTCTCGGATCTGGACTCCCCAACTACTGGCCTTGTTGATGTAACTGGAGAAAGGCTTATTCGCACGGCTCTGAAATGCTGAACAACTCCCTACTGCTCGTCGATACATACACCTCACCTAGGCCGTGGAGCCGTGAGTGATCCTTTCTACACCCGGCTCTTCCATATGCCATACATGTCCTCCGTGGAAAGAAGCGTTGCTCTCCAGAGAGGGAAGCCGTACTCGCTTGCCGGGTGGGCACAGGGAGCTCAGGCACAACTCGACGATCCCCGAGCAAGTGCAATATTCCTGGTGCCTGCGGCAAGCCATTTCGTAGCTGGCACTCTTGGAACATGACTTCCTTGGCAGGCAAGGATGCAGGGCAGGCAGGGCCGTGGATTCTGAGACAGGGATATACACTTGTCTGCATGACTCGGGCGAGAGCCAGCTATAACCGTGCCGAGGAAAATCCTTTGATCTCCAGTTTGCTTGAGCACGCTTTGTGTCGTTCACCATCATGTCGGACGAAATATGCCAGTTTGCGAAAAATGGACGAAAGACATATGTTTTTTCCCGGATCGTTAGGCAGAGCTGCTTATCTTCTCTTAGGAAAACAAGGATATAGAAAGTTTGTGCCGGTAACACGGCACCCAGGACTTCAGGTTCCCTCTTGGAAGCTCTTCGTTGTATGCGGGAAGAGAAGGCCTTGGCTTGCAGTCTGCGGCCATTGCAGGGGTCGGGCGGAGGAAACCTCGCCTTTGCCACCACCACGCTTCTTCACACGCATGGGGAGAACACACGCCCTGTGTCAGTCACTTGCCAGAAATACGTACCCGTCCAGGACCGTGTTCTCAGTGATACCTTCCTGTAAATGGGAGAGAGGAAGTTTGAATGGGGAAGCTCAGTCTTTGCAGGTCATCCGTACAGCTTGCTCCGTTGACGAGGACAGAGAGGATCTGTTCTTTTCTATTCCTTTCAAGTCCCTTTCCAGGAACACCTCAGAGTTCTTTGCAAAGGTCTTGTGCGAATGGCCTGAGGAAGAAGACACTGTGGGCTGCAGTATGTGGGCTGGCTGACCTTCCCCGCACGGTGCGCAGCTCCCTGTACTTGCACCTTGCCTTTGGGAAATGCACACATTCTGTGATGAGGAAGAGGCAAGGGGTGCAGCTCGCCGAATGTTTCTCCCACTTATTTGGAGATGAAAACAAAGAAGTTTTGCCATGAAACTCGAGAGAGGCTTATGATGTACAAGTGTACGCACAAAGGTAGAACCTTATCCTCCTGCCCCCAGGGACACGTTCCGTACCTTGTCGCAACAGAGGGAGTGAGGATTTGTTGAACCCGATAGTGGGAAACGGATATGTACATTGTGGAAGAAACGAGGCTTTCCTTCCCTGCAGTAGTGCGTGTGTGCTGCCACTGCGCCTTAGGCACCCAGTGCCTCGAGCGGCACTCTCGTCGGACTCCAAATAGCCCCATTACAGGAATGTAAATCACCACCCTTCCTACCCCGCCTTCACATACATTTTTCCCCCAAGGAAAAAACATCTCGGAGAGGTAGTCGAGTCTTACTGTGAGAAATCAGTGGCTGCAAACCTAGGGGGAAAGGCCGGGTTCACTCGACCGTCAGAAAACTCCTGCCCTGCACGTTGACTGAGAGCACTGCGTGTTCGATCCGTACCCAAGAGCACTTACGGTGCCTCGCTTTCTACCTTAGAGATCACGTCTCTCCAGGCTTCCTGAGGCACGTATTCCTTCCTGCGCCAAAGAAGCCCTGATAAGGGCGCCTTGGCAGGTCTGACGGTCGTTTAAATTTCTTGTGCTTTGGGGCAGCTCTGCGTTCTTTGCACGATGAGAAGGCGCATCGCTTGTATAAACCTCTCGTCTCCAGTGTTGAGCAGACACATGAACACGCCCATACGTCCTCGCTGTTACACCCCCCTTAAGTAATTCCTTCCCCACGTAGACACCCGAGGTGATTTCTATACCCCAGCAACCACGTGCCTCTGCGACATTTCCCATAAGCTGCCCAAACACACCCACGCACATTACAGAGACCAGGTTCCCTTTCCAGGCCGTGCGAAAGCCTTTCAGCCCTCTCGGATCTGGACTCCCCAACTACTGGCCTTGTTGATGTAACTGGAGAAAGGCTTATTCGCACGGCTCTGAAATGCTGAACAACTCCCTACTGCTCGTCGATACATACACCTCACCTAGGCCGTGGAGCCGTGAGTGATCCTTTCTACACCCGGCTCTTCCATATGCCATACATGTCCTCCGTGGAAAGAAGCGTTGCTCTCCAGAGAGGGAAGCCGTACTCGCTTGCCGGGTGGGCACAGGGAGCTCAGGCACAACTCGACGATCCCCGAGCAAGTGCAATATTCCTGGTGCCTGCGGCAAGCCATTTCGTAGCTGGCACTCTTGGAACATGACTTCCTTGGCAGGCAAGGATGCAGGGCAGGCAGGGCCGTGGATTCTGAGACAGGGATATACACTTGTCTGCATGACTCGGGCGAGAGCCAGCTATAACCGTGCCGAGGAAAATCCTTTGATCTCCAGTTTGCTTGAGCACGCTTTGTGTCGTTCACCATCATGTCGGACGAAATATGCCAGTTTGCGAAAAATGGACGAAAGACATATGTTTTTTCCCGGATCGTTAGGCAGAGCTGCTTATCTTCTCTTAGGAAAACAAGGATATAGAAAGTTTGTGCCGGTAACACGGCACCCAGGACTTCAGGTTCCCTCTTGGAAGCTCTTCGTTGTATGCGGGAAGAGAAGGCCTTGGCTTGCAGTCTGCGGCCATTGCAGGGGTCGGGCGGAGGAAACCTCGCCTTTGCCACCACCACGCTTCTTCACACGCATGGGGAGAACACACGCCCTGTGTCAGTCACTTGCCAGAAATACGTACCCGTCCAGGACCGTGTTCTCAGTGATACCTTCCTGTAAATGGGAGAGAGGAAGTTTGAATGGGGAAGCTCAGTCTTTGCAGGTCATCCGTACAGCTTGCTCCGTTGACGAGGACAGAGAGGATCTGTTCTTTTCTATTCCTTTCAAGTCCCTTTCCAGGAACACCTCAGAGTTCTTTGCAAAGGTCTTGTGCGAATGGCCTGAGGAAGAAGACACTGTGGGCTGCAGTATGTGGGCTGGCTGACCTTCCCCGCACGGTGCGCAGCTCCCTGTACTTGCACCTTGCCTTTGGGAAATGCACACATTCTGTGATGAGGAAGAGGCAAGGGGTGCAGCTCGCCGAATGTTTCTCCCACTTATTTGGAGATGAAAACAAAGAAGTTTTGCCATGAAACTCGAGAGAGGCTTATGATGTACAAGTGTACGCACAAAGGTAGAACCTTATCCTCCTGCCCCCAGGGACACGTTCCGTACCTTGTCGCAACAGAGGGAGTGAGGATTTGTTGAACCCGATAGTGGGAAACGGATATGTACATTGTGGAAGAAACGAGGCTTTCCTTCCCTGCAGTAGTGCGTGTGTGCTGCCACTGCGCCTTAGGCACCCAGTGCCTCGAGCGGCACTCTCGTCGGACTCCAAATAGCCCCATTACAGGAATGTAAATCACCACCCTTCCTACCCCGCCTTCACATACATTTTTCCCCCAAGGAAAAAACATCTCGGAGAGGTAGTCGAGTCTTACTGTGAGAAATCAGTGGCTGCAAACCTAGGGGGAAAGGCCGGGTTCACTCGACCGTCAGAAAACTCCTGCCCTGCACGTTGACTGAGAGCACTGCGTGTTCGATCCGTACCCAAGAGCACTTACGGTGCCTCGCTTTCTACCTTAGAGATCACGTCTCTCCAGGCTTCCTGAGGCACGTATTCCTTCCTGCGCCAAAGAAGCCCTGATAAGGGCGCCTTGGCAGGTATGACGGTCGTTTAAATTTCTTGTGCTTTGGGGCAGCTCTGCGTTCTTTGCACGATGAGAAGGCGCATCGCTTGTATAAACCTCTCGTCTCCAGTGTTGAGCAGACACATGAACACGCCCATACGTCCTCGCTGTTACACCCCCCTTAAGTAATTCCTTCCCCACGTAGACACCCGAGGTGATTTCTATACCCCAGCAACCACGTGCCTCTGCGACATTTCCCATAAGCTGCCCAAACACACCCACGCACATTACAGAGACCAGGTTCCCTTTCCAGGCCGTGCGAAAGCCTTTCAGCCCTCTCGGATCTGGACTCCCCAACTACTGGCCTTGTTGATGTAACTGGAGAAAGGCTTATTCGCACGGCTCTGAAATGCTGAACAACTCCCTACTGCTCGTCGATACATACACCTCACCTAGGCCGTGGAGCCGTGAGTGATCCTTTCTACACCCGGCTCTTCCATATGCCATACATGTCCTCCGTGGAAAGAAGCGTTGCTCTCCAGAGAGGGAAGCCGTACTCGCTTGCCGGGTGGGCACAGGGAGCTCAGGCACAACTCGACGATCCCCGAGCAAGTGCAATATTCCTGGTGCCTGCGGCAAGCCATTTCGTAGCTGGCACTCTTGGAACATGACTTCCTTGGCAGGCAAGGATGCAGGGCAGGCAGGGCCGTGGATTCTGAGACAGGGATATACACTTGTCTGCATGACTCGGGCGAGAGCCAGCTATAACCGTGCCGAGGAAAATCCTTTGATCTCCAGTTTGCTTGAGCACGCTTTGTGTCGTTCACCATCATGTCGGACGAAATATGCCAGTTTGCGAAAAATGGACGAAAGACATATGTTTTTTCCCGGATCGTTAGGCAGAGCTGCTTATCTTCTCTTAGGAAAACAAGGATATAGAAAGTTTGTGCCGGTAACACGGCACCCAGGACTTCAGGTTCCCTCTTGGAAGCTCTTCGTTGTATGCGGGAAGAGAAGGCCTTGGCTTGCAGTCTGCGGCCATTGCAGGGGTCGGGCGGAGGAAACCTCGCCTTTGCCACCACCACGCTTCTTCACACGCATGGGGAGAACACACGCCCTGTGTCAGTCACTTGCCAGAAATACGTACCCGTCCAGGACCGTGTTCTCAGTGATACCTTCCTGTAAATGGGAGAGAGGAAGTTTGAATGGGGAAGCTCAGTCTTTGCAGGTCATCCGTACAGCTTGCTCCGTTGACGAGGACAGAGAGGATCTGTTCTTTTCTATTCCTTTCAAGTCCCTTTCCAGGAACACCTCAGAGTTCTTTGCAAAGGTCTTGTGCGAATGGCCTGAGGAAGAAGACACTGTGGGCTGCAGTATGTGGGCTGGCTGACCTTCCCCGCACGGTGCGCAGCTCCCTGTACTTGCACCTTGCCTTTGGGAAATGCACACATTCTGTGATGAGGAAGAGGCAAGGGGTGCAGCTCGCCGAATGTTTCTCCCACTTATTTGGAGATGAAAACAAAGAAGTTTTGCCATGAAACTCGAGAGAGGCTTATGATGTACAAGTGTACGCACAAAGGTAGAACCTTATCCTCCTGCCCCCAGGGACACGTTCCGTACCTTGTCGCAACAGAGGGAGTGAGGATTTGTTGAACCCGATAGTGGGAAACGGATATGTACATTGTGGAAGAAACGAGGCTTTCCTTCCCTGCAGTAGTGCGTGTGTGCTGCCACTGCGCCTTAGGCACCCAGTGCCTCGAGCGGCACTCTCGTCGGACTCCAAATAGCCCCATTACAGGAATGTAAATCACCACCCTTCCTACCCCGCCTTCACATACATTTTTCCCCCAAGGAAAAAACATCTCGGAGAGGTAGTCGAGTCTTACTGTGAGAAATCAGTGGCTGCAAACCTAGGGGGAAAGGCCGGGTTCACTCGACCGTCAGAAAACTCCTGCCCTGCACGTTGACTGAGAGCACTGCGTGTTCGATCCGTACCCAAGAGCACTTACGGTGCCTCGCTTTCTACCTTAGAGATCACGTCTCTCCAGGCTTCCTGAGGCACGTATTCCTTCCTGCGCCAAAGAAGCCCTGATAAGGGCGCCTTGGCAGGTATGACGGTCGTTTAAATTTCTTGTGCTTTGGGGCAGCTCTGCGTTCTTTGCACGATGAGAAGGCGCATCGCTTGTATAAACCTCTCGTCTCCAGTGTTGAGCAGACACATGAACACGCCCATACGTCCTCGCTGTTACACCCCCCTTAAGTAATTCCTTCCCCACGTAGACACCCGAGGTGATTTCTATACCCCAGCAACCACGTGCCTCTGCGACATTTCCCATAAGCTGCCCAAACACACCCACGCACATTACAGAGACCAGGTTCCCTTTCCAGGCCGTGCGAAAGCCTTTCAGCCCTCTCGGATCTGGACTCCCCAACTACTGGCCTTGTTGATGTAACTGGAGAAAGGCTTATTCGCACGGCTCTGAAATGCTGAACAACTCCCTACTGCTCGTCGATACATACACCTCACCTAGGCCGTGGAGCCGTGAGTGATCCTTTCTACACCCGGCTCTTCCATATGCCATACATGTCCTCCGTGGAAAGAAGCGTTGCTCTCCAGAGAGGGAAGCCGTACTCGCTTGCCGGGTGGGCACAGGGAGCTCAGGCACAACTCGACGATCCCCGAGCAAGTGCAATATTCCTGGTGCCTGCGGCAAGCCATTTCGTAGCTGGCACTCTTGGAACATGACTTCCTTGGCAGGCAAGGATGCAGGGCAGGCAGGGCCGTGGATTCTGAGACAGGGATATACACTTGTCTGCATGACTCGGGCGAGAGCCAGCTATAACCGTGCCGAGGAAAATCCTTTGATCTCCAGTTTGCTTGAGCACGCTTTGTGTCGTTCACCATCATGTCGGACGAAATATGCCAGTTTGCGAAAAATGGACGAAAGACATATGTTTTTTCCCGGATCGTTAGGCAGAGCTGCTTATCTTCTCTTAGGAAAACAAGGATATAGAAAGTTTGTGCCGGTAACACGGCACCCAGGACTTCAGGTTCCCTCTTGGAAGCTCTTCGTTGTATGCGGGAAGAGAAGGCCTTGGCTTGCAGTCTGCGGCCATTGCAGGGGTCGGGCGGAGGAAACCTCGCCTTTGCCACCACCACGCTTCTTCACACGCATGGGGAGAACACACGCCCTGTGTCAGTCACTTGCCAGAAATACGTACCCGTCCAGGACCGTGTTCTCAGTGATACCTTCCTGTAAATGGGAGAGAGGAAGTTTGAATGGGGAAGCTCAGTCTTTGCAGGTCATCCGTACAGCTTGCTCCGTTGACGAGGACAGAGAGGATCTGTTCTTTTCTATTCCTTTCAAGTCCCTTTCCAGGAACACCTCAGAGTTCTTTGCAAAGGTCTTGTGCGAATGGCCTGAGGAAGAAGACACTGTGGGCTGCAGTATGTGGGCTGGCTGACCTTCCCCGCACGGTGCGCAGCTCCCTGTACTTGCACCTTGCCTTTGGGAAATGCACACATTCTGTGATGAGGAAGAGGCAAGGGGTGCAGCTCGCCGAATGTTTCTCCCACTTATTTGGAGATGAAAACAAAGAAGTTTTGCCATGAAACTCGAGAGAGGCTTATGATGTACAAGTGTACGCACAAAGGTAGAACCTTATCCTCCTGCCCCCAGGGACACGTTCCGTACCTTGTCGCAACAGAGGGAGTGAGGATTTGTTGAACCCGATAGTGGGAAACGGATATGTACATTGTGGAAGAAACGAGGCTTTCCTTCCCTGCAGTAGTGCGTGTGTGCTGCCACTGCGCCTTAGGCACCCAGTGCCTCGAGCGGCACTCTCGTCGGACTCCAAATAGCCCCATTACAGGAATGTAAATCACCACCCTTCCTACCCCGCCTTCACATACATTTTTCCCCCAAGGAAAAAACATCTCGGAGAGGTAGTCGAGTCTTACTGTGAGAAATAAGTGGCTGCAAACCTAGGGGGAAAGGCCGGGTTCACTCGACCGTCAGAAAACTCCTGCCCTGCACGTTGACTGAGAGCACTGCGTGTTCGATCCGTACCCAAGAGCACTTACGGTGCCTTGCTTTCTACCTTAGAGATCACGTCTCTCCAGGCTTCCTGAGGCACGTATTCCTTCCTGCGCCAAAGAAGCCCTGATAAGGGCGCCTTGGCAGGTCTGACGGTCGTTTAAATTTCTTGTGCTTTGGGGCAGCTCTGCGTTCTTTGCACGATGAGAAGGCGCATCGCTTGTATAAACCTCTCGTCTCCAGTGTTGAGCAGACACATGAACACGCCCATACGTCCTCGCTGTTACACCCCCCTTAAGTAATTCCTTCCCCACGTAGACACCCGAGGTGATTTCTATACCCCAGCAACCACGTGCCTCTGCGACATTTCCCATAAGCTGCCCAAACACACCCACGCACATTACAGAGACCAGGTTCCCTTTCCAGGCCGTGCGAAAGCCTTTCAGCCCTCTCGGATCTGGACTCCCCAACTACTGGCCTTGTTGATGTAACTGGAGAAAGGCTTATTCGCACGGCTCTGAAATGCTGAACAACTCCCTACTGCTCGTCGATACATACACCTCACCTAGGCCGTGGAGCCGTGAGTGATCCTTTCTACACCCGGCTCTTCCATATGCCATACATGTCCTCCGTGGAAAGAAGCGTTGCTCTCCAGAGAGGGAAGCCGTACTCGCTTGCCGGGTGGGCACAGGGAGCTCAGGCACAACTCGACGATCCCCGAGCAAGTGCAATATTCCTGGTGCCTGCGGCAAGCCATTTCGTAGCTGGCACTCTTGGAACATGACTTCCTTGGCAGGCAAGGATGCAGGGCAGGCAGGGCCGTGGATTCTGAGACAGGGATATACACTTGTCTGCATGACTCGGGCGAGAGCCAGCTATAACCGTGCCGAGGAAAATCCTTTGATCTCCAGTTTGCTTGAGCACGCTTTGTGTCGTTCACCATCATGTCGGACGAAATATGCCAGTTTGCGAAAAATGGACGAAAGACATATGTTTTTTCCCGGATCGTTAGGCAGAGCTGCTTATCTTCTCTTAGGAAAACAAGGATATAGAAAGTTTGTGCCGGTAACACGGCACCCAGGACTTCAGGTTCCCTCTTGGAAGCTCTTCGTTGTATGCGGGAAGAGAAGGCCTTGGCTTGCAGTCTGCGGCCATTGCAGGGGTCGGGCGGAGGAAACCTCGCCTTTGCCACCACCACGCTTCTTCACACGCATGGGGAGAACACACGCCCTGTGTCAGTCACTTGCCAGAAATACGTACCCGTCCAGGACCGTGTTCTCAGTGATACCTTCCTGTAAATGGGAGAGAGGAAGTTTGAATGGGGAAGCTCAGTCTTTGCAGGTCATCCGTACAGCTTGCTCCGTTGACGAGGACAGAGAGGATCTGTTCTTTTCTATTCCTTTCAAGTCCCTTTCCAGGAACACCTCAGAGTTCTTTGCAAAGGTCTTGTGCGAATGGCCTGAGGAAGAAGACACTGTGGGCTGCAGTATGTGGGCTGGCTGACCTTCCCCGCACGGTGCGCAGCTCCCTGTACTTGCACCTTGCCTTTGGGAAATGCACACATTCTGTGATGAGGAAGAGGCAAGGGGTGCAGCTCGCCGAATGTTTCTCCCACTTATTTGGAGATGAAAACAAAGAAGTTTTGCCATGAAACTCGAGAGAGGCTTATGATGTACAAGTGTACGCACAAAGGTAGAACCTTATCCTCCTGCCCCCAGGGACACGTTCCGTACCTTGTCGCAACAGAGGGAGTGAGGATTTGTTGAACCCGATAGTGGGAAACGGATATGTACATTGTGGAAGAAACGAGGCTTTCCTTCCCTGCAGTAGTGCGTGTGTGCTGCCACTGCGCCTTAGGCACCCAGTGCCTCGAGCGGCACTCTCGTCGGACTCCAAATAGCCCCATTACAGGAATGTAAATCACCACCCTTCCTACCCCGCCTTCACATACATTTTTCCCCCAAGGAAAAAACATCTCGGAGAGGTAGTCGAGTCTTACTGTGAGAAATCAGTGGCTGCAAACCTAGGGGGAAAGGCCGGGTTCACTCGACCGTCAGAAAACTCCTGCCCTGCACGTTGACTGAGAGCACTGCGTGTTCGATCCGTACCCAAGAGCACTTACGGTGCCTCGCTTTCTACCTTAGAGATCACGTCTCTCCAGGCTTCCTGAGGCACGTATTCCTTCCTGCGCCAAAGAAGCCCTGATAAGGGCGCCTTGGCAGGTCTGACGGTCGTTTAAATTTCTTGTGCTTTGGGGCAGCTCTGCGTTCTTTGCACGATGAGAAGGCGCATCGCTTGTATAAACCTCTCGTCTCCAGTGTTGAGCAGACACATGAACACGCCCATACGTCCTCGCTGTTACACCCCCCTTAAGTAATTCCTTCCCCACGTAGACACCCGAGGTGATTTCTATACCCCAGCAACCACGTGCCTCTGCGACATTTCCCATAAGCTGCCCAAACACACCCACGCACATTACAGAGACCAGGTTCCCTTTCCAGGCCGTGCGAAAGCCTTTCAGCCCTCTCGGATCTGGACTCCCCAACTACTGGCCTTGTTGATGTAACTGGAGAAAGGCTTATTCGCACGGCTCTGAAATGCTGAACAACTCCCTACTGCTCGTCGATACATACACCTCACCTAGGCCGTGGAGCCGTGAGTGATCCTTTCTACACCCGGCTCTTCCATATGCCATACATGTCCTCCGTGGAAAGAAGCGTTGCTCTCCAGAGAGGGAAGCCGTACTCGCTTGCCGGGTGGGCACAGGGAGCTCAGGCACAACTCGACGATCCCCGAGCAAGTGCAATATTCCTGGTGCCTGCGGCAAGCCATTTCGTAGCTGGCACTCTTGGAACATGACTTCCTTGGCAGGCAAGGATGCAGGGCAGGCAGGGCCGTGGATTCTGAGACAGGGATATACACTTGTCTGCATGACTCGGGCGAGAGCCAGCTATAACCGTGCCGAGGAAAATCCTTTGATCTCCAGTTTGCTTGAGCACGCTTTGTGTCGTTCACCATCATGTCGGACGAAATATGCCAGTTTGCGAAAAATGGACGAAAGACATATGTTTTTTCCCGGATCGTTAGGCAGAGCTGCTTATCTTCTCTTAGGAAAACAAGGATATAGAAAGTTTGTGCCGGTAACACGGCACCCAGGACTTCAGGTTCCCTCTTGGAAGCTCTTCGTTGTATGCGGGAAGAGAAGGCCTTGGCTTGCAGTCTGCGGCCATTGCAGGGGTCGGGCGGAGGAAACCTCGCCTTTGCCACCACCACGCTTCTTCACACGCATGGGGAGAACACACGCCCTGTGTCAGTCACTTGCCAGAAATACGTACCCGTCCAGGACCGTGTTCTCAGTGATACCTTCCTGTAAATGGGAGAGAGGAAGTTTGAATGGGGAAGCTCAGTCTTTGCAGGTCATCCGTACAGCTTGCTCCGTTGACGAGGACAGAGAGGATCTGTTCTTTTCTATTCCTTTCAAGTCCCTTTCCAGGAACACCTCAGAGTTCTTTGCAAAGGTCTTGTGCGAATGGCCTGAGGAAGAAGACACTGTGGGCTGCAGTATGTGGGCTGGCTGACCTTCCCCGCACGGTGCGCAGCTCCCTGTACTTGCACCTTGCCTTTGGGAAATGCACACATTCTGTGATGAGGAAGAGGCAAGGGGTGCAGCTCGCCGAATGTTTCTCCCACTTATTTGGAGATGAAAACAAAGAAGTTTTGCCATGAAACTCGAGAGAGGCTTATGATGTACAAGTGTACGCACAAAGGTAGAACCTTATCCTCCTGCCCCCAGGGACACGTTCCGTACCTTGTCGCAACAGAGGGAGTGAGGATTTGTTGAACCCGATAGTGGGAAACGGATATGTACATTGTGGAAGAAACGAGGCTTTCCTTCCCTGCAGTAGTGCGTGTGTGCTGCCACTGCGCCTTAGGCACCCAGTGCCTCGAGCGGCACTCTCGTCGGACTCCAAATAGCCCCATTACAGGAATGTAAATCACCACCCTTCCTACCCCGCCTTCACATACATTTTTCCCCCAAGGAAAAAACATCTCGGAGAGGTAGTCGAGTCTTACTGTGAGAAATAAGTGGCTGCAAACCTAGGGGGAAAGGCCGGGTTCACTCGACCGTCAGAAAACTCCTGCCCTGCACGTTGACTGAGAGCACTGCGTGTTCGATCCGTACCCAAGAGCACTTACGGTGCCTTGCTTTCTACCTTAGAGATCACGTCTCTCCAGGCTTCCTGAGGCACGTATTCCTTCCTGCGCCAAAGAAGCCCTGATAAGGGCGCCTTGGCAGGTCTGACGGTCGTTTAAATTTCTTGTGCTTTGGGGCAGCTCTGCGTTCTTTGCACGATGAGAAGGCGCATCGCTTGTATAAACCTCTCGTCTCCAGTGTTGAGCAGACACATGAACACGCCCATACGTCCTCGCTGTTACACCCCCCTTAAGTAATTCCTTCCCCACGTAGACACCCGAGGTGATTTCTATACCCCAGCAACCACGTGCCTCTGCGACATTTCCCATAAGCTGCCCAAACACACCCACGCACATTACAGAGACCAGGTTCCCTTTCCAGGCCGTGCGAAAGCCTTTCAGCCCTCTCGGATCTGGACTCCCCAACTACTGGCCTTGTTGATGTAACTGGAGAAAGGCTTATTCGCACGGCTCTGAAATGCTGAACAACTCCCTACTGCTCGTCGATACATACACCTCACCTAGGCCGTGGAGCCGTGAGTGATCCTTTCTACACCCGGCTCTTCCATATGCCATACATGTCCTCCGTGGAAAGAAGCGTTGCTCTCCAGAGAGGGAAGCCGTACTCGCTTGCCGGGTGGGCACAGGGAGCTCAGGCACAACTCGACGATCACCGAGCAAGTGCAATATTCCTGGTGCCTGCGGCAAGCCATTTCGTAGCTGGCACTCTTGGAACATGACTTCCTTGGCAGGCAAGGATGCAGGGCAGGCAGGGCCGTGGATTCTGAGACAGGGATATACACTTGTCTGCATGACTCGGGCGAGAGCCAGCTATAACCGTGCCGAGGAAAATCCTTTGATCTCCAGTTTGCTTGAGCACGCTTTGTGTCGTTCACCATCATGTCGGACGAAATATGCCAGTTTGCGAAAAATGGACGAAAGACATATGTTTTTTCCCGGATCGTTAGGCAGAGCTGCTTATCTTCTCTTAGGAAAACAAGGATATAGAAAGTTTGTGCCGGTAACACGGCACCCAGGACTTCAGGTTCCCTCTTGGAAGCTCTTCGTTGTATGCGGGAAGAGAAGGCCTTGGCTTGCAGTCTGCGGCCATTGCAGGGGTCGGGCGGAGGAAACCTCGCCTTTGCCACCACCACGCTTCTTCACACGCATGGGGAGAACACACGCCCTGTGTCAGTCACTTGCCAGAAATACGTACCCGTCCAGGACCGTGTTCTCAGTGATACCTTCCTGTAAATGGGAGAGAGGAAGTTTGAATGGGGAAGCTCAGTCTTTGCAGGTCATCCGTACAGCTTGCTCCGTTGACGAGGACAGAGAGGATCTGTTCTTTTCTATTCCTTTCAAGTCCCTTTCCAGGAACACCTCAGAGTTCTTTGCAAAGGTCTTGTGCGAATGGCCTGAGGAAGAAGACACTGTGGGCTGCAGTATGTGGGCTGGCTGACCTTCCCCGCACGGTGCGCAGCTCCCTGTACTTGCACCTTGCCTTTGGGAAATGCACACATTCTGTGATGAGGAAGAGGCAAGGGGTGCAGCTCGCCGAATGTTTCTCCCACTTATTTGGAGATGAAAACAAAGAAGTTTTGCCATGAAACTCGAGAGAGGCTTATGATGTACAAGTGTACGCACAAAGGTAGAACCTTATCCTCCTGCCCCCAGGGACACGTTCCGTACCTTGTCGCAACAGAGGGAGTGAGGATTTGTTGAACCCGATAGTGGGAAACGGATATGTACATTGTGGAAGAAACGAGGCTTTCCTTCCCTGCAGTAGTGCGTGTGTGCTGCCACTGCGCCTTAGGCACCCAGTGCCTCGAGCGGCACTCTCGTCGGACTCCAAATAGCCCCATTACAGGAATGTAAATCACCACCCTTCCTACCCCGCCTTCACATACATTTTTCCCCCAAGGAAAAAACATCTCGGAGAGGTAGTCGAGTCTTACTGTGAGAAATAAGTGGCTGCAAACCTAGGGGGAAAGGCCGGGTTCACTCGACCGTCAGAAAACTCCTGCCCTGCACGTTGACTGAGAGCACTGCGTGTTCGATCCGTACCCAAGAGCACTTACGGTGCCTCGCTTTCTACCTTAGAGATCACGTCTCTCCAGGCTTCCTGAGGCACGTATTCCTTCCTGCGCCAAAGAAGCCCTGATAAGGGCGCCTTGGCAGGTATGACGGTCGTTTAAATTTCTTGTGCTTTGGGGCAGCTCTGCGTTCTTTGCACGATGAGAAGGCGCATCGCTTGTATAAACCTCTCGTCTCCAGTGTTGAGCAGACACATGAACACGCCCATACGTCCTCGCTGTTACACCCCCCTTAAGTAATTCCTTCCCCACGTAGACACCCGAGGTGATTTCTATACCCCAGCAACCACGTGCCTCTGCGACATTTCCCATAAGCTGCCCAAACACACCCACGCACATTACAGAGACCAGGTTCCCTTTCCAGGCCGTGCGAAAGCCTTTCAGCCCTCTCGGATCTGGACTCCCCAACTACTGGCCTTGTTGATGTAACTGGAGAAAGGCTTATTCGCACGGCTCTGAAATGCTGAACAACTCCCTACTGCTCGTCGATACATACACCTCACCTAGGCCGTGGAGCCGTGAGTGATCCTTTCTACACCCGGCTCTTCCATATGCCATACATGTCCTCCGTGGAAAGAAGCGTTGCTCTCCAGAGAGGGAAGCCGTACTCGCTTGCCGGGTGGGCACAGGGAGCTCAGGCACAACTCGACGATCCCCGAGCAAGTGCAATATTCCTGGTGCCTGCGGCAAGCCATTTCGTAGCTGGCACTCTTGGAACATGACTTCCTTGGCAGGCAAGGATGCAGGGCAGGCAGGGCCGTGGATTCTGAGACAGGGATATACACTTGTCTGCATGACTCGGGCGAGAGCCAGCTATAACCGTGCCGAGGAAAATCCTTTGATCTCCAGTTTGCTTGAGCACGCTTTGTGTCGTTCACCATCATGTCGGACGAAATATGCCAGTTTGCGAAAAATGGACGAAAGACATATGTTTTTTCCCGGATCGTTAGGCAGAGCTGCTTATCTTCTCTTAGGAAAACAAGGATATAGAAAGTTTGTGCCGGTAACACGGCACCCAGGACTTCAGGTTCCCTCTTGGAAGCTCTTCGTTGTATGCGGGAAGAGAAGGCCTTGGCTTGCAGTCTGCGGCCATTGCAGGGGTCGGGCGGAGGAAACCTCGCCTTTGCCACCACCACGCTTCTTCACACGCATGGGGAGAACACACGCCCTGTGTCAGTCACTTGCCAGAAATACGTACCCGTCCAGGACCGTGTTCTCAGTGATACCTTCCTGTAAATGGGAGAGAGGAAGTTTGAATGGGGAAGCTCAGTCTTTGCAGGTCATCCGTACAGCTTGCTCCGTTGACGAGGACAGAGAGGATCTGTTCTTTTCTATTCCTTTCAAGTCCCTTTCCAGGAACACCTCAGAGTTCTTTGCAAAGGTCTTGTGCGAATGGCCTGAGGAAGAAGACACTGTGGGCTGCAGTATGTGGGCTGGCTGACCTTCCCCGCACGGTGCGCAGCTCCCTGTACTTGCACCTTGCCTTTGGGAAATGCATACATTCTGTGATGAGGAAGAGGCAAGGGGTGCAGCTCGCCGAATGTTTCTCCCACTTATTTGGAGATGAAAACAAAGAAGTTTTGCCATGAAACTCGAGAGAGGCTTATGATGTACAAGTGTACGCACAAAGGTAGAACCTTATCCTCCTGCCCCCAGGGACACGTTCCGTACCTTGTTGCAACAGAGGGAGTGAGGATTTGTTGAACCCGATAGTGGGAAACGGATATGTACATTGTGGAAGAAACGAGGCTTTCCTTCCCTGCAGTAGTGCGTGTGTGCTGCCACTGCGCCTTAGGCACCCAGTGCCTCGAGCGGCACTCTCGTCGGACTCCAAATAGCCCCATTACAGGAATGTAAATCACCACCCTTCCTACCCCGCCTTCACATACATGTTTCCCCCAAGGAAAAAACATCTCGGAGAGGTAGTCGAGTCTTACTGTGAGAAATAAGTGGCTGCAAACCTAGGGGGAAAGGCCGGGTTCACTCGACCGTCAGAAAACTCCTGCCCTGCACGTTGACTGAGAGCACTGCGTGTTCGATCCGTACCCAAGAGCACGTACGGTGCCTCGCTTTCTACCTTAGAGATCACGTCTCTCCAGGCTTCCTGAGGCACGTATTCCTTCCTGCGCCAAAGAAGCCCTGATAAGGGCGCCTTGGCAGGTCTGACGGTCGTTTAAATTTCTTGTGCTTTGGGGCAGCTCTGCGTTCTTTGCACGATGAGAAGGCGCATCGCTTGTATAAACCTCTCGTCTCCAGTGTTGAGCAGACACATGAACACGCCCATACGTCCTCGCTGTTACACCCCCCTTAAGTAATTCCTTCCCCACGTAGACACCCGAGGTGATTTCTATACCCCAGCAACCACGTGCCTCTGCGACATTTCCCATAAGCTGCCCAAACACACCCACGCACATTACAGAGACCAGGTTCCCTTTCCAGGCCGTGCGAAAGCCTTTCAGCCCTCTCGGATCTGGACTCCCCAACTACTGGCCTTGTTGATGTAACTGGAGAAAGGCTTATTCGCACGGCTCTGAAATGCTGAACAACTCCCTACTGCTCGTCGATACATACACCTCACCTAGGCCGTGGAGCCGTGAGTGATCCTTTCTACACCCGGCTCTTCCATATGCCATACATGTCCTCCGTGGAAAGAAGCGTTGCTCTCCAGAGAGGGAAGCCGTACTCGCTTGCCGGGTGGGCACAGGGAGCTCAGGCACAACTCGACGATCCCCGAGCAAGTGCAATATTCCTGGTGCCTGCGGCAAGCCATTTCGTAGCTGGCACTCTTGGAACATGACTTCCTTGGCAGGCAAGGATGCAGGGCAGGCAGGGCCGTGGATTCTGAGACAGGGATATACACTTGTCTGCATGACTCGGGCGAGAGCCAGCTATAACCGTGCCGAGGAAAATCCTTTGATCTCCAGTTTGCTTGAGCACGCTTTGTGTCGTTCACCATCATGTCGGACGAAATATGCCAGTTTGCGAAAAATGGACGAAAGACATATGTTTTTTCCCGGATCGTTAGGCAGAGCTGCTTATCTTCTCTTAGGAAAACAAGGATATAGAAAGTTTGTGCCGGTAACACGGCACCCAGGACTTCAGGTTCCCTCTTGGAAGCTCTTCGTTGTATGCGGGAAGAGAAGGCCTTGGCTTGCAGTCTGCGGCCATTGCAGGGGTCGGGCGGAGGAAACCTCGCCTTTGCCACCACCACGCTTCTTCACACGCATGGGGAGAACACACGCCCTGTGTCAGTCACTTGCCAGAAATACGTACCCGTCCAGGACCGTGTTCTCAGTGATACCTTCCTGTAAATGGGAGAGAGGAAGTTTGAATGGGGAAGCTCAGTCTTTGCAGGTCATCCGTACAGCTTGCTCCGTTGACGAGGACAGAGAGGATCTGTTCTTTTCTATTCCTTTCAAGTCCCTTTCCAGGAACACCTCAGAGTTCTTTGCAAAGGTCTTGTGCGAATGGCCTGAGGAAGAAGACACTGTGGGCTGCAGTATGTGGGCTGGCTGACCTTCCCCGCACGGTGCGCAGCTCCCTGTACTTGCACCTTGCCTTTGGGAAATGCACACATTCTGTGATGAGGAAGAGGCAAGGGGTGCAGCTCGCCGAATGTTTCTCCCACTTATTTGGAGATGAAAACAAAGAAGTTTTGCCATGAAACTCGAGAGAGGCTTATGATGTACAAGTGTACGCACAAAGGTAGAACCTTATCCTCCTGCCCCCAGGGACACGTTCCGTACCTTGTCGCAACAGAGGGAGTGAGGATTTGTTGAACCCGATAGTGGGAAACGGATATGTACATTGTGGAAGAAACGAGGCTTTCCTTCCCTGCAGTAGTGCGTGTGTGCTGCCACTGCGCCTTAGGCACCCAGTGCCTCGAGCGGCACTCTCGTCGGACTCCAAATAGCCCCATTACAGGAATGTAAATCACCACCCTTCCTACCCCGCCTTCACATACATTTTTCCCCCAAGGAAAAAACATCTCGGAGAGGTAGTCGAGTCTTACTGTGAGAAATAAGTGGCTGCAAACCTAGGGGGAAAGGCCGGGTTCACTCGACCGTCAGAAAACTCCTGCCCTGCACGTTGACTGAGAGCACTGCGTGTTCGATCCGTACCCAAGAGCACTTACGGTGCCTCGCTTTCTACCTTAGAGATCACGTCTCTCCAGGCTTCCTGAGGCACGTATTCCTTCCTGCGCCAAAGAAGCCCTGATAAGGGCGCCTTGGCAGGTATGACGGTCGTTTAAATTTCTTGTGCTTTGGGGCAGCTCTGCGTTCTTTGCACGATGAGAAGGCGCATCGCTTGTATAAACCTCTCGTCTCCAGTGTTGAGCAGACACATGAACACGCCCATACGTCCTCGCTGTTACACCCCCCTTAAGTAATTCCTTCCCCACGTAGACACCCGAGGTGATTTCTATACCCCAGCAACCACGTGCCTCTGCGACATTTCCCATAAGCTGCCCAAACACACCCACGCACATTACAGAGACCAGGTTCCCTTTCCAGGCCGTGCGAAAGCCTTTCAGCCCTCTCGGATCTGGACTCCCCAACTACTGGCCTTGTTGATGTAACTGGAGAAAGGCTTATTCGCACGGCTCTGAAATGCTGAACAACTCCCTACTGCTCGTCGATACATACACCTCACCTAGGCCGTGGAGCCGTGAGTGATCCTTTCTACACCCGGCTCTTCCATATGCCATACATGTCCTCCGTGGAAAGAAGCGTTGCTCTCCAGAGAGGGAAGCCGTACTCGCTTGCCGGGTGGGCACAGGGAGCTCAGGCACAACTCGACGATCCCCGAGCAAGTGCAATATTCCTGGTGCCTGCGGCAAGCCATTTCGTAGCTGGCACTCTTGGAACATGACTTCCTTGGCAGGCAAGGATGCAGGGCAGGCAGGGCCGTGGATTCTGAGACAGGGATATACACTTGTCTGCATGACTCGGGCGAGAGCCAGCTATAACCGTGCCGAGGAAAATCCTTTGATCTCCAGTTTGCTTGAGCACGCTTTGTGTCGTTCACCATCATGTCGGACGAAATATGCCAGTTTGCGAAAAATGGACGAAAGACATATGTTTTTTCCCGGATCGTTAGGCAGAGCTGCTTATCTTCTCTTAGGAAAACAAGGATATAGAAAGTTTGTGCCGGTAACACGGCACCCAGGACTTCAGGTTCCCTCTTGGAAGCTCTTCGTTGTATGCGGGAAGAGAAGGCCTTGGCTTGCAGTCTGCGGCCATTGCAGGGGTCGGGCGGAGGAAACCTCGCCTTTGCCACCACCACGCTTCTTCACACGCATGGGGAGAACACACGCCCTGTGTCAGTCACTTGCCAGAAATACGTACCCGTCCAGGACCGTGTTCTCAGTGATACCTTCCTGTAAATGGGAGAGAGGAAGTTTGAATGGGGAAGCTCAGTCTTTGCAGGTCATCCGTACAGCTTGCTCCGTTGACGAGGACAGAGAGGATCTGTTCTTTTCTATTCCTTTCAAGTCCCTTTCCAGGAACACCTCAGAGTTCTTTGCAAAGGTCTTGTGCGAATGGCCTGAGGAAGAAGACACTGTGGGCTGCAGTATGTGGGCTGGCTGACCTTCCCCGCACGGTGCGCAGCTCCCTGTACTTGCACCTTGCCTTTGGGAAATGCATACATTCTGTGATGAGGAAGAGGCAAGGGGTGCAGCTCGCCGAATGTTTCTCCCACTTATTTGGAGATGAAAACAAAGAAGTTTTGCCATGAAACTCGAGAGAGGCTTATGATGTACAAGTGTACGCACAAAGGTAGAACCTTATCCTCCTGCCCCCAGGGACACGTTCCGTACCTTGTTGCAACAGAGGGAGTGAGGATTTGTTGAACCCGATAGTGGGAAACGGATATGTACATTGTGGAAGAAACGAGGCTTTCCTTCCCTGCAGTAGTGCGTGTGTGCTGCCACTGCGCCTTAGGCACCCAGTGCCTCGAGCGGCACTCTCGTCGGACTCCAAATAGCCCCATTACAGGAATGTAAATCACCACCCTTCCTACCCCGCCTTCACATACATGTTTCCCCCAAGGAAAAAACATCTCGGAGAGGTAGTCGAGTCTTACTGTGAGAAATAAGTGGCTGCAAACCTAGGGGGAAAGGCCGGGTTCACTCGACCGTCACAAAACTCCTGCCCTGCACGTTGACTGAGAGCACTGCGTGTTCGATCCGTACCCAAGAGCACGTACGGTGCCTCGCTTTCTACCTTAGAGATCACGTCTCTCCAGGCTTCCTGAGGCACGTATTCCTTCCTGCGCCAAAGAAGCCCTGATAAGGGCGCCTTGGCAGGTCTGACGGTCGTTTAAATTTCTTGTGCTTTGGGGCAGCTCTGCGTTCTTTGCACGATGAGAAGGCGCATCGCTTGTATAAACCTCTCGTCTCCAGTGTTGAGCAGACACATGAACACGCCCATACGTCCTCGCTGTTACACCCCCCTTAAGTAATTCCTTCCCCACGTAGACACCCGAGGTGATTTCTATACCCCAGCAACCACGTGCCTCTGCGACATTTCCCATAAGCTGCCCAAACACACCCACGCACATTACAGAGACCAGGTTCCCTTTCCAGGCCGTGCGAAAGCCTTTCAGCCCTCTCGGATCTGGACTCCCCAACTACTGGCCTTGTTGATGTAACTGGAGAAAGGCTTATTCGCACGGCTCTGAAATGCTGAACAACTCCCTACTGCTCGTCGATACATACACCTCACCTAGGCCGTGGAGCCGTGAGTGATCCTTTCTACACCCGGCTCTTCCATATGCCATACATGTCCTCCGTGGAAAGAAGCGTTGCTCTCCAGAGAGGGAAGCCGTACTCGCTTGCCGGGTGGGCACAGGGAGCTCAGGCACAACTCGACGATCCCCGAGCAAGTGCAATATTCCTGGTGCCTGCGGCAAGCCATTTCGTAGCTGGCACTCTTGGAACATGACTTCCTTGGCAGGCAAGGATGCAGGGCAGGCAGGGCCGTGGATTCTGAGACAGGGATATACACTTGTCTGCATGACTCGGGCGAGAGCCAGCTATAACCGTGCCGAGGAAAATCCTTTGATCTCCAGTTTGCTTGAGCACGCTTTGTGTCGTTCACCATCATGTCGGACGAAATATGCCAGTTTGCGAAAAATGGACGAAAGACATATGTTTTTTCCCGGATCGTTAGGCAGAGCTGCTTATCTTCTCTTAGGAAAACAAGGATATAGAAAGTTTGTGCCGGTAACACGGCACCCAGGACTTCAGGTTCCCTCTTGGAAGCTCTTCGTTGTATGCGGGAAGAGAAGGCCTTGGCTTGCAGTCTGCGGCCATTGCAGGGGTCGGGCGGAGGAAACCTCGCCTTTGCCACCACCACGCTTCTTCACACGCATGGGGAGAACACACGCCCTGTGTCAGTCACTTGCCAGAAATACGTACCCGTCCAGGACCGTGTTCTCAGTGATACCTTCCTGTAAATGGGAGAGAGGAAGTTTGAATGGGGAAGCTCAGTCTTTGCAGGTCATCCGTACAGCTTGCTCCGTTGACGAGGACAGAGAGGATCTGTTCTTTTCTATTCCTTTCAAGTCCCTTTCCAGGAACACCTCAGAGTTCTTTGCAAAGGTCTTGTGCGAATGGCCTGAGGAAGAAGACACTGTGGGCTGCAGTATGTGGGCTGGCTGACCTTCCCCGCACGGTGCGCAGCTCCCTGTACTTGCACCTTGCCTTTGGGAAATGCATACATTCTGTGATGAGGAAGAGGCAAGGGGTGCAGCTCGCCGAATGTTTCTCCCACTTATTTGGAGATGAAAACAAAGAAGTTTTGCCATGAAACTCGAGAGAGGCTTATGATGTACAAGTGTACGCACAAAGGTAGAACCTTATCCTCCTGCCCCCAGGGACACGTTCCGTACCTTGTCGCAACAGAGGGAGTGAGGATTTGTTGAACCCGATAGTGGGAAACGGATATGTACATTGTGGAAGAAACGAGGCTTTCCTTCCCTGCAGTAGTGCGTGTGTGCTGCCACTGCGCCTTAGGCACCCAGTGCCTCGAGCGGCACTCTCGTCGGACTCCAAATAGCCCCATTACAGGAATGTAAATCACCACCCTTCCTACCCCGCCTTCACATACATGTTTCCCCCAAGGAAAAAACATCTCGGAGAGGTAGTCGAGTCTTACTGTGAGAAATAAGTGGCTGCAAACCTAGGGGGAAAGGCCGGGTTCACTCGACCGTCAGAAAACTCCTGCCCTGCACGTTGACTGAGAGCACTGCGTGTTCGATCCGTACCCAAGAGCACTTACGGTGCCTCGCTTTCTACCTTAGAGATCACGTCTCTCCAGGCTTCCTGAGGCACGTATTCCTTCCTGCGCCAAAGAAGCCCTGATAAGGGCGCCTTGGCAGGTATGACGGTCGTTTAAATTTCTTGTGCTTTGGGGCAGCTCTGCGTTCTTTGCACGATGAGAAGGCGCATCGCTTGTATAAACCTCTCGTCTCCAGTGTTGAGCAGACACATGAACACGCCCATACGTCCTCGCTGTTACACCCCCCTTAAGTAATTCCTTCCCCACGTAGACACCCGAGGTGATTTCTATACCCCAGCAACCACGTGCCTCTGCGACATTTCCCATAAGCTGCCCAAACACACCCACGCACATTACAGAGACCAGGTTCCCTTTCCAGGCCGTGCGAAAGCCTTTCAGCCCTCTCGGATCTGGACTCCCCAACTACTGGCCTTGTTGATGTAACTGGAGAAAGGCTTATTCGCACGGCTCTGAAATGCTGAACAACTCCCTACTGCTCGTCGATACATACACCTCACCTAGGCCGTGGAGCCGTGAGTGATCCTTTCTACACCCGGCTCTTCCATATGCCATACATGTCCTCCGTGGAAAGAAGCGTTGCTCTCCAGAGAGGGAAGCCGTACTCGCTTGCCGGGTGGGCACAGGGAGCTCAGGCACAACTCGACGATCCCCAAGCAAGTGCAATATTCCTGGTGCCTGCGGCAAGCCATTTCGTAGCTGGCACTCTTGGAACATGACTTCCTTGGCAGGCAAGGATGCAGGGCAGGCAGGGCCGTGGATTCTGAGACAGGGATATACACTTGTCTGCATGACTCGGGCGAGAGCCAGCTATAACCGTGCCGAGGAAAATCCTTTGATCTCCAGTTTGCTTGAGCACGCTTTGTGTCTTTCACCATCATGTCGGACGAAATATGCCAGTTTGCGAAAAATGGACGAAAGACATATGTTTTTTTCCCGGATCGTTAGGCAGAGCTGCTTATCTTCTCTTAGGAAAACAAGGATATAGAAAGTTTGTGCCGGTAACACGGCACCCAGGACTTCAGGTTCCCTCTTGGAAGCTCTTCGTTGTATGCGGGAAGAGAAGGCCTTGGCTTGCAGTCTGCGGCCATTGCAGGGGTCGGGCGGAGGAAACCTCGCCTTTGCCACCACCACGCTTCTTCACACGCATGGGGAGAACACACGCCCTGTGTCAGTCACTTGCCAGAAATACGTACCCGTCCAGGACCGTGTTCTCAGTGATACCTTCCTGTAAATGGGAGAGAGGAAGTTTGAATGGGGAAGCTCAGTCTTTGCAGGTCATCCGTACAGCTTGCTCCGTTGACGAGGACAGAGAGGATCTGTTCTTTTCTATTCCTTTCAAGTCCCTTTCCAGGAACACCTCAGAGTTCTTTGCAAAGGTCTTGTGCGAATGGCCTGAGGAAGAAGACACTGTGGGCTGCAGTATGTGGGCTGGCTGACCTTCCCCGCACGGTGCGCAGCTCCCTGTACTTGCACCTTGCCTTTGGGAAATGCATACATTCTGTGATGAGGAAGAGGCAAGGGGTGCAGCTCGCCGAATGTTTCTCCCACTTATTTGGAGATGAAAACAAAGAAGTTTTGCCATGAAACTCGAGAGAGGCTTATGATGTACAAGTGTACGCACAAAGGTAGAACCTTATCCTCCTGCCCCCAGGGACACGTTCCGTACCTTGTCGCAACAGAGGGAGTGAGGATTTGTTGAACCCGATAGTGGGAAACGGATATGTACATTGTGGAAGAAACGAGGCTTTCCTTCCCTGCAGTAGTGCGTGTGTGCTGCCACTGCGCCTTAGGCACCCAGTGCCTCGAGCGGCACTCTCGTCGGACTCCAAATAGCCCCATTACAGGAATGTAAATCACCACCCTTCCTACCCCGCCTTCACATACATGTTTCCCCCAAGGAAAAAACATCTCGGAGAGGTAGTCGAGTCTTACTGTGAGAAATAAGTGGCTGCAAACCTAGGGGGAAAGGCCGGGTTCACTCGACCGTCAGAAAACTCCTGCCCTGCACGTTGACTGAGAGCACTGCGTGTTCGATCCGTACCCAAGAGCACGTACGGTGCCTCGCTTTCTACCTTAGAGATCACGTCTCTCCAGGCTTCCTGAGGCACGTATTCCTTCCTGCGCCAAAGAAGCCCTGATAAGGGCGCCTTGGCAGGTCTGACGGTCGTTTAAATTTCTTGTGCTTTGGGGCAGCTCTGCGTTCTTTGCACGATGAGAAGGCGCATCGCTTGTATAAACCTCTCGTCTCCAGTGTTGAGCAGACACATGAACACGCCCATACGTCCTCGCTGTTACACCCCCCTTAAGTAATTCCTTCCCCACGTAGACACCCGAGGTGATTTCTATACCCCAGCAACCACGTGCCTCTGCGACATTTCCCATAAGCTGCCCAAACACACCCACGCACATTACAGAGACCAGGTTCCCTTTCCAGGCCGTGCGAAAGCCTTTCAGCCCTCTCGGATCTGGACTCCCCAACTACTGGCCTTGTTGATGTAACTGGAGAAAGGCTTATTCGCACGGCTCTGAAATGCTGAACAACTCCCTACTGCTCGTCGATACATACACCTCACCTAGGCCGTGGAGCCGTGAGTGATCCTTTCTACACCCGGCTCTTCCATATGCCATACATGTCCTCCGTGGAAAGAAGCGTTGCTCTCCAGAGAGGGAAGCCGTACTCGCTTGCCGGGTGGGCACAGGGAGCTCAGGCACAACTCGACGATCCCCGAGCAAGTGCAATATTCCTGGTGCCTGCGGCAAGCCATTTCGTAGCTGGCACTCTTGGAACATGACTTCCTTGGCAGGCAAGGATGCAGGGCAGGCAGGGCCGTGGATTCTGAGACAGGGATATACACTTGTCTGCATGACTCGGGCGAGAGCCAGCTATAACCGTGCCGAGGAAAATCCTTTGATCTCCAGTTTGCTTGAGCACGCTTTGTGTCGTTCACCATCATGTCGGACGAAATATGCCAGTTTGCGAAAAATGGACGAAAGACATATGTTTTTTCCCGGATCGTTAGGCAGAGCTGCTTATCTTCTCTTAGGAAAACAAGGATATAGAAAGTTTGTGCCGGTAACACGGCACCCAGGACTTCAGGTTCCCTCTTGGAAGCTCTTCGTTGTATGCGGGAAGAGAAGGCCTTGGCTTGCAGTCTGCGGCCATTGCAGGGGTCGGGCGGAGGAAACCTCGCCTTTGCCACCACCACGCTTCTTCACACGCATGGGGAGAACACACGCCCTGTGTCAGTCACTTGCCAGAAATACGTACCCGTCCAGGACCGTGTTCTCAGTGATACCTTCCTGTAAATGGGAGAGAGGAAGTTTGAATGGGGAAGCTCAGTCTTTGCAGGTCATCCGTACAGCTTGCTCCGTTGACGAGGACAGAGAGGATCTGTTCTTTTCTATTCCTTTCAAGTCCCTTTCCAGGAACACCTCAGAGTTCTTTGCAAAGGTCTTGTGCGAATGGCCTGAGGAAGAAGACACTGTGGGCTGCAGTATGTGGGCTGGCTGACCTTCCCCGCACGGTGCGCAGCTCCCTGTACTTGCACCTTGCCTTTGGGAAATGCACACATTCTGTGATGAGGAAGAGGCAAGGGGTGCAGCTCGCCGAATGTTTCTCCCACTTATTTGGAGATGAAAACAAAGAAGTTTTGCCATGAAACTCGAGAGAGGCTTATGATGTACAAGTGTACGCACAAAGGTAGAACCTTATCCTCCTGCCCCCAGGGACACGTTCCGTACCTTGTCGCAACAGAGGGAGTGAGGATTTGTTGAACCCGATAGTGGGAAACGGATATGTACATTGTGGAAGAAACGAGGCTTTCCTTCCCTGCAGTAGTGCGTGTGTGCTGCCACTGCGCCTTAGGCACCCAGTGCCTCGAGCGGCACTCTCGTCGGACTCCAAATAGCCCCATTACAGGAATGTAAATCACCACCCTTCCTACCCCGCCTTCACATACATTTTTCCCCCAAGGAAAAAACATCTCGGAGAGGTAGTCGAGTCTTACTGTGAGAAATAAGTGGCTGCAAACCTAGGGGGAAAGGCCGGGTTCACTCGACCGTCAGAAAACTCCTGCCCTGCACGTTGACTGAGAGCACTGCGTGTTCGATCCGTACCCAAGAGCACGTACGGTGCCTCGCTTTCTACCTTAGAGATCACGTCTCTCCAGGCTTCCTGAGGCACGTATTCCTTCCTGCGCCAAAGAAGCCCTGATAAGGGCGCCTTGGCAGGTATGACGGTCGTTTAAATTTCTTGTGCTTTGGGGCAGCTCTGCGTTCTTTGCACGATGAGAAGGCGCATCGCTTGTATAAACCTCTCGTCTCCAGTGTTGAGCAGACACATGAACACGCCCATACGTCCTCGCTGTTACACCCCCCTTAAGTAATTCCTTCCCCACGTAGACACCCGAGGTGATTTCTATACCCCAGCAACCACGTGCCTCTGCGACATTTCCCATAAGCTGCCCAAACACACCCACGCACATTACAGAGACCAGGTTCCCTTTCCAGGCCGTGCGAAAGCCTTTCAGCCCTCTCGGATCTGGACTCCCCAACTACTGGCCTTGTTGATGTAACTGGAGAAAGGCTTATTCGCACGGCTCTGAAATGCTGAACAACTCCCTACTGCTCGTCGATACATACACCTCACCTAGGCCGTGGAGCCGTGAGTGATCCTTTCTACACCCGGCTCTTCCATATGCCATACATGTCCTCCGTGGAAAGAAGCGTTGCTCTCCAGAGAGGGAAGCCGTACTCGCTTGCCGGGTGGGCACAGGGAGCTCAGGCACAACTCGACGATCCCCGAGCAAGTGCAATATTCCTGGTGCCTGCGGCAAGCCATTTCGTAGCTGGCACTCTTGGAACATGACTTCCTTGGCAGGCAAGGATGCAGGGCAGGCAGGGCCGTGGATTCTGAGACAGGGATATACACTTGTCTGCATGACTCGGGCGAGAGCCAGCTATAACCGAGCCGAGGAAAATCCTTTGATCTCCAGTTTGCTTGAGCACGCTTTGTGTCGTTCACCATCATGTCGGACGAAATATGCCAGTTTGCGAAAAATGGACGAAAGACATATGTTTTTTCCCGGATCGTTAGGCAGAGCTGCTTATCTTCTCTTAGGAAAACAAGGATATAGAAAGTTTGTGCCGGTAACACGGCACCCAGGACTTCAGGTTCCCTCTTGGAAGCTCTTCGTTGTATGCGGGAAGAGAAGGCCTTGGCTTGCAGTCTGCGGCCATTGCAGGGGTCGGGCGGAGGAAACCTCGCCTTTGCCACCACCACGCTTCTTCACACGCATGGGGAGAACACACGCCCTGTGTCAGTCACTTGCCAGAAATACGTACCCGTCCAGGACCGTGTTCTCAGTGATACCTTCCTGTAAATGGGAGAGAGGAAGTTTGAATGGGGAAGCTCAGTCTTTGCAGGTCATCCGTACAGCTTGCTCCGTTGACGAGGACAGAGAGGATCTGTTCTTTTCTATTCCTTTCAAGTCCCTTTCCAGGAACACCTCAGAGTTCTTTGCAAAGGTCTTGTGCGAATGGCCTGAGGAAGAAGACACTGTGGGCTGCAGTATGTGGGCTGGCTGACCTTCCCCGCACGGTGCGCAGCTCCCTGTACTTGCACCTTGCCTTTGGGAAATGCACACATTCTGTGATGAGGAAGAGGCAAGGGGTGCAGCTCGCCGAATGTTTCTCCCACTTATTTGGAGATGAAAACAAAGAAGTTTTGCCATGAAACTCGAGAGAGGCTTATGATGTACAAGTGTACGCACAAAGGTAGAACCTTATCCTCCTGCCCCCAGGGACACGTTCCGTACCTTGTCGCAACAGAGGGAGTGAGGATTTGTTGAACCCGATAGTGGGAAACGGATATGTACATTGTGGAAGAAACGAGGCTTTCCTTCCCTGCAGTAGTGCGTGTGTGCTGCCACTGCGCCTTAGGCACCCAGTGCCTCGAGCGGCACTCTCGTCGGACTCCAAATAGCCCCATTACAGGAATGTAAATCACCACCCTTCCTACCCCGCCTTCACATACATTTTTCCCCCAAGGAAAAAACATCTCGGAGAGGTAGTCGAGTCTTACTGTGAGAAATAAGTGGCTGCAAACCTAGGGGGAAAGGCCGGGTTCACTCGACCGTCAGAAAACTCCTGCCCTGCACGTTGACTGAGAGCACTGCGTGTTCGATCCGTACCCAAGAGCACTTACGGTGCCTCGCTTTCTACCTTAGAGATCACGTCTCTCCAGGCTTCCTGAGGCACGTATTCCTTCCTGCGCCAAAGAAGCCCTGATAAGGGCGCCTTGGCAGGTATGACGGTCGTTTAAATTTCTTGTGCTTTGGGGCAGCTCTGCGTTCTTTGCACGATGAGAAGGCGCATCGCTTGTATAAACCTCTCGTCTCCAGTGTTGAGCAGACACATGAACACGCCCATACGTCCTCGCTGTTACACCCCCCTTAAGTAATTCCTTCCCCACGTAGACACCCGAGGTGATTTCTATACCCCAGCAACCACGTGCCTCTGCGACATTTCCCATAAGCTGCCCAAACACACCCACGCACATTACAGAGACCAGGTTCCCTTTCCAGGCCGTGCGAAAGCCTTTCAGCCCTCTCGGATCTGGACTCCCCAACTACTGGCCTTGTTGATGTAACTGGAGAAAGGCTTATTCGCACGGCTCTGAAATGCTGAACAACTCCCTACTGCTCGTCGATACATACACCTCACCTAGGCCGTGGAGCCGTGAGTGATCCTTTCTACACCCGGCTCTTCCATATGCCATACATGTCCTCCGTGGAAAGAAGCGTTGCTCTCCAGAGAGGGAAGCCGTACTCGCTTGCCGGGTGGGCACAGGGAGCTCAGGCACAACTCGACGATCCCCGAGCAAGTGCAATATTCCTGGTGCCTGCGGCAAGCCATTTCGTAGCTGGCACTCTTGGAACATGACTTCCTTGGCAGGCAAGGATGCAGGGCAGGCAGGGCCGTGGATTCTGAGACAGGGATATACACTTGTCTGCATGACTCGGGCGAGAGCCAGCTATAACCGTGCCGAGGAAAATCCTTTGATCTCCAGTTTGCTTGAGCACGCTTTGTGTCGTTCACCATCATGTCGGACGAAATATGCCAGTTTGCGAAAAATGGACGAAAGACATATGTTTTTTCCCGGATCGTTAGGCAGAGCTGCTTATCTTCTCTTAGGAAAACAAGGATATAGAAAGTTTGTGCCGGTAACACGGCACCCAGGACTTCAGGTTCCCTCTTGGAAGCTCTTCGTTGTATGCGGGAAGAGAAGGCCTTGGCTTGCAGTCTGTGGCCATTGCAGGGGTCGGGCGGAGGAAACCTCGCCTTTGCCACCACCACGCTTCTTCACACGCATGGGGAGAACACACGCCCTGTGTCAGTCACTTGCCAGAAATACGTACCCGTCCAGGACCGTGTTCTCAGTGATACCTTCCTGTAAATGGGAGAGAGGAAGTTTGAATGGGGAAGCTCAGTCTTTGCAGGTCATCCGTACAGCTTGCTCCGTTGACGAGGACAGAGAGGATCTGTTCTTTTCAATTCCTTTCAAGTCCCTTTCCAGGAACACCTCAGAGTTCTTTGCAAAGGTCTTGTGCGAATGGCCTGAGGAAGAAGACACTGTGGGCTGCAGTATGTGGGCTGGCTGACCTTCCCCGCACGGTGCGCAGCTCCCTGTACTTGCACCTTGCCTTTGGGAAATGCACACATTCTGTGATGAGGAAGAGGCAAGGGGTGCAGCTCGCCGAATGTTTCTCCCACTTATTTGGAGATGAAAACAAAGAAGTTTTGCCATGAAACTCGAGAGAGGCTTATGATGTACAAGTGTACGCACAAAGGTAGAACCTTATCCTCCTGCCCCCAGGGACACGTTCCGTACCTTGTCGCAACAGAGGGAGTGAGGATTTGTTGAACCCGATAGTGGGAAACGGATATGTACATTGTGGAAGAAACGAGGCTTTCCTTCCCTGCAGTAGTGCGTGTGTGCTGCCACTGCGCCTTAGGCACCCAGTGCCTCGAGCGGCACTCTCGTCGGACTCCAAATAGCCCCATTACAGGAATGTAAATCACCACCCTTCCTACCCCGCCTTCACATACATTTTTCCCCCAAGGAAAAAACATCTCGGAGAGGTAGTCGAGTCTTACTGTGAGAAATAAGTGGCTGCAAACCTAGGGGGAAAGGCCGGGTTCACTCGACCGTCAGAAAACTCCTGCCCTGCACGTTGACTGAGAGCACTGCGTGTTCGATCCGTACCCAAGAGCACGTACGGTGCCTCGCTTTCTACCTTAGAGATCACGTCTCTCCAGGCTTCCTGAGGCACGTATTCCTTCCTGCGCCAAAGAAGCCCTGATAAGGGCGCCTTGGCAGGTATGACGGTCGTTTAAATTTCTTGTGCTTTGGGGCAGCTCTGCGTTCTTTGCACGATGAGAAGGCGCATCGCTTGTATAAACCTCTCGTCTCCAGTGTTGAGCAGACACATGAACACGCCCATACGTCCTCGCTGTTACACCCCCCTTAAGTAATTCCTTCCCCACGTAGACACCCGAGGTGATTTCTATACCCCAGCAACCACGTGCCTCTGCGACATTTCCCATAAGCTGCCCAAACACACCCACGCACATTACAGAGACCAGGTTCCCTTTCCAGGCCGTGCGAAAGCCTTTCAGCCCTCTCGGATCTGGACTCCCCAACTACTGGCCTTGTTGATGTAACTGGAGAAAGGCTTATTCGCACGGCTCTGAAATGCTGAACAACTCCCTACTGCTCGTCGATACATACACCTCACCTAGGCCGTGGAGCCGTGAGTGATCCTTTCTACACCCGGCTCTTCCATATGCCATACATGTCCTCCGTGGAAAGAAGCGTTGCTCTCCAGAGAGGGAAGCCGTACTCGCTTGCCGGGTGGGCACAGGGAGCTCAGGCACAACTCGACGATCCCCGAGCAAGTGCAATATTCCTGGTGCCTGCGGCAAGCCATTTCGTAGCTGGCACTCTTGGAACATGACTTCCTTGGCAGGCAAGGATGCAGGGCAGGCAGGGCCGTGGATTCTGAGACAGGGATATACACTTGTCTGCATGACTCGGGCGAGAGCCAGCTATAACCGTGCCGAGGAAAATCCTTTGATCTCCAGTTTGCTTGAGCACGCTTTGTGTCGTTCACCATCATGTCGGACGAAATATGCCAGTTTGCGAAAAATGGACGAAAGACATATGTTTTTTCCCGGATCGTTAGGCAGAGCTGCTTATCTTCTCTTAGGAAAACAAGGATATAGAAAGTTTGTGCCGGTAACACGGCACCCAGGACTTCAGGTTCCCTCTTGGAAGCTCTTCGTTGTATGCGGGAAGAGAAGGCCTTGGCTTGCAGTCTGCGGCCATTGCAGGGGTCGGGCGGAGGAAACCTCGCCTTTGCCACCACCACGCTTCTTCACACGCATGGGGAGAACACACGCCCTGTGTCAGTCACTTGCCAGAAATACGTACCCGTCCAGGACCGTGTTCTCAGTGATACCTTCCTGTAAATGGGAGAGAGGAAGTTTGAATGGGGAAGCTCAGTCTTTGCAGGTCATCCGTACAGCTTGCTCCGTTGACGAGGACAGAGAGGATCTGTTCTTTTCTATTCCTTTCAAGTCCCTTTCCAGGAACACCTCAGAGTTCTTTGCAAAGGTCTTGTGCGAATGGCCTGAGGAAGAAGACACTGTGGGCTGCAGTATGTGGGCTGGCTGACCTTCCCCGCACGGTGCGCAGCTCCCTGTACTTGCACCTTGCCTTTGGGAAATGCACACATTCTGTGATGAGGAAGAGGCAAGGGGTGCAGCTCGCCGAATGTTTCTCCCACTTATTTGGAGATGAAAACAAAGAAGTTTTGCCATGAAACTCGAGAGAGGCTTATGATGTACAAGTGTACGCACAAAGGTAGAACCTTATCCTCCTGCCCCCAGGGACACGTTCCTTACCTTGTCGCAACAGAGGGAGTGAGGATTTGTTGAACCCGATAGTGGGAAACGGATATGTACATTGTGGAAGAAACGAGGCTTTCCTTCCCTGCAGTAGTGCGTGTGTGCTGCCACTGCGCCTTAGGCACCCAGTGCCTCGAGCGGCACTCTCGTCGGACTCCAAATAGCCCCATTACAGGAATGTAAATCACCACCCTTCCTACCCCGCCTTCACATACATTTTTCCCCCAAGGAAAAAACATCTCGGAGAGGTAGTCGAGTCTTACTGTGAGAAATAAGTGGCTGCAAACCTAGGGGGAAAGGCCGGGTTCACTCGACCGTCAGAAAACTCCTGCCCTGCACGTTGACTGAGAGCACTGCGTGTTCGATCCGTACCCAAGAGCACTTACGGTGCCTCGCTTTCTACCTTAGAGATCACGTCTCTCCAGGCTTCCTGAGGCACGTATTCCTTCCTGCGCCAAAGAAGCCCTGATAAGGGCGCCTTGGCAGGTATGACGGTCGTTTAAATTTCTTGTGCTTTGGGGCAGCTCTGCGTTCTTTGCACGATGAGAAGGCGCATCGCTTGTATAAACCTCTCGTCTCCAGTGTTGAGCAGACACATGAACACGCCCATACGTCCTCGCTGTTACACCCCCCTTAAGTAATTCCTTCCCCACGTAGACACCCGGGGTGATTTCTATACCCCAGCAACCACGTGCCTCTGCGACATTTCCCATAAGCTGCCCAAACACACCCACGCACATTACAGAGACCAGGTTCCCTTTCCAGGCCGTGCGAAAGCCTTTCAGCCCTCTCGGATCTGGACTCCCCAACTACTGGCCTTGTTGATGTAACTGGAGAAAGGCTTATTCGCACGGCTCTGAAATGCTGAACAACTCCCTACTGCTCGTCGATACATACACCTCACCTAGGCCGTGGAGCCGTGAGTGATCCTTTCTACACCCGGCTCTTCCATATGCCATACATGTCCTCCGTGGAAAGAAGCGTTGCTCTCCAGAGAGGGAAGCCGTACTCGCTTGCCGGGTGGGCACAGGGAGCTCAGGCACAACTCGACGATCCCCGAGCAAGTGCAATATTCCTGGTGCCTGCGGCAAGCCATTTCGTAGCTGGCACTCTTGGAACATGACTTCCTTGGCAGGCAAGGATGCAGGGCAGGCAGGGCCGTGGATTCTGAGACAGGGATATACACTTGTCTGCATGACTCGGGCGAGAGCCAGCTATAACCGTGCCGAGGAAAATCCTTTGATCTCCAGTTTGCTTGAGCACGCTTTGTGTCGTTCACCATCATGTCGGACGAAATATGCCAGTTTGCGAAAAATGGACGAAAGACATATGTTTTTTCCCGGATCGTTAGGCAGAGCTGCTTATCTTCTCTTAGGAAAACAAGGATATAGAAAGTTTGTGCCGGTAACACGGCACCCAGGACTTCAGGTTCCCTCTTGGAAGCTCTTCGTTGTATGCGGGAAGAGAAGGCCTTGGCTTGCAGTCTGCGGCCATTGCAGGGGTCGGGCGGAGGAAACCTCGCCTTTGCCACCACCACGCTTCTTCACACGCATGGGGAGAACACACGCCCTGTGTCAGTCACTTGCCAGAAATACGTACCCGTCCAGGACCGTGTTCTCAGTGATACCTTCCTGTAAATGGGAGAGAGGAAGTTTGAATGGGGAAGCTCAGTCTTTGCAGGTCATCCGTACAGCTTGCTCCGTTGACGAGGACAGAGAGGATCTGTTCTTTTCTATTCCTTTCAAGTCCCTTTCCAGGAACACCTCAGAGTTCTTTGCAAAGGTCTTGTGCGAATGGCCTGAGGAAGAAGACACTGTGGGCTGCAGTATGTGGGCTGGCTGACCTTCCCCGCACGGTGCGCAGCTCCCTGTACTTGCACCTTGCCTTTGGGAAATGCATACATTCTGTGATGAGGAAGAGGCAAGGGGTGCAGCTCGCCGAATGTTTCTCCCACTTATTTGGAGATGAAAACAAAGAAGTTTTGCCATGAAACTCGAGAGAGGCTTATGATGTACAAGTGTACGCACAAAGGTAGAACCTTATCCTCCTGCCCCCAGGGACACGTTCCTTACCTTGTCGCAACAGAGGGAGTGAGGATTTGTTGAACCCGATAGTGGGAAACGGATATGTACATTGTGGAAGAAACGAGGCTTTCCTTCCCTGCAGTAGTGCGTGTGTGCTGCCACTGCGCCTTAGGCACCCAGTGCCTCGAGCGGCACTCTCGTCGGACTCCAAATAGCCCCATTACAGGAATGTAAATCACCACCCTTCCTACCCCGCCTTCACATACATTTTTCCCCCAAGGAAAAAACATCTCGGAGAGGTAGTCGAGTCTTACTGTGAGAAATAAGTGGCTGCAAACCTAGGGGGAAAGGCCGGGTTCACTCGACCGTCAGAAAACTCCTGCCCTGCACGTTGACTGAGAGCACTGCGTGTTCGATCCGTACCCAAGAGCACTTACGGTGCCTCGCTTTCTACCTTAGAGATCACGTCTCTCCAGGCTTCCTGAGGCACGTATTCCTTCCTGCGCCAAAGAAGCCCTGATAAGGGCGCCTTGGCAGGTATGACGGTCGTTTAAATTTCTTGTGCTTTGGGGCAGCTCTGCGTTCTTTGCACGATGAGAAGGCGCATCGCTTGTATAAACCTCTCGTCTCCAGTGTTGAGCAGACACATGAACACGCCCATACGTCCTCGCTGTTACACCCCCCTTAAGTAATTCCTTCCCCACGTAGACACCCGAGGTGATTTCTATACCCCAGCAACCACGTGCCTCTGCGACATTTCCCATAAGCTGCCCAAACACACCCACGCACATTACAGAGACCAGGTTCCCTTTCCAGGCCGTGCGAAAGCCTTTCAGCCCTCTCGGATCTGGACTCCCCAACTACTGGCCTTGTTGATGTAACTGGAGAAAGGCTTATTCGCACGGCTCTGAAATGCTGAACAACTCCCTACTGCTCGTCGATACATACACCTCACCTAGGCCGTGGAGCCGTGAGTGATCCTTTCTACACCCGGCTCTTCCATATGCCATACATGTCCTCCGTGGAAAGAAGCGTTGCTCTCCAGAGAGGGAAGCCGTACTCGCTTGCCGGGTGGGCACAGGGAGCTCAGGCACAACTCGACGATCCCCGAGCAAGTGCAATATTCCTGGTGCCTGCGGCAAGCCATTTCGTAGCTGGCACTCTTGGAACATGACTTCCTTGGCAGGCAAGGATGCAGGGCAGGCAGGGCCGTGGATTCTGAGACAGGGATATACACTTGTCTGCATGACTCGGGCGAGAGCCAGCTATAACCGTGCCGAGGAAAATCCTTTGATCTCCAGTTTGCTTGAGCACGCTTTGTGTCGTTCACCATCATGTCGGACGAAATATGCCAGTTTGCGAAAAATGGACGAAAGACATATGTTTTTTCCCGGATCGTTAGGCAGAGCTGCTTATCTTCTCTTAGGAAAACAAGGATATAGAAAGTTTGTGCCGGTAACACGGCACCCAGGACTTCAGGTTCCCTCTTGGAAGCTCTTCGTTGTATGCGGGAAGAGAAGGCCTTGGCTTGCAGTCTGCGGCCATTGCAGGGGTCGGGCGGAGGAAACCTCGCCTTTGCCACCACCACGCTTCTTCACACGCATGGGGAGAACACACGCCCTGTGTCAGTCACTTGCCAGAAATACGTACCCGTCCAGGACCGTGTTCTCAGTGATACCTTCCTGTAAATGGGAGAGAGGAAGTTTGAATGGGGAAGCTCAGTCTTTGCAGGTCATCCGTACAGCTTGCTCCGTTGACGAGGACAGAGAGGATCTGTTCTTTTCTATTCCTTTCAAGTCCCTTTCCAGGAACACCTCAGAGTTCTTTGCAAAGGTCTTGTGCGAATGGCCTGAGGAAGAAGACACTGTGGGCTGCAGTATGTGGGCTGGCTGACCTTCCCCGCACGGTGCGCAGCTCCCTGTACTTGCACCTTGCCTTTGGGAAATGCACACATTCTGTGATGAGGAAGAGGCAAGGGGTGCAGCTCGCCGAATGTTTCTCCCACTTATTTGGAGATGAAAACAAAGAAGTTTTGCCATGAAACTCGAGAGAGGCTTATGATGTACAAGTGTACGCACAAAGGTAGAACCTTATCCTCCTGCCCCCAGGGACACGTTCCGTACCTTGTCGCAACAGAGGGAGTGAGGATTTGTTGAACCCGATAGTGGGAAACGGATATGTACATTGTGGAAGAAACGAGGCTTTCCTTCCCTGCAGTAGTGCGTGTGTGCTGCCACTGCGCCTTAGGCACCCAGTGCCTCGAGCGGCACTCTCGTCGGACTCCAAATAGCCCCATTACAGGAATGTAAATCACCACCCTTCCTACCCCGCCTTCACATACATTTTTCCCCCAAGGAAAAAACATCTCGGAGAGGTAGTCGAGTCTTACTGTGAGAAATAAGTGGCTGCAAACCTAGGGGGAAAGGCCGGGTTCACTCGACCGTCAGAAAACTCCTGCCCTGCACGTTGACTGAGAGCACTGCGTGTTCGATCCGTACCCAAGAGCACTTACGGTGCCTCGCTTTCTACCTTAGAGATCACGTCTCTCCAGGCTTCCTGAGGCACGTATTCCTTCCTGCGCCAAAGAAGCCCTGATAAGGGCGCCTTGGCAGGTATGACGGTCGTTTAAATTTCTTGTGCTTTGGGGCAGCTCTGCGTTCTTTGCACGATGAGAAGGCGCATCGCTTGTATAAACCTCTCGTCTCCAGTGTTGAGCAGACACATGAACACGCCCATACGTCCTCGCTGTTACACCCCCCTTAAGTAATTCCTTCCCCACGTAGACACCCGAGGTGATTTCTATACCCCAGCAACCACGTGCCTCTGCGACATTTCCCATAAGCTGCCCAAACACACCCACGCACATTACAGAGACCAGGTTCCCTTTCCAGGCCGTGCGAAAGCCTTTCAGCCCTCTCGGATCTGGACTCCCCAACTACTGGCCTTGTTGATGTAACTGGAGAAAGGCTTATTCGCACGGCTCTGAAATGCTGAACAACTCCCTACTGCTCGTCGATACATACACCTCACCTAGGCCGTGGAGCCGTGAGTGATCCTTTCTACACCCGGCTCTTCCATATGCCATACATGTCCTCCGTGGAAAGAAGCGTTGCTCTCCAGAGAGGGAAGCCGTACTCGCTTGCCGGGTGGGCACAGGGAGCTCAGGCACAACTCGAAGATCCCCGAGCAAGTGCAATATTCCTGGTGCCTGCGGCAAGCCATTTTGTAGCTGGCACTCTTGGAACATGACTTCCTTGGCAGGCAAGGATGCAGGGCAGGCAGGGCCGTGGATTCTGAGACAGGGATATACACTTGTCTGCATGACTCGGGCGAGAGCCAGCTATAACCGTGCCGAGGAAAATCCTTTGATCTCCAGTTTGCTTGAGCACGCTTTGTGTCGTTCACCATCATGTCGGACGAAATATGCCAGTTTGCGAAAAATGGACGAAAGACATATGTTTTTTCCCGGATCGTTAGGCAGAGCTGCTTATCTTCTCTTAGGAAAACAAGGATATAGAAAGTTTGTGCCGGTAACACGGCACCCAGGACTTCAGGTTCCCTCTTGGAAGCTCTTCGTTGTATGCGGGAAGAGAAGGCCTTGGCTTGCAGTCTGCGGCCATTGCAGGGGTCGGGCGGAGGAAACCTCGCCTTTGCCACCACCACGCTTCTTCACACGCATGGGGAGAACACACGCCCTGTGTCAGTCACTTGCCAGAAATACGTACCCGTCCAGGACCGTGTTCTCAGTGATACCTTCCTGTAAATGGGAGAGAGGAAGTTTGAATGGGGAAGCTCAGTCTTTGCAGGTCATCCGTACAGCTTGCTCCGTTGACGAGGACAGAGAGGATCTGTTCTTTTCTATTCCTTTCAAGTCCCTTTCCAGGAACACCTCAGAGTTCTTTGCAAAGGTCTTGTGCGAATGGCCTGAGGAAGAAGACACTGTGGGCTGCAGTATGTGGGCTGGCTGACCTTCCCCGCACGGTGCGCAGCTCCCTGTACTTGCACCTTGCCTTTGGGAAATGCACACATTCTGTGATGAGGAAGAGGCAAGGGGTGCAGCTCGCCGAATGTTTCTCCCACTTATTTGGAGATGAAAACAAAGAAGTTTTGCCATGAAACTCGAGAGAGGCTTATGATGTACAAGTGTACGCACAAAGGTAGAACCTTATCCTCCTGCCCCCAGGGACACGTTCCGTACCTTGTCGCAACAGAGGGAGTGAGGATTTGTTGAACCCGATAGTGGGAAACGGATATGTACATTGTGGAAGAAACGAGGCTTTCCTTCCCTGCAGTAGTGCGTGTGTGCTGCCACTGCGCCTTAGGCACCCAGTGCCTCGAGCGGCACTCTCGTCGGACTCCAAATAGCCCCATTACAGGAATGTAAATCACCACCCTTCCTACCCCGCCTTCACATACATTTTTCCCCCAAGGAAAAAACATCTCGGAGAGGTAGTCGAGTCTTACTGTGAGAAATAAGTGGCTGCAAACCTAGGGGGAAAGGCCGGGTTCACTCGACCGTCAGAAAACTCCTGCCCTGCACGTTGACTGAGAGCACTGCGTGTTCGATCCGTACCCAAGAGCACTTACGGTGCCTCGCTTTCTACCTTAGAGATCACGTCTCTCCAGGCTTCCTGAGGCACGTATTCCTTCCTGCGCCAAAGAAGCCCTGATAAGGGCGCCTTGGCAGGTATGACGGTCGTTTAAATTTCTTGTGCTTTGGGGCAGCTCTGCGTTCTTTGCACGATGAGAAGGCGCATCGCTTGTATAAACCTCTCGTCTCCAGTGTTGAGCAGACACATGAACACGCCCATACGTCCTCGCTGTTACACCCCCCTTAAGTAATTCCTTCCCCACGTAGACACCCGAGGTGATTTCTATACCCCAGCAACCACGTGCCTCTGCGACATTTCCCATAAGCTGCCCAAACACACCCACGCACATTACAGAGACCAGGTTCCCTTTCCAGGCCGTGCGAAAGCCTTTCAGCCCTCTCGGATCTGGACTCCCCAACTACTGGCCTTGTTGATGTAACTGGAGAAAGGCTTATTCGCACGGCTCTGAAATGCTGAACAACTCCCTACTGCTCGTCGATACATACACCTCACCTAGGCCGTGGAGCCGTGAGTGATCCTTTCTACACCCGGCTCTTCCATATGCCATACATGTCCTCCGTGGAAAGAAGCGTTGCTCTCCAGAGAGGGAAGCCGTACTCGCTTGCCGGGTGGGCACAGGGAGCTCAGGCACAACTCGACGATCCCCGAGCAAGTGCAATATTCCTGGTGCCTGCGGCAAGCCATTTCGTAGCTGGCACTCTTGGAACATGACTTCCTTGGCAGGCAAGGATGCAGGGCAGGCAGGGCCGTGGATTCTGAGACAGGGATATACACTTGTCTGCATGACTCGGGCGAGAGCCAGCTATAACCGTGCCGAGGAAAATCCTTTGATCTCCAGTTTGCTTGAGCACGCTTTGTGTCGTTCACCATCATGTCGGACGAAATATGCCAGTTTGCGAAAAATGGACGAAAGACATATGTTTTTTCCCGGATCGTTAGGCAGAGCTGCTTATCTTCTCTTAGGAAAACAAGGATATAGAAAGTTTGTGCCGGTAACACGGCACCCAGGACTTCAGGTTCCCTCTTGGAAGCTCTTCGTTGTATGCGGGAAGAGAAGGCCTTGGCTTGCAGTCTGCGGCCATTGCAGGGGTCGGGCGGAGGAAACCTCGCCTTTGCCACCACCACGCTTCTTCACACGCATGGGGAGAACACACGCCCTGTGTCAGTCACTTGCCAGAAATACGTACCCGTCCAGGACCGTGTTCTCAGTGATACCTTCCTGTAAATGGGAGAGAGGAAGTTTGAATGGGGAAGCTCAGTCTTTGCAGGTCATCCGTACAGCTTGCTCCGTTGACGAGGACAGAGAGGATCTGTTCTTTTCTATTCCTTTCAAGTCCCTTTCCAGGAACACCTCAGAGTTCTTTGCAAAGGTCTTGTGCGAATGGCCTGAGGAAGAAGACACTGTGGGCTGCAGTATGTGGGCTGGCTGACCTTCCCCGCACGGTGCGCAGCTCCCTGTACTTGCACCTTGCCTTTGGGAAATGCACACATTCTGTGATGAGGAAGAGGCAAGGGGTGCAGCTCGCCGAATGTTTCTCCCACTTATTTGGAGATGAAAACAAAGAAGTTTTGCCATGAAACTCGAGAGAGGCTTATGATGTACAAGTGTACGCACAAAGGTAGAACCTTATCCTCCTGCCCCCAGGGACACGTTCCGTACCTTGTCGCAACAGAGGGAGTGAGGATTTGTTGAACCCGATAGTGGGAAACGGATATGTACATTGTGGAAGAAACGAGGCTTTCCTTCCCTGCAGTAGTGCGTGTGTGCTGCCACTGCGCCTTAGGCACCCAGTGCCTCGAGCGGCACTCTCGTCGGACTCCAAATAGCCCCATTACAGGAATGTAAATCACCACCCTTCCTACCCCGCCTTCACATACATTTTTCCCCCAAGGAAAAAACATCTCGGAGAGGTAGTCGAGTCTTACTGTGAGAAATAAGTGGCTGCAAACCTAGGGGGAAAGGCCGGGTTCACTCGACCGTCAGAAAACTCCTGCCCTGCACGTTGACTGAGAGCACTGCGTGTTCGATCCGTACCCAAGAGCACTTACGGTGCCTCGCTTTCTACCTTAGAGATCACGTCTCTCCAGGCTTCCTGAGGCACGTATTCCTTCCTGCGCCAAAGAAGCCCTGATAAGGGCGCCTTGGCAGGTATGACGGTCGTTTAAATTTCTTGTGCTTTGGGGCAGCTCTGCGTTCTTTGCACGATGAGAAGGCGCATCGCTTGTATAAACCTCTCGTCTCCAGTGTTGAGCAGACACATGAACACGCCCATACGTCCTCGCTGTTACACCCCCCTTAAGTAATTCCTTCCCCACGTAGACACCCGAGGTGATTTCTATACCCCAGCAACCACGTGCCTCTGCGACATTTCCCATAAGCTGCCCAAACACACCCACGCACATTACAGAGACCAGGTTCCCTTTCCAGGCCGTGCGAAAGCCTTTCAGCCCTCTCGGATCTGGACTCCCCAACTACTGGCCTTGTTGATGTAACTGGAGAAAGGCTTATTCGCACGGCTCTGAAATGCTGAACAACTCCCTACTGCTCGTCGATACATACACCTCACCTAGGCCGTGGAGCCGTGAGTGATCCTTTCTACACCCGGCTCTTCCATATGCCATACATGTCCTCCGTGGAAAGAAGCGTTGCTCTCCAGAGAGGGAAGCCGTACTCGCTTGCCGGGTGGGCACAGGGAGCTCAGGCACAACTCGACGATCCCCGAGCAAGTGCAATATTCCTGGTGCCTGCGGCAAGCCATTTCGTAGCTGGCACTCTTGGAACATGACTTCCTTGGCAGGCAAGGATGCAGGGCAGGCAGGGCCGTGGATTCTGAGACAGGGATATACACTTGTCTGCATGACTCGGGCGAGAGCCAGCTATAACCGTGCCGAGGAAAATCCTTTGATCTCCAGTTTGCTTGAGCACGCTTTGTGTCGTTCACCATCATGTCGGACGAAATATGCCAGTTTGCGAAAAATGGACGAAAGACATATGTTTTTTCCCGGATCGTTAGGCAGAGCTGCTTATCTTCTCTTAGGAAAACAAGGATATAGAAAGTTTGTGCCGGTAACACGGCACCCAGGACTTCAGGTTCCCTCTTGGAAGCTCTTCGTTGTATGCGGGAAGAGAAGGCCTTGGCTTGCAGTCTGCGGCCATTGCAGGGGTCGGGCGGAGGAAACCTCGCCTTTGCCACCACCACGCTTCTTCACACGCATGGGGAGAACACACGCCCTGTGTCAGTCACTTGCCAGAAATACGTACCCGTCCAGGACCGTGTTCTCAGTGATACCTTCCTGTAAATGGGAGAGAGGAAGTTTGAATGGGGAAGCTCAGTCTTTGCAGGTCATCCGTACAGCTTGCTCCGTTGACGAGGACAGAGAGGATCTGTTCTTTTCTATTCCTTTCAAGTCCCTTTCCAGGAACACCTCAGAGTTCTTTGCAAAGGTCTTGTGCGAATGGCCTGAGGAAGAAGACACTGTGGGCTGCAGTATGTGGGCTGGCTGACCTTCCCCGCACGGTGCGCAGCTCCCTGTACTTGCACCTTGCCTTTGGGAAATGCACACATTCTGTGATGAGGAAGAGGCAAGGGGTGCAGCTCGCCGAATGTTTCTCCCACTTATTTGGAGATGAAAACAAAGAAGTTTTGCCATGAAACTCGAGAGAGGCTTATGATGTACAAGTGTACGCACAAAGGTAGAACCTTATCCTCCTGCCCCCAGGGACACGTTCCGTACCTTGTCGCAACAGAGGGAGTGAGGATTTGTTGAACCCGATAGTGGGAAACGGATATGTACATTGTGGAAGAAACGAGGCTTTCCTTCCCTGCAGTAGTGCGTGTGTGCTGCCACTGCGCCTTAGGCACCCAGTGCCTCGAGCGGCACTCTCGTCGGACTCCAAATAGCCCCATTACAGGAATGTAAATCACCACCCTTCCTACCCCGCCTTCACATACATTTTTCCCCCAAGGAAAAAACATCTCGGAGAGGTAGTCGAGTCTTACTGTGAGAAATAAGTGGCTGCAAACCTAGGGGGAAAGGCCGGGTTCACTCGACCGTCAGAAAACTCCTGCCCTGCACGTTGACTGAGAGCACTGCGTGTTCGATCCGTACCCAAGAGCACTTACGGTGCCTCGCTTTCTACCTTAGAGATCACGTCTCTCCAGGCTTCCTGAGGCACGTATTCCTTCCTGCGCCAAAGAAGCCCTGATAAGGGCGCCTTGGCAGGTATGACGGTCGTTTAAATTTCTTGTGCTTTGGGGCAGCTCTGCGTTCTTTGCACGATGAGAAGGCGCATCGCTTGTATAAACCTCTCGTCTCCAGTGTTGAGCAGACACATGAACACGCCCATACGTCCTCGCTGTTACACCCCCCTTAAGTAATTCCTTCCCCACGTAGACACCCGAGGTGATTTCTATACCCCAGCAACCACGTGCCTCTGCGACATTTCCCATAAGCTGCCCAAACACACCCACGCACATTACAGAGACCAGGTTCCCTTTCCAGGCCGTGCGAAAGCCTTTCAGCCCTCTCGGATCTGGACTCCCCAACTACTGGCCTTGTTGATGTAACTGGAGAAAGGCTTATTCGCACGGCTCTGAAATGCTGAACAACTCCCTACTGCTCGTCGATACATACACCTCACCTAGGCCGTGGAGCCGTGAGTGATCCTTTCTACACCCGGCTCTTCCATATGCCATACATGTCCTCCGTGGAAAGAAGCGTTGCTCTCCAGAGAGGGAAGCCGTACTCGCTTGCCGGGTGGGCACAGGGAGCTCAGGCACAACTCGACGATCCCCAAGCAAGTGCAATATTCCTGGTGCCTGCGGCAAGCCATTTCGTAGCTGGCACTCTTGGAACATGACTTCCTTGGCAGGCAAGGATGCAGGGCAGGCAGGGCCGTGGATTCTGAGACAGGGATATACACTTGTCTGCATGACTCGGGCGAGAGCCAGCTATAACCGTGCCGAGGAAAATCCTTTGATCTCCAGTTTGCTTGAGCACGCTTTGTGTCTTTCACCATCATGTCGGACGAAATATGCCAGTTTGCGAAAAATGGACGAAAGACATATGTTTTTTTCCCGGATCGTTAGGCAGAGCTGCTTATCTTCTCTTAGGAAAACAAGGATATAGAAAGTTTGTGCCGGTAACACGGCACCCAGGACTTCAGGTTCCCTCTTGGAAGCTCTTCGTTGTATGCGGGAAGAGAAGGCCTTGGCTTGCAGTCTGCGGCCATTGCAGGGGTCGGGCGGAGGAAACCTCGCCTTTGCCACCACCACGCTTCTTCACACGCATGGGGAGAACACACGCCCTGTGTCAGTCACTTGCCAGAAATACGTACCCGTCCAGGACCGTGTTCTCAGTGATACCTTCCTGTAAATGGGAGAGAGGAAGTTTGAATGGGGAAGCTCAGTCTTTGCAGGTCATCCGTACAGCTTGCTCCGTTGACGAGGACAGAGAGGATCTGTTCTTTTCAATTCCTTTCAAGTCCCTTTCCAGGAACACCTCAGAGTTCTTTGCAAAGGTCTTGTGCGAATGGCCTGAGGAAGAAGACACTGTGGGCTGCAGTATGTGGGCTGGCTGACCTTCCCCGCACGGTGCGCAGCTCCCTGTACTTGCACCTTGCCTTTGGGAAATGCACACATTCTGTGATGAGGAAGAGGCAAGGGGTGCAGCTCGCCGAATGTTTCTCCCACTTATTTGGAGATGAAAACAAAGAAGTTTTGCCATGAAACTCGAGAGAGGCTTATGATGTACAAGTGTACGCACAAAGGTAGAACCTTATCCTCCTGCCCCCAGGGACACGTTCCGTACCTTGTCGCAACAGAGGGAGTGAGGATTTGTTGAACCCGATAGTGGGAAACGGATATGTACATTGTGGAAGAAACGAGGCTTTCCTTCCCTGCAGTAGTGCGTGTGTGCTGCCACTGCGCCTTAGGCACCCAGTGCCTCGAGCGGCACTCTCGTCGGACTCCAAATAGCCCCATTACAGGAATGTAAATCACCACCCTTCCTACCCCGCCTTCACATACATTTTTCCCCCAAGGAAAAAACATCTCGGAGAGGTAGTCGAGTCTTACTGTGAGAAATAAGTGGCTGCAAACCTAGGGGGAAAGGCCGGGTTCACTCGACCGTCAGAAAACTCCTGCCCTGCACGTTGACTGAGAGCACTGCGTGTTCGATCCGTACCCAAGAGCACTTACGGTGCCTCGCTTTCTACCTTAGAGATCACGTCTCTCCAGGCTTCCTGAGGCACGTATTCCTTCCTGCGCCAAAGAAGCCCTGATAAGGGCGCCTTGGCAGGTATGACGGTCGTTTAAATTTCTTGTGCTTTGGGGCAGCTCTGCGTTCTTTGCACGATGAGAAGGCGCATCGCTTGTATAAACCTCTCGTCTCCAGTGTTGAGCAGACACATGAACACGCCCATACGTCCTCGCTGTTACACCCCCCTTAAGTAATTCCTTCCCCACGTAGACACCCGAGGTGATTTCTATACCCCAGCAACCACGTGCCTCTGCGACATTTCCCATAAGCTGCCCAAACACACCCACGCACATTACAGAGACCAGGTTCCCTTTCCAGGCCGTGCGAAAGCCTTTCAGCCCTCTCGGATCTGGACTCCCCAACTACTGGCCTTGTTGATGTAACTGGAGAAAGGCTTATTCGCACGGCTCTGAAATGCTGAACAACTCCCTACTGCTCGTCGATACATACACCTCACCTAGGCCGTGGAGCCGTGAGTGATCCTTTCTACACCCGGCTCTTCCATATGCCATACATGTCCTCCGTGGAAAGAAGCGTTGCTCTCCAGAGAGGGAAGCCGTACTCGCTTGCCGGGTGGGCACAGGGAGCTCAGGCACAACTCGACGATCCCCAAGCAAGTGCAATATTCCTGGTGCCTGCGGCAAGCCATTTCGTAGCTGGCACTCTTGGAACATGACTTCCTTGGCAGGCAAGGATGCAGGGCAGGCAGGGCCGTGGATTCTGAGACAGGGATATACACTTGTCTGCATGACTCGGGCGAGAGCCAGCTATAACCGTGCCGAGGAAAATCCTTTGATCTCCAGTTTGCTTGAGCACGCTTTGTGTCTTTCACCATCATGTCGGACGAAATATGCCAGTTTGCGAAAAATGGACGAAAGACATATGTTTTTTTCCCGGATCGTTAGGCAGAGCTGCTTATCTTCTCTTAGGAAAACAAGGATATAGAAAGTTTGTGCCGGTAACACGGCACCCAGGACTTCAGGTTCCCTCTTGGAAGCTCTTCGTTGTATGCGGGAAGAGAAGGCCTTGGCTTGCAGTCTGCGGCCATTGCAGGGGTCGGGCGGAGGAAACCTCGCCTTTGCCACCACCACGCTTCTTCACACGCATGGGGAGAACACACGCCCTGTGTCAGTCACTTGCCAGAAATACGTACCCGTCCAGGACCGTGTTCTCAGTGATACCTTCCTGTAAATGGGAGAGAGGAAGTTTGAATGGGGAAGCTCAGTCTTTGCAGGTCATCCGTACAGCTTGCTCCGTTGACGAGGACAGAGAGGATCTGTTCTTTTCAATTCCTTTCAAGTCCCTTTCCAGGAACACCTCAGAGTTCTTTGCAAAGGTCTTGTGCGAATGGCCTGAGGAAGAAGACACTGTGGGCTGCAGTATGTGGGCTGGCTGACCTTCCCCGCACGGTGCGCAGCTCCCTGTACTTGCACCTTGCCTTTGGGAAATGCACACATTCTGTGATGAGGAAGAGGCAAGGGGTGCAGCTCGCCGAATGTTTCTCCCACTTATTTGGAGATGAAAACAAAGAAGTTTTGCCATGAAACTCGAGAGAGGCTTATGATGTACAAGTGTACGCACAAAGGTAGAACCTTATCCTCCTGCCCCCAGGGACACGTTCCGTACCTTGTCGCAACAGAGGGAGTGAGGATTTGTTGAACCCGATAGTGGGAAACGGATATGTACATTGTGGAAGAAACGAGGCTTTCCTTCCCTGCAGTAGTGCGTGTGTGCTGCCACTGCGCCTTAGGCACCCAGTGCCTCGAGCGGCACTCTCGTCGGACTCCAAATAGCCCCATTACAGGAATGTAAATCACCACCCTTCCTACCCCGCCTTCACATACATTTTTCCCCCAAGGAAAAAACATCTCGGAGAGGTAGTCGAGTCTTACTGTGAGAAATAAGTGGCTGCAAACCTAGGGGGAAAGGCCGGGTTCACTCGACCGTCAGAAAACTCCTGCCCTGCACGTTGACTGAGAGCACTGCGTGTTCGATCCGTACCCAAGAGCACTTACGGTGCCTCGCTTTCTACCTTAGAGATCACGTCTCTCCAGGCTTCCTGAGGCACGTATTCCTTCCTGCGCCAAAGAAGCCCTGATAAGGGCGCCTTGGCAGGTATGACGGTCGTTTAAATTTCTTGTGCTTTGGGGCAGCTCTGCGTTCTTTGCACGATGAGAAGGCGCATCGCTTGTATAAACCTCTCGTCTCCAGTGTTGAGCAGACACATGAACACGCCCATACGTCCTCGCTGTTACACCCCCCTTAAGTAATTCCTTCCCCACGTAGACACCCGAGGTGATTTCTATACCCCAGCAACCACGTGCCTCTGCGACATTTCCCATAAGCTGCCCAAACACACCCACGCACATTACAGAGACCAGGTTCCCTTTCCAGGCCGTGCGAAAGCCTTTCAGCCCTCTCGGATCTGGACTCCCCAACTACTGGCCTTGTTGATGTAACTGGAGAAAGGCTTATTCGCACGGCTCTGAAATGCTGAACAACTCCCTACTGCTCGTCGATACATACACCTCACCTAGGCCGTGGAGCCGTGAGTGATCCTTTCTACACCCGGCTCTTCCATATGCCATACATGTCCTCCGTGGAAAGAAGCGTTGCTCTCCAGAGAGGGAAGCCGTACTCGCTTGCCGGGTGGGCACAGGGAGCTCAGGCACAACTCGACGATCCCCGAGCAAGTGCAATATTCCTGGTGCCTGCGGCAAGCCATTTCGTAGCTGGCACTCTTGGAACATGACTTCCTTGGCAGGCAAGGATGCAGGGCAGGCAGGGCCGTGGATTCTGAGACAGGGATATACACTTGTCTGCATGACTCGGGCGAGAGCCAGCTATAACCGAGCCGAGGAAAATCCTTTGATCTCCAGTTTGCTTGAGCACGCTTTGTGTCGTTCACCATCATGTCGGACGAAATATGCCAGTTTGCGAAAAATGGACGAAAGACATATGTTTTTTCCCGGATCGTTAGGCAGAGCTGCTTATCTTCTCTTAGGAAAACAAGGATATAGAAAGTTTGTGCCGGTAACACGGCACCCAGGACTTCAGGTTCCCTCTTGGAAGCTCTTCGTTGTATGCGGGAAGAGAAGGCCTTGGCTTGCAGTCTGCGGCCATTGCAGGGGTCGGGCGGAGGAAACCTCGCCTTTGCCACCACCACGCTTCTTCACACGCATGGGGAGAACACACGCCCTGTGTCAGTCACTTGCCAGAAATACGTACCCGTCCAGGACCGTGTTCTCAGTGATACCTTCCTGTAAATGGGAGAGAGGAAGTTTGAATGGGGAAGCTCAGTCTTTGCAGGTCATCCGTACAGCTTGCTCCGTTGACGAGGACAGAGAGGATCTGTTCTTTTCAATTCCTTTCAAGTCCCTTTCCAGGAACACCTCAGAGTTCTTTGCAAAGGTCTTGTGCGAATGGCCTGAGGAAGAAGACACTGTGGGCTGCAGTATGTGGGCTGGCTGACCTTCCCCGCACGGTGCGCAGCTCCCTGTACTTGCACCTTGCCTTTGGGAAATGCACACATTCTGTGATGAGGAAGAGGCAAGGGGTGCAGCTCGCCGAATGTTTCTCCCACTTATTTGGAGATGAAAACAAAGAAGTTTTGCCATGAAACTCGAGAGAGGCTTATGATGTACAAGTGTACGCACAAAGGTAGAACCTTATCCTCCTGCCCCCAGGGACACGTTCCGTACCTTGTCGCAACAGAGGGAGTGAGGATTTGTTGAACCCGATAGTGGGAAACGGATATGTACATTGTGGAAGAAACGAGGCTTTCCTTCCCTGCAGTAGTGCGTGTGTGCTGCCACTGCGCCTTAGGCACCCAGTGCCTCGAGCGGCACTCTCGTCGGACTCCAAATAGCCCCATTACAGGAATGTAAATCACCACCCTTCCTACCCCGCCTTCACATACATTTTTCCCCCAAGGAAAAAACATCTCGGAGAGGTAGTCGAGTCTTACTGTGAGAAATAAGTGGCTGCAAACCTAGGGGGAAAGGCCGGGTTCACTCGACCGTCAGAAAACTCCTGCCCTGCACGTTGACTGAGAGCACTGCGTGTTCGATCCGTACCCAAGAGCACTTACGGTGCCTCGCTTTCTACCTTAGAGATCACGTCTCTCCAGGCTTCCTGAGGCACGTATTCCTTCCTGCGCCAAAGAAGCCCTGATAAGGGCGCCTTGGCAGGTATGACGGTCGTTTAAATTTCTTGTGCTTTGGGGCAGCTCTGCGTTCTTTGCACGATGAGAAGGCGCATCGCTTGTATAAACCTCTCGTCTCCAGTGTTGAGCAGACACATGAACACGCCCATACGTCCTCGCTGTTACACCCCCCTTAAGTAATTCCTTCCCCACGTAGACACCCGAGGTGATTTCTATACCCCAGCAACCACGTGCCTCTGCGACATTTCCCATAAGCTGCCCAAACACACCCACGCACATTACAGAGACCAGGTTCCCTTTCCAGGCCGTGCGAAAGCCTTTCAGCCCTCTCGGATCTGGACTCCCCAACTACTGGCCTTGTTGATGTAACTGGAGAAAGGCTTATTCGCACGGCTCTGAAATGCTGAACAACTCCCTACTGCTCGTCGATACATACACCTCACCTAGGCCGTGGAGCCGTGAGTGATCCTTTCTACACCCGGCTCTTCCATATGCCATACATGTCCTCCGTGGAAAGAAGCGTTGCTCTCCAGAGAGGGAAGCCGTACTCGCTTGCCGGGTGGGCACAGGGAGCTCAGGCACAACTCGACGATCCCCGAGCAAGTGCAATATTCCTGGTGCCTGCGGCAAGCCATTTCGTAGCTGGCACTCTTGGAACATGACTTCCTTGGCAGGCAAGGATGCAGGGCAGGCAGGGCCGTGGATTCTGAGACAGGGATATACACTTGTCTGCATGACTCGGGCGAGAGCCAGCTATAACCGAGCCGAGGAAAATCCTTTGATCTCCAGTTTGCTTGAGCACGCTTTGTGTCGTTCACCATCATGTCGGACGAAATATGCCAGTTTGCGAAAAATGGACGAAAGACATATGTTTTTTCCCGGATCGTTAGGCAGAGCTGCTTATCTTCTCTTAGGAAAACAAGGATATAGAAAGTTTGTGCCGGTAACACGGCACCCAGGACTTCAGGTTCCCTCTTGGAAGCTCTTCGTTGTATGCGGGAAGAGAAGGCCTTGGCTTGCAGTCTGCGGCCATTGCAGGGGTCGGGCGGAGGAAACCTCGCCTTTGCCACCACCACGCTTCTTCACACGCATGGGGAGAACACACGCCCTGTGTCAGTCACTTGCCAGAAATACGTACCCGTCCAGGACCGTGTTCTCAGTGATACCTTCCTGTAAATGGGAGAGAGGAAGTTTGAATGGGGAAGCTCAGTCTTTGCAGGTCATCCGTACAGCTTGCTCCGTTGACGAGGACAGAGAGGATCTGTTCTTTTCAATTCCTTTCAAGTCCCTTTCCAGGAACACCTCAGAGTTCTTTGCAAAGGTCTTGTGCGAATGGCCTGAGGAAGAAGACACTGTGGGCTGCAGTATGTGGGCTGGCTGACCTTCCCCGCACGGTGCGCAGCTCCCTGTACTTGCACCTTGCCTTTGGGAAATGCACACATTCTGTGATGAGGAAGAGGCAAGGGGTGCAGCTCGCCGAATGTTTCTCCCACTTATTTGGAGATGAAAACAAAGAAGTTTTGCCATGAAACTCGAGAGAGGCTTATGATGTACAAGTGTACGCACAAAGGTAGAACCTTATCCTCCTGCCCCCAGGGACACGTTCCGTACCTTGTCGCAACAGAGGGAGTGAGGATTTGTTGAACCCGATAGTGGGAAACGGATATGTACATTGTGGAAGAAACGAGGCTTTCCTTCCCTGCAGTAGTGCGTGTGTGCTGCCACTGCGCCTTAGGCACCCAGTGCCTCGAGCGGCACTCTCGTCGGACTCCAAATAGCCCCATTACAGGAATGTAAATCACCACCCTTCCTACCCCGCCTTCACATACATTTTTCCCCCAAGGAAAAAACATCTCGGAGAGGTAGTCGAGTCTTACTGTGAGAAATAAGTGGCTGCAAACCTAGGGGGAAAGGCCGGGTTCACTCGACCGTCAGAAAACTCCTGCCCTGCACGTTGACTGAGAGCACTGCGTGTTCGATCCGTACCCAAGAGCACTTACGGTGCCTCGCTTTCTACCTTAGAGATCACGTCTCTCCAGGCTTCCTGAGGCACGTATTCCTTCCTGCGCCAAAGAAGCCCTGATAAGGGCGCCTTGGCAGGTATGACGGTCGTTTAAATTTCTTGTGCTTTGGGGCAGCTCTGCGTTCTTTGCACGATGAGAAGGCGCATCGCTTGTATAAACCTCTCGTCTCCAGTGTTGAGCAGACACATGAACACGCCCATACGTCCTCGCTGTTACACCCCCCTTAAGTAATTCCTTCCCCACGTAGACACCCGAGGTGATTTCTATACCCCAGCAACCACGTGCCTCTGCGACATTTCCCATAAGCTGCCCAAACACACCCACGCACATTACAGAGACCAGGTTCCCTTTCCAGGCCGTGCGAAAGCCTTTCAGCCCTCTCGGATCTGGACTCCCCAACTACTGGCCTTGTTGATGTAACTGGAGAAAGGCTTATTCGCACGGCTCTGAAATGCTGAACAACTCCCTACTGCTCGTCGATACATACACCTCACCTAGGCCGTGGAGCCGTGAGTGATCCTTTCTACACCCGGCTCTTCCATATGCCATACATGTCCTCCGTGGAAAGAAGCGTTGCTCTCCAGAGAGGGAAGCCGTACTCGCTTGCCGGGTGGGCACAGGGAGCTCAGGCACAACTCGAAGATCCCCGAGCAAGTGCAATATTCCTGGTGCCTGCGGCAAGCCATTTTGTAGCTGGCACTCTTGGAACATGACTTCCTTGGCAGGCAAGGATGCAGGGCAGGCAGGGCCGTGGATTCTGAGACAGGGATATACACTTGTCTGCATGACTCGGGCGAGAGCCAGCTATAACCGTGCCGAGGAAAATCCTTTGATCTCCAGTTTGCTTGAGCACGCTTTGTGTCGTTCACCATCATGTCGGACGAAATATGCCAGTTTGCGAAAAATGGACGAAAGACATATGTTTTTTCCCGGATCGTTAGGCAGAGCTGCTTATCTTCTCTTAGGAAAACAAGGATATAGAAAGTTTGTGCCGGTAACACGGCACCCAGGACTTCAGGTTCCCTCTTGGAAGCTCTTCGTTGTATGCGGGAAGAGAAGGCCTTGGCTTGCAGTCTGCGGCCATTGCAGGGGTCGGGCGGAGGAAACCTCGCCTTTGCCACCACCACGCTTCTTCACACGCATGGGGAGAACACACGCCCTGTGTCAGTCACTTGCCAGAAATACGTACCCGTCCAGGACCGTGTTCTCAGTGATACCTTCCTGTAAATGGGAGAGAGGAAGTTTGAATGGGGAAGCTCAGTCTTTGCAGGTCATCCGTACAGCTTGCTCCGTTGACGAGGACAGAGAGGATCTGTTCTTTTCTATTCCTTTCAAGTCCCTTTCCAGGAACACCTCAGAGTTCTTTGCAAAGGTCTTGTGCGAATGGCCTGAGGAAGAAGACACTGTGGGCTGCAGTATGTGGGCTGGCTGACCTTCCCCGCACGGTGCGCAGCTCCCTGTACTTGCACCTTGCCTTTGGGAAATGCACACATTCTGTGATGAGGAAGAGGCAAGGGGTGCAGCTCGCCGAATGTTTCTCCCACTTATTTGGAGATGAAAACAAAGAAGTTTTGCCATGAAACTCGAGAGAGGCTTATGATGTACAAGTGTACGCACAAAGGTAGAACCTTATCCTCCTGCCCCCAGGGACACGTTCCGTACCTTGTCGCAACAGAGGGAGTGAGGATTTGTTGAACCCGATAGTGGGAAACGGATATGTACATTGTGGAAGAAACGAGGCTTTCCTTCCCTGCAGTAGTGCGTGTGTGCTGCCACTGCGCCTTAGGCACCCAGTGCCTCGAGCGGCACTCTCGTCGGACTCCAAATAGCCCCATTACAGGAATGTAAATCACCACCCTTCCTACCCCGCCTTCACATACATTTTTCCCCCAAGGAAAAAACATCTCGGAGAGGTAGTCGAGTCTTACTGTGAGAAATAAGTGGCTGCAAACCTAGGGGGAAAGGCCGGGTTCACTCGACCGTCAGAAAACTCCTGCCCTGCACGTTGACTGAGAGCACTGCGTGTTCGATCCGTACCCAAGAGCACTTACGGTGCCTCGCTTTCTACCTTAGAGATCACGTCTCTCCAGGCTTCCTGAGGCACGTATTCCTTCCTGCGCCAAAGAAGCCCTGATAAGGGCGCCTTGGCAGGTATGACGGTCGTTTAAATTTCTTGTGCTTTGGGGCAGCTCTGCGTTCTTTGCACGATGAGAAGGCGCATCGCTTGTATAAACCTCTCGTCTCCAGTGTTGAGCAGACACATGAACACGCCCATACGTCCTCGCTGTTACACCCCCCTTAAGTAATTCCTTCCCCACGTAGACACCCGAGGTGATTTCTATACCCCAGCAACCACGTGCCTCTGCGACATTTCCCATAAGCTGCCCAAACACACCCACGCACATTACAGAGACCAGGTTCCCTTTCCAGGCCGTGCGAAAGCCTTTCAGCCCTCTCGGATCTGGACTCCCCAACTACTGGCCTTGTTGATGTAACTGGAGAAAGGCTTATTCGCACGGCTCTGAAATGCTGAACAACTCCCTACTGCTCGTCGATACATACACCTCACCTAGGCCGTGGAGCCGTGAGTGATCCTTTCTACACCCGGCTCTTCCATATGCCATACATGTCCTCCGTGGAAAGAAGCGTTGCTCTCCAGAGAGGGAAGCCGTACTCGCTTGCCGGGTGGGCACAGGGAGCTCAGGCACAACTCGACGATCCCCGAGCAAGTGCAATATTCCTGGTGCCTGCGGCAAGCCATTTCGTAGCTGGCACTCTTGGAACATGACTTCCTTGGCAGGCAAGGATGCAGGGCAGGCAGGGCCGTGGATTCTGAGACAGGGATATACACTTGTCTGCATGACTCGGGCGAGAGCCAGCTATAACCGTGCCGAGGAAAATCCTTTGATCTCCAGTTTGCTTGAGCACGCTTTGTGTCTTTCACCATCATGTCGGACGAAATATGCCAGTTTGCGAAAAATGGACGAAAGACATATGTTTTTTTCCCGGATCGTTAGGCACAGCTGCTTATCTTCTCTTAGGAAAACAAGGATATAGAAAGTTTGTGCCGGTAACACGGCACCCAGGACTTCAGGTTCCCTCTTGGAAGCTCTTCGTTGTATGCGGGAAGAGAAGGCCTTGGCTTGCAGTCTGCGGCCATTGCAGGGGTCGGGCGGAGGAAACCTCGCCTTTGCCACCACCACGCTTCTTCACACGCATGGGGAGAACACACGCCCTGTGTCAGTCACTTGCCAGAAATACGTACCCGTCCAGGACCGTGTTCTCAGTGATACCTTCCTGTAAATGGGAGAGAGGAAGTTTGAATGGGGAAGCTCAGTCTTTGCAGGTCATCCGTACAGCTTGCTCCGTTGACGAGGACAGAGAGGATCTGTTCTTTTCTATTCCTTTCAAGTCCCTTTCCAGGAACACCTCAGAGTTCTTTGCAAAGGTCTTGTGCGAATGGCCTGAGGAAGAAGACACTGTGGGCTGCAGTATGTGGGCTGGCTGACCTTCCCCGCACGGTGCGCAGCTCCCTGTACTTGCACCTTGCCTTTGGGAAATGCACACATTCTGTGATGAGGAAGAGGCAAGGGGTGCAGCTCGCCGAATGTTTCTCCCACTTATTTGGAGATGAAAACAAAGAAGTTTTGCCATGAAACTCGAGAGAGGCTTATGATGTACAAGTGTACGCACAAAGGTAGAACCTTATCCTCCTGCCCCCAGGGACACGTTCCGTACCTTGTCGCAACAGAGGGAGTGAGGATTTGTTGAACCCGATAGTGGGAAACGGATATGTACATTGTGGAAGAAACGAGGCTTTCCTTCCCTGCAGTAGTGCGTGTGTGCTGCCACTGCGCCTTAGGCACCCAGTGCCTCGAGCGGCACTCTCGTCGGACTCCAAATAGCCCCATTACAGGAATGTAAATCACCACCCTTCCTACCCCGCCTTCACATACATTTTTCCCCCAAGGAAAAAACATCTCGGAGAGGTAGTCGAGTCTTACTGTGAGAAATAAGTGGCTGCAAACCTAGGGGGAAAGGCCGGGTTCACTCGACCGTCAGAAAACTCCTGCCCTGCACGTTGACTGAGAGCACTGCGTGTTCGATCCGTACCCAAGAGCACTTACGGTGCCTCGCTTTCTACCTTAGAGATCACGTCTCTCCAGGCTTCCTGAGGCACGTATTCCTTCCTGCGCCAAAGAAGCCCTGATAAGGGCGCCTTGGCAGGTATGACGGTCGTTTAAATTTCTTGTGCTTTGGGGCAGCTCTGCGTTCTTTGCACGATGAGAAGGCGCATCGCTTGTATAAACCTCTCGTCTCCAGTGTTGAGCAGACACATGAACACGCCCATACGTCCTCGCTGTTACACCCCCCTTAAGTAATTCCTTCCCCACGTAGACACCCGAGGTGATTTCTATACCCCAGCAACCACGTGCCTCTGCGACATTTCCCATAAGCTGCCCAAACACACCCACGCACATTACAGAGACCAGGTTCCCTTTCCAGGCCGTGCGAAAGTCTTTCAGCCCTCTCGGATCTGGACTCCCCAACTACTGGCCTTGTTGATGTAACTGGAGAAAGGCTTATTCGCACGGCTCTGAAATGCTGAACAACTCCCTACTGCTCGTCGATACATACACCTCACCTAGGCCGTGGAGCCGTGAGTGATCCTTTCTACACCCGGCTCTTCCATATGCCATACATGTCCTCCGTGGAAAGAAGCGTTGCTCTCCAGAGAGGGAAGCCGTACTCGCTTGCCGGGTGGGCACAGGGAGCTCAGGCACAACTCGACGATCCCCGAGCAAGTGCAATATTCCTGGTGCCTGCGGCAAGCCATTTCGTAGCTGGCACTCTTGGAACATGACTTCCTTGGCAGGCAAGGATGCAGGGCAGGCAGGGCCGTGGATTCTGAGACAGGGATATACACTTGTCTGCATGACTCGGGCGAGAGCCAGCTATAACCGAGCCGAGGAAAATCCTTTGATCTCCAGTTTGCTTGAGCACGCTTTGTGTCGTTCACCATCATGTCGGACGAAATATGCCAGTTTGCGAAAAATGGACGAAAGACATATGTTTTTTCCCGGATCGTTAGGCAGAGCTGCTTATCTTCTCTTAGGAAAACAAGGATATAGAAAGTTTGTGCCGGTAACACGGCACCCAGGACTTCAGGTTCCCTCTTGGAAGCTCTTCGTTGTATGCGGGAAGAGAAGGCCTTGGCTTGCAGTCTGCGGCCATTGCAGGGGTCGGGCGGAGGAAACCTCGCCTTTGCCACCACCACGCTTCTTCACACGCATGGGGAGAACACACGCCCTGTGTCAGTCACTTGCTAGAAATACGTACCCGTCCAGGACCGTGTTCTCAGTGATACCTTCCTGTAAATGGGAGAGAGGAAGTTTGAATGGGGAAGCTCAGTCTTTGCAGGTCATCCGTACAGCTTGCTCCGTTGACGAGGACAGAGAGGATCTGTTCTTTTCTATTCCTTTCAAGTCCCTTTCCAGGAACACCTCAGAGTTCTTTGCAAAGGTCTTGTGCGAATGGCCTGAGGAAGAAGACACTGTGGGCTGCAGTATGTGGGCTGGCTGACCTTCCCCGCACGGTGCGCAGCTCCCTGTACTTGCACCTTGCCTTTGGGAAATGCACACATTCTGTGAAGAGGAAGAGGCAAGGGGTGCAGCTCGCCGAATGTTTCTCCCACTTATTTGGAGATGAAAACAAAGAAGTTTTGCCATGAAACTCGAGAGAGGCTTATGATGTACAAGTGTACGCACAAAGGTAGAACCTTATCCTCCTGCCCCCAGGGACACGTTCCGTACCTTGTCGCAACAGAGGGAGTGAGGATTTGTTGAACCCGATAGTGGGAAACAGATATGTACATTGTGGAAGAAACGAGGCTTTCCTTCCCTGCAGTAGTGCGTGTGTGCTGCCACTGCGCCTTAGGCACCCAGTGCCTCGAGTGGCACTCTCGTCGGACTCCAAATAGCCCCATTACAGGAATGTAAATCACCACCCTTCCTACCCCGCCTTCACATACATTTTTCCCCCAAGGAAAAAACATCTCGGAGAGGTAGTCGAGTCTTACTGTGAGAAATAAGTGGCTGCAAACCTAGGGGGAAAGGCCGGGTTCACTCGACCGTCAGAAAACTCCTGCCCTGCACGTTGACTGAGAGCACTGCGTGTTCGATCCGTACCCAAGAGCACTTACGGTGCCTCGCTTTCTACCTTAGAGATCACGTCTCTCCAGGCTTCCTGAGGCACGTATTCCTTCCTGCGCCAAAGAAGCCCTGATAAGGGCGCCTTGGCAGGTATGACGGTCGTTTAAATTTCTTGTGCTTTGGGGCAGCTCTGCGTTCTTTGCACGATGAGAAGGCGCATCGCTTGTATAAACCTCTCGTCTCCAGTGTTGAGCAGACACATGAACACGCCCATACGTCCTCGCTGTTACACCCCCCTTAAGTAATTCCTTCCCCACGTAGACACCCGAGGTGATTTCTATACCCCAGCAACCACGTGCCTCTGCGACATTTCCCATAAGCTGCCCAAACACACCCACGCACATTACAGAGACCAGGTTCCCTTTCCAGGCCGTGCGAAAGCCTTTCAGCCCTCTCGGATCTGGACTCCCCAACTACTGGCCTTGTTGATGTAACTGGAGAAAGGCTTATTCGCACGGCTCTGAAATGCTGAACAACTCCCTACTGCTCGTCGATACATACACCTCACCTAGGCCGTGGAGCCGTGAGTGATCCTTTCTACACCCGGCTCTTCCATATGCCATACATGTCCTCCGTGGAAAGAAGCGTTGCTCTCCAGAGAGGGAAGCCGTACTCGCTTGCCGGGTGGGCACAGGGAGCTCAGGCACAACTCGACGATCCCCGAGCAAGTGCAATATTCCTGGTGCCTGCGGCAAGCCATTTCGTAGCTGGCACTCTTGGAACATGACTTCCTTGGCAGGCAAGGATGCAGGGCAGGCAGGGCCGTGGATTCTGAGACAGGGATATACACTTGTCTGCATGACTCGGGCGAGAGCCAGCTATAACCGTGCCGAGGAAAATCCTTTGATCTCCAGTTTGCTTGAGCACGCTTTGTGTCGTTCACCATCATGTCGGACGAAATATGCCAGTTTGCGAAAAATGGACGAAAGACATATGTTTTTTCCCGGATCGTTAGGCAGAGCTGCTTATCTTCTCTTAGGAAAACAAGGATATAGAAAGTTTGTGCCGGTAACACGGCACCCAGGACTTCAGGTTCCCTCTTGGAAGCTCTTCGTTGTATGCGGGAAGAGAAGGCCTTGGCTTGCAGTCTGCGGCCATTGCAGGGGTCGGGCGGAGGAAACCTCGCCTTTGCCACCACCACGCTTCTTCACACGCATGGGGAGAACACACGCCCTGTGTCAGTCACTTGCCAGAAATACGTACCCGTCCAGGACCGTGTTCTCAGTGATACCTTCCTGTAAATGGGAGAGAGGAAGTTTGAATGGGGAAGCTCAGTCTTTGCAGGTCATCCGTACAGCTTGCTCCGTTGACGAGGACAGAGAGGATCTGTTCTTTTCTATTCCTTTCAAGTCCCTTTCCAGGAACACCTCAGAGTTCTTTGCAAAGGTCTTGTGCGAATGGCCTGAGGAAGAAGACACTGTGGGCTGCAGTATGTGGGCTGGCTGACCTTCCCCGCACGGTGCGCAGCTCCCTGTACTTGCACCTTGCCTTTGGGAAATGCATACATTCTGTGATGAGGAAGAGGCAAGGGGTGCAGCTCGCCGAATGTTTCTCCCACTTATTTGGAGATGAAAACAAAGAAGTTTTGCCATGAAACTCGAGAGAGGCTTATGATGTACAAGTGTACGCACAAAGGTAGAACCTTATCCTCCTGCCCCCAGGGACACGTTCCGTACCTTGTTGCAACAGAGGGAGTGAGGATTTGTTGAACCCGATAGTGGGAAACGGATATGTACATTGTGGAAGAAACGAGGCTTTCCTTCCCTGCAGTAGTGCGTGTGTGCTGCCACTGCGCCTTAGGCACCCAGTGCCTCGAGCGGCACTCTCGTCGGACTCCAAATAGCCCCATTACAGGAATGTAAATCACCACCCTTCCTACCCCGCCTTCACATACATGTTTCCCCCAAGGAAAAAACATCTCGGAGAGGTAGTCGAGTCTTACTGTGAGAAATAAGTGGCTGCAAACCTAGGGGGAAAGGCCGGGTTCACTCGACCGTCAGAAAACTCCTGCCCTGCACGTTGACTGAGAGCACTGCGTGTTCGATCCGTACCCAAGAGCACTTACGGTGCCTCGCTTTCTACCTTAGAGATCACGTCTCTCCAGGCTTCCTGAGGCACGTATTCCTTCCTGCGCCAAAGAAGCCCTGATAAGGGCGCCTTGGCAGGTATGACGGTCGTTTAAATTTCTTGTGCTTTGGGGCAGCTCTGCGTTCTTTGCACGATGAGAAGGCGCATCGCTTGTATAAACCTCTCGTCTCCAGTGTTGAGCAGACACATGAACACGCCCATACGTCCTCGCTGTTACACCCCCCTTAAGTAATTCCTTCCCCACGTAGACACCCGAGGTGATTTCTATACCCCAGCAACCACGTGCCTCTGCGACATTTCCCATAAGCTGCCCAAACACACCCACGCACATTACAGAGACCAGGTTCCCTTTCCAGGCCGTGCGAAAGCCTTTCAGCCCTCTCGGATCTGGACTCCCCAACTACTGGCCTTGTTGATGTAACTGGAGAAAGGCTTATTCGCACGGCTCTGAAATGCTGAACAACTCCCTACTGCTCGTCGATACATACACCTCACCTAGGCCGTGGAGCCGTGAGTGATCCTTTCTACACCCGGCTCTTCCATATGCCATACATGTCCTCCGTGGAAAGAAGCGTTGCTCTCCAGAGAGGGAAGCCGTACTCGCTTGCCGGGTGGGCACAGGGAGCTCAGGCACAACTCGAAGATCCCCGAGCAAGTGCAATATTCCTGGTGCCTGCGGCAAGCCATTTCGTAGCTGGCACTCTTGGAACATGACTTCCTTGGCAGGCAAGGATGCAGGGCAGGCAGGGCCGTGGATTCTGAGACAGGGATATACACTTGTCTGCATGACTCAGGCGAGAGCCAGCTATAACCGTGCCGAGGAAAATCCTTTGATCTCCAGTTTGCTTGAGCACGCTTTGTGTCGTTCACCATCATGTCGGACGAAATATGCCAGTTTGCGAAAAATGGACGAAAGACATATGTTTTTTCCCGGATCGTTAGGCAGAGCTGCTTATCTTCTCTTAGGAAAACAAGGATATAGAAAGTTTGTGCCGGTAACACGGCACCCAGGACTTCAGGTTCCCTCTTGGAAGCTCTTCGTTGTATGCGGGAAGAGAAGGCCTTGGCTTGCAGTCTGCGGCCATTGCAGGGGTCGGGCGGAGGAAACCTCGCCTTTGCCACCACCACGCTTCTTCACACGCATGGGGAGAACACACGCCCTGTGTCAGTCACTTGCCAGAAATACGTACCCGTCCAGGACCGTGTTCTCAGTGATACCTTCCTGTAAATGGGAGAGAGGAAGTTTGAATGGGGAAGCTCAGTCTTTGCAGGTCATCCGTACAGCTTGCTCCGTTGACGAGGACAGAGAGGATCTGTTCTTTTCTATTCCTTTCAAGTCCCTTTCCAGGAACACCTCAGAGTTCTTTGCAAAGGTCTTGTGCGAATGGCCTGAGGAAGAAGACACTGTGGGCTGCAGTATGTGGGCTGGCTGACCTTCCCCGCACGGTGCGCAGCTCCCTGTACTTGCACCTTGCCTTTGGGAAATGCACACATTCTGTGATGAGGAAGAGGCAAGGGGTGCAGCTCGCCGAATGTTTCTCCCACTTATTTGGAGATGAAAACAAAGAAGTTTTGCCATGAAACTCGAGAGAGGCTTATGATGTACAAGTGTACGCACAAAGGTAGAACCTTATCCTCCTGCCCCCAGGGACACGTTCCGTACCTTGTCGCAACAGAGGGAGTGAGGATTTGTTGAACCCGATAGTGGGAAACGGATATGTACATTGTGGAAGAAACGAGGCTTTCCTTCCCTGCAGTAGTGCGTGTGTGCTGCCACTGCGCCTTAGGCACCCAGTGCCTCGAGCGGCACTCTCGTCGGACTCCAAATAGCCCCATTACAGGAATGTAAATCACCACCCTTCCTACCCCGCCTTCACATACATTTTTCCCCCAAGGAAAAAACATCTCGGAGAGGTAGTCGAGTCTTACTGTGAGAAATAAGTGGCTGCAAACCTAGGGGGAAAGGCCGGGTTCACTCGACCGTCAGAAAACTCCTGCCCTGCACGTTGACTGAGAGCACTGCGTGTTCGATCCGTACCCAAGAGCACTTACGGTGCCTCGCTTTCTACCTTAGAGATCACGTCTCTCCAGGCTTCCTGAGGCACGTATTCCTTCCTGCGCCAAAGAAGCCCTGATAAGGGCGCCTTGGCAGGTATGACGGTCGTTTAAATTTCTTGTGCTTTGGGGCAGCTCTGCGTTCTTTGCACGATGAGAAGGCGCATCGCTTGTATAAACCTCTCGTCTCCAGTGTTGAGCAGACACATGAACACGCCCATACGTCCTCGCTGTTACACCCCCCTTAAGTAATTCCTTCCCCACGTAGACACCCGAGGTGATTTCTATACCCCAGCAACCACGTGCCTCTGCGACATTTCCCATAAGCTGCCCAAACACACCCACGCACATTACAGAGACCAGGTTCCCTTTCCAGGCCGTGCGAAAGCCTTTCAGCCCTCTCGGATCTGGACTCCCCAACTACTGGCCTTGTTGATGTAACTGGAGAAAGGCTTATTCGCACGGCTCTGAAATGCTGAACAACTCCCTACTGCTCGTCGATACATACACCTCACCTAGGCCGTGGAGCCGTGAGTGATCCTTTCTACACCCGGCTCTTCCATATGCCATACATGTCCTCCGTGGAAAGAAGCGTTGCTCTCCAGAGAGGGAAGCCGTACTCGCTTGCCGGGTGGGCACAGGGAGCTCAGGCACAACTCGAAGATCCCCGAGCAAGTGCAATATTCCTGGTGCCTGCGGCAAGCCATTTTGTAGCTGGCACTCTTGGAACATGACTTCCTTGGCAGGCAAGGATGCAGGGCAGGCAGGGCCGTGGATTCTGAGACAGGGATATACACTTGTCTGCATGACTCGGGCGAGAGCCAGCTATAACCGTGCCGAGGAAAATCCTTTGATCTCCAGTTTGCTTGAGCACGCTTTGTGTCGTTCACCATCATGTCGGACGAAATATGCCAGTTTGCGAAAAATGGACGAAAGACATATGTTTTTTCCCGGATCGTTAGGCAGAGCTGCTTATCTTCTCTTAGGAAAACAAGGATATAGAAAGTTTGTGCCGGTAACACGGCACCCAGGACTTCAGGTTCCCTCTTGGAAGCTCTTCGTTGTATGCGGGAAGAGAAGGCCTTGGCTTGCAGTCTGCGGCCATTGCAGGGGTCGGGCGGAGGAAACCTCGCCTTTGCCACCACCACGCTTCTTCACACGCATGGGGAGAACACACGCCCTGTGTCAGTCACTTGCCAGAAATACGTACCCGTCCAGGACCGTGTTCTCAGTGATACCTTCCTGTAAATGGGAGAGAGGAAGTTTGAATGGGGAAGCTCAGTCTTTGCAGGTCATCCGTACAGCTTGCTCCGTTGACGAGGACAGAGAGGATCTGTTCTTTTCTATTCCTTTCAAGTCCCTTTCCAGGAACACCTCAGAGTTCTTTGCAAAGGTCTTGTGCGAATGGCCTGAGGAAGAAGACACTGTGGGCTGCAGTATGTGGGCTGGCTGACCTTCCCCGCACGGTGCGCAGCTCCCTGTACTTGCACCTTGCCTTTGGGAAATGCACACATTCTGTGATGAGGAAGAGGCAAGGGGTGCAGCTCGCCGAATGTTTCTCCCACTTATTTGGAGATGAAAACAAAGAAGTTTTGCCATGAAACTCGAGAGAGGCTTATGATGTACAAGTGTACGCACAAAGGTAGAACCTTATCCTCCTGCCCCCAGGGACACGTTCCGTACCTTGTCGCAACAGAGGGAGTGAGGATTTGTTGAACCCGATAGTGGGAAACGGATATGTACATTGTGGAAGAAACGAGGCTTTCCTTCCCTGCAGTAGTGCGTGTGTGCTGCCACTGCGCCTTAGGCACCCAGTGCCTCGAGCGGCACTCTCGTCGGACTCCAAATAGCCCCATTACAGGAATGTAAATCACCACCCTTCCTACCCCGCCTTCACATACATTTTTCCCCCAAGGAAAAAACATCTCGGAGAGGTAGTCGAGTCTTACTGTGAGAAATAAGTGGCTGCAAACCTAGGGGGAAAGGCCGGGTTCACTCGACCGTCAGAAAACTCCTGCCCTGCACGTTGACTGAGAGCACTGCGTGTTCGATCCGTACCCAAGAGCACTTACGGTGCCTCGCTTTCTACCTTAGAGATCACGTCTCTCCAGGCTTCCTGAGGCACGTATTCCTTCCTGCGCCAAAGAAGCCCTGATAAGGGCGCCTTGGCAGGTATGACGGTCGTTTAAATTTCTTGTGCTTTGGGGCAGCTCTGCGTTCTTTGCACGATGAGAAGGCGCATCGCTTGTATAAACCTCTCGTCTCCAGTGTTGAGCAGACACATGAACACGCCCATACGTCCTCGCTGTTACACCCCCCTTAAGTAATTCCTTCCCCACGTAGACACCCGAGGTGATTTCTATACCCCAGCAACCACGTGCCTCTGCGACATTTCCCATAAGCTGCCCAAACACACCCACGCACATTACAGAGACCAGGTTCCCTTTCCAGGCCGTGCGAAAGCCTTTCAGCCCTCTCGGATCTGGACTCCCCAACTACTGGCCTTGTTGATGTAACTGGAGAAAGGCTTATTCGCACGGCTCTGAAATGCTGAACAACTCCCTACTGCTCGTCGATACATACACCTCACCTAGGCCGTGGAGCCGTGAGTGATCCTTTCTACACCCGGCTCTTCCATATGCCATACATGTCCTCCGTGGAAAGAAGCGTTGCTCTCCAGAGAGGGAAGCCGTACTCGCTTGCCGGGTGGGCACAGGGAGCTCAGGCACAACTCGAAGATCCCCGAGCAAGTGCAATATTCCTGGTGCCTGCGGCAAGCCATTTCGTAGCTGGCACTCTTGGAACATGACTTCCTTGGCAGGCAAGGATGCAGGGCAGGCAGGGCCGTGGATTCTGAGACAGGGATATACACTTGTCTGCATGACTCGGGCGAGAGCCAGCTATAACCGTGCCGAGGAAAATCCTTTGATCTCCAGTTTGCTTGAGCACGCTTTGTGTCTTTCACCATCATGTCGGACGAAATATGCCAGTTTGCGAAAAATGGACGAAAGACATATGTTTTTTTCCCGGATCGTTAGGCACAGCTGCTTATCTTCTCTTAGGAAAACAAGGATATAGAAAGTTTGTGCCGGTAACACGGCACCCAGGACTTCAGGTTCCCTCTTGGAAGCTCTTCGTTGTATGCGGGAAGAGAAGGCCTTGGCTTGCAGTCTGCGGCCATTGCAGGGGTCGGGCGGAGGAAACCTCGCCTTTGCCACCACCACGCTTCTTCACACGCATGGGGAGAACACACGCCCTGTGTCAGTCACTTGCCAGAAATACGTACCCGTCCAGGACCGTGTTCTCAGTGATACCTTCCTGTAAATGGGAGAGAGGAAGTTTGAATGGGGAAGCTCAGTCTTTGCAGGTCATCCGTACAGCTTGCTCCGTTGACGAGGACAGAGAGGATCTGTTCTTTTCTATTCCTTTCAAGTCCCTTTCCAGGAACACCTCAGAGTTCTTTGCAAAGGTCTTGTGCGAATGGCCTGAGGAAGAAGACACTGTGGGCTGCAGTATGTGGGCTGGCTGACCTTCCCCGCACGGTGCGCAGCTCCCTGTACTTGCACCTTGCCTTTGGGAAATGCACACATTCTGTGATGAGGAAGAGGCAAGGGGTGCAGCTCGCCGAATGTTTCTCCCACTTATTTGGAGATGAAAACAAAGAAGTTTTGCCATGAAACTCGAGAGAGGCTTATGATGTACAAGTGTACGCACAAAGGTAGAACCTTATCCTCCTGCCCCCAGGGACACGTTCCGTACCTTGTCGCAACAGAGGGAGTGAGGATTTGTTGAACCCGATAGTGGGAAACGGATATGTACATTGTGGAAGAAACGAGGCTTTCCTTCCCTGCAGTAGTGCGTGTGTGCTGCCACTGCGCCTTAGGCACCCAGTGCCTCGAGCGGCACTCTCGTCGGACTCCAAATAGCCCCATTACAGGAATGTAAATCACCACCCTTCCTACCCCGCCTTCACATACATTTTTCCCCCAAGGAAAAAACATCTCGGAGAGGTAGTCGAGTCTTACTGTGAGAAATAAGTGGCTGCAAACCTAGGGGGAAAGGCCGGGTTCACTCGACCGTCAGAAAACTCCTGCCCTGCACGTTGACTGAGAGCACTGCGTGTTCGATCCGTACCCAAGAGCACTTACGGTGCCTCGCTTTCTACCTTAGAGATCACGTCTCTCCAGGCTTCCTGAGGCACGTATTCCTTCCTGCGCCAAAGAAGCCCTGATAAGGGCGCCTTGGCAGGTATGACGGTCGTTTAAATTTCTTGTGCTTTGGGGCAGCTCTGCGTTCTTTGCACGATGAGAAGGCGCATCGCTTGTATAAACCTCTCGTCTCCAGTGTTGAGCAGACACATGAACACGCCCATACGTCCTCGCTGTTACACCCCCCTTAAGTAATTCCTTCCCCACGTAGACACCCGAGGTGATTTCTATACCCCAGCAACCACGTGCCTCTGCGACATTTCCCATAAGCTGCCCAAACACACCCACGCACATTACAGAGACCAGGTTCCCTTTCCAGGCCGTGCGAAAGCCTTTCAGCCCTCTCGGATCTGGACTCCCCAACTACTGGCCTTGTTGATGTAACTGGAGAAAGGCTTATTCGCACGGCTCTGAAATGCTGAACAACTCCCTACTGCTCGTCGATACATACACCTCACCTAGGCCGTGGAGCCGTGAGTGATCCTTTCTACACCCGGCTCTTCCATATGCCATACATGTCCTCCGTGGAAAGAAGCGTTGCTCTCCAGAGAGGGAAGCCGTACTCGCTTGCCGGGTGGGCACAGGGAGCTCAGGCACAACTCGACGATCCCCGAGCAAGTGCAATATTCCTGGTGCCTGCGGCAAGCCATTTCGTAGCTGGCACTCTTGGAACATGACTTCCTTGGCAGGCAAGGATGCAGGGCAGGCAGGGCCGTGGATTCTGAGACAGGGATATACACTTGTCTGCATGACTCGGGCGAGAGCCAGCTATAACCGTGCCGAGGAAAATCCTTTGATCTCCAGTTTGCTTGAGCACGCTTTGTGTCGTTCACCATCATGTCGGACGAAATATGCCAGTTTGCGAAAAATGGACGAAAGACATATGTTTTTTCCCGGATCGTTAGGCAGAGCTGCTTATCTTCTCTTAGGAAAACAAGGATATAGAAAGTTTGTGCCGGTAACACGGCACCCAGGACTTCAGGTTCCCTCTTGGAAGCTCTTCGTTGTATGCGGGAAGAGAAGGCCTTGGCTTGCAGTCTGCGGCCATTGCAGGGGTCGGGCGGAGGAAACCTCGCCTTTGCCACCACCACGCTTCTTCACACGCATGGGGAGAACACACGCCCTGTGTCAGTCACTTGCCAGAAATACGTACCCGTCCAGGACCGTGTTCTCAGTGATACCTTCCTGTAAATGGGAGAGAGGAAGTTTGAATGGGGAAGCTCAGTCTTTGCAGGTCATCCGTACAGCTTGCTCCGTTGACGAGGACAGAGAGGATCTGTTCTTTTCTATTCCTTTCAAGTCCCTTTCCAGGAACACCTCAGAGTTCTTTGCAAAGGTCTTGTGCGAATGGCCTGAGGAAGAAGACACTGTGGGCTGCAGTATGTGGGCTGGCTGACCTTCCCCGCACGGTGCGCAGCTCCCTGTACTTGCACCTTGCCTTTGGGAAATGCATACATTCTGTGATGAGGAAGAGGCAAGGGGTGCAGCTCGCCGAATGTTTCTCCCACTTATTTGGAGATGAAAACAAAGAAGTTTTGCCATGAAACTCGAGAGAGGCTTATGATGTACAAGTGTACGCACAAAGGTAGAACCTTATCCTCCTGCCCCCAGGGACACGTTCCGTACCTTGTCGCAACAGAGGGAGTGAGGATTTGTTGAACCCGATAGTGGGAAACGGATATGTACATTGTGGAAGAAACGAGGCTTTCCTTCCCTGCAGTAGTGCGTGTGTGCTGCCACTGCGCCTTAGGCACCCAGTGCCTCGAGCGGCACTCTCGTCGGACTCCAAATAGCCCCATTACAGGAATGTAAATCACCACCCTTCCTACCCCGCCTTCACATACATGTTTCCCCCAAGGAAAAAACATCTCGGAGAGGTAGTCGAGTCTTACTGTGAGAAATAAGTGGCTGCAAACCTAGGGGGAAAGGCCGGGTTCACTCGACCGTCAGAAAACTCCTGCCCTGCACGTTGACTGAGAGCACTGCGTGTTCGATCCGTACCCAAGAGCACTTACGGTGCCTCGCTTTCTACCTTAGAGATCACGTCTCTCCAGGCTTCCTGAGGCACGTATTCCTTCCTGCGCCAAAGAAGCCCTGATAAGGGCGCCTTGGCAGGTATGACGGTCGTTTAAATTTCTTGTGCTTTGGGGCAGCTCTGCGTTCTTTGCACGATGAGAAGGCGCATCGCTTGTATAAACCTCTCGTCTCCAGTGTTGAGCAGACACATGAACACGCCCATACGTCCTCGCTGTTACACCCCCCTTAAGTAATTCCTTCCCCACGTAGACACCCGAGGTGATTTCTATACCCCAGCAACCACGTGCCTCTGCGACATTTCCCATAAGCTGCCCAAACACACCCACGCACATTACAGAGACCAGGTTCACTTTCCAGGCCGTGCGAAAGCCTTTCAGCCCTCTCGGATCTGGACTCCCCAACTACTGGCCTTGTTGATGTAACTGGAGAAAGGCTTATTCGCACGGCTCTGAAATGCTGAACAACTCCCTACTGCTCGTCGATACATACACCTCACCTAGGCCGTGGAGCCGTGAGTGATCCTTTCTACACCCGGCTCTTCCATATGCCATACATGTCCTCCGTGGAAAGAAGCGTTGCTCTCCAGAGAGGGAAGCCGTACTCGCTTGCCGGGTGGGCACAGGGAGCTCAGGCACAACTCGAAGATCCCCGAGCAAGTGCAATATTCCTGGTGCCTGCGGCAAGCCATTTCGTAGCTGGCACTCTTGGAACATGACTTCCTTGGCAGGCAAGGATGCAGGGCAGGCAGGGCCGTGGATTCTGAGACAGGGATATACACTTGTCTGCATGACTCAGGCGAGAGCCAGCTATAACCGTGCCGAGGAAAATCCTTTGATCTCCAGTTTGCTTGAGCACGCTTTGTGTCGTTCACCATCATGTCGGACGAAATATGCCAGTTTGCGAAAAATGGACGAAAGACATATGTTTTTTCCCGGATCGTTAGGCAGAGCTGCTTATCTTCTCTTAGGAAAACAAGGATATAGAAAGTTTGTGCCGGTAACACGGCACCCAGGACTTCAGGTTCCCTCTTGGAAGCTCTTCGTTGTATGCGGGAAGAGAAGGCCTTGGCTTGCAGTCTGCGGCCATTGCAGGGGTCGGGCGGAGGAAACCTCGCCTTTGCCACCACCACGCTTCTTCACACGCATGGGGAGAACACACGCCCTGTGTCAGTCACTTGCCAGAAATACGTACCCGTCCAGGACCGTGTTCTCAGTGATACCTTCCTGTAAATGGGAGAGAGGAAGTTTGAATGGGGAAGCTCAGTCTTTGCAGGTCATCCGTACAGCTTGCTCCGTTGACGAGGACAGAGAGGATCTGTTCTTTTCTATTCCTTTCAAGTCCCTTTCCAGGAACACCTCAGAGTTCTTTGCAAAGGTCTTGTGCGAATGGCCTGAGGAAGAAGACACTGTGGGCTGCAGTATGTGGGCTGGCTGACCTTCCCCGCACGGTGCGCAGCTCCCTGTACTTGCACCTTGCCTTTGGGAAATGCATACATTCTGTGATGAGGAAGAGGCAAGGGGTGCAGCTCGCCGAATGTTTCTCCCACTTATTTGGAGATGAAAACAAAGAAGTTTTGCCATGAAACTCGAGAGAGGCTTATGATGTACAAGTGTACGCACAAAGGTAGAACCTTATCCTCCTGCCCCCAGGGACACGTTCCGTACCTTGTTGCAACAGAGGGAGTGAGGATTTGTTGAACCCGATAGTGGGAAACGGATATGTACATTGTGGAAGAAACGAGGCTTTCCTTCCCTGCAGTAGTGCGTGTGTGCTGCCACTGCGCCTTAGGCACCCAGTGCCTCGAGCGGCACTCTCGTCGGACTCCAAATAGCCCCATTACAGGAATGTAAATCACCACCCTTCCTACCCCGCCTTCACATACATTTTTCCCCCAAGGAAAAAACATCTCGGAGAGGTAGTCGAGTCTTACTGTGAGAAATAAGTGGCTGCAAACCTAGGGGGAAAGGCCGGGTTCACTCGACCGTCAGAAAACTCCTGCCCTGCACGTTGACTGAGAGCACTGCGTGTTCGATCCGTACCCAAGAGCACTTACGGTGCCTCGCTTTCTACCTTAGAGATCACGTCTCTCCAGGCTTCCTGAGGCACGTATTCCTTCCTGCGCCAAAGAAGCCCTGATAAGGGCGCCTTGGCAGGTATGACGGTCGTTTAAATTTCTTGTGCTTTGGGGCAGCTCTGCGTTCTTTGCACGATGAGAAGGCGCATCGCTTGTATAAACCTCTCGTCTCCAGTGTTGAGCAGACACATGAACACGCCCATACGTCCTCGCTGTTACACCCCCCTTAAGTAATTCCTTCCCCACGTAGACACCCGAGGTGATTTCTATACCCCAGCAACCACGTGCCTCTGCGACATTTCCCATAAGCTGCCCAAACACACCCATGCACATTACAGAGACCAGGTTCCCTTTCCAGGCCGTGCGAAAGCCTTTCAGCCCTCTCGGATCTGGACTCCCCAACTACTGGCCTTGTTGATGTAACTGGAGAAAGGCTTATTCGCACGGCTCTGAAATGCTGAACAACTCCCTACTGCTCGTCGATACATACACCTCACCTAGGCCGTGGAGCCGTGAGTGATCCTTTCTACACCCGGCTCTTCCATATGCCATACATGTCCTCCGTGGAAAGAAGCGTTGCTCTCCAGAGAGGGAAGCCGTACTCGCTTGCCGGGTGGGCACAGGGAGCTCAGGCACAACTCGACGATCCCCAAGCAAGTGCAATATTCCTGGTGCCTGCGGCAAGCCATTTCGTAGCTGGCACTCTTGGAACATGACTTCCTTGGCAGGCAAGGATGCAGGGCAGGCAGGGCCGTGGATTCTGAGACAGGGATATACACTTGTCTGCATGACTCGGGCGAGAGCCAGCTATAACCGTGCCGAGGAAAATCCTTTGATCTCCAGTTTGCTTGAGCACGCTTTGTGTCTTTCACCATCATGTCGGACGAAATATGCCAGTTTGCGAAAAATGGACGAAAGACATATGTTTTTTTCCCGGATCGTTAGGCAGAGCTGCTTATCTTCTCTTAGGAAAACAAGGATATAGAAAGTTTGTGCCGGTAACACGGCACCCAGGACTTCAGGTTCCCTCTTGGAAGCTCTTCGTTGTATGCGGGAAGAGAAGGCCTTGGCTTGCAGTCTGCGGCCATTGCAGGGGTCGGGCGGAGGAAACCTCGCCTTTGCCACCACCACGCTTCTTCACACGCATGGGGAGAACACACGCCCTGTGTCAGTCACTTGCCAGAAATACGTACCCGTCCAGGACCGTGTTCTCAGTGATACCTTCCTGTAAATGGGAGAGAGGAAGTTTGAATGGGGAAGCTCAGTCTTTGCAGGTCATCCGTACAGCTTGCTCCGTTGACGAGGACAGAGAGGATCTGTTCTTTTCTATTCCTTTCAAGTCCCTTTCCAGGAACACCTCAGAGTTCTTTGCAAAGGTCTTGTGCGAATGGCCTGAGGAAGAAGACACTGTGGGCTGCAGTATGTGGGCTGGCTGACCTTCCCCGCACGGTGCGCAGCTCCCTGTACTTGCACCTTGCCTTTGGGAAATGCATACATTCTGTGATGAGGAAGAGGCAAGGGGTGCAGCTCGCCGAATGTTTCTCCCACTTATTTGGAGATGAAAACAAAGAAGTTTTGCCATGAAACTCGAGAGAGGCTTATGATGTACAAGTGTACGCACAAAGGTAGAACCTTATCCTCCTGCCCCCAGGGACACGTTCCGTACCTTGTCGCAACAGAGGGAGTGAGGATTTGTTGAACCCGATAGTGGGAAACGGATATGTACATTGTGGAAGAAACGAGGCTTTCCTTCCCTGCAGTAGTGCGTGTGTGCTGCCACTGCGCCTTAGGCACCCAGTGCCTCGAGCGGCACTCTCGTCGGACTCCAAATAGCCCCATTACAGGAATGTAAATCACCACCCTTCCTACCCCGCCTTCACATACATGTTTCCCCCAAGGAAAAAACATCTCGGAGAGGTAGTCGAGTCTTACTGTGAGAAATAAGTGGCTGCAAACCTAGGGGGAAAGGCCGGGTTCACTCGACCGTCAGAAAACTCCTGCCCTGCACGTTGACTGAGAGCACTGCGTGTTCGATCCGTACCCAAGAGCACTTACGGTGCCTCGCTTTCTACCTTAGAGATCACGTCTCTCCAGGCTTCCTGAGGCACGTATTCCTTCCTGCGCCAAAGAAGCCCTGATAAGGGCGCCTTGGCAGGTATGACGGTCGTTTAAATTTTTTGTGCTTTGGGGCAGCTCTGCGTTCTTTGCACGATGAGAAGGCGCATCGCTTGTATAAACCTCTCGTCTCCAGTGTTGAGCAGACACATGAACACGCCCATACGTCCTCGCTGTTACACCCCCCTTAAGTAATTCCTTCCCCACGTAGACACCCGAGGTGATTTCTATACCCCAGCAACCACGTGCCTCTGCGACATTTCCCATAAGCTGCCCAAACACACCCACGCACATTACAGAGACCAGGTTCCCTTTCCAGGCCGTGCGAAAGCCTTTCAGCCCTCTCGGATCTGGACTCCCCAACTACTGGCCTTGTTGATGTAACTGGAGAAAGGCTTATTCGCACGGCTCTGAAATGCTGAACAACTCCCTACTGCTCGTCGATACATACACCTCACCTAGGCCGTGGAGCCGTGAGTGATCCTTTCTACACCCGGCTCTTCCATATGCCATACATGTCCTCCGTGGAAAGAAGCGTTGCTCTCCAGAGAGGGAAGCCGTACTCGCTTGCCGGGTGGGCACAGGGAGCTCAGGCACAACTCGAAGATCCCCGAGCAAGTGCAATATTCCTGGTGCCTGCGGCAAGCCATTTCGTAGCTGGCACTCTTGGAACATGACTTCCTTGGCAGGCAAGGATGCAGGGCAGGCAGGGCCGTGGATTCTGAGACAGGGATAGACACTTGTCTGCATGACTCGGGCGAGAGCCAGCTATAACCGTGCCGAGGAAAATCCTTTGATCTCCAGTTTGCTTGAGCACGCTTTGTGTCGTTCACCATCATGTCGGACGAAATATGCCAGTTTGCGAAAAATGGACGAAAGACATATGTTTTTTCCCGGATCGTTAGGCAGAGCTGCTTATCTTCTCTTAGGAAAACAAGGATATAGAAAGTTTGTGCCGGTAACACGGCACCCAGGACTTCAGGTTCCCTCTTGGAAGCTCTTCGTTGTATGCGGGAAGAGAAGGCCTTGGCTTGCAGTCTGCGGCCATTGCAGGGGTCGGGCGGAGGAAACCTCGCCTTTGCCACCACCACGCTTCTTCACACGCATGGGGAGAACACACGCCCTGTGTCAGTCACTTGCCAGAAATACGTACCCGTCCAGGACCGTGTTCTCAGTGATACCTTCCTGTAAATGGGAGAGAGGAAGTTTGAATGGGGAAGCTCAGTCTTTGCAGGTCATCCGTACAGCTTGCTCCGTTGACGAGGACAGAGAGGATCTGTTCTTTTCTATTCCTTTCAAGTCCCTTTCCAGGAACACCTCAGAGTTCTTTGCAAAGGTCTTGTGCGAATGGCCTGAGGAAGAAGACACTGTGGGCTGCAGTATGTGGGCTGGCTGACCTTCCCCGCACGGTGCGCAGCTCCCTGTACTTGCACCTTGCCTTTGGGAAATGCATACATTCTGTGATGAGGAAGAGGCAAGGGGTGCAGCTCGCCGAATGTTTCTCCCACTTATTTGGAGATGAAAACAAAGAAGTTTTGCCATGAAACTCGAGAGAGGCTTATGATGTACAAGTGTACGCACAAAGGTAGAACCTTATCCTCCTGCCCCCAGGGACACGTTCCGTACCTTGTCGCAACAGAGGGAGTGAGGATTTGTTGAACCCGATAGTGGGAAACGGATATGTACATTGTGGAAGAAACGAGGCTTTCCTTCCCTGCAGTAGTGCGTGTGTGCTGCCACTGCGCCTTAGGCACCCAGTGCCTCGAGCGGCACTCTCGTCGGACTCCAAATAGCCCCATTACAGGAATGTAAATCACCACCCTTCCTACCCCGCCTTCACATACATTTTTCCCCCAAGGAAAAAACATCTCGGAGAGGTAGTCGAGTCTTACTGTGAGAAATAAGTGGCTGCAAACCTAGGGGGAAAGGCCGGGTTCACTCGACCGTCAGAAAACTCCTGCCCTGCACGTTGACTGAGAGCACTGCGTGTTCGATCCGTACCCAAGAGCACTTACGGTGCCTCGCTTTCTACCTTAGAGATCACGTCTCTCCAGGCTTCCTGAGGCACGTATTCCTTCCTGCGCCAAAGAAGCCCTGATAAGGGCGCCTTGGCAGGTATGACGGTCGTTTAAATTTCTTGTGCTTTGGGGCAGCTCTGCGTTCTTTGCACGATGAGAAGGCGCATCGCTTGTATAAACCTCTCGTCTCCAGTGTTGAGCAGACACATGAACACGCCCATACGTCCTCGCTGTTACACCCCCCTTAAGTAATTCCTTCCCCACGTAGACACCCGAGGTGATTTCTATACCCCAGCAACCACGTGCCTCTGCGACATTTCCCATAAGCTGCCCAAACACACCCATGCACATTACAGAGACCAGGTTCCCTTTCCAGGCCGTGCGAAAGCCTTTCAGCCCTCTCGGATCTGGACTCCCCAACTACTGGCCTTGTTGATGTAACTGGAGAAAGGCTTATTCGCACGGCTCTGAAATGCTGAACAACTCCCTACTGCTCGTCGATACATACACCTCACCTAGGCCGTGGAGCCGTGAGTGATCCTTTCTACACCCGGCTCTTCCATATGCCATACATGTCCTCCGTGGAAAGAAGCGTTGCTCTCCAGAGAGGGAAGCCGTACTCGCTTGCCGGGTGGGCACAGGGAGCTCAGGCACAACTCGACGATCCCCAAGCAAGTGCAATATTCCTGGTGCCTGCGGCAAGCCATTTCGTAGCTGGCACTCTTGGAACATGACTTCCTTGGCAGGCAAGGATGCAGGGCAGGCAGGGCCGTGGATTCTGAGACAGGGATATACACTTGTCTGCATGACTCGGGCGAGAGCCAGCTATAACCGTGCCGAGGAAAATCCTTTGATCTCCAGTTTGCTTGAGCACGCTTTGTGTCTTTCACCATCATGTCGGACGAAATATGCCAGTTTGCGAAAAATGGACGAAAGACATATGTTTTTTTCCCGGATCGTTAGGCAGAGCTGCTTATCTTCTCTTAGGAAAACAAGGATATAGAAAGTTTGTGCCGGTAACACGGCACCCAGGACTTCAGGTTCCCTCTTGGAAGCTCTTCGTTGTATGCGGGAAGAGAAGGCCTTGGCTTGCAGTCTGCGGCCATTGCAGGGGTCGGGCGGAGGAAACCTCGCCTTTGCCACCACCACGCTTCTTCACACGCATGGGGAGAACACACGCCCTGTGTCAGTCACTTGCCAGAAATACGTACCCGTCCAGGACCGTGTTCTCAGTGATACCTTCCTGTAAATGGGAGAGAGGAAGTTTGAATGGGGAAGCTCAGTCTTTGCAGGTCATCCGTACAGCTTGCTCCGTTGACGAGGACAGAGAGGATCTGTTCTTTTCTATTCCTTTCAAGTCCCTTTCCAGGAACACCTCAGAGTTCTTTGCAAAGGTCTTGTGCGAATGGCCTGAGGAAGAAGACACTGTGGGCTGCAGTATGTGGGCTGGCTGACCTTCCCCGCACGGTGCGCAGCTCCCTGTACTTGCACCTTGCCTTTGGGAAATGCACACATTCTGTGATGAGGAAGAGGCAAGGGGTGCAGCTCGCCGAATGTTTCTCCCACTTATTTGGAGATGAAAACAAAGAAGTTTTGCCATGAAACTCGAGAGAGGCTTATGATGTACAAGTGTACGCACAAAGGTAGAACCTTATCCTCCTGCCCCCAGGGACACGTTCCGTACCTTGTCGCAACAGAGGGAGTGAGGATTTGTTGAACCCGATAGTGGGAAACGGATATGTACATTGTGGAAGAAACGAGGCTTTCCTTCCCTGCAGTAGTGCGTGTGTGCTGCCACTGCGCCTTAGGCACCCAGTGCCTCGAGCGGCACTCTCGTCGGACTCCAAATAGCCCCATTACAGGAATGTAAATCACCACCCTTCCTACCCCGCCTTCACATACATTTTTCCCCCAAGGAAAAAACATCTCGGAGAGGTAGTCGAGTCTTACTGTGAGAAATAAGTGGCTGCAAACCTAGGGGGAAAGGCCGGGTTCACTCGACCGTCAGAAAACTCCTGCCCTGCACGTTGACTGAGAGCACTGCGTGTTCGATCCGTACCCAAGAGCACTTACGGTGCCTCGCTTTCTACCTTAGAGATCACGTCTCTCCAGGCTTCCTGAGGCACGTATTCCTTCCTGCGCCAAAGAAGCCCTGATAAGGGCGCCTTGGCAGGTATGACGGTCGTTTAAATTTCTTGTGCTTTGGGGCAGCTCTGCGTTCTTTGCACGATGAGAAGGCGCATCGCTTGTATAAACCTCTCGTCTCCAGTGTTGAGCAGACACATGAACACGCCCATACGTCCTCGCTGTTACACCCCCCTTAAGTAATTCCTTCCCCACGTAGACACCCGAGGTGATTTCTATACCCCAGCAACCACGTGCCTCTGCGACATTTCCCATAAGCTGCCCAAACACACCCACGCACATTACAGAGACCAGGTTCCCTTTCCAGGCCGTGCGAAAGCCTTTCAGCCCTCTCGGATCTGGACTCCCCAACTACTGGCCTTGTTGATGTAACTGGAGAAAGGCTTATTCGCACGGCTCTGAAATGCTGAACAACTCCCTACTGCTCGTCGATACATACACCTCACCTAGGCCGTGGAGCCGTGAGTGATCCTTTCTACACCCGGCTCTTCCATATGCCATACATGTCCTCCGTGGAAAGAAGCGTTGCTCTCCAGAGAGGGAAGCCGTACTCGCTTGCCGGGTGGGCACAGGGAGCTCAGGCACAACTCGACGATCCCCGAGCAAGTGCAATATTCCTGGTGCCTGCGGCAAGCCATTTCGTAGCTGGCACTCTTGGAACATGACTTCCTTGGCAGGCAAGGATGCAGGGCAGGCAGGGCCGTGGATTCTGAGACAGGGATATACACTTGTCTGCATGACTCGGGCGAGAGCCAGCTATAACCGTGCCGAGGAAAATCCTTTGATCTCCAGTTTGCTTGAGCACGCTTTGTGTCTTTCACCATCATGTCGGACGAAATATGCCAGTTTGCGAAAAATGGACGAAAGACATATGTTTTTTTCCCGGATCGTTAGGCAGAGCTGCTTATCTTCTCTTAGGAAAACAAGGATATAGAAAGTTTGTGCCGGTAACACGGCACCCAGGACTTCAGGTTCCCTCTTGGAAGCTCTTCGTTGTATGCGGGAAGAGAAGGCCTTGGCTTGCAGTCTGCGGCCATTGCAGGGGTCGGGCGGAGGAAACCTCGCCTTTGCCACCACCACGCTTCTTCACACGCATGGGGAGAACACACGCCCTGTGTCAGTCACTTGCCAGAAATACGTACCCGTCCAGGACCGTGTTCTCAGTGATACCTTCCTGTAAATGGGAGAGAGGAAGTTTGAATGGGGAAGCTCAGTCTTTGCAGGTCATCCGTACAGCTTGCTCCGTTGACGAGGACAGAGAGGATCTGTTCTTTTCTATTCCTTTCAAGTCCCTTTCCAGGAACACCTCAGAGTTCTTTGCAAAGGTCTTGTGCGAATGGCCTGAGGAAGAAGACACTGTGGGCTGCAGTATGTGGGCTGGCTGACCTTCCCCGCACGGTGCGCAGCTCCCTGTACTTGCACCTTGCCTTTGGGAAATGCACACATTCTGTGATGAGGAAGAGGCAAGGGGTGCAGCTCGCCGAATGTTTCTCCCACTTATTTGGAGATGAAAACAAAGAAGTTTTGCCATGAAACTCGAGAGAGGCTTATGATGTACAAGTGTACGCACAAAGGTAGAACCTTATCCTCCTGCCCCCAGGGACACGTTCCGTACCTTGTCGCAACAGAGGGAGTGAGGATTTGTTGAACCCGATAGTGGGAAACGGATATGTACATTGTGGAAGAAACGAGGCTTTCCTTCCCTGCAGTAGTGCGTGTGTGCTGCCACTGCGCCTTAGGCACCCAGTGCCTCGAGCGGCACTCTCGTCGGACTCCAAATAGCCCCATTACAGGAATGTAAATCACCACCCTTCCTACCCCGCCTTCACATACATTTTTCCCCCAAGGAAAAAACATCTCGGAGAGGTAGTCGAGTCTTACTGTGAGAAATAAGTGGCTGCAAACCTAGGGGGAAAGGCCGGGTTCACTCGACCGTCAGAAAACTCCTGCCCTGCACGTTGACTGAGAGCACTGCGTGTTCGATCCGTACCCAAGAGCACTTACGGTGCCTCGCTTTCTACCTTAGAGATCACGTCTCTCCAGGCTTCCTGAGGCACGTATTCCTTCCTGCGCCAAAGAAGCCCTGATAAGGGCGCCTTGGCAGGTATGACGGTCGTTTAAATTTCTTGTGCTTTGGGGCAGCTCTGCGTTCTTTGCACGATGAGAAGGCGCATCGCTTGTATAAACCTCTCGTCTCCAGTGTTGAGCAGACACATGAACACGCCCATACGTCCTCGCTGTTACACCCCCCTTAAGTAATTCCTTCCCCACGTAGACACCCGAGGTGATTTCTATACCCCAGCAACCACGTGCCTCTGCGACATTTCCCATAAGCTGCCCAAACACACCCACGCACATTACAGAGACCAGGTTCCCTTGCCAGGCCGTGCGAAAGCCTTTCAGCCCTCTCGGATCTGGACTCCCCAACTACTGGCCTTGTTGATGTAACTGGAGAAAGGCTTATTCGCACGGCTCTGAAATGCTGAACAACTCCCTACTGCTCGTCGATACATACACCTCACCTAGGCCGTGGAGCCGTGAGTGATCCTTTCTACACCCGGCTCTTCCATATGCCATACATGTCCTCCGTGGAAAGAAGCGTTGCTCTCCAGAGAGGGAAGCCGTACTCGCTTGCCGGGTGGGCACAGGGAGCTCAGGCACAACTCGACGATCCCCGAGCAAGTGCAATATTCCTGGTGCCTGCGGCAAGCCATTTCGTAGCTGGCACTCTTGGAACATGACTTCCTTGGCAGGCAAGGATGCAGGGCAGGCAGGGCCGTGGATTCTGAGACAGGGATATACACTTGTCTGCATGACTCGGGCGAGAGCCAGCTATAACCGAGCCGAGGAAAATCCTTTGATCTCCAGTTTGCTTGAGCACGCTTTGTGTCGTTCACCATCATGTCGGACGAAATATGCCAGTTTGCGAAAAATGGACGAAAGACATATGTTTTTTCCCGGATCGTTAGGCAGAGCTGCTTATCTTCTCTTAGGAAAACAAGGATATAGAAAGTTTGTGCCGGTAACACGGCACCCAGGACTTCAGGTTCCCTCTTGGAAGCTCTTCGTTGTATGCGGGAAGAGAAGGCCTTGGCTTGCAGTCTGTGGCCATTGCAGGGGTCGGGCGGAGGAAACCTCGCCTTTGCCACCACCACGCTTCTTCACACGCATGGGGAGAACACACGCCCTGTGTCAGTCACTTGCTAGAAATACGTACCCGTCCAGGACCGTGTTCTCAGTGATACCTTCCTGTAAATGGGAGAGAGGAAGTTTGAATGGGGAAGCTCAGTCTTTGCAGGTCATCCGTACAGCTTGCTCCGTTGACGAGGACAGAGAGGATCTGTTCTTTTCTATTCCTTTCAAGTCCCTTTCCAGGAACACCTCAGAGTTCTTTGCAAAGGTCTTGTGCGAATGGCCTGAGGAAGAAGACACTGTGGGCTGCAGTATGTGGGCTGGCTGACCTTCCCCGCACGGTGCGCAGCTCCCTGTACTTGCACCTTGCCTTTGGGAAATGCACACATTCTGTGAAGAGGAAGAGGCAAGGGGTGCAGCTCGCCGAATGTTTCTCCCACTTATTTGGAGATGAAAACAAAGAAGTTTTGCCATGAAACTCGAGAGAGGCTTATGATGTACAAGTGTACGCACAAAGGTAGAACCTTATCCTCCTGCCCCCAGGGACACGTTCCGTACCTTGTCGCAACAGAGGGAGTGAGGATTTGTTGAACCCGATAGTGGGAAACAGATATGTACATTGTGGAAGAAACGAGGCTTTCCTTCCCTGCAGTAGTGCGTGTGTGCTGCCACTGCGCCTTAGGCACCCAGTGCCTCGAGCGGCACTCTCGTCGGACTCCAAATAGCCCCATTACAGGAATGTAAATCACCACCCTTCCTACCCCGCCTTCACATACATTTTTCCCCCAAGGAAAAAACATCTCGGAGAGGTAGTCGAGTCTTACTGTGAGAAATAAGTGGCTGCAAACCTAGGGGGAAAGGCCGGGTTCACTCGACCGTCAGAAAACTCCTGCCCTGCACGTTGACTGAGAGCACTGCGTGTTCGATCCGTACCCAAGAGCACTTACGGTGCCTCGCTTTCTACCTTAGAGATCACGTCTCTCCAGGCTTCCTGAGGCACGTATTCCTTCCTGCGCCAAAGAAGCCCTGATAAGGGCGCCTTGGCAGGTATGACGGTCGTTTAAATTTCTTGTGCTTTGGGGCAGCTCTGCGTTCTTTGCACGATGAGAAAGCGCATCGCTTGTATAAACCTCTCGTCTCCAGTGTTGAGCAGACACATGAACACGCCCATACGTCCTCGCTGTTACACCCCCCTTAAGTAATTCCTTCCCCACGTAGACACCCGAGGTGATTTCTATACCCCAGCAACCACGTGCCTCTGCGACATTTCCCATAAGCTGCCCAAACACACCCACGCACATTACAGAGACCAGGTTCCCTTTCCAGGCCGTGCGAAAGCCTTTCAGCCCTCTCGGATCTGGACTCCCCAACTACTGGCCTTGTTGATGTAACTGGAGAAAGGCTTATTCGCACGGCTCTGAAATGCTGAACAACTCCCTACTGCTCGTCGATACATACACCTCACCTAGGCCGTGGAGCCGTGAGTGATCCTTTCTACACCCGGCTCTTCCATATGCCATACATGTCCTCCGTGGAAAGAAGCGTTGCTCTCCAGAGAGGGAAGCCGTACTCGCTTGCCGGGTGGGCACAGGGAGCTCAGGCACAACTCGACGATCCCCGAGCAAGTGCAATATTCCTGGTGCCTGCGGCAAGCCATTTCGTAGCTGGCACTCTTGGAACATGACTTCCTTGGCAGGCAAGGATGCAGGGCAGGCAGGGCCGTGGATTCTGAGACAGGGATATACACTTGTCTGCATGACTCGGGCGAGAGCCAGCTATAACCGTGCCGAGGAAAATCCTTTGATCTCCAGTTTGCTTGAGCACGCTTTGTGTCTTTCACCATCATGTCGGACGAAATATGCCAGTTTGCGAAAAATGGACGAAAGACATATGTTTTTTTCCCGGATCGTTAGGCAGAGCTGCTTATCTTCTCTTAGGAAAACAAGGATATAGAAAGTTTGTGCCGGTAACACGGCACCCAGGACTTCAGGTTCCCTCTTGGAAGCTCTTCGTTGTATGCGGGAAGAGAAGGCCTTGGCTTGCAGTCTGCGGCCATTGCAGGGGTCGGGCGGAGGAAACCTCGCCTTTGCCACCACCACGCTTCTTCACACGCATGGGGAGAACACACGCCCTGTGTCAGTCACTTGCCAGAAATACGTACCCGTCCAGGACCGTGTTCTCAGTGATACCTTCCTGTAAATGGGAGAGAGGAAGTTTGAATGGGGAAGCTCAGTCTTTGCAGGTCATCCGTACAGCTTGCTCCGTTGACGAGGACAGAGAGGATCTGTTCTTTTCTATTCCTTTCAAGTCCCTTTCCAGGAACACCTCAGAGTTCTTTGCAAAGGTCTTGTGCGAATGGCCTGAGGAAGAAGACACTGTGGGCTGCAGTATGTGGGCTGGCTGACCTTCCCCGCACGGTGCGCAGCTCCCTGTACTTGCACCTTGCCTTTGGGAAATGCACACATTCTGTGATGAGGAAGAGGCAAGGGGTGCAGCTCGCCGAATGTTTCTCCCACTTATTTGGAGATGAAAACAAAGAAGTTTTGCCATGAAACTCGAGAGAGGCTTATGATGTACAAGTGTACGCACAAAGGTAGAACCTTATCCTCCTGCCCCCAGGGACACGTTCCGTACCTTGTCGCAACAGAGGGAGTGAGGATTTGTTGAACCCGATAGTGGGAAACGGATATGTACATTGTGGAAGAAACGAGGCTTTCCTTCCCTGCAGTAGTGCGTGTGTGCTGCCACTGCGCCTTAGGCACCCAGTGCCTCGAGCGGCACTCTCGTCGGACTCCAAATAGCCCCATTACAGGAATGTAAATCACCACCCTTCCTACCCCGCCTTCACATACATTTTTCCCCCAAGGAAAAAACATCTCGGAGAGGTAGTCGAGTCTTACTGTGAGAAATAAGTGGCTGCAAACCTAGGGGGAAAGGCCGGGTTCACTCGACCGTCAGAAAACTCCTGCCCTGCACGTTGACTGAGAGCACTGCGTGTTCGATCCGTACCCAAGAGCACTTACGGTGCCTCGCTTTCTACCTTAGAGATCACGTCTCTCCAGGCTTCCTGAGGCACGTATTCCTTCCTGCGCCAAAGAAGCCCTGATAAGGGCGCCTTGGCAGGTATGACGGTCGTTTAAATTTCTTGTGCTTTGGGGCAGCTCTGCGTTCTTTGCACGATGAGAAGGCGCATCGCTTGTATAAACCTCTCGTCTCCAGTGTTGAGCAGACACATGAACACGCCCATACGTCCTCGCTGTTACACCCCCCTTAAGTAATTCCTTCCCCACGTAGACACCCGAGGTGATTTCTATACCCCAGCAACCACGTGCCTCTGCGACATTTCCCATAAGCTGCCCAAACACACCCACGCACATTACAGAGACCAGGTTCCCTTTCCAGGCCGTGCGAAAGCCTTTCAGCCCTCTCGGATCTGGACTCCCCAACTACTGGCCTTGTTGATGTAACTGGAGAAAGGCTTATTCGCACGGCTCTGAAATGCTGAACAACTCCCTACTGCTCGTCGATACATACACCTCACCTAGGCCGTGGAGCCGTGAGTGATCCTTTCTACACCCGGCTCTTCCATATGCCATACATGTCCTCCGTGGAAAGAAGCGTTGCTCTCCAGAGAGGGAAGCCGTACTCGCTTGCCGGGTGGGCACAGGGAGCTCAGGCACAACTCGACGATCCCCGAGCAAGTGCAATATTCCTGGTGCCTGCGGCAAGCCATTTCGTAGCTGGCACTCTTGGAACATGACTTCCTTGGCAGGCAAGGATGCAGGGCAGGCAGGGCCGTGGATTCTGAGACAGGGATATACACTTGTCTGCATGACTCGGGCGAGAGCCAGCTATAACCGTGCCGAGGAAAATCCTTTGATCTCCAGTTTGCTTGAGCACGCTTTGTGTCTTTCACCATCATGTCGGACGAAATATGCCAGTTTGCGAAAAATGGACGAAAGACATATGTTTTTTTCCCGGATCGTTAGGCAGAGCTGCTTATCTTCTCTTAGGAAAACAAGGATATAGAAAGTTTGTGCCGGTAACACGGCACCCAGGACTTCAGGTTCCCTCTTGGAAGCTCTTCGTTGTATGCGGGAAGAGAAGGCCTTGGCTTGCAGTCTGCGGCCATTGCAGGGGTCGGGCGGAGGAAACCTCGCCTTTGCCACCACCACGCTTCTTCACACGCATGGGGAGAACACACGCCCTGTGTCAGTCACTTGCCAGAAATACGTACCCGTCCAGGACCGTGTTCTCAGTGATACCTTCCTGTAAATGGGAGAGAGGAAGTTTGAATGGGGAAGCTCAGTCTTTGCAGGTCATCCGTACAGCTTGCTCCGTTGACGAGGACAGAGAGGATCTGTTCTTTTCTATTCCTTTCAAGTCCCTTTCCAGGAACACCTCAGAGTTCTTTGCAAAGGTCTTGTGCGAATGGCCTGAGGAAGAAGACACTGTGGGCTGCAGTATGTGGGCTGGCTGACCTTCCCCGCACGGTGCGCAGCTCCCTGTACTTGCACCTTGCCTTTGGGAAATGCACACATTCTGTGAAGAGGAAGAGGCAAGGGGTGCAGCTCGCCGAATGTTTCTCCCACTTATTTGGAGATGAAAACAAAGAAGTTTTGCCATGAAACTCGAGAGAGGCTTATGATGTACAAGTGTACGCACAAAGGTAGAACCTTATCCTCCTGCCCCCAGGGACACGTTCCGTACCTTGTCGCAACAGAGGGAGTGAGGATTTGTTGAACCCGATAGTGGGAAACAGATATGTACATTGTGGAAGAAACGAGGCTTTCCTTCCCTGCAGTAGTGCGTGTGTGCTGCCACTGCGCCTTAGGCACCCAGTGCCTCGAGCGGCACTCTCGTCGGACTCCAAATAGCCCCATTACAGGAATGTAAATCACCACCCTTCCTACCCCGCCTTCACATACATTTTTCCCCCAAGGAAAAAACATCTCGGAGAGGTAGTCGAGTCTTACTGTGAGAAATAAGTGGCTGCAAACCTAGGGGGAAAGGCCGGGTTCACTCGACCGTCAGAAAACTCCTGCCCTGCACGTTGACTGAGAGCACTGCGTGTTCGATCCGTACCCAAGAGCACTTACGGTGCCTCGCTTTCTACCTTAGAGATCACGTCTCTCCAGGCTTCCTGAGGCACGTATTCCTTCCTGCGCCAAAGAAGCCCTGATAAGGGCGCCTTGGCAGGTATGACGGTCGTTTAAATTTCTTGTGCTTTGGGGCAGCTCTGCGTTCTTTGCACGATGAGAAGGCGCATCGCTTGTATAAACCTCTCGTCTCCAGTGTTGAGCAGACACATGAACACGCCCATACGTCCTCGCTGTTACACCCCCCTTAAGTAATTCCTTCCCCACGTAGACACCCGAGGTGATTTCTATACCCCAGCAACCACGTGCCTCTGCGACATTTCCCATAAGCTGCCCAAACACACCCACGCACATTACAGAGACCAGGTTCCCTTTCCAGGCCGTGCGAAAGCCTTTCAGCCCTCTCGGATCTGGACTCCCCAACTACTGGCCTTGTTGATGTAACTGGAGAAAGGCTTATTCGCACGGCTCTGAAATGCTGAACAACTCCCTACTGCTCGTCGATACATACACCTCACCTAGGCCGTGGAGCCGTGAGTGATCCTTTCTACACCCGGCTCTTCCATATGCCATACATGTCCTCCGTGGAAAGAAGCGTTGCTCTCCAGAGAGGGAAGCCGTACTCGCTTGCCGGGTGGGCACAGGGAGCTCAGGCACAACTCGAAGATCCCCGAGCAAGTGCAATATTCCTGGTGCCTGCGGCAAGCCATTTCGTAGCTGGCACTCTTGGAACATGACTTCCTTGGCAGGCAAGGATGCAGGGCAGGCAGGGCCGTGGATTCTGAGACAGGGATATACACTTGTCTGCATGACTCGGGCGAGAGCCAGCTATAACCGTGCCGAGGAAAATCCTTTGATCTCCAGTTTGCTTGAGCACGCTTTGTGTCGTTCACCATCATGTCGGACGAAATATGCCAGTTTGCGAAAAATGGACGAAAGACATATGTTTTTTCCCGGATCGTTAGGCAGAGCTGCTTATCTTCTCTTAGGAAAACAAGGATATAGAAAGTTTGTGCCGGTAACACGGCACCCAGGACTTCAGGTTCCCTCTTGGAAGCTCTTCGTTGTATGCGGGAAGAGAAGGCCTTGGCTTGCAGTCTGCGGCCATTGCAGGGGTCGGGCGGAGGAAACCTCGCCTTTGCCACCACCACGCTTCTTCACACGCATGGGGAGAACACACGCCCTGTGTCAGTCACTTGCCAGAAATACGTACCCGTCCAGGACCGTGTTCTCAGTGATACCTTCCTGTAAATGGGAGAGAGGAAGTTTGAATGGGGAAGCTCAGTCTTTGCAGGTCATCCGTACAGCTTGCTCCGTTGACGAGGACAGAGAGGATCTGTTCTTTTCTATTCCTTTCAAGTCCCTTTCCAGGAACACCTCAGAGTTCTTTGCAAAGGTCTTGTGCGAATGGCCTGAGGAAGAAGACACTGTGGGCTGCAGTATGTGGGCTGGCTGACCTTCCCCGCACGGTGCGCAGCTCCCTGTACTTGCACCTTGCCTTTGGGAAATGCATACATTCTGTGATGAGGAAGAGGCAAGGGGTGCAGCTCGCCGAATGTTTCTCCCACTTATTTGGAGATGAAAACAAAGAAGTTTTGCCATGAAACTCGAGAGAGGCTTATGATGTACAAGTGTACGCACAAAGGTAGAACCTTATCCTCCTGCCCCCAGGGACACGTTCCGTACCTTGTCGCAACAGAGGGAGTGAGGATTTGTTGAACCCGATAGTGGGAAACGGATATGTACATTGTGGAAGAAACGAGGCTTTCCTTCCCTGCAGTAGTGCGTGTGTGCTGCCACTGCGCCTTAGGCACCCAGTGCCTCGAGCGGCACTCTCGTCGGACTCCAAATAGCCCCATTACAGGAATGTAAATCACCACCCTTCCTACCCCGCCTTCACATACATGTTTCCCCCAAGGAAAAAACATCTCGGAGAGGTAGTCGAGTCTTACTGTGAGAAATAAGTGGCTGCAAACCTAGGGGGAAAGGCCGGGTTCACTCGACCGTCAGAAAACTCCTGCCCTGCACGTTGACTGAGAGCACTGCGTGTTCGATCCGTACCCAAGAGCACTTACGGTGCCTCGCTTTCTACCTTAGAGATCACGTCTCTCCAGGCTTCCTGAGGCACGTATTCCTTCCTGCGCCAAAGAAGCCCTGATAAGGGCGCCTTGGCAGGTATGACGGTCGTTTAAATTTCTTGTGCTTTGGGGCAGCTCTGCGTTCTTTGCACGATGAGAAGGCGCATCGCTTGTATAAACCTCTCGTCTCCAGTGTTGAGCAGACACATGAACACGCCCATACGTCCTCGCTGTTACACCCCCCTTAAGTAATTCCTTCCCCACGTAGACACCCGAGGTGATTTCTATACCCCAGCAACCACGTGCCTCTGCGACATTTCCCATAAGCTGCCCAAACACACCCACGCACATTACAGAGACCAGGTTCCCTTTCCAGGCCGTGCGAAAGCCTTTCAGCCCTCTCGGATCTGGACTCCCCAACTACTGGCCTTGTTGATGTAACTGGAGAAAGGCTTATTCGCACGGCTCTGAAATGCTGAACAACTCCCTACTGCTCGTCGATACATACACCTCACCTAGGCCGTGGAGCCGTGAGTGATCCTTTCTACACCCGGCTCTTCCATATGCCATACATGTCCTCCGTGGAAAGAAGCGTTGCTCTCCAGAGAGGGAAGCCGTACTCGCTTGCCGGGTGGGCACAGGGAGCTCAGGCACAACTCGAAGATCCCCGAGCAAGTGCAATATTCCTGGTGCCTGCGGCAAGCCATTTCGTAGCTGGCACTCTTGGAACATGACTTCCTTGGCAGGCAAGGATGCAGGGCAGGCAGGGCCGTGGATTCTGAGACAGGGATATACACTTGTCTGCATGACTCAGGCGAGAGCCAGCTATAACCGTGCCGAGGAAAATCCTTTGATCTCCAGTTTGCTTGAGCACGCTTTGTGTCGTTCACCATCATGTCGGACGAAATATGCCAGTTTGCGAAAAATGGACGAAAGACATATGTTTTTTCCCGGATCGTTAGGCAGAGCTGCTTATCTTCTCTTAGGAAAACAAGGATATAGAAAGTTTGTGCCGGTAACACGGCACCCAGGACTTCAGGTTCCCTCTTGGAAGCTCTTCGTTGTATGCGGGAAGAGAAGGCCTTGGCTTGCAGTCTGCGGCCATTGCAGGGGTCGGGCGGAGGAAACCTCGCCTTTGCCACCACCACGCTTCTTCACACGCATGGGGAGAACACACGCCCTGTGTCAGTCACTTGCCAGAAATACGTACCCGTCCAGGACCGTGTTCTCAGTGATACCTTCCTGTAAATGGGAGAGAGGAAGTTTGAATGGGGAAGCTCAGTCTTTGCAGGTCATCCGTACAGCTTGCTCCGTTGACGAGGACAGAGAGGATCTGTTCTTTTCTATTCCTTTCAAGTCCCTTTCCAGGAACACCTCAGAGTTCTTTGCAAAGGTCTTGTGCGAATGGCCTGAGGAAGAAGACACTGTGGGCTGCAGTATGTGGGCTGGCTGACCTTCCCCGCACGGTGCGCAGCTCCCTGTACTTGCACCTTGCCTTTGGGAAATGCATACATTCTGTGATGAGGAAGAGGCAAGGGGTGCAGCTCGCCGAATGTTTCTCCCACTTATTTGGAGATGAAAACAAAGAAGTTTTGCCATGAAACTCGAGAGAGGCTTATGATGTACAAGTGTACGCACAAAGGTAGAACCTTATCCTCCTGCCCCCAGGGACACGTTCCGTACCTTGTCGCAACAGAGGGAGTGAGGATTTGTTGAACCCGATAGTGGGAAACGGATATGTACATTGTGGAAGAAACGAGGCTTTCCTTCCCTGCAGTAGTGCGTGTGTGCTGCCACTGCGCCTTAGGCACCCAGTGCCTCGAGCGGCACTCTCGTCGGACTCCAAATAGCCCCATTACAGGAATGTAAATCACCACCCTTCCTACCCCGCCTTCACATACATGTTTCCCCCAAGGAAAAAACATCTCGGAGAGGTAGTCGAGTCTTACTGTGAGAAATAAGTGGCTGCAAACCTAGGGGGAAAGGCCGGGTTCACTCGACCGTCAGAAAACTCCTGCCCTGCACGTTGACTGAGAGCACTGCGTGTTCGATCCGTACCCAAGAGCACTTACGGTGCCTCGCTTTCTACCTTAGAGATCACGTCTCTCCAGGCTTCCTGAGGCACGTATTCCTTCCTGCGCCAAAGAAGCCCTGATAAGGGCGCCTTGGCAGGTATGACGGTCGTTTAAATTTCTTGTGCTTTGGGGGTCGTTTAAATTTCTTGTGCTTTGGGGCAGCTCTGCGTTCTTTGCACGATGAGAAGGCGCATCGCTTGTATAAACCTCTCGTCTCCAGTGTTGAGCAGACACATGAACACGCCCATACGTCCTCGCTGTTACACCCCCCTTAAGTAATTCCTTCCCCACGTAGACACCCGAGGTGATTTCTATACCCCAGCAACCACGTGCCTCTGCGACATTTCCCATAAGCTGCCCAAACACACCCACGCACATTACAGAGACCAGGTTCCCTTTCCAGGCCGTGCGAAAGCCTTTCAGCCCTCTCGGATCTGGACTCCCCAACTACTGGCCTTGTTGATGTAACTGGAGAAAGGCTTATTCGCACGGCTCTGAAATGCTGAACAACTCCCTACTGCTCGTCGATACATACACCTCACCTAGGCCGTGGAGCCGTGAGTGATCCTTTCTACACCCGGCTCTTCCATATGCCATACATGTCCTCCGTGGAAAGAAGCGTTGCTCTCCAGAGAGGGAAGCCGTACTCGCTTGCCGGGTGGGCACAGGGAGCTCAGGCACAACTCGAAGATCCCCGAGCAAGTGCAATATTCCTGGTGCCTGCGGCAAGCCATTTCGTAGCTGGCACTCTTGGAACATGACTTCCTTGGCAGGCAAGGATGCAGGGCAGGCAGGGCCGTGGATTCTGAGACAGGGATATACACTTGTCTGCATGACTCAGGCGAGAGCCAGCTATAACCGTGCCGAGGAAAATCCTTTGATCTCCAGTTTGCTTGAGCACGCTTTGTGTCGTTCACCATCATGTCGGACGAAATATGCCAGTTTGCGAAAAATGGACGAAAGACATATGTTTTTTCCCGGATCGTTAGGCAGAGCTGCTTATCTTCTCTTAGGAAAACAAGGATATAGAAAGTTTGTGCCGGTAACACGGCACCCAGGACTTCAGGTTCCCTCTTGGAAGCTCTTCGTTGTATGCGGGAAGAGAAGGCCTTGGCTTGCAGTCTGCGGCCATTGCAGGGGTCGGGCGGAGGAAACCTCGCCTTTGCCACCACCACGCTTCTTCACACGCATGGGGAGAACACACGCCCTGTGTCAGTCACTTGCCAGAAATACGTACCCGTCCAGGACCGTGTTCTCAGTGATACCTTCCTGTAAATGGGAGAGAGGAAGTTTGAATGGGGAAGCTCAGTCTTTGCAGGTCATCCGTACAGCTTGCTCCGTTGACGAGGACAGAGAGGATCTGTTCTTTTCTATTCCTTTCAAGTCCCTTTCCAGGAACACCTCAGAGTTCTTTGCAAAGGTCTTGTGCGAATGGCCTGAGGAAGAAGACACTGTGGGCTGCAGTATGTGGGCTGGCTGACCTTCCCCGCACGGTGCGCAGCTCCCTGTACTTGCACCTTGCCTTTGGGAAATGCATACATTCTGTGATGAGGAAGAGGCAAGGGGTGCAGCTCGCCGAATGTTTCTCCCACTTATTTGGAGATGAAAACAAAGAAGTTTTGCCATGAAACTCGAGAGAGGCTTATGATGTACAAGTGTACGCACAAAGGTAGAACCTTATCCTCCTGCCCCCAGGGACACGTTCCGTACCTTGTCGCAACAGAGGGAGTGAGGATTTGTTGAACCCGATAGTGGGAAACGGATATGTACATTGTGGAAGAAACGAGGCTTTCCTTCCCTGCAGTAGTGCGTGTGTGCTGCCACTGCGCCTTAGGCACCCAGTGCCTCGAGCGGCACTCTCGTCGGACTCCAAATAGCCCCATTACAGGAATGTAAATCACCACCCTTCCTACCCCGCCTTCACATACATTTTTCCCCCAAGGAAAAAACATCTCGGAGAGGTAGTCGAGTCTTACTGTGAGAAATAAGTGGCTGCAAACCTAGGGGGAAAGGCCGGGTTCACTCGACCGTCAGAAAACTCCTGCCCTGCACGTTGACTGAGAGCACTGCGTGTTCGATCCGTACCCAAGAGCACTTACGGTGCCTCGCTTTCTACCTTAGAGATCACGTCTCTCCAGGCTTCCTGAGGCACGTATTCCTTCCTGCGCCAAAGAAGCCCTGATAAGGGCGCCTTGGCAGGTATGACGGTCGTTTAAATTTCTTGTGCTTTGGGGCAGCTCTGCGTTCTTTGCACGATGAGAAGGCGCATCGCTTGTATAAACCTCTCGTCTCCAGTGTTGAGCAGACACATGAACACGCCCATACGTCCTCGCTGTTACACCCCCCTTAAGTAATTCCTTCCCCACGTAGACACCCGAGGTGATTTCTATACCCCAGCAACCACGTGCCTCTGCGACATTTCCCATAAGCTGCCCAAACACACCCATGCACATTACAGAGACCAGGTTCCCTTTCCAGGCCGTGCGAAAGCCTTTCAGCCCTCTCGGATCTGGACTCCCCAACTACTGGCCTTGTTGATGTAACTGGAGAAAGGCTTATTCGCACGGCTCTGAAATGCTGAACAACTCCCTACTGCTCGTCGATACATACACCTCACCTAGGCCGTGGAGCCGTGAGTGATCCTTTCTACACCCGGCTCTTCCATATGCCATACATGTCCTCCGTGGAAAGAAGCGTTGCTCTCCAGAGAGGGAAGCCGTACTCGCTTGCCGGGTGGGCACAGGGAGCTCAGGCACAACTCGACGATCCCCAAGCAAGTGCAATATTCCTGGTGCCTGCGGCAAGCCATTTCGTAGCTGGCACTCTTGGAACATGACTTCCTTGGCAGGCAAGGATGCAGGGCAGGCAGGGCCGTGGATTCTGAGACAGGGATATACACTTGTCTGCATGACTCGGGCGAGAGCCAGCTATAACCGTGCCGAGGAAAATCCTTTGATCTCCAGTTTGCTTGAGCACACTTTGTGTCTTTCACCATCATGTCGGACGAAATATGCCAGTTTGCGAAAAATGGACGAAAGACATATGTTTTTTTCCCGGATCGTTAGGCAGAGCTGCTTATCTTCTCTTAGGAAAACAAGGATATAGAAAGTTTGTGCCGGTAACACGGCACCCAGGACTTCAGGTTCCCTCTTGGAAGCTCTTCGTTGTATGCGGGAAGAGAAGGCCTTGGCTTGCAGTCTGCGGCCATTGCAGGGGTCGGGCGGAGGAAACCTCGCCTTTGCCACCACCACGCTTCTTCACACGCATGGGGAGAACACACGCCCTGTGTCAGTCACTTGCCAGAAATACGTACCCGTCCAGGACCGTGTTCTCAGTGATACCTTCCTGTAAATGGGAGAGAGGAAGTTTGAATGGGGAAGCTCAGTCTTTGCAGGTCATCCGTACAGCTTGCTCCGTTGACGAGGACAGAGAGGATCTGTTCTTTTCTATTCCTTTCAAGTCCCTTTCCAGGAACACCTCAGAGTTCTTTGCAAAGGTCTTGTGCGAATGGCCTGAGGAAGAAGACACTGTGGGCTGCAGTATGTGGGCTGGCTGACCTTCCCCGCACGGTGCGCAGCTCCCTGTACTTGCACCTTGCCTTTGGGAAATGCATACATTCTGTGATGAGGAAGAGGCAAGGGGTGCAGCTCGCCGAATGTTTCTCCCACTTATTTGGAGATGAAAACAAAGAAGTTTTGCCATGAAACTCGAGAGAGGCTTATGATGTACAAGTGTACGCACAAAGGTAGAACCTTATCCTCCTGCCCCCAGGGACACGTTCCGTACCTTGTCGCAACAGAGGGAGTGAGGATTTGTTGAACCCGATAGTGGGAAACGGATATGTACATTGTGGAAGAAACGAGGCTTTCCTTCCCTGCAGTAGTGCGTGTGTGCTGCCACTGCGCCTTAGGCACCCAGTGCCTCGAGCGGCACTCTCGTCGGACTCCAAATAGCCCCATTACAGGAATGTAAATCACCACCCTTCCTACCCCGCCTTCACATACATTTTTCCCCCAAGGAAAAAACATCTCGGAGAGGTAGTCGAGTCTTACTGTGAGAAATAAGTGGCTGCAAACCTAGGGGGAAAGGCCGGGTTCACTCGACCGTCAGAAAACTCCTGCCCTGCACGTTGACTGAGAGCACTGCGTGTTCGATCCGTACCCAAGAGCACTTACGGTGCCTCGCTTTCTACCTTAGAGATCACGTCTCTCCAGGCTTCCTGAGGCACGTATTCCTTCCTGCGCCAAAGAAGCCCTGATAAGGGCGCCTTGGCAGGTATGACGGTCGTTTAAATTTCTTGTGCTTTGGGGCAGCTCTGCGTTCTTTGCACGATGAGAAGGCGCATCGCTTGTATAAACCTCTCGTCTCCAGTGTTGAGCAGACACATGAACACGCCCATACGTCCTCGCTGTTACACCCCCCTTAAGTAATTCCTTCCCCACGTAGACACCCGAGGTGATTTCTATACCCCAGCAACCACGTGCCTCTGCGACATTTCCCATAAGCTGCCCAAACACACCCACGCACATTACAGAGACCAGGTTCCCTTTCCAGGCCGTGCGAAAGCCTTTCAGCCCTCTCGGATCTGGACTCCCCAACTACTGGCCTTGTTGATGTAACTGGAGAAAGGCTTATTCGCACGGCTCTGAAATGCTGAACAACTCCCTACTGCTCGTCGATACATACACCTCACCTAGGCCGTGGAGCCGTGAGTGATCCTTTCTACACCCGGCTCTTCCATATGCCATACATGTCCTCCGTGGAAAGAAGCGTTGCTCTCCAGAGAGGGAAGCCGTACTCGCTTGCCGGGTGGGCACAGGGAGCTCAGGCACAACTCGACGATCCCCGAGCAAGTGCAATATTCCTGGTGCCTGCGGCAAGCCATTTCGTAGCTGGCACTCTTGGAACATGACTTCCTTGGCAGGCAAGGATGCAGGGCAGGCAGGGCCGTGGATTCTGAGACAGGGATATACACTTGTCTGCATGACTCGGGCGAGAGCCAGCTATAACCGAGCCGAGGAAAATCCTTTGATCTCCAGTTTGCTTGAGCACGCTTTGTGTCGTTCACCATCATGTCGGACGAAATATGCCAGTTTGCGAAAAATGGACGAAAGACATATGTTTTTTCCCGGATCGTTAGGCAGAGCTGCTTATCTTCTCTTAGGAAAACAAGGATATAGAAAGTTTGTGCCGGTAACACGGCACCCAGGACTTCAGGTTCCCTCTTGGAAGCTCTTCGTTGTATGCGGGAAGAGAAGGCCTTGGCTTGCAGTCTGTGGCCATTGCAGGGGTCGGGCGGAGGAAACCTCGCCTTTGCCACCACCACGCTTCTTCACACGCATGGGGAGAACACACGCCCTGTGTCAGTCACTTGCTAGAAATACGTACCCGTCCAGGACCGTGTTCTCAGTGATACCTTCCTGTAAATGGGAGAGAGGAAGTTTGAATGGGGAAGCTCAGTCTTTGCAGGTCATCCGTACAGCTTGCTCCGTTGACGAGGACAGAGAGGATCTGTTCTTTTCTATTCCTTTCAAGTCCCTTTCCAGGAACACCTCAGAGTTCTTTGCAAAGGTCTTGTGCGAATGGCCTGAGGAAGAAGACACTGTGGGCTGCAGTATGTGGGCTGGCTGACCTTCCCCGCACGGTGCGCAGCTCCCTGTACTTGCACCTTGCCTTTGGGAAATGCACACATTCTGTGAAGAGGAAGAGGCAAGGGGTGCAGCTCGCCGAATGTTTCTCCCACTTATTTGGAGATGAAAACAAAGAAGTTTTGCCATGAAACTCGAGAGAGGCTTATGATGTACAAGTGTACGCACAAAGGTAGAACCTTATCCTCCTGCCCCCAGGGACACGTTCCGTACCTTGTCGCAACAGAGGGAGTGAGGATTTGTTGAACCCGATAGTGGGAAACAGATATGTACATTGTGGAAGAAACGAGGCTTTCCTTCCCTGCAGTAGTGCGTGTGTGCTGCCACTGCGCCTTAGGCACCCAGTGCCTCGAGCGGCACTCTCGTCGGACTCCAAATAGCCCCATTACAGGAATGTAAATCACCACCCTTCCTACCCCGCCTTCACATACATTTTTCCCCCAAGGAAAAAACATCTCGGAGAGGTAGTCGAGTCTTACTGTGAGAAATAAGTGGCTGCAAACCTAGGGGGAAAGGCCGGGTTCACTCGACCGTCAGAAAACTCCTGCCCTGCACGTTGACTGAGAGCACTGCGTGTTCGATCCGTACCCAAGAGCACTTACGGTGCCTCGCTTTCTACCTTAGAGATCACGTCTCTCCAGGCTTCCTGAGGCACGTATTCCTTCCTGCGCCAAAGAAGCCCTGATAAGGGCGCCTTGGCAGGTATGACGGTCGTTTAAATTTCTTGTGCTTTGGGGCAGCTCTGCGTTCTTTGCACGATGAGAAGGCGCATCGCTTGTATAAACCTCTCGTCTCCAGTGTTGAGCAGACACATGAACACGCCCATACGTCCTCGCTGTTACACCCCCCTTAAGTAATTCCTTCCCCACGTAGACACCCGAGGTGATTTCTATACCCCAGCAACCACGTGCCTCTGCGACATTTCCCATAAGCTGCCCAAACACACCCACGCACATTACAGAGACCAGGTTCCCTTTCCAGGCCGTGCGAAAGCCTTTCAGCCCTCTCGGATCTGGACTCCCCAACTACTGGCCTTGTTGATGTAACTGGAGAAAGGCTTATTCGCACGGCTCTGAAATGCTGAACAACTCCCTACTGCTCGTCGATACATACACCTCACCTAGGCCGTGGAGCCGTGAGTGATCCTTTCTACACCCGGCTCTTCCATATGCCATACATGTCCTCCGTGGAAAGAAGCGTTGCTCTCCAGAGAGGGAAGCCGTACTCGCTTGCCGGGTGGGCACAGGGAGCTCAGGCACAACTCGAAGATCCCCGAGCAAGTGCAATATTCCTGGTGCCTGCGGCAAGCCATTTCGTAGCTGGCACTCTTGGAACATGACTTCCTTGGCAGGCAAGGATGCAGGGCAGGCAGGGCCGTGGATTCTGAGACAGGGATATACACTTGTCTGCATGACTCGGGCGAGAGCCAGCTATAACCGTGCCGAGGAAAATCCTTTGATCTCCAGTTTGCTTGAGCACGCTTTGTGTCGTTCACCATCATGTCGGACGAAATATGCCAGTTTGCGAAAAATGGACGAAAGACATATGTTTTTTCCCGGATCGTTAGGCAGAGCTGCTTATCTTCTCTTAGGAAAACAAGGATATAGAAAGTTTGTGCCGGTAACACGGCACCCAGGACTTCAGGTTCCCTCTTGGAAGCTCTTCGTTGTATGCGGGAAGAGAAGGCCTTGGCTTGCAGTCTGCGGCCATTGCAGGGGTCGGGCGGAGGAAACCTCGCCTTTGCCACCACCACGCTTCTTCACACGCATGGGGAGAACACACGCCCTGTGTCAGTCACTTGCCAGAAATACGTACCCGTCCAGGACCGTGTTCTCAGTGATACCTTCCTGTAAATGGGAGAGAGGAAGTTTGAATGGGGAAGCTCAGTCTTTGCAGGTCATCCGTACAGCTTGCTCCGTTGACGAGGACAGAGAGGATCTGTTCTTTTCTATTCCTTTCAAGTCCCTTTCCAGGAACACCTCAGAGTTCTTTGCAAAGGTCTTGTGCGAATGGCCTGAGGAAGAAGACACTGTGGGCTGCAGTATGTGGGCTGGCTGACCTTCCCCGCACGGTGCGCAGCTCCCTGTACTTGCACCTTGCCTTTGGGAAATGCATACATTCTGTGATGAGGAAGAGGCAAGGGGTGCAGCTCGCCGAATGTTTCTCCCACTTATTTGGAGATGAAAACAAAGAAGTTTTGCCATGAAACTCGAGAGAGGCTTATGATGTACAAGTGTACGCACAAAGGTAGAACCTTATCCTCCTGCCCCCAGGGACACGTTCCGTACCTTGTCGCAACAGAGGGAGTGAGGATTTGTTGAACCCGATAGTGGGAAACGGATATGTACATTGTGGAAGAAACGAGGCTTTCCTTCCCTGCAGTAGTGCGTGTGTGCTGCCACTGCGCCTTAGGCACCCAGTGCCTCGAGCGGCACTCTCGTCGGACTCCAAATAGCCCCATTACAGGAATGTAAATCACCACCCTTCCTACCCCGCCTTCACATACATGTTTCCCCCAAGGAAAAAACATCTCGGAGAGGTAGTCGAGTCTTACTGTGAGAAATAAGTGGCTGCAAACCTAGGGGGAAAGGCCGGGTTCACTCGACCGTCAGAAAACTCCTGCCCTGCACGTTGACTGAGAGCACTGCGTGTTCGATCCGTACCCAAGAGCACTTACGGTGCCTCGCTTTCTACCTTAGAGATCACGTCTCTCCAGGCTTCCTGAGGCACGTATTCCTTCCTGCGCCAAAGAAGCCCTGATAAGGGCGCCTTGGCAGGTATGACGGTCGTTTAAATTTCTTGTGCTTTGGGGCAGCTCTGCGTTCTTTGCACGATGAGAAGGCGCATCGCTTGTATAAACCTCTCGTCTCCAGTGTTGAGCAGACACATGAACACGCCCATACGTCCTCGCTGTTACACCCCCCTTAAGTAATTCCTTCCCCACGTAGACACCCGAGGTGATTTCTATACCCCAGCAACCACGTGCCTCTGCGACATTTCCCATAAGCTGCCCAAACACACCCACGCACATTACAGAGACCAGGTTCCCTTTCCAGGCCGTGCGAAAGCCTTTCAGCCCTCTCGGATCTGGACTCCCCAACTACTGGCCTTGTTGATGTAACTGGAGAAAGGCTTATTCGCACGGCTCTGAAATGCTGAACAACTCCCTACTGCTCGTCGATACATACACCTCACCTAGGCCGTGGAGCCGTGAGTGATCCTTTCTACACCCGGCTCTTCCATATGCCATACATGTCCTCCGTGGAAAGAAGCGTTGCTCTCCAGAGAGGGAAGCCGTACTCGCTTGCCGGGTGGGCACAGGGAGCTCAGGCACAACTCGAAGATCCCCGAGCAAGTGCAATATTCCTGGTGCCTGCGGCAAGCCATTTCGTAGCTGGCACTCTTGGAACATGACTTCCTTGGCAGGCAAGGATGCAGGGCAGGCAGGGCCGTGGATTCTGAGACAGGGATATACACTTGTCTGCATGACTCAGGCGAGAGCCAGCTATAACCGTGCCGAGGAAAATCCTTTGATCTCCAGTTTGCTTGAGCACGCTTTGTGTCGTTCACCATCATGTCGGACGAAATATGCCAGTTTGCGAAAAATGGACGAAAGACATATGTTTTTTCCCGGATCGTTAGGCAGAGCTGCTTATCTTCTCTTAGGAAAACAAGGATATAGAAAGTTTGTGCCGGTAACACGGCACCCAGGACTTCAGGTTCCCTCTTGGAAGCTCTTCGTTGTATGCGGGAAGAGAAGGCCTTGGCTTGCAGTCTGCGGCCATTGCAGGGGTCGGGCGGAGGAAACCTCGCCTTTGCCACCACCACGCTTCTTCACACGCATGGGGAGAACACACGCCCTGTGTCAGTCACTTGCCAGAAATACGTACCCGTCCAGGACCGTGTTCTCAGTGATACCTTCCTGTAAATGGGAGAGAGGAAGTTTGAATGGGGAAGCTCAGTCTTTGCAGGTCATCCGTACAGCTTGCTCCGTTGACGAGGACAGAGAGGATCTGTTCTTTTCTATTCCTTTCAAGTCCCTTTCCAGGAACACCTCAGAGTTCTTTGCAAAGGTCTTGTGCGAATGGCCTGAGGAAGAAGACACTGTGGGCTGCAGTATGTGGGCTGGCTGACCTTCCCCGCACGGTGCGCAGCTCCCTGTACTTGCACCTTGCCTTTGGGAAATGCATACATTCTGTGATGAGGAAGAGGCAAGGGGTGCAGCTCGCCGAATGTTTCTCCCACTTATTTGGAGATGAAAACAAAGAAGTTTTGCCATGAAACTCGAGAGAGGCTTATGATGTACAAGTGTACGCACAAAGGTAGAACCTTATCCTCCTGCCCCCAGGGACACGTTCCGTACCTTGTCGCAACAGAGGGAGTGAGGATTTGTTGAACCCGATAGTGGGAAACGGATATGTACATTGTGGAAGAAACGAGGCTTTCCTTCCCTGCAGTAGTGCGTGTGTGCTGCCACTGCGCCTTAGGCACCCAGTGCCTCGAGCGGCACTCTCGTCGGACTCCAAATAGCCCCATTACAGGAATGTAAATCACCACCCTTCCTACCCCGCCTTCACATACATGTTTCCCCCAAGGAAAAAACATCTCGGAGAGGTAGTCGAGTCTTACTGTGAGAAATAAGTGGCTGCAAACCTAGGGGGAAAGGCCGGGTTCACTCGACCGTCAGAAAACTCCTGCCCTGCACGTTGACTGAGAGCACTGCGTGTTCGATCCGTACCCAAGAGCACTTACGGTGCCTCGCTTTCTACCTTAGAGATCACGTCTCTCCAGGCTTCCTGAGGCACGTATTCCTTCCTGCGCCAAAGAAGCCCTGATAAGGGCGCCTTGGCAGGTATGACGGTCGTTTAAATTTCTTGTGCTTTGGGGGTCGTTTAAATTTCTTGTGCTTTGGGGCAGCTGTGCGTTCTTTGCACGATGAGAAGGCGCATCGCTTGTATAAACCTCTCGTCTCCAGTGTTGAGCAGACACATGAACACGCCCATACGTCCTCGCTGTTACACCCCCCTTAAGTAATTCCTTCCCCACGTAGACACCCGAGGTGATTTCTATACCCCAGCAACCACGTGCCTCTGCGACATTTCCCATAAGCTGCCCAAACACACCCACGCACATTACAGAGACCAGGTTCCCTTTCCAGGCCGTGCGAAAGCCTTTCAGCCCTCTCGGATCTGGACTCCCCAACTACTGGCCTTGTTGATGTAACTGGAGAAAGGCTTATTCGCACGGCTCTGAAATGCTGAACAACTCCCTACTGCTCGTCGATACATACACCTCACCTAGGCCGTGGAGCCGTGAGTGATCCTTTCTACACCCGGCTCTTCCATATGCCATACATGTCCTCCGTGGAAAGAAGCGTTGCTCTCCAGAGAGGGAAGCCGTACTCGCTTGCCGGGTGGGCACAGGGAGCTCAGGCACAACTCGAAGATCCCCGAGCAAGTGCAATATTCCTGGTGCCTGCGGCAAGCCATTTCGTAGCTGGCACTCTTGGAACATGACTTCCTTGGCAGGCAAGGATGCAGGGCAGGCAGGGCCGTGGATTCTGAGACAGGGATATACACTTGTCTGCATGACTCAGGCGAGAGCCAGCTATAACCGTGCCGAGGAAAATCCTTTGATCTCCAGTTTGCTTGAGCACGCTTTGTGTCGTTCACCATCATGTCGGACGAAATATGCCAGTTTGCGAAAAATGGACGAAAGACATATGTTTTTTCCCGGATCGTTAGGCAGAGCTGCTTATCTTCTCTTAGGAAAACAAGGATATAGAAAGTTTGTGCCGGTAACACGGCACCCAGGACTTCAGGTTCCCTCTTGGAAGCTCTTCGTTGTATGCGGGAAGAGAAGGCCTTGGCTTGCAGTCTGCGGCCATTGCAGGGGTCGGGCGGAGGAAACCTCGCCTTTGCCACCACCACGCTTCTTCACACGCATGGGGAGAACACACGCCCTGTGTCAGTCACTTGCCAGAAATACGTACCCGTCCAGGACCGTGTTCTCAGTGATACCTTCCTGTAAATGGGAGAGAGGAAGTTTGAATGGGGAAGCTCAGTCTTTGCAGGTCATCCGTACAGCTTGCTCCGTTGACGAGGACAGAGAGGATCTGTTCTTTTCTATTCCTTTCAAGTCCCTTTCCAGGAACACCTCAGAGTTCTTTGCAAAGGTCTTGTGCGAATGGCCTGAGGAAGAAGACACTGTGGGTTGCAGTATGTGGGCTGGCTGGCCTTCCCCGCACGGTGCGCAGCTCCCTGTACTTGCACCTTGCCTTTGGGAAATGCATACATTCTGTGATGAGGAAGAGGCAAGGGGTGCAGCTCGCCGAATGTTTCTCCCACTTATTTGGAGATGAAAACAAAGAAGTTTTGCCATGAAACTCGAGAGAGGCTTATGATGTACAAGTGTACGCACAAAGGTAGAACCTTATCCTCCTGCCCCCAGGGACACGTTCCGTACCTTGTCGCAACAGAGGGAGTGAGGATTTGTTGAACCCGATAGTGGGAAACGGATATGTACATTGTGGAAGAAACGAGGCTTTCCTTCCCTGCAGTAGTGCGTGTGTGCTGCCACTGCGCCTTAGGCACCCAGTGCCTCGAGCGGCACTCTCGTCGGACTCCAAATAGCCCCATTACAGGAATGTAAATCACCACCCTTCCTACCCCGCCTTCACATACATGTTTCCCCCAAGGAAAAAACATCTCGGAGAGGTAGTCGAGTCTTACTGTGAGAAATAAGTGGCTGCAAACCTAGGGGGAAAGGCCGGGTTCACTCGACCGTCAGAAAACTCCTGCCCTGCACGTTGACTGAGAGCACTGCGTGTTCGATCCGTACCCAAGAGCACTTACGGTGCCTCGCTTTCTACCTTAGAGATCACGTCTCTCCAGGCTTCCTGAGGCACGTATTCCTTCCTGCGCCAAAGAAGCCCTGATAAGGGCGCCTTGGCAGGTATGACGGTCGTTTAAATTTCTTGTGCTTTGGGGGTCGTTTAAATTTCTTGTGCTTTGGGGCAGCTGTGCGTTCTTTGCACGATGAGAAGGCGCATCGCTTGTATAAACCTCTCGTCTCCAGTGTTGAGCAGACACATGAACACGCCCATACGTCCTCGCTGTTACACCCCCCTTAAGTAATTCCTTCCCCACGTAGACACCCGAGGTGATTTCTATACCCCAGCAACCACGTGCCTCTGCGACATTTCCCATAAGCTGCCCAAACACACCCACGCACATTACAGAGACCAGGTTCCCTTTCCAGGCCGTGCGAAAGCCTTTCAGCCCTCTCGGATCTGGACTCCCCAACTACTGGCCTTGTTGATGTAACTGGAGAAAGGCTTATTCGCACGGCTCTGAAATGCTGAACAACTCCCTACTGCTCGTCGATACATACACCTCACCTAGGCCGTGGAGCCGTGAGTGATCCTTTCTACACCCGGCTCTTCCATATGCCATACATGTCCTCCGTGGAAAGAAGCGTTGCTCTCCAGAGAGGGAAGCCGTACTCGCTTGCCGGGTGGGCACAGGGAGCTCAGGCACAACTCGAAGATCCCCGAGCAAGTGCAATATTCCTGGTGCCTGCGGCAAGCCATTTCGTAGCTGGCACTCTTGGAACATGACTTCCTTGGCAGGCAAGGATGCAGGGCAGGCAGGGCCGTGGATTCTGAGACAGGGATATACACTTGTCTGCATGACTCAGGCGAGAGCCAGCTATAACCGTGCCGAGGAAAATCCTTTGATCTCCAGTTTGCTTGAGCACGCTTTGTGTCGTTCACCATCATGTCGGACGAAATATGCCAGTTTGCGAAAAATGGACGAAAGACATATGTTTTTTCCCGGATCGTTAGGCAGAGCTGCTTATCTTCTCTTAGGAAAACAAGGATATAGAAAGTTTGTGCCGGTAACACGGCACCCAGGACTTCAGGTTCCCTCTTGGAAGCTCTTCGTTGTATGCGGGAAGAGAAGGCCTTGGCTTGCAGTCTGCGGCCATTGCAGGGGTCGGGCGGAGGAAACCTCGCCTTTGCCACCACCACGCTTCTTCACACGCATGGGGAGAACACACGCCCTGTGTCAGTCACTTGCCAGAAATACGTACCCGTCCAGGACCGTGTTCTCAGTGATACCTTCCTGTAAATGGGAGAGAGGAAGTTTGAATGGGGAAGCTCAGTCTTTGCAGGTCATCCGTACAGCTTGCTCCGTTGACGAGGACAGAGAGGATCTGTTCTTTTCTATTCCTTTCAAGTCCCTTTCCAGGAACACCTCAGAGTTCTTTGCAAAGGTCTTGTGCGAATGGCCTGAGGAAGAAGACACTGTGGGTTGCAGTATGTGGGCTGGCTGGCCTTCCCCGCACGGTGCGCAGCTCCCTGTACTTGCACCTTGCCTTTGGGAAATGCATACATTCTGTGATGAGGAAGAGGCAAGGGGTGCAGCTCGCCGAATGTTTCTCCCACTTATTTGGAGATGAAAACAAAGAAGTTTTGCCATGAAACTCGAGAGAGGCTTATGATGTACAAGTGTACGCACAAAGGTAGAACCTTATCCTCCTGCCCCCAGGGACACGTTCCGTACCTTGTCGCAACAGAGGGAGTGAGGATTTGTTGAACCCGATAGTGGGAAACGGATATGTACATTGTGGAAGAAACGAGGCTTTCCTTCCCTGCAGTAGTGCGTGTGTGCTGCCACTGCGCCTTAGGCACCCAGTGCCTCGAGCGGCACTCTCGTCGGACTCCAAATAGCCCCATTACAGGAATGTAAATCACCACCCTTCCTACCCCGCCTTCACATACATTTTTCCCCCAAGGAAAAAACATCTCGGAGAGGTAGTCGAGTCTTACTGTGAGAAATAAGTGGCTGCAAACCTAGGGGGAAAGGCCGGGTTCACTCGACCGTCAGAAAACTCCTGCCCTGCACGTTGACTGAGAGCACTGCGTGTTCGATCCGTACCCAAGAGCACTTACGGTGCCTCGCTTTCTACCTTAGAGATCACGTCTCTCCAGGCTTCCTGAGGCACGTATTCCTTCCTGCGCCAAAGAAGCCCTGATAAGGGCGCCTTGGCAGGTATGACGGTCGTTTAAATTTCTTGTGCTTTGGGGCAGCTCTGCGTTCTTTGCACGATGAGAAGGCGCATCGCTTGTATAAACCTCTCGTCTCCAGTGTTGAGCAGACACATGAACACGCCCATACGTCCTCGCTGTTACACCCCCCTTAAGTAATTCCTTCCCCACGTAGACACCCGAGGTGATTTCTATACCCCAGCAACCACGTGCCTCTGCGACATTTCCCATAAGCTGCCCAAACACACCCATGCACATTACAGAGACCAGGTTCCCTTTCCAGGCCGTGCGAAAGCCTTTCAGCCCTCTCGGATCTGGACTCCCCAACTACTGGCCTTGTTGATGTAACTGGAGAAAGGCTTATTCGCACGGCTCTGAAATGCTGAACAACTCCCTACTGCTCGTCGATACATACACCTCACCTAGGCCGTGGAGCCGTGAGTGATCCTTTCTACACCCGGCTCTTCCATATGCCATACATGTCCTCCGTGGAAAGAAGCGTTGCTCTCCAGAGAGGGAAGCCGTACTCGCTTGCCGGGTGGGCACAGGGAGCTCAGGCACAACTCGACGATCCCCAAGCAAGTGCAATATTCCTGGTGCCTGCGGCAAGCCATTTCGTAGCTGGCACTCTTGGAACATGACTTCCTTGGCAGGCAAGGATGCAGGGCAGGCAGGGCCGTGGATTCTGAGACAGGGATATACACTTGTCTGCATGACTCGGGCGAGAGCCAGCTATAACCGTGCCGAGGAAAATCCTTTGATCTCCAGTTTGCTTGAGCACACTTTGTGTCTTTCACCATCATGTCGGACGAAATATGCCAGTTTGCGAAAAATGGACGAAAGACATATGTTTTTTTCCCGGATCGTTAGGCAGAGCTGCTTATCTTCTCTTAGGAAAACAAGGATATAGAAAGTTTGTGCCGGTAACACGGCACCCAGGACTTCAGGTTCCCTCTTGGAAGCTCTTCGTTGTATGCGGGAAGAGAAGGCCTTGGCTTGCAGTCTGCGGCCATTGCAGGGGTCGGGCGGAGGAAACCTCGCCTTTGCCACCACCACGCTTCTTCACACGCATGGGGAGAACACACGCCCTGTGTCAGTCACTTGCCAGAAATACGTACCCGTCCAGGACCGTGTTCTCAGTGATACCTTCCTGTAAATGGGAGAGAGGAAGTTTGAATGGGGAAGCTCAGTCTTTGCAGGTCATCCGTACAGCTTGCTCCGTTGACGAGGACAGAGAGGATCTGTTCTTTTCTATTCCTTTCAAGTCCCTTTCCAGGAACACCTCAGAGTTCTTTGCAAAGGTCTTGTGCGAATGGCCTGAGGAAGAAGACACTGTGGGCTGCAGTATGTGGGCTGGCTGACCTTCCCCGCACGGTGCGCAGCTCCCTGTACTTGCACCTTGCCTTTGGGAAATGCACACATTCTGTGATGAGGAAGAGGCAAGGGGTGCAGCTCGCCGAATGTTTCTCCCACTTATTTGGAGATGAAAACAAAGAAGTTTTGCCATGAAACTCGAGAGAGGCTTATGATGTACAAGTGTACGCACAAAGGTAGAACCTTATCCTCCTGCCCCCAGGGACACGTTCCGTACCTTGTCGCAACAGAGGGAGTGAGGATTTGTTGAACCCGATAGTGGGAAACGGATATGTACATTGTGGAAGAAACGAGGCTTTCCTTCCCTGCAGTAGTGCGTGTGTGCTGCCACTGCGCCTTAGGCACCCAGTGCCTCGAGCGGCACTCTCGTCGGACTCCAAATAGTCCCATTACAGGAATGTAAATCACCACCCTTCCTACCCCGCCTTCACATACATTTTTCCCCCAAGGAAAAAACATCTCGGAGAGGTAGTCGAGTCTTACTGTGAGAAATAAGTGGCTGCAAACCTAGGGGGAAAGGCCGGGTTCACTCGACCGTCAGAAAACTCCTGCCCTGCACGTTGACTGAGAGCACTGCGTGTTCGATCCGTACCCAAGAGCACTTACGGTGCCTCGCTTTCTACCTTAGAGATCACGTCTCTCCAGGCTTCCTGAGGCACGTATTCCTTCCTGCGCCAAAGAAGCCCTGATAAGGGCGCCTTGGCAGGTATGACGGTCGTTTAAATTTCTTGTGCTTTGGGGCAGCTCTGCGTTCTTTGCACGATGAGAAGGCGCATCGCTTGTATAAACCTCTCGTCTCCAGTGTTGAGCAGACACATGAACACGCCCATACGTCCTCGCTGTTACACCCCCCTTAAGTAATTCCTTCCCCACGTAGACACCCGAGGTGATTTCTATACCCCAGCAACCACGTGCCTCTGCGACATTTCCCATAAGCTGCCCAAACACACCCACGCACATTACAGAGACCAGGTTCCCTTTCCAGGCCGTGCGAAAGCCTTTCAGCCCTCTCGGATCTGGACTCCCCAACTACTGGCCTTGTTGATGTAACTGGAGAAAGGCTTATTCGCACGGCTCTGAAATGCTGAACAACTCCCTACTGCTCGTCGATACATACACCTCACCTAGGCCGTGGAGCCGTGAGTGATCCTTTCTACACCCGGCTCTTCCATATGCCATACATGTCCTCCGTGGAAAGAAGCGTTGCTCTCCAGAGAGGGAAGCCGTACTCGCTTGCCGGGTGAGCACAGGGAGCTCAGGCACAACTCGACGATCCCCGAGCAAGTGCAATATTCCTGGTGCCTTCCGGCAAGCCATTTCGTAGCTGGCACTCTTGGAACATGACTTCCTTGGCAGGCAAGGATGCAGGGCAGGCAGGGCCGTGGATTCTGAGACAGGGATATACACTTGTCTGCATGACTCGGGCGAGAGCCAGCTATAACCGTGCCGAGGAAAATCCTTTGATCTCCAGTTTGCTTGAGCACGCTTTGTGTCGTTCACCATCATGTCGGACGAAATATGCCAGTTTGCGAAAAATGGACGAAAGACATATGTTTTTTCCCGGATCGTTAGGCAGAGCTGCTTATCTTCTCTTAGGAAAACAAGGATATAGAAAGTTTGTGCCGGTAACACGGCACCCAGGACTTCAGGTTCCCTCTTGGAAGCTCTTCGTTGTATGCGGGAAGAGAAGGCCTTGGCTTGCAGTCTGTGGTCATTGCAGGGGTCGGGCGGAGGAAACCTCGCCTTTGCCACCACCACGCTTCTTCACACGCATGGGGAGAACACACGCCCTGTGTCAGTCACTTGCCAGAAATACGTACCCGTCCAGGACCGTGTTCTCAGTGATACCTTCCTGTAAATGGGAGAGAGGAAGTTTGAATGGGGAAGCTCAGTCTTTGCAGGTCATCCGTACAGCTTGCTCCGTTGACGAGGACAGAGAGGATCTGTTCTTTTCTATTCCTTTCAAGTCCCTTTCCAGGAACACCTCAGAGTTCTTTGCAAAGGTCTTGTGCGAATGGCCTGAGGAAGAAGACACTGTGGGCTGCAGTATGTGGGCTGGCTGACCTTCCCCGCACGGTGCGCAGCTCCCTGTACTTGCACCTTGCCTTTGGGAAATGCATACATTCTGTGATGAGGAAGAGGCAAGGGGTGCAGCTCGCCGAATGTTTCTCCCACTTATTTGGAGATGAAAACAAAGAAGTTTTGCCATGAAACTCGAGAGAGGCTTATGATGTACAAGTGTACGCACAAAGGTAGAACCTTATCCTCCTGCCCCCAGGGACACGTTCCGTACCTTGTTGCAACAGAGGGAGTGAGGATTTGTTGAACCCGATAGTGGGAAATGGATATGTACATTGTGGAAGAAACGAGGCTTTCCTTCCCTGCAGTAGTGCGTGTGTGCTGCCACTGCGCCTTAGGCACCCAGTGCCTCGAGCGGCACTCTCGTCGGACTCCAAATAGCCCCATTACAGGAATGTAAATCACCACCCTTCCTACCCCGCCTTCACATACATTTTTCCCCCAAGGAAAAAACATCTCGGAGAGGTAGTCGACTCTTACTGTGAGAAATAAGTGGCTGCAAACCTAGGGGGAAAGGCCGGGTTCACTCGACCGTCAGAAAACTCCTGCCCTGCACGTTGACTGAGAGCACTGCGTGTTCGATCCGTACCCAGGAGCACTTACGGTGCCTCGCTTTCTACCTTAGAGATCACGTCTCTCCAGGCTTCCTGAGGCACGTATTCCTTCCTGCGCCAAAGAAGCCCTGATAAGGGCGCCTTGGCAGGTATGACGGTCGTTTAAATTTCTTGTGCTTTGGGGCAGCTCTGCGTTCTTTGCACGATGAGAAGGCGCATCGCTTGTATAAACCTCTCGTCTCCAGTGTTGAGCAGACACATGAACACGCCCATACGTCCTCGCTGTTACACCCCCCTTAAGTAATTCCTTCCCCACGTAGACACCCGAGGTGATTTCTATACCCCAGCAACCACGTGCCTCTGCGACATTTCCCATAAGCTGCCCAAACACACCCACGCACATTACAGAGACCAGGTTCCCTTTCCAGGCCGTGCGAAAGCCTTTCAGCCCTCTCGGATCTGGACTCCCCAACTACTGGCCTTGTTGATGTAACTGGAGAAAGGCTTATTCGCACGGCTCTGAAATGCTGAACAACTCCCTACTGCTCGTCGATACATACACCTCACCTAGGCCGTGGAGCCGTGAGTGATCCTTTCTACACCCGGCTCTTCCATATGCCATACATGTCCTCCGTGGAAAGAAGCGTTGCTCTCCAGAGAGGGAAGCCGTACTCGCTTGCCGGGTGGGCACAGGGAGCTCAGGCACAACTCGAAGATCCCCGAGCAAGTGCAATATTCCTGGTGCCTGCGGCAAGCCATTTCGTAGCTGGCACTCTTGGAACATGACTTCCTTGGCAGGCAAGGATGCAGGGCAGGCAGGGCCGTGGATTCTGAGACAGGGATATACACTTGTCTGCATGACTCGGGCGAGAGCCAGCTATAACCGTGCCGAGGAAAATCCTTTGATCTCCAGTTTGCTTGAGCACGCTTTGTGTCTTTCACCATCATGTCGGACGAAATATGCCAGTTTGCGAAAAATGGACGAAAGACATATGTTTTTTCCCGGATCGTTAGGCAGAGCTGCTTATCTTCTCTTAGGAAAACAAGGATATAGAAAGTTTGTGCCGGTAACACGGCACCCAGGACTTCAGGTTCCCTCTTGGAAGCTCTTCGTTGTATGCGGGAAGAGAAGGCCTTGGCTTGCAGTCTGCGGCCATTGCAGGGGTCGGGCGGAGGAAACCTCACCTTTGCCACCACCACGCTTCTTCACACGCATGGGGAGAACACACGCCCTGTGTCAGTCACTTGCCAGAAATACGTACCCGTCCAGGACCGTGTTCTCAGTGATACCTTCCTGTAAATGGGAGAGAGGAAGTTTGAATGGGGAAGCTCAGTCTTTGAAGGTCATCCGTACAGCTTGCTCCGTTGACGAGGACAGAGAGGATCTGTACTTTTCTATTCCTTTCAAGTCCCTTTCCAGGAACACCTCAGAGTTCTTTGCAAAGGTCTTGTGCGAATGGCCTGAGGAAGAAGACACTGTGGGCTGCAGTATGTGGGCTGGCTGACCTTCCCCGCACGGTGCGCAGCTCCCTGTACTTGCACCTTGCCTTTGGGAAATGCACACATTCTGTGAAGAGGAAGAGGCAAGGGGTGCAGCTCGCCGAATGTTTCTCCCACTTATTTGGAGATGAAAACAAAGAAGTTTTGCCATGAAACTCGAGAGAGGCTTATGATGTACAAGTGTACGCACAAAGGTAGAACCTTATCCTCCTGCCCCCAGGGACACGTTCCGTACCTTGTCGCAACAGAGGGAGTGAGGATTTGTTGAACCCGATAGTGGGAAACGGATATGTACATTGTGGAAGAAACGAGGCTTTCCTTCCCTGCAGTAGTGCGTGTGTGCTGCCACTGCGCCTTAGGCACCCAGTGCCTCGAGCGGCACTCTCGTCGGACTCCAAATAGCCCCATTACAGGAATGTAAATCACCACCCTTCCTACCCCGCCTTCACATACATTTTTCCCCCAAGGAAAAAACATCTCGGAGAGGTAGTCGAGTCTTACTGTGAGAAATAAGTGGCTGCAAACCTAGGGGGAAAGGCCGGGTTCACTCGACCGTCAGAAAACTCCTGCCCTGCACGTTGACTGAGAGCACTGCGTGTTCGATCCGTACCCAAGAGCACTTACGGTGCCTCGCTTTCTACCTTAGAGATCACGTCTCTCCAGGCTTCCTGAGGCACGTATTCCTTCCTGCGCCAAAGAAGCCCTGATAAGGGCGCCTTGGCAGGTATGACGGTCGTTTAAATTTCTTGTGCTTTGGGGCAGCTCTGCGTTCTTTGCACGATGAGAAGGCGCATCGCTTGTATAAACCTCTCGTCTCCAGTGTTGAGCAGACACATGAACACGCCCATACGTCCTCGCTGTTACACCCCCCTTAAGTAATTCCTTCCCCACGTAGACACCCGAGGTGATTTCTATACCCCAGCAACCACGTGCCTCTGCGACATTTCCCATAAGCTGCCCAAACACACCCACGCACATTACAGAGACCAGGTTCCCTTTCCAGGCCGTGCGAAAGCCTTTCAGCCCTCTCGGATCTGGACTCCCCAACTACTGGCCTTGTTGATGTAACTGGAGAAAGGCTTATTCGCACGGCTCTGAAATGCTGAACAACTCCCTACTGCTCGTCGATACATACACCTCACCTAGGCCGTGGAGCCGTGAGTGATCCTTTCTACACCCGGCTCTTCCATATGCCATACATGTCCTCCGTGGAAAGAAGCGTTGCTCTCCAGAGAGGGAAGCCGTACTCGCTTGCCGGGTGGGCACAGGGAGCTCAGGCACAACTCGAAGATCCCCGAGCAAGTGCAATATTCCTGGTGCCTGCGGCAAGCCATTTCGTAGCTGGCACTCTTGGAACATGACTTCCTTGGCAGGCAAGGATGCAGGGCAGGCAGGGCCGTGGATTCTGAGACAGGGATATACACTTGTCTGCATGACTCGGGCGAGAGCCAGCTATAACCGTGCCGAGGAAAATCCTTTGATCTCCAGTTTGCTTGAGCACGCTTTGTGTCTTTCACCATCATGTCGGACGAAATATGCCAGTTTGCGAAAAATGGACGAAAGACATATGTTTTTTCCCGGATCGTTAGGCAGAGCTGCTTATCTTCTCTTAGGAAAACAAGGATATAGAAAGTTTGTGCCGGTAACACGGCACCCAGGACTTCAGGTTCCCTCTTGGAAGCTCTTCGTTGTATGCGGGAAGAGAAGGCCTTGGCTTGCAGTCTGCGGCCATTGCAGGGGTCGGGCGGAGGAAACCTCACCTTTGCCACCACCACGCTTCTTCACACGCATGGGGAGAACACACGCCCTGTGTCAGTCACTTGCCAGAAATACGTACCCGTCCAGGACCGTGTTCTCAGTGATACCTTCCTGTAAATGGGAGAGAGGAAGTTTGAATGGGGAAGCTCAGTCTTTGAAGGTCATCCGTACAGCTTGCTCCGTTGACGAGGACAGAGAGGATCTGTACTTTTCTATTCCTTTCAAGTCCCTTTCCAGGAACACCTCAGAGTTCTTTGCAAAGGTCTTGTGCGAATGGCCTGAGGAAGAAGACACTGTGGGCTGCAGTATGTGGGCTGGCTGACCTTCCCCGCACGGTGCGCAGCTCCCTGTACTTGCACCTTGCCTTTGGGAAATGCACACATTCTGTGAAGAGGAAGAGGCAAGGGGTGCAGCTCGCCGAATGTTTCTCCCACTTATTTGGAGATGAAAACAAAGAAGTTTTGCCATGAAACTCGAGAGAGGCTTATGATGTACAAGTGTACGCACAAAGGTAGAACCTTATCCTCCTGCCCCCAGGGACACGTTCCGTACCTTGTCGCAACAGAGGGAGTGAGGATTTGTTGAACCCGATAGTGGGAAACGGATATGTACATTGTGGAAGAAACGAGGCTTTCCTTCCCTGCAGTAGTGCGTGTGTGCTGCCACTGCGCCTTAGGCACCCAGTGCCTCGAGCGGCACTCTCGTCGGACTCCAAATAGCCCCATTACAGGAATGTAAATCACCACCCTTCCTACCCCGCCTTCACATACATTTTTCCCCCAAGGAAAAAACATCTCGGAGAGGTAGTCGAGTCTTACTGTGAGAAATAAGTGGCTGCAAACCTAGGGGGAAAGGCCGGGTTCACTCGACCGTCAGAAAACTCCTGCCCTGCACGTTGACTGAGAGCACTGCGTGTTCGATCCGTACCCAAGAGCACTTACGGTGCCTCGCTTTCTACCTTAGAGATCACGTCTCTCCAGGCTTCCTGAGGCACGTATTCCTTCCTGCGCCAAAGAAGCCCTGATAAGGGCGCCTTGGCAGGTATGACGGTCGTTTAAATTTCTTGTGCTTTGGGGCAGCTCTGCGTTCTTTGCACGATGAGAAGGCGCATCGCTTGTATAAACCTCTCGTCTCCAGTGTTGAGCAGACACATGAACACGCCCATACGTCCTCGCTGTTACACCCCCCTTAAGTAATTCCTTCCCCACGTAGACACCCGAGGTGATTTCTATACCCCAGCAACCACGTGCCTCTGCGACATTTCCCATAAGCTGCCCAAACACACCCACGCACATTACAGAGACCAGGTTCCCTTTCCAGGCCGTGCGAAAGCCTTTCAGCCCTCTCGGATCTGGACTCCCCAACTACTGGCCTTGTTGATGTAACTGGAGAAAGGCTTATTCGCACGGCTCTGAAATGCTGAACAACTCCCTACTGCTCGTCGATACATACACCTCACCTAGGCCGTGGAGCCGTGAGTGATCCTTTCTACACCCGGCTCTTCCATATGCCATACATGTCCTCCGTGGAAAGAAGCGTTGCTCTCCAGAGAGGGAAGCCGTACTCGCTTGCCGGGTGGGCACAGGGAGCTCAGGCACAACTCGACGATCCCCGAGCAAGTGCAATATTCCTGGTGCCTGCGGCAAGCCATTTCGTAGCTGGCACTCTTGGAACATGACTTCCTTGGCAGGCAAGGATGCAGGGCAGGCAGGGCCGTGGATTCTGAGACAGGGATATACACTTGTCTGCATGACTCGGGCGAGAGCCAGCTATAACCGTGCCGAGGAAAATCCTTTGATCTCCAGTTTGCTTGAGCACGCTTTGTGTCGTTCACCATCATGTCGGACGAAATATGCCAGTTTGCGAAAAATGGACAAAAGACATATGTTTTTTCCCGGATCGTTAGGCAGAGCTGCTTATCTTCTCTTAGGAAAACAAGGATATAGAAAGTTTGTGCCGGTAACACGGCACCCAGGACTTCAGGTTCCCTCTTGGAAGCTCTTCGTTGTATGCGGGAAGAGAAGGCCTTGGCTTGCAGTCTGCGGCCATTGCAGGGGTCGGGCGGAGGAAACCTCGCCTTTGCCACCACCACGCTTCTTCACACGCATGGGGAGAACACACGCCCTGTGTCAGTCACTTGCCAGAAATACGTACCCGTCCAGGACCGTGTTCTCAGTGATACCTTCCTGTAAATGGGAGAGAGGAAGTTTGAATGGGGAAGCTCAGTCTTTGCAGGTCATCCGTTCAGCTTGCTCCGTTGACGAGGACAGAGAGGATCTGTTCTTTTCTATTCCTTTCAAGTCCCTTTCCAGGAACACCTCAGAGTTCTTTGCAAAGGTCTTGTGCGAATGGCCTGAGGAAGAAGACACTGTGGGCTGCAGTATGTGGGCTGGCTGACCTTCCCCGCACGGTGCGCAGCTCCCTGTACTTGCACCTTGCCTTTGGGAAATGCATACATTCTGTGATGAGGAAGAGGCAAGGGGTGCAGCTCGCCGAATGTTTCTCCCACTTATTTGGAGATGAAAACAAAGAAGTTTTGCCATGAAACTCGAGAGAGGCTTATGATGTACAAGTGTACGCACAAAGGTAGAACCTTATCCTCCTGCCCCCAGGGACACGTTCCGTACCTTGTCGCAACAGAGGGAGTGAGGATTTGTTGAACCCGATAGTGGGAAACGGATATGTACATTGTGGAAGAAACGAGGCTTTCCTTCCCTGCAGTAGTGCGTGTGTGCTGCCACTGCGCCTTAGGCACCCAGTGCCTCGAGCGGCACTCTCGTCGGACTCCAAATAGCCCCATTACAGGAATGTAAATCACCACCCTTCCTACCCCGCCTTCACATACATTTTTCCCCCAAGGAAAAAACATCTCGGAGAGGTAGTCGAGTCTTACTGTGAGAAATAAGTGGCTGCAAACCTAGGGGGAAAGGCCGGGTTCACTCGACCGTCAGAAAACTCCTGCCCTGCACGTTGACTGAGAGCACTGCGTGTTCGATCCGTACCCAAGAGCACTTACGGTGCCTCGCTTTCTACCTTAGAGATCACGTCTCTCCAGGCTTCCTGAGGCACGTATTCCTTCCTGCGCCAAAGAAGCCCTGATAAGGGCGCCTTGGCAGGTATGACGGTCGTTTAAATTTCTTGTGCTTTGGGGCAGCTCTGCGTTCTTTGCACGATGAGAAGGCGCATCGCTTGTATAAACCTCTCGTCTCCAGTGTTGAGCAGACACATGAACACGCCCATACGTCCTCGCTGTTACACCCCCCTTAAGTAATTCCTTCCCCACGTAGACACCCGAGGTGATTTCTATACCCCAGCAACCACGTGCCTCTGCGACATTTCCCATAAGCTGCCCAAACACACCCACGCACATTACAGAGACCAGGTTCCCTTTCCAGGCCGTGCGAAAGCCTTTCAGCCCTCTCGGATCTGGACTCCCCAACTACTGGCCTTGTTGATGTAACTGGAGAAAGGCTTATTCGCACGGCTCTGAAATGCTGAACAACTCCCTACTGCTCGTCGATACATACACCTCACCTAGGCCGTGGAGCCGTGAGTGATCCTTTCTACACCCGGCTCTTCCATATGCCATACATGTCCTCCGTGGAAAGAAGCGTTGCTCTCCAGAGAGGGAAGCCGTACTCGCTTGCCGGGTGGGCACAGGGAGCTCAGGCACAACTCGACGATCCCCGAGCAAGTGCAATATTCCTGGTGCCTGCGGCAAGCCATTTCGTAGCTGGCACTCTTGGAACATGACTTCCTTGGCAGGCAAGGATGCAGGGCAGGCAGGGCCGTGGATTCTGAGACAGGGATATACACTTGTCTGCATGACTCGGGCGAGAGCCAGCTATAACCGTGCCGAGGAAAATCCTTTGATCTCCAGTTTGCTTGAGCACGCTTTGTGTCGTTCACCATCATGTCGGACGAAATATGCCAGTTTGCGAAAAATGGACGAAAGACATATGTTTTTTCCCGGATCGTTAGGCAGAGCTGCTTATCTTCTCTTAGGAAAACAAGGATATAGAAAGTTTGTGCCGGTAACACGGCACCCAGGACTTCAGGTTCCCTCTTGGAAGCTCTTCGTTGTATGCGGGAAGAGAAGGCCTTGGCTTGCAGTCTGCGGCCATTGCAGGGGTCGGGCGGAGGAAACCTCGCCTTTGCCACCACCACGCTTCTTCACACGCATGGGGAGAACACACGCCCTGTGTCAGTCACTTGCCAGAAATACGTACCCGTCCAGGACCGTGTTCTCAGTGATACCTTCCTGTAAATGGGAGAGAGGAAGTTTGAATGGGGAAGCTCAGTCTTTGCAGGTCATCCGTACAGCTTGCTCCGTTGACGAGGACAGAGAGGATCTGTTCTTTTCTATTCCTTTCAAGTCCCTTTCCAGGAACACCTCAGAGTTCTTTGCAAAGGTCTTGTGCGAATGGCCTGAGGAAGAAGACACTGTGGGCTGCAGTATGTGGGCTGGCTGACCTTCCCCGCACGGTGCGCAGCTCCCTGTACTTGCACCTTGCCTTTGGGAAATGCATACATTCTGTGATGAGGAAGAGGCAAGGGGTGCAGCTCGCCGAATGTTTCTCCCACTTATTTGGAGATGAAAACAAAGAAGTTTTGCCATGAAACTCGAGAGAGGCTTATGATGTACAAGTGTACGCACAAAGGTAGAACCTTATCCTCCTGCCCCCAGGGACACGTTCCGTACCTTGTCGCAACAGAGGGAGTGAGGATTTGTTGAACCCGATAGTGGGAAACGGATATGTACATTGTGGAAGAAACGAGGCTTTCCTTCCCTGCAGTAGTGCGTGTGTGCTGCCACTGCGCCTTTGGCACCCAGTGCCTCGAGCGGCACTCTCGTCGGACTCCAAATAGCCCCATTACAGGAATGTAAATCACCACCCTTCCTACCCCGCCTTCACATACATTTTTCCCCCAAGGAAAAAACATCTCGGAGAGGTAGTCGAGTCTTACTGTGAGAAATAAGTGGCTGCAAACCTAGGGGGAAAGGCCGGGTTCACTCGACCGTCAGAAAACTCCTGCCCTGCACGTTGACTGAGAGCACTGCGTGTTCGATCCGTACCCAAGAGCACTTACGGTGCCTCGTCGCAACAGAGGGAGTGAGGATTTGTTGAACCCGATAGTGGGAAACGGATATGTACATTGTGGAAGAAACGAGGCTTTCCTTCCCTGCAGTAGTGCGTGTGTGCTGCCACTGCGCCTTAGGCACCCAGTGCCTCGAGCGGCACTCTCGTCGGACTCCAAATAGCCCCATTACAGGAATGTAAATCACCACCCTTCCTACCCCGCCTTCACATACATTTTTCCCCCAAGGAAAAAACATCTCGGAGAGGTAGTCGAGTCTTACTGTGAGAAATAAGTGGCTGCAAACCTAGGGGGAAAGGCCGGGTTCACTCGACCGTCAGAAAACTCCTGCCCTGCACGTTGACTGAGAGCACTGCGTGTTCGATCCGTACCCAAGAGCACTTACGGTGCCTCGCTTTCTACCTTAGAGATCACGTCTCTCCAGGCTTCCTGAGGCACGTATTCCTTCCTGCGCCAAAGAAGCCCTGATAAGGGCGCCTTGGCAGGTATGACGGTCGTTTAAATTTCTTGTGCTTTGGGGCAGCTCTGCGTTCTTTGCACGATGAGAAGGCGCATCGCTTGTATAAACCTCTCGTCTCCAGTGTTGAGCAGACACATGAACACGCCCATACGTCCTCGCTGTTACACCCCCCTTAAGTAATTCCTTCCCCACGTAGACACCCGAGGTGATTTCTATACCCCAGCAACCACGTGCCTCTGCGACATTTCCCATAAGCTGCCCAAACACACCCACGCACATTACAGAGACCAGGTTCCCTTTCCAGGCCGTGCGAAAGCCTTTCAGCCCTCTCGGATCTGGACTCCCCAACTACTGGCCTTGTTCATGTAACTGGAGAAAGGCTTATTCGCACGGCTCTGAAATGCTGAACAACTCCCTACTGCTCGTCGATACATACACCTCACCTAGGCCGTGGAGCCGTGAGTGATCCTTTCTACACCCGGCTCTTCCATATGCCATACATGTCCTCCGTGGAAAGAAGCGTTGCTCTCCAGAGAGGGAAGCCGTACTCGCTTGCCGGGTGGGCACAGGGAGCTCAGGCACAACTCGACGATCCCCGAGCAAGTGCAATATTCCTGGTGCCTGCGGCAAGCCATTTCGTAGCTGGCACTCTTGGAACATGACTTCCTTGGCAGGCAAGGATGCAGGGCAGGCAGGGCCGTGGATTCTGAGACAGGGATATACACTTGTCTGCATGACTCGGGCGAGAGCCAGCTATAACCGTGCCGAGGAAAATCCTTTGATCTCCAGTTTGCTTGAGCACGCTTTGTGTCGTTCACCATCATGTCGGACGAAATATGCCAGTTTGCGAAAAATGGACGAAAGACATATGTTTTTTCCCGGATCGTTAGGCAGAGCTGCTTATCTTCTCTTAGGAAAACAAGGATATAGAAAGTTTGTGCCGGTAACACGGCACCCAGGACTTCAGGTTCCCTCTTGGAAGCTCTTCGTTGTATGCGGGAAGAGAAGGCCTTGGCTTGCAGTCTGTGGCCATTGCAGGGGTCGGGCGGAGGAAACCTCGCCTTTGCCACCACCACGCTTCTTCACACGCATGGGGAGAACACACGCCCTGTGTCAGTCACTTGCCAGAAATACGTACCCGTCCAGGACCGTGTTCTCAGTGATACCTTCCTGTAAATGGGAGAGAGGAAGTTTGAATGGGGAAGCTCAGTCTTTGCAGGTCATCCGTACAGCTTGCTCCGTTGACGAGGACAGAGAGGATCTGTTCTTTTCTATTCCTTTCAAGTCCCTTTCCAGGAACACCTCAGAGTTCTTTGCAAAGGTCTTGTGCGAGTGGCCTGAGGAAGAAGACACTGTGGGCTGCAGTATGTGGGCTGGCTGACCTTCCCCGCACGGTGCGCAGCTCCCTGTACTTGCACCTTGCCTTTGGGAAATGCATACATTCTGTGATGAGGAAGAGGCAAGGGGTGCAGCTCGCCGAATGTTTCTCCCACTTATTTGGAGATGAAAACAAAGAAGTTTTGCCATGAAACTCGAGAGAGGCTTATGATGTACAAGTGTACGCACAAAGGTAGAACCTTATCCTCCTGCCCCCAGGGACACGTTCCGTACGTTGTTGCAACAGAGGGAGTGAGGATTTGTTGAACCCGATAGTGGGAAACGGATATGTACATTGTGGAAGAAACGAGGCTTTCCTTCCCTGCAGTAGTGCGTGTGTGCTGCCACTGCGCCTTAGGCACCCAGTGCCTCGAGCGGCACTCTCGTCGGACTCCAAATAGCCCCATTACAGGAATGTAAATCACCACCCTTCCTACCCCGCCTTCACATACATTTTTCCCCCAAGGAAAAAACATCTCGGAGAGGTAGTCGAGTCTTACTGTGAGAAATAAGTGGCTGCAAACCTAGGGGGAAAGGCCGGGTTCACTCGACCGTCAGAAAACTCCTGCCCTGCACGTTGACTGAGAGCACTGCGTGTTCGATCCGTACCCAAGAGCACTTACGGTGCCTCGCTTTCTACCTTAGAGATCACGTCTCTCCAGGCTTCCTGAGGCACGTATTCCTTCCTGCGCCAAAGAAGCCCTGATAAGGGCGCCTTGGCAGGTATGACGGTCGTTTAAATTTCTTGTGCTTTGGGGCAGCTCTGCGTTCTTTGCACGATGAGAAGGCGCATCGCTTGTATAAACCTCTCGTCTCCAGTGTTGAGCAGACACATGAACACGCCCATACGTCCTCGCTGTTACACCCCCCTTAAGTAATTCCTTCCCCACGTAGACACCCGAGGTGATTTCTATACCCCAGCAACCACGTGCCTCTGCGACATTTCCCATAAGCTGCCCAAACACACCCACGCACATTACAGAGACCAGGTTCCCTTTCCAGGCCGTGCGAAAGCCTTTCAGCCCTCTCGGATCTGGACTCCCCAACTACTGGCCTTGTTGATGTAACTGGAGAAAGGCTTATTCGCACGGCTCTGAAATGCTGAACAACTCCCTACTGCTCGTCGATACATACACCTCACCTAGGCCGTGGAGCCGTGAGTGATCCTTTCTACACCCGGCTCTTCCATATGCCATACATGTCCTCCGTGGAAAGAAGCGTTGCTCTCCAGAGAGGGAAGCCGTACTCGCTTGCCGGGTGGGCACAGGGAGCTCAGGCACAACTCGAAGATCCCCGAGCAAGTGCAATATTCCTGGTGCCTGCGGCAAGCCATTTCGTAGCTGGCACTCTTGGAACATGACTTCCTTGGCAGGCAAGGATGCAGGGCAGGCAGGGCCGTGGATTCTGAGACAGGGATATACACTTGTCTGCATGACTCGGGCGAGAGCCAGCTATAACCGTGCCGAGGAAAATCCTTTGATCTCCAGTTTGCTTGAGCACGCTTTGTGTCGTTCACCATCATGTCGGACGAAATATGCCAGTTTGCGAAAAATGGACGAAAGACATATGTTTTTTCCCGGATCGTTAGGCAGAGCTGCTTATCTTCTCTTAGGAAAACAAGGATATAGAAAGTTTGTGCCGGTAACACGGCACCCAGGACTTCAGGTTCCCTCTTGGAAGCTCTTCGTTGTATGCGGGAAGAGAAGGCCTTGGCTTGCAGTCTGTGGCCATTGCAGGGGTCGGGCGGAGGAAACCTCGCCTTTGCCACCACCACGCTTCTTCACACGCATGGGGAGAACACACGCCCTGTGTCAGTCACTTGCTAGAAATACGTACCCATCCAGGACCGTGTTCTCAGTGATACCTTCCTGTAAATGGGAGAGAGGAAGTTTGAATGGGGAAGCTCAGTCTTTGCAGGTCATCCGTACAGCTTGCTCCGTTGACGAGGACAGAGAGGATCTGTTCTTTTCTATTCCTTTCAAGTCCCTTTCCAGGAACACCTCAGAGTTCTTTGCAAAGGTCTTGTGCGAGTGGCCTGAGGAAGAAGACACTGTGGGCTGCAGTATGTGGGCTGGCTGACCTTCCCCGCACGGTGCGCAGCTCCCTGTACTTGCACCTTGCCTTTGGGAAATGCATACATTCTGTGATGAGGAAGAGGCAAGGGGTGCAGCTCGCCGAATGTTTCTCCCACTTATTTGGAGATGAAAACAAAGAAGTTTTGCCATGAAACTCGAGAGAGGCTTATGATGTACAAGTGTACGCACAAAGGTAGAACCTTATCCTCCTGCCCCCAGGGACACGTTCCGTACCTTGTCGCAACAGAGGGAGTGAGGATTTGTTGAACCCGATAGTGGGAAACGGATATGTACATTGTGGAAGAAACGAGGCTTTCCTTCCCTGCAGTAGTGCGTGTGTGCTGCCACTGCGCCTTAGGCACCCAGTGCCTCGAGCGGCACTCTCGTCGGACTCCAAATAGCCCCATTACAGGAATGTAAATCACCACCCTTCCTACCCCGCCTTCACATACATTTTTCCCCCAAGGAAAAAACATCTCGGAGAGGTAGTCGAGTCTTACTGTGAGAAATAAGTGGCTGCAAACCTAGGGGGAAAGGCCGGGTTCACTCGACCGTCAGAAAACTCCTGCCCTGCACGTTGACTGAGAGCACTGCGTGTTCGATCCGTACCCAAGAGCACTTACGGTGCCTCGCTTTCTACGTTAGAGATCACGTCTCTCCAGGATTCCTGAGGCACGTATTCCTTCCTGCGCCAAAGAAGCCCTGATAAGGGCGCCTTGGCAGGTATGACGGTCGTTTAAATTTCTTGTGCTTTGGGGCAGCTCTGCGTTCTTTGCACGATGAGAAGGCGCATCGCTTGTATAAACCTCTCGTCTCCAGTGTTGAGCAGACACATGAACACGCCCATACGTCCTCGCTGTTACACCCCCCTTAAGTAATTCCTTCCCCACGTAGACACCCGAGGTGATTTCTATACCCCAGCAACCACGTGCCTCTGCGACATTTCCCATAAGCTGCCCAAACACACCCACGCACATTACAGAGACCAGGTTCCCTTTCCAGGCCGTGCGAAAGCCTTTCAGCCCTCTCGGATCTGGACTCCCCAACTACTGGCCTTGTTGATGTAACTGGAGAAAGGCTTATTCGCACGGCTCTGAAATGCTGAACAACTCCCTACTGCTCGTCGATACATACACCTCACCTAGGCCGTGGAGCCGTGAGTGATCCTTTCTACACCCGGCTCTTCCATATGCCATACATGTCCTCCGTGGAAAGAAGCGTTGCTCTCCAGAGAGGGAAGCCGTACTCGCTTGCCGGGTGGGCACAGGGAGCTCAGGCACAACTCGAAGATCCCCGAGCAAGTGCAATATTCCTGGTGCCTGCGGCAAGCCATTTCGTAGCTGGCACTCTTGGAACATGACTTCCTTGGCAGGCAAGGATGCAGGGCAGGCAGGCCCGTGGATTCTGAGACAGGGATATACACTTGTCTGCATGACTCGGGCGAGAGCCAGCTATAACCGTGCCGAGGAAAATCCTTTGATCTCCAGTTTGCTTGAGCACGCTTTGTGTCGTTCACCATCATGTCGGACGAAATATGCCAGTTTGCGAAAAATGGACGAAAGACATATCTTTTTTCCCGGATCGTTAGGCAGAGCTGCTTATCTTCTCTTAGGAAAACAAGGATATAGAAAGTTTGTGCCGGTAACACGGCACCCAGGACTTCAGGTTCCCTCTTGGAAGCTCTTCGTTGTATGCGGGAAGAGAAGGCCTTGGTATGCAGTCTGTGGCCATTGCAGGGGTCGGGCGGAGGAAACCTCGCCTTTGCCACCACCACGCTTCTTCACACGCATGGGGAGAACACACGCCCTGTGTCAGTCACTTGCCAGAAATACGTACCCGTCCAGGACCGTGTTCTCAGTGATACCTTCCTGTAAATGGGAGAGAGGAAGTTTGAATGGGGAAGCTCAGTCTTTGCAGGTCATCCGTACAGCTTGCTCCGTTGACGAGGACAGAGAGGATCTGTACTTTTCTATTCCTTTCAAGTCCCTTTCCAGGAACACCTCAGAGTTCTTTGCAAAGGTCTTGTGCGAGTGGCCTGAGGAAGAAGACACTGTGGGCTGCAGTATGTGGGCTGGCTGACCTTCCCCGCACGGTGCGCAGCTCCCTGTACTTGCACCTTGCCTTTGGGAAATGCACACATTCTGTGATGAGGAAGAGGCAAGGGGTGCAGCTCGCCGAATGTTTCTCCCACTTATTTGGAGATGAAAACAAAGAAGTTTTGCCATGAAACTCGAGAGAGGCTTATGATGTACTAGTGTACGCACAAAGGTAGAACCTTATCCTCCTGCCCCCAGGGACACGTTCCGTACCTTGTCGCAACAGAGGGAGTGAGGATTTGTTGAACCCGATAGTGGGAAACGGATATGTACATTGTGGAAGAAACGAGGCTTTCCTTCCCTGCAGTAGTGCGTGTGTGCTGCCACTGCGCCTTAGGCACCCAGTGCCTCGAGCGGCACTCTCGTCGGACTCCAAATAGCCCCATTACAGGAATGTAAATCACCACCCTTCCTACCCCGCCTTCACATACATTTTTCCCCCAAGGAAAAAACATCTCGGAGAGGTAGTCGAGTCTTACTGTGAGAAATAAGTGGCTGCAAACCTAGGGGGAAAGGCCGGGTTCACTCGACCGTCAGAAAACTCCTGCCCTGCACGTTGACTGAGAGCACTGCGTGTTCGATCCGTACCCAAGAGCACTTACGGTGCCTCGCTTTCTACCTTAGAGATCACGTCTCTCCAGGCTTCCTGAGGCACGTATTCCTTCCTGCGCCAAAGAAGCCCTGATAAGGGCGCCTTGGCAGGTATGACGGTCGTTTAAATTTCTTGTGCTTTGGGGCAGCTCTGCGTTCTTTGCACGATGAGAAGGCGCATCGCTTGTATAAACCTCTCGTCTCCAGTGTTGAGCAGACACATGAACACGCCCATACGTCCTCGCTGTTACACCCCCCTTAAGTAATTCCTTCCCCACGTAGACACCCGAGGTGATTTCTATACCCCAGCAACCACGTGCCTCTGCGACATTTCCCATAAGCTGCCCAAACACACCCACGCACATTACAGAGACCAGGTTCCCTTTCCAGGCCGTGCGAAAGCCTTTCAGCCCTCTCGGATCTGGACTCCCCAACTACTGGCCTTGTTGATGTAACTGGAGAAAGGCTTATTCGCACGGCTCTGAAATGCTGAACAACTCCCTACTGCTCGTCGATACATACACCTCACCTAGGCCGTGGAGCCGTGAGTGATCCTTTCTACACCCGGCTCTTCCATATGCCATACATGTCCTCCGTGGAAAGAAGCGTTGCTCTCCAGAGAGGGAAGCCGTACTCGCTTGCCGGGTGGGCACAGGGAGCTCAGGCACAACTCGAAGATCCCCGAGCAAGTGCAATATTCCTGGTGCCTGCGGCAAGCCATTTCGTAGCTGGCACTCTTGGAACATGACTTCCTTGGCAGGCAAGGATGCAGGGCAGGCAGGGCCGTGGATTCTGAGACAGGGATATACACTTGTCTGCATGACTCGGGCGAGAGCCAGCTATAAACCGTGCCGAGGAAAATCCTTTGATCTCCAGTTTGCTTGAGCACGCTTTGTGTCGTTCACCATCATGTCGGACGAAATATGCCAGTTTGCGAAAAATGGACGAAAGACATATGTTTTTTCCCGGATCGTTAGGCAGAGCTGCTTATCTTCTCTTAGGAAAACAAGGATATAGAAAGTTTGTGCCGGTAACACGGCACCCAGGACTTCAGGTTCCCTCTTGGAAGCGCTTCGTTGTATGCGGGAAGAGAAGGCCTTGGCTTGCAGTCTGTGGCCATTGCAGGGGTCGGGCGGAGGAAACCTCGCCTTTGCCACCACCACGCTTCTTCACACGCATGGGGAGAACACACTCCCTGTGTCAGTCACTTGCCAGAAATACGTACCCGTCCAGGACCGTGTTCTCAGTGATACCTTCCTGTAAATGGGAGAGAGGAAGTTTGAATGGGGAAGCTCAGTCTTTGCAGGTCATCCGTACAGCTTGCTCCGTTGACGAGGACAGAGAGGATCTGTTCTTTTCTATTCCTTTCAAGTCCCTTTCCAGGAACACCTCAGAGTTCTTTGCAAAGGTCTTGTGCGAGTGGCCTGAGGAAGAAGACACTGTGGGCTGCAGTATGTGGGCTGGCTGACCTTCCCCGCACGGTGCGCAGCTCCCTGTACTTGCACCTTGCCTTTGGGAAATGCATACATTCTGTGATGAGGAAGAGGCAAGGGGTGCAGCTCGCCGAATGTTTCTCCCACTTATTTGGAGATGAAAACAAAGAAGTTTTGCCATGAAACTCGAGAGAGGCTTATGATGTACAAGTGTACGCACAAAGGTAGAACCTTATCCTCCTGCCCCCAGGGACACGTTCCGTACCTTGTCGCAACAGAGGGAGTGAGGATTTGTTGAACCCGATAGTGGGAAACGGATATGTACATTGTGGAAGAAACGAGGCTTTCCTTCCCTGCAGTAGTGCGTGTGTGCTGCCACTGCGCCTTAGGCACCCAGTGCCTCGAGCGGCACTCTCGTCGGACTCCAAATAGCCCCATTACAGGAATGTAAATCACCACCCTTCCTACCCCGCCTTCACATACATTTTTCCCCCAAGGAAAAAACATCTCGGAGAGGTAGTCGAGTCTTACTGTGAGAAATAAGTGGCTGCAAACCTAGGGGGAAAGGCCGGGTTCACTCGACCGTCAGAAAACTCCTGCCCTGCACGTTGACTGAGAGCACTGCGTGTTCGATCCGTACCCAAGAGCACTTACGGTGCCTCGCTTTCTACCTTAGAGATCACGTCTCTCCAGGCTTCCTGAGGCACGTATTCCTTCCTGCGCCAAAGAAGCCCTGATAAGGGCGCCTTGGCAGGTATGACGGTCGTTTAAATTTCTTGTGCTTTGGGGCAGCTCTGCGTTCTTTGCACGATGAGAAGGCGCATCGCTTGTATAAACCTCTCGTCTCCAGTGTTGAGCAGACACATGAACACGCCCATACGTCCTCGCTGTTACACCCCCCTTAAGTAATTCCTTCCCCACGTAGACACCCGAGGTGATTTCTATACCCCAGCAACCACGTGCCTCTGCGACATTTCCCATAAGCTGCCCAAACACACCCACGCACATTACAGAGACCAGGTTCCCTTTCCAGGCCGTGCGAAAGCCTTTCAGCCCTCTCGGATCTGGACTCCCCAACTACTGGCCTTGTTGATGTAACTGGAGAAAGGCTTATTCGCACGGCTCTGAAATGCTGAACAACTCCCTACTGCTCGTCGATACATACACCTCACCTAGGCCGTGGAGCCGTGAGTGATCCTTTCTACACCCGGCTCTTCCATATGCCATACATGTCCTCCGTGGAAAGAAGCGTTGCTCTCCAGAGAGGGAAGCCGTACTCGCTTGCCGGGTGGGCACAGGGAGCTCAGGCACAACTCGAAGATCCCCGAGCAAGTGCAATATTCCTGGTGCCTGCGGCAAGCCATTTCGTAGCTGGCACTCTTGGAACATGACTTCCTTGGCAGGCAAGGATGCAGGGCAGGCAGGGCCGTGGATTCTGAGACAGGGATATACACTTGTCTGCATGACTCGGGCGAGAGCCAGCTATAACCGTGCCGAGGAAAATCCTTTGATCTCCAGTTTGCTTGAGCACGCTTTGTGTCGTTCACCATCATGTCGGACGAAATATGCCAGTTTGAGAAAAATGGACGAAAGACATATCTTTTTTCCCGGATCGTTAGGCAGAGCTGCTTATCTTCTCTTAGGAAAACAAGGATATAGAAAGTTTGTGCCGGTAACACGGCACCCAGGACTTCAGGTTCCCTCTTGGAAGCTCTTCGTTGTATGCGGGAAGAGAAGGCCTTGGCTTGCAGTCTGTGGCCATTGCAGGGGTCGGGCGGAGGAAACCTCGCCTTTGCCACCACCACGCTTCTTCACACGCATGGGGAGAACACACGCCCTGTGTCAGTCACTTGCTAGAAATACGTACCCGTCCAGGACCGTGTTCTCAGTGATACCTTCCTGTAAATGGGAGAGAGGAAGTTTGAATGGGGAAGCTCAGTCTTTGCAGGTCATCCGTACAGCTTGCTCCGTTGACGAGGACAGAGAGGATCTGTACTTTTCTATTCCTTTCAAGTCCCTTTCCAGGAACACCTCAGAGTTCTTTGCAAAGGTCTTGTGCGAGTGGCCTGAGGAAGAAGACACTGTGGGCTGCAGTATGTGGGCTGGCTGACCTTCCCCGCACGGTGCGCAGCTCCCTGTACTTGCACCTTGCCTTTGGGAAATGCATACATTCTGTGATGAGGAAGAGGCAAGGGGTGCAGCTCGCCGAATGTTTCTCCCACTTATTTGGAGATGAAAACAAAGAAGTTTTGCCATGAAACTCGAGAGAGGCTTATGATGTACAAGTGTACGCACAAAGGTAGAACCTTATCCTCCTGCCCCCAGGGACACGTTCCGTACCTTGTCGCAAGAGAGGAAGTGAGGATTTGTTGAACCCGATAGTGGGAAACGGATATGTACATTGTGGAAGAAACGAGGCTTTCCTTCCCTGCAGTAGTGCGTGTGTGCTGCCACTGCGCCTTAGGCACCCAGTGCCTGGAGCGGCACTCTCGTCGGACTCCAAATAGCCCCATTACAGGAATGTAAATCACCACCCTTCCTACCCCGCCTTCACATACATTTTTCCCCCAAGGAAAAAACATCTCGGAGAGGTAGTCGAGTCTTACTGTGAGAAATAAGTGGCTGCAAACCTAGGGGGAAAGGCCGGGTTCACTCGACCGTCAGAAAACTCCTGCCCTGCACGTTGACTGAGAGCACTGCGTGTTCGATCCGTACCCAAGAGCACTTACGGTGCCTCGCTTTCTACCTTAGAGATCACGTCTCTCCAGGCTTCCTGAGGCACGTATTCCTTCCTGCGCCAAAGAAGCCCTGATAAGGGCGCCTTGGCAGGTATGACGGTCGTTTAAATTTCTTGTGCTTTGGGGCAGCTCTGCGTTCTTTGCACGATGAGAAGGCGCATCGCTTGTATAAACCTCTCGTCTCCAGTGTTGAGCAGACACATGAACACGCCCATACGTCCTCGCTGTTACACCCCCCTTAAGTAATTCCTTCCCCACGTAGACACCCGAGGTGATTTCTATACCCCAGCAACCACGTGCCTCTGCGACATTTCCCATAAGCTGCCCAAACACACCCACGCACATTACAGAGACCAGGTTCCCTTTCCAGGCCGTGCGAAAGCCTTTCAGCCCTCTCGGATCTGGACTCCCCAACTACTGGCCTTGTTGATGTAACTGGAGAAAGGCTTATTCGCACGGCTCTGAAATGCTGAACAACTCCCTACTGCTCGTCGATACATACACCTCACCTAGGCCGTGGAGCCGTGAGTGATCCTTTCTACACCCGGCTCTTCCATATGCCATACATGTCCTCCGTGGAAAGAAGCGTTGCTCTCCAGAGAGGGAAGCCGTACTCGCTTGCCGGGTGGGCACAGGGAGCTCAGGCACAACTCGAAGATCCCCGAGCAAGTGCAATATTCCTGGTGCCTGCGGCAAGCCATTTCGTAGCTGGCACTCTTGGAACATGACTTCCTTGGCAGGCAAGGATGCAGGGCAGGCAGGGCCGTGGATTCTGAGACAGGGATATACACTTGTCTGCATGACTCGGGCGAGAGCCAGCTATAACCGTGCCGAGGAAAATCCTTTGATCTCCAGTTTGCTTGAGCACGCTTTGTGTCGTTCACCATCATGTCGGACGAAATATGCCAGTTTGAGAAAAATGGACGAAAGACATATCTTTTTTCCCGGATCGTTAGGCAGAGCTGCTTATCCTCTCTTAGGAAAATAAGGATATAGAAAGTTTGTGCCGGTAACACGGCACCCAGGACTTCAGGTTCCCTCTTGGAAGCTCTTCGTTGTATGCGGGAAGAGAAGGCCTTGGCTTGCAGTCTGCGGCCATTGCAGGGGTCGGGCGGAGGAAACCTCGCCTTTGCCACCACCACGCTTCTTCACACGCATGGGGAGAACACACGCCCTGTGTCAGTCACTTGCCAGAAATACGTACCCGTCCAGGACCGTGTTCTCAGTGATACCTTCCTGTAAATGGGAGAGAGGAAGTTTGAATGGGGAAGCTCAGTCTTTGCAGGTCATCCGTACAGCTTGCTCCGTTGACGAGGACAGAGAGGATCTGTACTTTTCTATTCCTTTCAAGTCCCTTTCCAGGAACACCTCAGAGTTCTTTGCAAAGGTCTTGTGCGAGTGGCCTGAGGAAGAAGACACTGTGGGCTGCAGTATGTGGGCTGGCTGACCTTCCCCGCACGGTGCGCAGCTCCCTGTACTTGCACCTTGCCTTTGGGAAATGCATACATTCTGTGATGAGGAAGAGGCAAGGGGTGCAGCTCGCCGAATGTTTCTCCCACTTATTTGGAGATGAAAACAAAGAAGTTTTGCCATGAAACTCGAGAGAGGCTTATGATGTACAAGTGTACGCCCAAAGGTAGAACCTTATCCTCCTGCCCCCAGGGACACGTTCCGTACCTTGTCGCAACAGAGGGAGTGAGGATTTGTTGAACCCGATAGTGGGAAACGGATATGTACATTGTGGAAGAAACGAGGCTTTCCTTCCCTGCAGTAGTGCGTGTGTGCTGCCACTGCGCCTTAGGCACCCAGTGCCTGGAGCGGCACTCTCGTCGGACTCCAAATAGCCCCATTACAGGAATGTAAATCACCACCCTTCCTACCCCGCCTTCACATACATTTTTCCCCCAAGGAAAAAACATCTCGGAGAGGTAGTCGAGTCTTACTGTGAGAAATAAGTGGCTGCAAACCTAGGGGGAAAGGCCGGGTTCACTCGACCGTCAGAAAACTCCTGCCCTGCACGTTGACTGAGAGCACTGCGTGTTCGATCCGTACCCAAGAGCACTTACGGTGCCTCGCTTTCTACCTTAGAGATCACGTCTCTCCAGGCTTCCTGAGGCACGTATTCCTTCCTGCGCCAAAGAAGCCCTGATAAGGGCCCCTTGGCAGGTATGACGGTCGTTTAAATTTCTTGTGCTTTGGGGCAGCTCTGCGTTCTTTGCACGATGAGAAGGCGCATCGCTTGTATAAACCTCTCGTCTCCAGTGTTGAGCAGACACATGAACACGCCCATACGTCCTCGCTGTTACACCCCCCTTAAGTAATTCCTTCCCCACGTAGACACCCGAGGTGATTTCTATACCCCAGCAACCACGTGCCTCTGCGACATTTCCCATAAGCTGCCCAAACACACCCACGCACATTACAGAGACCAGGTTCCCTTTCCAGGCCGTGCGAAAGCCTTTCAGCCCTCTCGGATCTGGACTCCCCAACTACTGGCCTTGTTGATGTAACTGGAGAAAGGCTTATTCGCACGGCTCTGAAATGCTGAACAACTCCCTACTGCTCGTCGATACATACACCTCACCTAGGCCGTGGAGCCGTGAGTGATCCTTTCTACACCCGGCTCTTCCATATGCCATACATGTCCTCCGTGGAAAGAAGCGTTGCTCTCCAGAGAGGGAAGCCGTACTCGCTTGCCGGGTGGGCACAGGGAGCTCAGGCACAACTCGAAGATCCCCGAGCAAGTGCAATATTCCTGGTGCCTGCGGCAAGCCATTTCGTAGCTGGCACTCTTGGAACATGACTTCCTTGGCAGGCAAGGATGCAGGGCAGGCAGGGCCGTGGATTCTGAGACAGGGATATACACTTGTCTGCATGACTCGGGCGAGAGCCAGCTATAACCGTGCCGAGGAAAATCCTTTGATCTCCAGTTTGCTTGAGCACGCTTTGTGTCGTTCACCATCATGTCGGACGAAATATGCCAGTTTGAGAAAAATGGACGAAAGACATATCTTTTTTCCCGGATCGTTAGGCAGAGCTGCTTATCCTCTCTTAGGAAAACAAGGATATAGAAAGTTTGTGCCGGTAACACGGCACCCAGGACTTCAGGTTCCCTCTTGGAAGCTCTTCGTTGTATGCGGGAAGAGAAGGCCTTGGCATGCAGTCTACGGCCATTGCAGGGGTCGGGCGGAGGAAACCTCGCCTTTGCCACCACCACGCTTGTTCACACGCATGGGGAGAACACACGCCCTGTGTCAGTCACTTGCCAGAAATACGTACCCGTCCAGGACCGTGTTCTCAGTGATACCTTCCTGTAAATGGGAGAGAGGAAGTTTGAATGGGGAAGCTCAGTCTTTGCAGGTCATCCGTACAGCTTGCTCCGTTGACGAGGACAGAGAGGATCTGTTCTTTTCTATTCCTTTCAAGTCCCTTTCCAGGAACACCTCAGAGTTCTTTGCAAAGGTCTTGTGCGAATGGCCTGAGGAAGAAGACACTGTGGGCTGCAGTATGTGGGCTGGCTGACCTTCCCCGCACGGTGCGCAGCTCCCTGTACTTGCACCTTGCCTTTGGGAAATGCATACATTCTGTGATGAGGAAGAGGCAAGGGGTGCAGCTCGCCGAATGTTTCTCCCACTTATTTGGAGATGAAAACAAAGAAGTTTTGCCATGAAACTCGAGAGAGGCTTATGATGTACAAGTGTACGCCCAAAGGTAGAACCTTATCCTCCTGCCCCCAGGGACACGTTCCGTACCTTGTCGCAACAGAGGGAGTGAGGATTTGTTGAACCCGATAGTGGGAAACGGATATGTACATTGTGGAAGAAACGAGGCTTTCCTTCCCTGCAGTAGTGCGTGTGTGCTGCCACTGCGCCTTAGGCACCCAGTGCCTGGAGCGGCACTCTCGTCGGACTCCAAATAGCCCCATTACAGGAATGTAAATCACCACCCTTCCTACCCCGCCTTCACATACATTTTTCCCCCAAGGAAAAAACATCTCGGAGAGGTAGTCGAGTCTTACTGTGAGAAATAAGTGGCTGCAAACCTAGGGGGAAAGGCCGGGTTCACTCGACCGTCAGAAAACTCCTGCCCTGCACGTTGACTGAGAGCACTGCGTGTTCGATCCGTACCCAAGAGCACTTACGGTGCCTCGCTTTCTACCTTAGAGATCACGTCTCTCCAGGCTTCCTGAGGCACGTATTCCTTCCTGCGCCAAAGAAGCCCTGATAAGGGCGCCTTGGCAGGTATGACGGTCGTTTAAATTTCTTGTGCTTTGGGGCAGCTCTGCGTTCTTTGCACGATGAGAAGGCGCATCGCTTGTATAAACCTCTCGTCTCCAGTGTTGAGCAGACACATGAACACGCCCATACGTCCTCGCTGTTACACCCCCCTTAAGTAATTCCTTCCCCACGTAGACACCCGAGGTGATTTCTATACCCCAGCAACCACGTGCCTCTGCGACATTTCCCATAAGCTGCCCAAACACACCCACGCACATTACAGAGACCAGGTTCCCTTTCCAGGCCGTGCGAAAGCCTTTCAGCCCTCTCGGATCTGGACTCCCCAACTACTGGCCTTGTTGATGTAACTGGAGAAAGGCTTATTCGCACGGCTCTGAAATGCTGAACAACTCCCTACTGCTCGTCGATACATACACCTCACCTAGGCCGTGGAGCCGTGAGTGATCCTTTCTACACCCGGCTCTTCCATATGCCATACATGTCCTCCGTGGAAAGAAGCGTTGCTCTCCAGAGAGGGAAGCCGTACTCGCTTGCCGGGTGGGCACAGGGAGCTCAGGCACAACTCGAAGATCCCCGAGCAAGTGCAATATTCCTGGTGCCTGCGGCAAGCCATTTCGTAGCTGGCACTCTTGGAACATGACTTCCTTGGCAGGCAAGGATGCAGGGCAGGCAGGGCCGTGGATTCTGAGACAGGGATATACACTTGTCTGCATGACTCGGGCGAGAGCCAGCTATAACCGTGCCGAGGAAAATCCTTTGATCTCCAGTTTGCTTGAGCACGCTTTGTGTCGTTCACCATCATGTCGGACGAAATATGCCAGTTTGAGAAAAATGGACGAAAGACATATCTTTTTTCCCGGATCGTTAGGCAGAGCTGCTTATCTTCTCTTAGGAAAACAAGGATATAGAAAGTTTGTGCCGGTAACACGGCACCCAGGACTTCAGGTTCCCTCTTGGAAGCTCTTCGTTGTATGCGGGAAGAGAAGGCCTTGGCTTGCAGTCTGTGGCCATTGCAGGGGTCGGGCGGAGGAAACCTCGCCTTTGCCACCACCACGCTTCTTCACACGCATGGGGAGAACACACGCCCTGTGTCAGTCACTTGCTAGAAATACGTACCCGTCCAGGACCGTGTTCTCAGTGATACCTTCCTGTAAATGGGAGAGAGGAAGTTTGAATGGGGAAGCTCAGTCTTTGCAGGTCATCCGTACAGCTTGCTCCGTTGACGAGGACAGAGAGGATCTGTACTTTTCTATTCCTTTCAAGTCCCTTTCCAGGAACACCTCAGAGTTCTTTGCAAAGGTCTTGTGCGAGTGGCCTGAGGAAGAAGACACTGTGGGCTGCAGTATGTGGGCTGGCTGACCTTCCCCGCACGGTGCGCAGCTCCCTGTACTTGCACCTTGCCTTTGGGAAATGCATACATTCTGTGATGAGGAAGAGGCAAGGGGTGCAGCTCGCCGAATGTTTCTCCCACTTATTTGGAGATGAAAACAAAGAAGTTTTGCCATGAAACTCGAGAGAGGCTTATGATGTACAAGTGTACGCCCAAAGGTAGAACCTTATCCTCCTGCCCCCAGGGACACGTTCCGTACCTTGTCGCAACAGAGGGAGTGAGGATTTGTTGAACCCGATAGTGGGAAACGGATATGTACATTGTGGAAGAAACGAGGCTTTCCTTCCCTGCAGTAGTGCGTGTGTGCTGCCACTGCGCCTTAGGCACCCAGTGCCTGGAGCGGCACTCTCGTCGGACTCCAAATAGCCCCATTACAGGAATGTAAATCACCACCCTTCCTACCCCGCCTTCACATACATTTTTCCCCCAAGGAAAAAACATCTCGGAGAGGTAGTCGAGTCTTACTGTGAGAAATAAGTGGCTGCAAACCTAGGGGGAAAGGCCGGGTTCACTCGACCGTCAGAAAACTCCTGCCCTGCACGTTGACTGAGAGCACTGCGTGTTCGATCCGTACCCAAGAGCACTTACGGTGCCTCGCTTTCTACCTTAGAGATCACGTCTCTCCAGGCTTCCTGAGGCACGTATTCCTTCCTGCGCCAAAGAAGCCCTGATAAGGGCGCCTTGGCAGGTATGACGGTCGTTTAAATTTCTTGTGCTTTGGGGCAGCTCTGCGTTCTTTGCACGATGAGAAGGCGCATCGCTTGTATAAACCTCTCGTCTCCAGTGTTGAGCAGACACATGAACACGCCCATACGTCCTCGCTGTTACACCCCCCTTAAGTAATTCCTTCCCCACGTAGACACCCGAGGTGATTTCTATACCCCAGCAACCACGTGCCTCTGCGACATTTCCCATAAGCTGCCCAAACACACCCACGCACATTACAGAGACCAGGTTCCCTTTCCAGGCCGTGCGAAAGCCTTTCAGCCCTCTCGGATCTGGACTCCCCAACTACTGGCCTTGTTGATGTAACTGGAGAAAGGCTTATTCGCACGGCTCTGAAATGCTGAACAACTCCCTACTGCTCGTCGATACATACACCTCACCTAGGCCGTGGAGCCGTGAGTGATCCTTTCTACACCCGGCTCTTCCATATGCCATACATGTCCTCCGTGGAAAGAAGCGTTGCTCTCCAGAGAGGGAAGCCGTACTCGCTTGCCGGGTGGGCACAGGGAGCTCAGGCACAACTCGACGATCCCCGAGCAAGTGCAATATTCCTGGTGCCTGCGGCAAGCCATTTCGTAGCTGGCACTCTTGGAACATGACTTCCTTGGCAGGCAAGGATGCAGGGCAGGCAGGGCCGTGGATTCTGAGACAGGGATATACACTTGTCTGCATGACTCGGGCGAGAGCCAGCTATAACCGTGCCGAGGAAAATCCTTTGATCTCCAGTTTGCTTGAGCACGCTTTGTGTCGTTCACCATCATGTCGGACGAAATATGCCAGTTTGAGAAAAATGGACGAAAGACATATCTTTTTCCCCGGATCGTTAGGCAGAGCTGCTTATCTTCTCTTAGGAAAACAAGGATATAGAAAGTTTGTGCCGGTAACACGGCACCCAGGACTTCAGGTTCCCTCTTGGAAGCTCTTCGTTGTATGCGGGAAGAGAAGGCCTTGGCTTGCAGTCTGTGGCCATTGCAGGGGTCGGGCGGAGGAAACCTCGCCTTTGCCACCACCACGCTTCTTCACACGCATGGGGAGAACACACGCCCTGTGTCAGTCACTTGCTAGAAATACGTACCCGTCCAGGACCGTGTTCTCAGTGATACCTTCCTGTAAATGGGAGAGAGGAAGTTTGAATGGGGAAGCTCAGTCTTTGCAGGTCATCCGTACAGCTTGCTCCGTTGACGAGGACAGAGAGGATCTGTACTTTTCTATTCCTTTCAAGTCCCTTTCCAGGAACACCTCAGAGTTCTTTGCAAAGGTCTTGTGCGAGTGGCCTGAGGAAGAAGACACTGTGGGCTGCAGTATGTGGGCTGGCTGACCTTCCCCGCACGGTGCGCAGCTCCCTGTACTTGCACCTTGCCTTTGGGAAATGCATACATTCTGTGATGAGGAAGAGGCAAGGGGTGCAGCTCGCCGAATGTTTCTCCCACTTATTTGGAGATGAAAACAAAGAAGTTTTGCCATGAAACTCGAGAGAGGCTTATGATGTACAAGTGTACGCCCAAAGGTAGAACCTTATCCTCCTGCCCCCAGGGACACGTTCCGTACCTTGTCGCAACAGAGGGAGTGAGGATTTGTTGAACCCGATAGTGGGAAACGGATATGTACATTGTGGAAGAAACGAGGCTTTCCTTCCCTGCAGTAGTGCGTGTGTGCTGCCACTGCGCCTTAGGCACCCAGTGCCTGGAGCGGCACTCTCGTCGGACTCCAAATAGCCCCATTACAGGAATGTAAATCACCACCCTTCCTACCCCGCCTTCACATACATTTTTCCCCCAAGGAAAAAACATCTCGGAGAGGTAGTCGAGTCTTACTGTGAGAAATAAGTGGCTGCAAACCTAGGGGGAAAGGCCGGGTTCACTCGACCGTCAGAAAACTCCTGCCCTGCACGTTGACTGAGAGCACTGCGTGTTCGATCCGTACCCAAGAGCACTTACGGTGCCTCGCTTTCTACCTTAGAGATCACGTCTCTCCAGGCTTCCTGAGGCACGTATTCCTTCCTGCGCCAAAGAAGCCCTGATAAGGGCGCCTTGGCAGGTATGACGGTCGTTTAAATTTCTTGTGCTTTGGGGCAGCTCTGCGTTCTTTGCACGATGAGAAGGCGCATCGCTTGTATAAACCTCTCGTCTCCAGTGTTGAGCAGACACATGAACACGCCCATACGTCCTCGCTGTTACACCCCCCTTAAGTAATTCCTTCCCCACGTAGACACCCGAGGTGATTTCTATACCCCAGCAACCACGTGCCTCTGCGACATTTCCCATAAGCTGCCCAAACACACCCACGCACATTACAGAGACCAGGTTCCCTTTCCAGGCCGTGCGAAAGCCTTTCAGCCCTCTCGGATCTGGACTCCCCAACTACTGGCCTTGTTGATGTAACTGGAGAAAGGCTTATTCGCACGGCTCTGAAATGCTGAACAACTCCCTACTGCTCGTCGATACATACACCTCACCTAGGCCGTGGAGCCGTGAGTGATCCTTTCTACACCCGGCTCTTCCATATGCCATACATGTCCTCCGTGGAAAGAAGCGTTGCTCTCCAGAGAGGGAAGCCGTACTCGCTTGCCGGGTGGGCACAGGGAGCTCAGGCACAACTCGAAGATCCCCGAGCAAGTGCAATATTCCTGGTGCCTGCGGCAAGCCATTTCGTAGCTGGCACTCTTGGAACATGACTTCCTTGGCAGGCAAGGATGCAGGGCAGGCAGGGCCGTGGATTCTGAGACAGGGATATACACTTGTCTGCATGACTCGGGCGAGAGCCAGCTATAACCGTGCCGAGGAAAATCCTTTGATCTCCAGTTTGCTTGAGCACGCTTTGTGTCGTTCACCATCATGTCGGACGAAATATGCCAGTTTGCGAAAAATGGACGAAAGACATATGTTTTTTCCCGGATCGTTAGGCAGAGCTGCTTATCTTCTCTTAGGAAAACAAGGATATAGAAAGTTTGTGCCGGTAACACGGCACCCAGGACTTCAGGTTCCCTCTTGGAAGCTCTTCGTTGTATGCGGGAAGAGAAGGCCTTGGCTTGCAGTCTGTGGCCATTGCAGGGGTCGGGCGGAGGAAACCTCGCCTTTGCCACCACCACGCTTCTTCACACGCATGGGGAGAACACACGTCCTGTGTCAGTCACTTGCCAGAAATACGTACCCGTCCAGGACCGTGTTCTCAGTGATACCTTCCTGTAAATGGGAGAGAGGAAGTTTGAATGGGGAAGCTCAGTCTTTGCAGGTCATCCGTACAGCTTGCTCCGTTGACGAGGACAGAGAGGATCTGTACTTTTCTATTCCTTTCAAGTCCCTTTCCAGGAACACCTCAGAGTTCTTTGCAAAGGTCTTGTGCGAGTGGCCTGAGGAAGAAGACACTGTGGGCTGCAGTATGTGGGCTGGCTGACCTTCCCCGCACGGTGCGCAGCTCCCTGTACTTGCACCTTGCCTTTGGGAAATGCATACATTCTGTGATGAGGAAGAGGCAAGGGGTGCAGCTCGCCGAATGTTTCTCCCACTTATTTGGAGATGAAAACAAAGAAGTTTTGCCATGAAACTCGAGAGAGGCTTATGATGTACAAGTGTACGCACAAAGGTAGAACCTTATCCTCCTGCCCCCAGGGACACGTTCCGTACCTTGTCCCAACAGAGGGAGTGAGGATTTGTTGAACCCGATAGTGGGAAACGGATATGTACATTGTGGAAGAAACGAGGCTTTCCTTCCCTGCAGTAGTGCGTGTGTGCTGCCACTGCGCCTTAGGCACCCAGTGCCTGGAGCGGCACTCTCGTCGGACTCCAAATAGCCCCATTACAGGAATGTAAATCACCACCCTTCCTACCCCGCCTTCACATACATTTTTCCCCCAAGGAAAAAACATCTCGGAGAGGTAGTCGACTCTTACTGTGAGAAATCAGTGGCTGCAAACCTAGGGGGAAAGGCAGGGTTCACTCGACCGTCAGAAAACTCCTGCCCTGCACGTTGACTGAGAGCACTGCGTGTTCGATCCGTACCCAAGAGCACTTACGGTGCCTCGCTTTCTACCTTAGAGATCACGTCTCTCCAGGCTTCCTGAGGCACGTATTCCTTCCTGCGCCAAAGAAGCCCTGATAAGGGCGCCTTGGCAGGTATGACGGTCGTTTAAATTTCTTGTGCTTTGGGGCAGCTCTGCGTTCTTTGCACGATGAGAAGGCGCATCGCTTGTATAAACCTCTCGTCTCCAGTGTTGAGCAGACACATGAACACGCCCATACGTCCTCGCTGTTACACCCCCCTTAAGTAATTCCTTCCCCACGTAGACACCCGAGGTGATTTCTATACCCCAGCAACCACGTGCCTCTGCGACATTTCCCATAAGCTGCCCAAACACACCCACGCACATTACAGAGACCAGGTTCCCTTTCCAGGCCGTGCGAAAGCCTTTCAGCCCTCTCGGATCTGGACTCCCCAACTACTGGCCTTGTTGATGTAACTGGAGAAAGGCTTATTCGCACGGCTCTGAAATGCTGAACAACTCCCTACTGCTCGTCGATACATACACCTCACCTAGGCCGTGGAGCCGTGAGTGATCCTTTCTACACCCGGCTCTTCCATATGCCATACATGTCCTCCGTGGAAAGAAGCGTTGCTCTCCAGAGAGGGAAGCCGTACTCGCTTGCCGGGTGGGCACAGGGAGCTCAGGCACAACTCGAAGATCCCCGAGCAAGTGCAATATTCCTGGTGCCTGCGGCAAGCCATTTCGTAGCTGGCACTCTTGGAACATGACTTCCTTGGCAGGCAAGGATGCAGGGCAGGCAGGGCCGTGGATTCTGAGACAGGGATACACACTTGTCTGCATGACTCGGGCGAGAGCCAGCTATAACCGTGCCGAGGAAAATCGTTTGATCTCCAGTTTGCTTGAGCACGCTTTGTGTCGTTCACCATCATGTCGGACGAAATATGCCAGTTTGAGAAAAATGGATGAAAGACATATCTTTTTCCCCGGATCGTTAGGCAGAGCTGCTTATCTTCTCTTAGGAAAACAAGGATATAGAAAGTTTGTGCCGGTAACACGGCACCCAGGACTTCAGGTTCCCTCTTGGAAGCTCTTCGTTGTATGCGGGAAGAGAAGGCCTTGGCTTGCAGTCTGTGGCCATTGCAGGGGTCGGGCGGAGGAAACCTCGCCTTTGCCACCACCACGCTTGTTCACACGCATGGGGAGAACACACGCCCTGTGTCAGTCACTTGCCAGAAATACGTACCCGTCCAGGACCGTGTTCTCAGTGATACCTTCCTGTAAATGGGAGAGAGGAAGTTTGAATGGGGAAGCTCAGTCTTTGCAGGTCATCCGTACAGCTTGCTCCGTTGACGAGGACAGAGAGGATCTGTACTTTTCTATTCCTTTCAAGTCCCTTTCCAGGAACACCTCAGAGTTCTTTGCAAAGGTCTTGTGCGAGTGGCCTGAGGAAGAAGACACTGTGGGCTGCAGTATGTGGGCTGGCTGACCTTCCCCGCACGGTGCGCAGCTCCCTGTACTTGCACCTTGCCTTTGGGAAATGCATACATTCTGTGATGAGGAAGAGGCAAGGGGTGCAGCTCGCCGAATGTTTCTCCCACTTATTTGGAGATGAAAACAAAGAAGTTTTGCCATGAAACTCGAGAGAGGCTTATGATGTACAAGTGTACGCACAACGGTAGAACCTTATCCTCCTGCCCCCAGGGACACGTTCCGTACCTTGTCGCAACAGAGGGAGTGAGGATTTGTTGAACCCGATAGTGGGAAACGGATATGTACATTGTGGAAGAAACGAGGCTTTCCTTCCCTGCAGTAGTGCGTGTGTGCTGCCACTGCGCCTTAGGCACCCAGTGCCTCGAGCGGCACTCTCGTCGGACTCCAAATAGCCCCATTACAGGAATGTAAATCACCACCCTTCCTACCCCGCCTTCACATACATTTTTCCCCCAAGGAAAAAACATCTCGGAGAGGTAGTCGAGTCTTACTGTGAGAAATAAGTGGCTGCCTCCTAGGGGGAAAGGCAGGGTTCACTCGACCGTCAGAAAACTCCTGCCCTGCACGTTGACTGAGAGCACTGCGTGTTCGATCCGTACCCAAGAGCACTTACGGTGCCTCGCTTTCTACCTTAGAGATCACGTCTCTCCAGGCTTCCTGAGGCACGTATTCCTTCCTGCGCCAAAGAAGCCCTGATAAGGGCGCCTTGGCAGGTATGACGGTCGTTTAAATTTCTTGTGCTTTGGGGCAGCTCTGCGTTCTTTGCACGATGAGAAGGCGCATCGCTTGTATAAACCTCTCGTCTCCAGTGTTGAGCAGACACATGAACACGCCCATACGTCCTCGCTGTTACACCCCCCTTAAGTAATTCCTTCCCCACGTAGACACCCGAGGTGATTTCTATACCCCAGCAACCACGTGCCTCTGCGACATTTCCCATAAGCTGCCCAAACACACCCACGCACATTACAGAGACCAGGTTCCCTTTCCAGGCCGTGCGAAAGCCTTTCAGCCCTCTCGGATCTGGACTCCCCAACTACTGGCCTTGTTGATGTAACTGGAGAAAGGCTTATTCGCACGGCTCTGAAATGCTGAACAACTCCCTACTGCTCGTCGATACATACACCTCACCTAGGCCGTGGAGCCGTGAGTGATCCTTTCTACACCCGGCTCTTCCATATGCCATACATGTCCTCCGTGGAAAGAAGCGTTGCTCTCCAGAGAGGGAAGCCGTACTCGCTTGCCGGGTGGGCACAGGGAGCTCAGGCACAACTCGAAGATCCCCGAGCAAGTGCAATATTCCTGGTGTCTGCGGCAAGCCATTTCGTAGCTGGCACTCTTGGAACATGACTTCCTTGGCAGGCAAGGATGCAGGGCAGGCAGGGCCGTGGATTCTGAGACAGGGATACACACTTGTCTGCATGACTCGGGCGAGAGCCAGCTATAACCGTGCCGAGGAAAATCGTTTGATCTCCAGTTTGCTTGAGCACGCTTTGTGTCGTTCACCATCATGTCGGACGAAATATGCCAGTTTGAGAAAAATGGACGAAAGACATATCTTTTTCCCCGGATCGTTAGGCAGAGCTGCTTATCTTCTCTTAGGAAAACAAGGATATAGAAAGTTTGTGCCGGTAACACGGCACCCAGGACTTCAGGTTCCCTCTTGGAAGCTCTTCGTTGTATGCGGGAAGAGAAGGCCTTGGCTTGCAGTCTGTGGCCATTGCAGGGGTCGGGCGGAGGAAACCTCGCCTTTGCCACCACCACGCTTCTTCACACGCATGGGGAGAACACACGTCCTGTGTCAGTCACTTGCCAGAAATACGTACCCGTCCAGGACCGTGTTCTCAGTGATACCTTCCTGTAAATGGGAGAGAGGAAGTTTGAATGGGGAAGCTCAGTCTTTGCAGGTCATCCGTACAGCTTGCTCCGTTGACGAGGACAGAGAGGATCTGTACTTTTCTATTCCTTTCAAGTCCCTTTCCAGGAACACCTCAGAGTTCTTTGCAAAGGTCTTGTGCGAGTGGCCTGAGGAAGAAGACACTGTGGGCTGCAGTATGTGGGCTGGCTGACCTTCCCCGCACGGTGCGCAGCTCCCTGTACTTGCACCTTGCCTTTGGGAAATGCATACATTCTGTGATGAGGAAGAGGCAAGGGGTGCAGCTCGCCGAATGTTTCTCCCACTTATTTGGAGATGAAAACAAAGAAGTTTTGCCATGAAACTCGAGAGAGGCTTATGATGTACAAGTGTACGCACAAAGGTAGAACCTTATCCTCCTGCCCCCAGGGACACGTTCCGTACCTTGTCGCAACAGAGGGAGTGAGGATTTGTTGAACCCGATAGTGGGAAACGGATATGTACATTGTGGAAGAAACGAGGCTTTCCTTCCCTGCAGTAGTGCGTGTGTGCTGCCACTGCGCCTTAGGCACCCAGTGCCTGGAGCGGCACTCTCGTCGGACTCCAAATAGCCCCATTACAGGAATGTAAATCACCACCCTTCCTACCCCGCCTTCACATACATTTTTCCCCCAAGGAAAAAACATCTCGGAGAGGTAGTCGAGTCTTACTGTGAGAAATAAGTGGCTGCAAACCTAGGGGGAAAGGCAGGGTTCACTCGACCGTCAGAAAACTCCTGCCCTGCACGTTGACTGAGAGCACTGCGTGTTCGATCCGTACCCAAGAGCACTTACGGTGCCTCGCTTTCTACCTTAGAGATCACGTCTCTCCAGGCTTCCTGAGGCACGTATTCCTTCCTGCGCCAAAGAAGCCCTGATAAGGGCGCCTTGGCAGGTATGACGGTCGTTTAAATTTCTTGTGCTTTGGGGCAGCTCTGCGTTCTTTGCACGATGAGAAGGCGCATCGCTTGTATAAACCTCTCGTCTCCAGTGTTGAGCAGACACATGAACACGCCCATACGTCCTCGCTGTTACACCCCCCTTAAGTAATTCCTTCCCCACGTAGACACCCGAGGTGATTTCTATACCCCAGCAACCACGTGCCTCTGCGACATTTCCCATAAGCTGCCCAAACACACCCACGCACATTACAGAGACCAGGTTCCCTTTCCAGGCCGTGCGAAAGCCTTTCAGCCCTCTCGGATCTGGACTCCCCAACTACTGGCCTTGTTGATGTAACTGGAGAAAGGCTTATTCGCACGGCTCTGAAATGCTGAACAACTCCCTACTGCTCGTCGATACATACACCTCACCTAGGCCGTGGAGCCGTGAGTGATCCTTTCTACACCCGGCTCTTCCATATGCCATACATGTCCTCCGTGGAAAGAAGCGTTGCTCTCCAGAGAGGGAAGCCGTACTCGCTTGCCGGGTGGGCACAGGGAGCTCAGGCACAACTCGAAGATCCCCGAGCAAGTGCAATATTCCTGGTGCCTGCGGCAAGCCATTTCGTAGCTGGCACTCTTGGAACATGACTTCCTTGGCAGGCAAGGATGCAGGGCAGGCAGGGCCGTGGATTCTGAGACAGGGATACACACTTGTCTGCATGACTCGGGCGAGAGCCAGCTATAACCGTGCCGAGGAAAATCGTTTGATCTCCAGTTTGCTTGAGCACGCTTTGTGTCGTTCACCATCATGTCGGACGAAATATGCCAGTTTGAGAAAAATGGACGAAAGACATATCTTTTTCCCCGGATCGTTAGGCAGAGCTGCTTATCTTCTCTTAGGAAAACAAGGATATAGAAAGTTTGTGCCGGTAACACGGCACCCAGGACTTCAGGTTCCCTCTTGGAAGCTCTTCGTTGTATGCGGGAAGAGAAGGCCTTGGCTTGCAGTCTGTGGCCATTGCAGGGGTCGGGCGGAGGAAACCTCGCCTTTGCCACCACCACGCTTCTTCACACGCATGGGGAGAACACACGCCCTGTGTCAGTCACTTGCCAGAAATACGTACCCGTCCAGGACCGTGTTCTCAGTGATACCTTCCTGTAAATGGGAGAGAGGAAGTTTGAATGGGGAAGCTCAGTCTTTGCAGGTCATCCGTACAGCTTGCTCCGTTGACGAGGACAGAGAGGATCTGTACTTTTCTATTCCTTTCAAGTCCCTTTCCAGGAACACCTCAGAGTTCTTTGCAAAGGTCTTGTGCGAGTGGCCTGAGGAAGAAGACACTGTGGGCTGCAGTATGTGGGCTGGCTGACCTTCCCCGCACGGTGCGCAGCTCCCTGTACTTGCACCTTGCCTTTGGGAAATGCATACATTCTGTGATGAGGAAGAGGCAAGGGGTGCAGCTCGCCGAATGTTTCTCCCACTTATTTGGAGATGAAAACAAAGAAGTTTTGCCATGAAACTCGAGAGAGGCTTATGATGTACAAGTGTACGCACAACGGTAGAACCTTATCCTCCTGCCCCCAGGGACACGTTCCGTACCTTGTCGCAACAGAGGGAGTGAGGATTTGTTGAACCCGATAGTGGGAAACGGATATGTACATTGTGGAAGAAACGAGGCTTTCCTTCCCTGCAGTAGTGCGTGTGTGCTGCCACTGCGCCTTAGGCACCCAGTGTCTGCAGCGGCACTCTCGTCGGACTCCAAATAGCCCCATTACAGGAATGTAAATCACCACCCTTCCTACCCCGCCTTCACATACATTTTTCCCCCAAGGAAAAAACATCTCGGAGAGGTAGTCGAGTCTTACTGTGAGAAATAAGTGGCTGCATCCTAGGGGGAAAGGCAGGGTTCACTCGACCGTCAGAAAACTCCTGCCCTGCACGTTGACTGAGAGCACTGCGTGTTCGATCCGTACCCAAGAGCACTTACGGTGCCTCGCTTTCTACCTTAGAGATCACGTCTCTCCAGGCTTCCTGAGGCACGTATTCCTTCCTGCGCCAAAGAAGCCCTGATAAGGGCGCCTTGGCAGGTATGACGGTCGTTTAAATTTCTTGTGCTTTGGGGCAGCTCTGCGTTCTTTGCACGATGAGAAGGCGCATCGCTTGTATAAACCTCTCGTCTCCAGTGTTGAGCAGACACATGAACACGCCCATACGTCCTCGCTGTTACACCCCCCTTAAGTAATTCCTTCCCCACGTAGACACCCGAGGTGATTTCTATACCCCAGCAACCACGTGCCTCTGCGACATTTCCCATAAGCTGCCCAAACACACCCACGCACATTACAGAGACCAGGTTCCCTTTCCAGGCCGTGCGAAAGCCTTTCAGCCCTCTCGGATCTGGACTCCCCAACTACTGGCCTTGTTGATGTAACTGGAGAAAGGCTTATTCGCACGGCTCTGAAATGCTGAACAACTCCCTACTGCTCGTCGATACATACACCTCACCTAGGCCGTGGAGCCGTGAGTGATCCTTTCTACACCCGGCTCTTCCATATGCCATACATGTCCTCCGTGGAAAGAAGCGTTGCTCTCCAGAGAGGGAAGCCGTACTCGCTTGCCGGGTGGGCACAGGGAGCTCAGGCACAACTCGAAGATCCCCGAGCAAGTGCAATATTCCTGGTGTCTGCGGCAAGCCATTTCGTAGCTGGCACTCTTGGAACATGACTTCCTTGGCAGGCAAGGATGCAGGGCAGGCAGGGCCGTGGATTCTGAGACAGGGATACACACTTGTCTGCATGACTCGGGCGAGAGCCAGCTATAACCGTGCCGAGGAAAATCGTTTGATCTCCAGTTTGCTTGAGCACGCTTTGTGTCGTTCACCATCATGTCGGACGAAATATGCCAGTTTGAGAAAAATGGACGAAAGACATATCTTTTTCCCCGGATCGTTAGGCAGAGCTGCTTATCTTCTCTTAGGAAAACAAGGATATAGAAAGTTTGTGCCGGTAACACGGCACCCAGGACTTCAGGTTCCCTCTTGGAAGCTCTTCGTTGTATGCGGGAAGAGAAGGCCTTGGCTTGCAGTCTGTGGCCATTGCAGGGGTCGGGCGGAGGAAACCTCGCCTTTGCCACCACCACGCTTCTTCACACGCATGGGGAGAACACACGTCCTGTGTCAGTCACTTGCCAGAAATACGTACCCGTCCAGGACCGTGTTCTCAGTGATACCTTCCTGTAAATGGGAGAGAGGAAGTTTGAATGGGGAAGCTCAGTCTTTGCAGGTCATCCGTACAGCTTGCTCCGTTGACGAGGACAGAGAGGATCTGTACTTTTCTATTCCTTTCAAGTCCCTTTCCAGGAACACCTCAGAGTTCTTTGCAAAGGTCTTGTGCGAGTGGCCTGAGGAAGAAGACACTGTGGGCTGCAGTATGTGGGCTGGCTGACCTTCCCCGCACGGTGCGCAGCTCCCTGTACTTGCACCTTGCCTTTGGGAAATGCATACATTCTGTGATGAGGAAGAGGCAAGGGGTGCAGCTCGCCGAATGTTTCTCCCACTTATTTGGAGATGAAAACAAAGAAGTTTTGCCATGAAACTCGAGAGAGGCTTATGATGTACAAGTGTACGCACAACGGTAGAACCTTATCCTCCTGCCCCCAGGGACACGTTCCGTACCTTGTCGCAACAGAGGGAGTGAGGATTTGTTGAACCCGATAGTGGGAAACGGATATGTACATTGTGGAAGAAACGAGGCTTTCCTTCCCTGCAGTAGTGCGTGTGTGCTGCCACTGCGCCTTAGGCACCCAGTGTCTGGAGCGGCACTCTCGTCGGACTCCAAATAGCCCCATTACAGGAATGTAAATCACCACCCTTCCTACCCCGCCTTCACATACATTTTTCCCCCAAGGAAAAAACATCTCGGAGAGGTAGTCGAGTCTTACTGTGAGAAATAAGTGGCTGCATCCTAGGGGGAAAGGCAGGGTTCACTCGACCGTCAGAAAACTCCTGCCCTGCACGTTGACTGAGAGCACTGCGTGTTCGATCCGTACCCAAGAGCACTTACGGTGCCTCGCTTTCTACCTTAGAGATCACGTCTCTCCAGGCTTCCTGAGGCACGTATTCCTTCCTGCGCCAAAGAAGCCCTGATAAGGTCGCCTTGGCAGGTATGACGGTCGTTTAAATTTCTTGTGCTTTGGGGCAGCTCTGCGTTCTTTGCACGATGAGAAGGCGCATCGCTTGTATAAACCTCTCGTCTCCAGTGTTGAGCAGACACATGAACACGCCCATACGTCCTCGCTGTTACACCCCCCTTAAGTAATTCCTTCCCCACGTAGACACCCGAGGTGATTTCTATACCCCAGCAACCACGTGCCTCTGCGACATTTCCCATAAGCTGCCCAAACACACCCACGCACATTACAGAGACCAGGTTCCCTTTCCAGGCCGTGCGAAAGCCTTTCAGCCCTCTCGGATCTGGACTCCCCAACTACTGGCCTTGTTGATGTAACTGGAGAAAGGCTTATTCGCACGGCTCTGAAATGCTGAACAACTCCCTACTGCTCGTCGATACATACACCTCACCTAGGCCGTGGAGCCGTGAGTGATCCTTTCTACACCCGGCTCTTCCATATGCCATACATGTCCTCCGTGGAAAGAAGCGTTGCTCTCCAGAGAGGGAAGCCGTACTCGCTTGCCGGGTGGGCACAGGGAGCTCAGGCACAACTCGAAGATCCCCGAGCAAGTGCAATATTCCTGGTGTCTGCGGCAAGCCATTTCGTAGCTGGCACTCTTGGAACATGACTTCCTTGGCAGGCAAGGATGCAGGGCAGGCAGGGCCGTGGATTCTGAGACAGGGATACACACTTGTCTGCATGACTCGGGCGAGAGCCAGCTATAACCGTGCCGAGGAAAATCGTTTGATCTCCAGTTTGCTTGAGCACGCTTTGTGTCGTTCACCATCATGTCGGACGAAATATGCCAGTTTGAGAAAAATGGACGAAAGACATATCTTTTTCCCCGGATCGTTAGGCAGAGCTGCTTATCTTCTCTTAGGAAAACAAGGATATAGAAAGTTTGTGCCGGTAACACGGCACCCAGGACTTCAGGTTCCCTCTTGGAAGCTCTTCGTTGTATGCGGGAAGAGAAGGCCTTGGCTTGCAGTCTGTGGCCATTGCAGGGGTCGGGCGGAGGAAACCTCGCCTTTGCCACCACCACGCTTCTTCACACGCATGGGGAGAACACACGCCCTGTGTCAGTCACTTGCCAGAAATACGTACCCGTCCAGGACCGTGTTCTCAGTGATACCTTCCTGTAAATGGGAGAGAGGAAGTTTGAATGGGGAAGCTCAGTCTTTGCAGGTCATCCGTACAGCTTGCTCCGTTGACGAGGACAGAGAGGATCTGTACTTTTCTATTCCTTTCAAGTCCCTTTCCAGGAACACCTCAGAGTTCTTTGCAAAGGTCTTGTGCGAGTGGCCTGAGGAAGAAGACACTGTGGGCTGCAGTATGTGGGCTGGCTGACCTTCCCCGCACGGTGCGCAGCTCCCTGTACTTGCACATTGCCTTTGGGAAATGCATACATTCTGTGATGAGGAAGAGGCAAGGGGTGCAGCTCGCCGAATGTTTCTCCCACTTATTTGGAGATGAAAACAAAGAAGTTTTGCCATGAAACTCGAGAGAGGCTTATGATGTACAAATGTACGCACAACGGTAGAACCTTATCCTCCTGCCCCCAGGAACACGTTCCGTACCTTGTCGCAACAGAGGGAGTGAGGATTTGTTGAACCCGATAGTGGGAAACGGATATGTACATTGTGGAAGAAACGAGGCTTTCCTTCCCTGCAGTAGTGCGTGTGTGCTGCCACTGCGCCTTAGGCACCCATTGCCTCGAGCGGCACTCTCGTCGGACTCCAAATAGCCCCATTACAGGAATGTAAATCACCACCCTTCCTACCCCGCCTTCACATACATTTTATCCCCAAGGAAAAAACATCTCGGAGAGGTAGTCGAGTCTTACTGTGAGAAATAAGTGGCTGCAAACCTAGGGGGAAAGGCCGGGTTCACTCGACCGTCAGAAAACTCCTGCCCTGCACGTTGACTGAGAGCACTGCGTGTTCGATCCGTACCCAAGAGCACTTACGGTGCCTCGCTTTCTACCTTAGAGATCACGTCTCTCCAGGCTTCCTGAGGCACGTATTCCTTCCTGCGCCAAAGAAGCCCTGATAAGGGCGCCTTGGCAGGTATGACGGTCGTTTAAATTTCTTGTGCTTTGGGGCAGCTCTGCGTTCTTTGCACGATGAGAAGGCGCATCGCTTGTATAAACCTCTCGTCTCCAGTGTTGAGCAGACACATGAACACGCCCATACGTCCTCGCTGTTACACCCCCCTTAAGTAATTCCTTCCCCACGTAGACACCCGAGGTGATTTCTATACCCCAGCAACCACGTGCCTCTGCGACATTTCCCATAAGCTGCCCAAACACACCCACGCACATTACAGAGACCAGGTTCCCTTTCCAGGCCGTGCGAAAGCCTTTCAGCCCTCTCGGATCTGGACTCCCCAACTACTGGCCTTGTTGATGTAACTGGAGAAAGGCTTATTCGCACGGCTCTGAAATGCTGAACAACTCCCTACTGCTCGTCGATACATACACCTCACCTAGGCCGTGGAGCCGTGAGTGATCCTTTCTACACCCGGCTCTTCCATATGCCATACATGTCCTCCGTGGAAAGAAGCGTTGCTCTCCAGAGAGGGAAGCCGTACTCGCTTGCCGGGTGGGCACAGGGAGCTCAGGCACAACTCGAAGATCCCCGAGCAAGTGCAATATTCCTGGTGTCTGCGGCAAGCCATTTCGTAGCTGGCACTCTTGGAACATGACTTCCTTGGCAGGCAAGGATGCAGGGCAGGCAGGGCCGTGGATTCTGAGACAGGGATACACACTTGTCTGCATGACTCGGGCGAGAGCCAGCTATAACCGTGCCGAGGAAAATCGTTTGATCTCCAGTTTGCTTGAGCACGCTTTGTGTCGTTCACCATCATGTCGGACGAAATATGCCAGTTTGAGAAAAATGGACGAAAGACATATCTTTTTCCCCGGATCGTTAGGCAGAGCTGCTTATCTTCTCTTAGGAAAACAAGGATATAGAAAGTTTGTGCCGGTAACACGGCACCCAGGACTTCAGGTTCCCTCTTGGAAGCTCTTCGTTGTATGCGGGAAGAGAAGGCCTTGGCTTGCAGTCTGTGGCCATTGCAGGGGTCGGGCGGAGGAAACCTCGCCTTTGCCACCACCACGCTTCTTCACACGCATGGGGAGAACACACGCCCTGTGTCAGTCACTTGCCAGAAATACGTACCCGTCCAGGACCGTGTTCTCAGTGATACCTTCCTGTAAATGGGAGAGAGGAAGTTTGAATGGGGAAGCTCAGTCTTTGCAGGTCATCCGTACAGCTTGCTCCGTTGACGAGGACAGAGAGGATCTGTACTTTTCTATTCCTTTCAAGTCCCTTTCCAGGAACACCTCAGAGTTCTTTGCAAAGGTCTTGTGCGAGTGGCCTGAGGAAGAAGACACTGTGGGCTGCAGTATGTGGGCTGGCTGACCTTCCCCGCACGGTGCGCAGCTCCCTGTACTTGCACATTGCCTTTGGGAAATGCATACATTCTGTGATGAGGAAGAGGCAAGGGGTGCAGCTCGCCGAATGTTTCTCCCACTTATTTGGAGATGAAAACAAAGAAGTTTTGCCATGAAACTCGAGAGAGGCTTATGATGTACAAATGTACGCACAACGGTAGAACCTTATCCTCCTGCCCCCAGGAACACGTTCCGTACCTTGTCGCAACAGAGGGAGTGAGGATTTGTTGAACCCGATAGTGGGAAACGGATATGTACATTGTGGAAGAAACGAGGCTTTCCTTCCCTGCAGTAGTGCGTGTGTGCTGCCACTGCGCCTTAGGCACCCATTGCCTCGAGCGGCACTCTCGTCGGACTCCAAATAGCCCCATTACAGGAATGTAAATCACCACCCTTCCTACCCCGCCTTCACATACATTTTATCCCCAAGGAAAAAACATCTCGGAGAGGTAGTCGAGTCTTACTGTGAGAAATAAGTGGCTGCAAACCTAGGGGGAAAGGCCGGGTTCACTCGACCGTCAGAAAACTCCTGCCCTGCACGTTGACTGAGAGCACTGCGTGTTCGATCCGTACCCAAGAGCACTTACGGTGCCTCGCTTTCTACCTTAGAGATCACGTCTCTCCAGGCTTCCTGAGGCACGTATTCCTTCCTGCGCCAAAGAAGCCCTGATAAGGGCGCCTTGGCAGGTATGACGGTCGTTTAAATTTCTTGTGCTTTGGGGCAGCTCTGCGTTCTTTGCACGATGAGAAGGCGCATCGCTTGTATAAACCTCTCGTCTCCAGTGTTGAGCAGACACATGAACACGCCCATACGTCCTCGCTGTTACACCCCCCTTAAGTAATTCCTTCCCCACGTAGACACCCGAGGTGATTTCTATACCCCAGCAACCACGTGCCTCTGCGACATTTCCCATAAGCTGCCCAAACACACCCACGCACATTACAGAGACCAGGTTCCCTTTCCAGGCCGTGCGAAAGCCTTTCAGCCCTCTCGGATCTGGACTCCCCAACTACTGGCCTTGTTGATGTAACTGGAGAAAGGCTTATTCGCACGGCTCTGAAATGCTGAACAACTCCCTACTGCTCGTCGATACATACACCTCACCTAGGCCGTGGAGCCGTGAGTGATCCTTTCTACACCCGGCTCTTCCATATGCCATACATGTCCTCCGTGGAAAGAAGCGTTGCTCTCCAGAGAGAGAAGCCGTACTCGCTTGCCGGGTGGGCACAGGGAGCTCAGGCACAACTCGACGATCCCCGAGCAAGTGCAATATTCCTGGTGCCTGCGGCAAGCCATTTCGTAGCTGGCACTCTTGGAACATGACTTCCTTGGCAGGCAAGGATGCAGGGCAGGCAGGGCCGTGGATTCTGAGACAGGGATATACACTTGTCTGCATGACTCGGGCGAGAGCCAGCTATAACCGTGCCGAGGAAAATCCTTTGATCTCCAGTTTGCTTGAGCACGCTTTGTGTCGTTCACCATCATGTCGGACGAAATATGCCAGTTTGAGAAAAATGGACGAAAGACATATCTTTTTCCCCGGATCGTTAGGCAGAGCTGCTTATCTTCTCTTAGGAAAACAAGGATATAGAAAGTTTGTGCCGGTAACACGGCACCCAGGACTTCAGGTTCCCTCTTGGAAGCTCTTCGTTGTATGCGGGAAGAGAAGGCCTTGGCTTGCAGTCTGTGGCCATTGCAGGGGTCGGGCGGAGGAAACCTCGCCTTTGCCACCACCACGCTTCTTCACACGCATGGGGAGAACACACGCCCTGTGTCAGTCACTTGCCAGAAATACGTACCCGTCCAGGACCGTGTTCTCAGTGATACCTTCCTGTAAATGGGAGAGAGGAAGTTTGAATGGGGAAGCTCAGTCTTTGCAGGTCATCCGTACAGCTTGCTCCGTTGACGAGGACAGAGAGGATCTGTACTTTTCTATTCCTTTCAAGTCCCTTTCCAGGAACACCTCAGAGTTCTTTGCAAAGGTCTTGTGCGAGTGGCCTGAGGAAGAAGACACTGTGGGCTGCAGTATGTGGGCTGGCTGACCTTCCCCGCACGGTGCGCAGCTCCCTGTACTTGCACCTTGCCTTTGGGAAATGCATACATTCTGTGATGAGGAAGAGGCAAGGGGTGCAGCTCGCCGAATGTTTCTCCCACTTATTTGGAGATGAAAACAAAGAAGTTTTGCCATGAAACTCGAGAGAGGCTTATGTTGTACAAGTGTACGCACAACGGTAGAACCTTATCCTCCTGCCCCCAGGGACACGTTCCGTACCTTGTCGCAACAGAGGGAGTGAGGATTTGTTGAACCCGATAGTGGGAAACGGATATGTACATTGTGGAAGAAACGAGGCTTTCCTTCCCTGCAGTAGTGCGTGTGTGCTGCCACTGCGCCTTAGGCACCCAGTGCCTCGAGCGGCACTCTCGTCGGACTCCAAATAGCCCCATTACAGGAATGTAAATCACCACCCTTCCTACCCCGCCTTCACATACATTTTTCCCCCAAGGAAAAAACATCTCGGAGAGGTAGTCGAGTCTTACTGTGAGAAATAAGTGGCTGCAAACCTAGGGGGAAAGGCCGGGTTCACTCGACCGTCAGAAAACTCCTGCCCTGCACGTTGACTGAGAGCACTGCGTGTTCGATCCGTACCCAAGAGCACTTACGGTGCCTCGCTTTCTACCTTAGAGATCACGTCTCTCCAGGCTTCCTGAGGCACGTATTCCTTCCTGCGCCAAAGAAGCCCTGATAAGGGCGCCTTGGCAGGTATGACGGTCGTTTAAATTTCTTGTGCTTTGGGGCAGCTCTGCGTTCTTTGCACGATGAGAAGGCGCATCGCTTGTATAAACCTCTCGTCTCCAGTGTTGAGCAGACACATGAACACGCCCATACGTCCTCGCTGTTACACCCCCCTTAAGGAATTCCTTCCCCACGTAGACACCCGAGGTGATTTCTATACCCCAGCAACCACGTGCCTCTGCGACATTTCCCATAAGCTGCCCAAACACACCCACGCACATTACAGAGACCAGGTTCCCTTGCCAGGCCGTGCGAAAGCCTTTCAGCCCTCTCGGATCTGGACTCCCCAACTACTGGCCTTGTTGATGTAACTGGAGAAAGGCTTATTCGCACGGCTCTGAAATGCTGAACAACTCCCTACTGCTCGTCGATACATACACCTCACCTAGGCCGTGGAGCCGTGAGTGATCCTTTCTACACCCGGCTCTTCCATATGCCATACATGTCCTCCGTGGAAAGAAGCGTTCCTCTCCAGAGAGGGAAGCCGTACTCGCTTGCCGGGTGGGCACAGGGAGCTCAGGCACAACTCGAAGATCCCCGAGCAAGTGCAATATTCCTGGTGCCTGCGGCAAGCCATTTCGTAGCTGGCACTCTTGGAACATGACTTCCTTGGCAGGCAAGGATGCAGGGCAGGCAGGGCCGTGGATTCTGAGACAGGGATATACACTTGTCTGCATGACTCGGGCGAGAGCCAGCTATAACCGTGCCGAGGAAAATCCTTTGATCTCCAGTTTGCTTGAGCACGCTTTGTGTCGTTCACCATCATGTCGGAAGAAATATGCCAGTTTGAGAAAAATGGACGAAAGACATATCTTTTTTCCCGGATCTTTAGGCAGAGCTGCTTATCCTCTCTTAGGAAAACAAGGATATAGAAAGTTTGTGCCGGTAACACGGCACCCAGGACTTCAGGTTCCCTCTTGGAAGCTCTTCGTTGTATGCGGGAAGAGAAGGCCTTGGCATGCAGTCTACGGCCATTGCAGGTGTCGGGCGGAGGAAACCTCGCCTTTGCCACCACCACGCTTCTTCACACGCATGGGGAGAACACACGCCCTGTGTCAGTCACTTGCCAGAAATACGTACCCGTCCAGGACCGTGTTCTCAGTGATACCTTCCTGTAAATGGGAGAGAGGAAGTTTGAATGGGGAAGCTCAGTCTTTGCAGGTCATCCGTACAGCTTGCTCCGTTGACGAGGACAGAGAGGATCTGTTCTTTTCTATTCCTTTCAAGTCCCTTTCCAGGAACACCTCAGAGTTCTTTGCAAAGGTCTTGTGCGAATGGCCTGAGGAAGAAGACACTGTGGGCTGCAGTATGTGGGCTGGCTGACCTTCCCCGCACGGTGCGCAGCTCCCTGTACTTGCACCTTGCCTTTGGGAAATGCATACATTCTGTGATGAGGAAGAGGCAAGGGGTGCAGCTCGCCGAATGTTTCTCCCACTTATTTGGAGATGAAAACAAAGAAGTTTTGCCATGAAACTCGAGAGAGGCTTATGATGTACAAGTGTACGCCCAAAGGTAGAACCTTATCCTCCTGCCCCCAGGGACACGTTCCGTACCTTGTCGCAACAGAGGGAGTGAGGATTTGTTGAACCCGATAGTGGGAAACGGATATGTACATTGTGGAAGAAACGAGGCTTTCCTTCCCTGCAGTAGTGCGTGTGTGCTGCCACTGCGCCTTAGGCACCCAGTGCCTGGAGCGGCACTCTCGTCGGACTCCAAATAGCCCCATTACAGGAATGTAAATCACCACCCTTCCTACCCCGCCTTCACATACATTTTTCCCCCAAGGAAAAAACATCTCGGAGAGGTAGTCGAGTCTTACTGTGAGAAATAAGTGGCTGCAAACCTAGGGGGAAAGGCCGGGTTCACTCGACCGTCAGAAAACTCCTGCCCTGCACGTTGACTGAGAGCACTGCGTGTTCGATCCGTACCCAAGAGCACTTACGGTGCCTCGCTTTCTACCTTAGAGATCACGTCTCTCCAGGCTTCCTGAGGCACGTATTCCTTCCTGCGCCAAAGAAGCCCTGATAAGGGCGCCTTGGCAGGTATGACGGTCGTTTAAATTTCTTGTGCTTTGGGGCAGCTCTGCGTTCTTTGCACGATGAGAAGGCGCATCGCTTGTATAAACCTCTCGTCTCCAGTGTTGAGCAGACACATGAACACGCCCATACGTCCTCGCTGTTACACCCCCCTTAAGGAATTCCTTCCCCACGTAGACACCCGAGGTGATTTCTATACCCCAGCAACCACGTGCCTCTGCGACATTTCCCATAAGCTGCCCAAACACACCCACGCACATTACAGAGACCAGGTTCCCTTTCCAGGCCGTGCGAAAGCCTTTCAGCCCTCTCGGATCTGGACTCCCCAACTACTGGCCTTGTTGATGTAACTGGAGAAAGGCTTATTCGCACGGCTCTGAAATGCTGAACAACTCCCTACTGCTCGTCGATACATACACCTCACCTAGGCCGTGGAGCCGTGAGTGATCCTTTCTACACCCGGCTCTTCCATATGCCATACATGTCCTCCGTGGAAAGAAGCGTTCCTCTCCAGAGAGGGAAGCCGTACTCGCTTGCCGGGTGGGCACAGGGAGCTCAGGCACAACTCGAAGATCCCCGAGCAAGTGCAATATTCCTGGTGCCTGCGGCAAGCCATTTCGTAGCTGGCACTCTTGGAACATGACTTCCTTGGCAGGCAAGGATGCAGGGCAGGCAGGGCCGTGGATTCTGAGACAGGGATATACACTTGTCTGCATGACTCGGGCGAGAGCCAGCTATAACCGTGCCGAGGAAAATCCTTTGATCTCCAGTTTGCTTGAGCACGCTTTGTGTCGTTCACCATCATGTCGGAAGAAATATGCCAGTTTGAGAAAAATGGACGAAAGACATATCTTTTTTCCCGGATCTTTAGGCAGAGCTGCTTATCCTCTCTTAGGAAAACAAGGATATAGAAAGTTTGTGCCGGTAACACGGCACCCAGGACTTCAGGTTCCCTCTTGGAAGCTCTTCGTTGTATGCGGGAAGAGAAGGCCTTGGCATGCAGTCTACGGCCATTGCAGGTGTCGGGCGGAGGAAACCTCGCCTTTGCCACCACCACGCTTCTTCACACGCATGGGGAGAACACACGCCCTGTGTCAGTCACTTGCCAGAAATACGTACCCGTCCAGGACCGTGTTCTCAGTGATACCTTCCTGTAAATGGGAGAGAGGAAGTTTGAATGGGGAAGCTCAGTCTTTGCAGGTCATCCGTACAGCTTGCTCCGTTGACGAGGACAGAGAGGATCTGTTCTTTTCTATTCCTTTCAAGTCCCTTTCCAGGAACACCTCAGAGTTCTTTGCAAAGGTCTTGTGCGAATGGCCTGAGGAAGAAGACACTGTGGGCTGCAGTATGTGGGCTGGCTGACCTTCCCCGCACGGTGCGCAGCTCCCTGTACTTGCACCTTGCCTTTGGGAAATGCATACATTCTGTGATGAGGAAGAGGCAAGGGGTGCAGCTCGCCGAATGTTTCTCCCACTTATTTGGAGATGAAAACAAAGAAGTTTTGCCATGAAACTCGAGAGAGGCTTATGATGTACAAGTGTACGCCCAAAGGTAGAACCTTATCCTCCTGCCCCCAGGGACACGTTCCGTACCTTGTCGCAACAGAGGGAGTGAGGATTTGTTGAACCCGATAGTGGGAAACGGATATGTACATTGTGGAAGAAACGAGGCTTTCCTTCCCTGCAGTAGTGCGTGTGTGCTGCCACTGCGCCTTAGGCACCCAGTGCCTGGAGCGGCACTCTCGTCGGACTCCAAATAGCCCCATTACAGGAATGTAAATCACCACCCTTCCTACCCCGCCTTCACATACATTTTTCCCCCAAGGAAAAAACATCTCGGAGAGGTAGTCGAGTCTTACTGTGAGAAATAAGTGGCTGCAAACCTAGGGGGAAAGGCCGGGTTCACTCGACCGTCAGAAAACTCCTGCCCTGCACGTTGACTGAGAGCACTGCGTGTTCGATCCGTACCCAAGAGCACTTACGGTGCCTCGCTTTCTACCTTAGAGATCACGTCTCTCCAGGCTTCCTGAGGCACGTATTCCTTCCTGCGCCAAAGAAGCCCTGATAAGGGCGCCTTGGAAGGTATGACGGTCGTTTAAATTTCTTGTGCTTTGGGGCAGCTCTGCGTTCTTTGCACGATGAGAAGGCGCATCGCTTGTATAAACCTCTCGTCTCCAGTGTTGAGCAGACACATGAACACGCCCATACGTCCTCGCTGTTACACCCCCCTTAAGTAATTCCTTCCCCACGTAGACACCCGAGGTGATTTCTATACCCCAGCAACCACGTGCCTCTGCGACATTTCCCATAAGCTGCCCAAACACACCCACGCACATTACAGAGACCAGGTTCCCTTTCCAGGCCGTGCGAAAGCCTTTCAGCCCTCTCGGATCTGGACTCCCCAACTACTGGCCTTGTTGATGTAACTGGAGAAAGGCTTATTCGCACGGCTCTGAAATGCTGAACAACTCCCTACTGCTCGTCGATACATACACCTCACCTAGGCCGTGGAGCCGTGAGTGATCCTTTCTACACCCGGCTCTTCCATATGCCATACATGTCCTCCGTGGAAAGAAGTGTTGCTCTCCAGAGAGGGAAGCCGTACTCGCTTGCCGGGTGGGCACAGGGAGCTCAGGCACAACTCGAAGATCCCCGAGCAAGTGCAATATTCCTGGTGCCTGCGGCAAGCCATTTCGTAGCTGGCACTCTTGGAACATGACTTCCTTGGCAGGCAAGGATGCAGGGCAGGCAGGGCCGTGGATTCTGAGACAGGGATATACACTTGTCTGCATGACTCGGGCGAGAGCCAGCTATAACCGTGCTGAGGAAAATCCTTTGATCTCCAGTTTGCTTGAGCACGCTTTGTGTCGTTCACCATCATGTCGGACGAAATATGCCAGTTTGAGAAAAATGGACGAAAGACATATCTTTTTCCCCGGATCGTTAGGCAGAGCTGCTTATCTTCTCTTAGGAAAACAAGGATATAGAAAGTTTGTGCCGGTAACACGGCACCCAGGACTTCAGGTTCCCTCTTGGAAGCTCTTCGTTGTATGCGGGAAGAGAAGGCCTTGGCTTGCAGTCTGTGGCCATTGCAGGGGTCGGGCGGAGGAAACCTCGCCTTTGCCACCACCACGCTTCTTCACACGCATGGGGAGAACACACGCCCTGTGTCAGTCAGTTGCTAGAAATACGTACCCGTCCAGGACCGTGTTCTCAGTGATACCTTCCTGTAAATGGGAGAGAGGAAGTTTGAATGGGGAAGCTCAGTCTTTGCAGGTCATCCGTACAGCTTGCTCCGTTGACGAGGACAGAGAGGATCTGTACTTTTCTATTCCTTTCAAGTCCCTTTCCAGGAACACCTCAGAGTTCTTTGCAAAGGTCTTGTGCGAGTGGCCTGAGGAAGAAGACACTGTGGGCTGCAGTATGTGGGCTGGCTGACCTTCCCCGCTCGGTCCGCAGCTCCCTGTACTTGCACCTTGCCTTTGGGAAATGCATACATTCTGTGATGAGGAAGAGGCAAGGGGTGCAGCTCGCCGAATGTTTCTCCCACTTATTTGGAGATGAAAACAAAGAAGTTTTGCCATGAAACTCGAGAGAGGCTTATGATGTACAAGTGTACGCCCAAAGGTAGAACCTTATCCTCCTGCCCCCAGGGACACGTTCCGTACCTTGTCGCAACAGAGGGAGTGAGGATTTGTTGAACCCGATAGTGGGAAACGGATATGTACATTGTGGAAGAAACGAGGCTTTCCTTCCCTGCAGTAGTGCGTGTGTGCTGCCACTGCGCCTTAGGCACCCAGTGCCTCGAGCGGCACTCTCGTCGGACTCCAAATAGCCCCATTACAGGAATGTAAATCACCACCCTTCCTACCCCGCCTTCACATACATTTTTCCCCCAAGGAAAAAACATCTCGGAGAGGTAGTCGAGTCTTACTGTGAGAAATAAGTGGCTGCAAACCTAGGGGGAAAGGCCGGGTTCACTCGACCGTCAGAAAACTCCTGCCCTGCACGTTGACTGAGAGCACTGCGTGTTCGATCCGTACCCAAGAGCACTTACGGTGCCTCGCTTTCTACCTTAGAGATCACGTCTCTCCAGGCTTCCTGAGGCACGTATTCCTTCCTGCGCCAAAGAAGCCCTGATAAGGGCGCCTTGGCAGGTATGACGGTCGTTTAAATTTCTTGTGCTTTGGGGCAGCTCTGCGTTCTTTGCACGATGAGAAGGCGCATCGCTTGTATAAACCTCTTGTCTCCAGTGTTGAGCAGACACATGAACACGCCCATACGTCCTCGCTGTTACACCCCCCTTAAGTAATTCCTTCCCCACGTAGACACCCGAGGTGATTTCTATACCCCAGCAACCACGTGCCTCTGCGACATTTCCCATAAGCTGCCCAAACACACCCACGCACATTACAGAGACCAGGTTCCCTTGCCAGGCCGTGCGAAAGCCTTTCAGCCCTCTCGGATCTGGACTCCCCAACTACTGGCCTTGTTGATGTAACTGGAGAAAGGCTTATTCGCACGGCTCTGAAATGCTGAACAACTCCCTACTGCTCGTCGATACATACACCTCACCTAGGCCGTGGAGCCGTGAGTGATCCTTTCTACACCCGGCTCTTCCATATGCCATACATGTCCTCCGTGGAAAGAAGCGTTGCTCTCCAGAGAGGGAAGCCGTACTCGCTTGCCGGGTGGGCACAGGGAGCTCAGGCACAACTCGAAGATCCCCGAGCAAGTGCAATATTCCTGGTGCCTGCGGCAAGCCATTTCGTAGCTGGCACTCTTGGAACATGACTTCCTTGGCAGGCAAGGATGCAGGGCAGGCAGGGCCGTGGATTCTGAGACAGGGATATACACTTTTCTGCATGACTCGGGCGAGAGCCAGCTATAACCGTGCCGAGGAAAATCCTTTGATCTCCAGTTTGCTTGAGCACGCTTTGTGTCGTTCACCATCATGTCGGACGAAATATGCCAGTTTGAGAAAAATGGACGAAAGACATATCTTTTTCCCCGGATCGTTAGGCAGAGCTGCTTATCTTCTCTTAGGAAAACAAGGATATAGAAAGTTTGTGCCGGTAACACGGCACCCAGGACTTCAGGTTCCCTCTTGGAAGCTCTTCGTTGTATGCGGGAAGAGAAGGCCTTGGCTTGCAGTCTGCGGCCATTGCAGGGGTCGGGCAGAGGAAACCTCGCCTTTGCCACCACCACGCTTCTTCACACGCATGGGGAGAACACACGCCCTGTGTCAGTCACTTGCTAGAAATACGTACCCGTCCAGGACCGTGTTCTCAGTGATACCTTCCTGTAAATGGGAGAGAGGAAGTTTGAATGGGGAAGCTCAGTCTTTGCAGGTCATCCGTACAGCTTGCTCCGTTGACGAGGACAGAGAGGATCTGTACTTTTCTATTCCTTTCAAGTCCCTTTCCAGGAACACCTCAGAGTTCTTTGCAAAGGTCTTGTGCGAGTGGCCTGAGGAAGAAGACACTGTGGGCTGCAGTATGTGGGCTGGCTGACCTTCCCCGCACGGTGCGCAGCTCCCTGTACTTGCACCTTGCCTTTGGGAAATGCATACATTCTGTGATGAGGAAGAGGCAAGGGGTGCAGCTCGCCGAATGTTTCTCCCACTTATTTGGAGATGAAAACAAAGAAGTTTTGCCATGAAACTCGAGAGAGGCTTATGATGTACAAGTGTACGCACAACGGTAGAACCTTATCCTCCTGCCCCCAGGGACACGTTCCGTACCTTGTCGCAACAGAGGGAGTGAGGATTTGTTGAACCCGATAGTGGGAAACGGATATGTACATTGTGGAAGAAACGAGGCTTTCCTTCCCTGCAGTAGTGCGTGTGTGCTGCCACTGCGCCTTAGGCACCCAGTGCCTCGAGCGGCACTCTCGTCGGACTCCAAATAGCCCCATTACAGGAATGTAAATCACCACCCTTCCTACCCCGCCTTCACATACATTTTTCCCCCAAGGAAAAAACATCTCGGAGAGGTAGTCGAGTCTTACTGTGAGAAATAAGTGGCTGCAAACCTAGGGGGAAAGGCCGGGTTCACTCGACCGTCAGAAAACTCCTGCCCTGCACGTTGACTGAGAGCACTGCGTGTTCGATCCGTACCCAAGAGCACTTACGGTGCCTCGCTTTCTACCTTAGAGATCACGTCTCTCCAGGCTTCCTGAGGCACGTATTCCTTCCTGCGCCAAAGAAGCCCTGATAAGGGCGCCTTGGCAGGTATGACGGTCGTTTAAATTTCTTGTGCTTTGGGGCAGCTCTGCGTTCTTTGCACGATGAGAAGGCGCATCGCTTGTATAAACCTCTCGTCTCCAGTGTTGAGCAGACACATGAACACGCCCATACGTCCTCGCTGTTACACCCCCCTTAAGGAATTCCTTCCCCACGTAGACACCCGAGGTGATTTCTATACCCCAGCAACCACGTGCCTCTGCGACATTTCCCATAAGCTGCCCAAACACACCCACGCACATTACAGAGACCAGGTTCCCTTGCCAGGCCGTGCGAAAGCCTTTCAGCCCTCTCGGATCTGGACTCCCCAACTACTGGCCTTGTTGATGTAACTGGAGAAAGGCTTATTCGCACGGCTCTGAAATGCTGAACAACTCCCTACTGCTCGTCGATACATACACCTCACCTAGGCCGTGGAGCCGTGAGTGATCCTTTCTACACCCGGCTCTTCCATATGCCATACATGTCCTCCGTGGAAAGAAGCGTTCCTCTCCAGAGAGGGAAGCCGTACTCGCTTGCCGGGTGGGCACAGGGAGCTCAGGCACAACTCGAAGATCCCCGAGCAAGTGCAATATTCCTGGTGCCTGCGGCAAGCCATTTCGTAGCTGGCACTCTTGGAACATGACTTCCTTGGCAGGCAAGGATGCAGGGCAGGCAGGGCCGTGGATTCTGAGACAGGGATATACACTTGTCTGCATGACTCGGGCGAGAGCCAGCTATAACCGTGCCGAGGAAAATCCTTTGATCTCCAGTTTGCTTGAGCACGCTTTGTGTCGTTCACCATCATGTCGGAAGAAATATGCCAGTTTGAGAAAAATGGACGAAAGACATATCTTTTTTCCCGGATCTTTAGGCAGAGCTGCTTATCCTCTCTTAGGAAAACAAGGATATAGAAAGTTTGTGCCGGTAACACGGCACCCAGGACTTCAGGTTCCCTCTTGGAAGCTCTTCGTTGTATGCGGGAAGAGAAGGCCTTGGCATGCAGTCTACGGCCATTGCAGGTGTCGGGCGGAGGAAACCTCGCCTTTGCCACCACCACGCTTCTTCACACGCATGGGGAGAACACACGCCCTGTGTCAGTCACTTGCCAGAAATACGTACCCGTCCAGGACCGTGTTCTCAGTGATACCTTCCTGTAAATGGGAGAGAGGAAGTTTGAATGGGGAAGCTCAGTCTTTGCAGGTCATCCGTACAGCTTGCTCCGTTGACGAGGACAGAGAGGATCTGTTCTTTTCTATTCCTTTCAAGTCCCTTTCCAGGAACACCTCAGAGTTCTTTGCAAAGGTCTTGTGCGAATGGCCTGAGGAAGAAGACACTGTGGGCTGCAGTATGTGGGCTGGCTGACCTTCCCCGCACGGTGCGCAGCTCCCTGTACTTGCACCTTGCCTTTGGGAAATGCATACATTCTGTGATGAGGAAGAGGCAAGGGGTGCAGCTCGCCGAATGTTTCTCCCACTTATTTGGAGATGAAAACAAAGAAGTTTTGCCATGAAACTCGAGAGAGGCTTATGATGTACAAGTGTACGCCCAAAGGTAGAACCTTATCCTCCTGCCCCCAGGGACACGTTCCGTACCTTGTCGCAACAGAGGGAGTGAGGATTTGTTGAACCCGATAGTGGGAAACGGATATGTACATTGTGGAAGAAACGAGGCTTTCCTTCCCTGCAGTAGTGCGTGTGTGCTGCCACTGCGCCTTAGGCACCCAGTGCCTCGAGCGGCACTCTCGTCGGACTCCAAATAGCCCCATTACAGGAATGTAAATCACCACCCTTCCTACCCCGCCTTCACATACATTTTTCCCCCAAGGAAAAAACATCTCGGAGAGGTAGTCGAGTCTTACTGTGAGAAATAAGTGGCTGCAAACCTAGGGGGAAAGGCCGGGTTCACTCGACCGTCAGAAAACTCCTGCCCTGCACGTTGACTGAGAGCACTGCGTGTTCGATCCGTACCCAAGAGCACTTACGGTGCCTCGCTTTCTACCTTAGAGATCACGTCTCTCCAGGCTTCCTGAGGCACGTATTCCTTCCTGCGCCAAAGAAGCCCTGATAAGGGCGCCTTGGCAGGTATGACGGTCGTTTAAATTTCTTGTGCTTTGGGGCAGCTCTGCGTTCTTTGCACGATGAGAAGGCGCATCGCTTGTATAAACCTCTCGTCTCCAGTGTTGAGCAGACACATGAACACGCCCATACGTCCTCGCTGTTACACCCCCCTTAAGGAATTCCTTCCCCACGTAGACACCCGAGGTGATTTCTATACCCCAGCAACCACGTGCCTCTGCGACATTTCCCATAAGCTGCCCAAACACACCCACGCACATTACAGAGACCAGGTTCCCTTGCCAGGCCGTGCGAAAGCCTTTCAGCCCTCTCGGATCTGGACTCCCCAACTACTGGCCTTGTTGATGTAACTGGAGAAAGGCTTATTCGCACGGCTCTGAAATGCTGAACAACTCCCTACTGCTCGTCGATACATACACCTCACCTAGGCCGTGGAGCCGTGAGTGATCCTTTCTACACCCGGCTCTTCCATATGCCATACATGTCCTCCGTGGAAAGAAGCGTTCCTCTCCAGAGAGGGAAGCCGTACTCGCTTGCCGGGTGGGCACAGGGAGCTCAGGCACAACTCGAAGATCCCCGAGCAAGTGCAATATTCCTGGTGCCTGCGGCAAGCCATTTCGTAGCTGGCACTCTTGGAACATGACTTCCTTGGCAGGCAAGGATGCAGGGCAGGCAGGGCCGTGGATTCTGAGACAGGGATATACACTTGTCTGCATGACTCGGGCGAGAGCCAGCTATAACCGTGCCGAGGAAAATCCTTTGATCTCCAGTTTGCTTGAGCACGCTTTGTGTCGTTCACCATCATGTCGGAAGAAATATGCCAGTTTGAGAAAAATGGACGAAAGACATATCTTTTTTCCCGGATCTTTAGGCAGAGCTGCTTATCCTCTCTTAGGAAAACAAGGATATAGAAAGTTTGTGCCGGTAACACGGCACCCAGGACTTCAGGTTCCCTCTTGGAAGCTCTTCGTTGTATGCGGGAAGAGAAGGCCTTGGCATGCAGTCTACGGCCATTGCAGGTGTCGGGCGGAGGAAACCTCGCCTTTGCCACCACCACGCTTCTTCACACGCATGGGGAGAACACACGCCCTGTGTCAGTCACTTGCCAGAAATACGTACCCGTCCAGGACCGTGTTCTCAGTGATACCTTCCTGTAAATGGGAGAGAGGAAGTTTGAATGGGGAAGCTCAGTCTTTGCAGGTCATCCGTACAGCTTGCTCCGTTGACGAGGACAGAGAGGATCTGTTCTTTTCTATTCCTTTCAAGTCCCTTTCCAGGAACACCTCAGAGTTCTTTGCAAAGGTCTTGTGCGAATGGCCTGAGGAAGAAGACACTGTGGGCTGCAGTATGTGGGCTGGCTGACCTTCCCCGCACGGTGCGCAGCTCCCTGTACTTGCACCTTGCCTTTGGGAAATGCATACATTCTGTGATGAGGAAGAGGCAAGGGGTGCAGCTCGCCGAATGTTTCTCCCACTTATTTGGAGATGAAAACAAAGAAGTTTTGCCATGAAACTCGAGAGAGGCTTATGATGTACAAGTGTACGCCCAAAGGTAGAACCTTATCCTCCTGCCCCCAGGGACACGTTCCGTACCTTGTCGCAACAGAGGGAGTGAGGATTTGTTGAACCCGATAGTGGGAAACGGATATGTACATTGTGGAAGAAACGAGGCTTTCCTTCCCTGCAGTAGTGCGTGTGTGCTGCCACTGCGCCTTAGGCACCCAGTGCCTGGAGCGGCACTCTCGTCGGACTCCAAATAGCCCCATTACAGGAATGTAAATCACCACCCTTCCTACCCCGCCTTCACATACATTTTTCCCCCAAGGAAAAAACATCTCGGAGAGGTAGTCGAGTCTTACTGTGAGAAATAAGTGGCTGCAAACCTAGGGGGAAAGGCCGGGTTCACTCGACCGTCAGAAAACTCCTGCCCTGCACGTTGACTGAGAGCACTGCGTGTTCGATCCGTACCCAAGAGCACTTACGGTGCCTCGCTTTCTACCTTAGAGATCACGTCTCTCCAGGCTTCCTGAGGCACGTATTCCTTCCTGCGCCAAAGAAGCCCTGATAAGGGCGCCTTGGAAGGTATGACGGTCGTTTAAATTTCTTGTGCTTTGGGGCAGCTCTGCGTTCTTTGCACGATGAGAAGGCGCATCGCTTGTATAAACCTCTCGTCTCCAGTGTTGAGCAGACACATGAACACGCCCATACGTCCTCGCTGTTACACCCCCCTTAAGTAATTCCTTCCCCACGTAGACACCCGAGGTGATTTCTATACCCCAGCAACCACGTGCCTCTGCGACATTTCCCATAAGCTGCCCAAACACACCCACGCACATTACAGAGACCAGGTTCCCTTTCCAGGCCGTGCGAAAGCCTTTCAGCCCTCTCGGATCTGGACTCCCCAACTACTGGCCTTGTTGATGTAACTGGAGAAAGGCTTATTCGCACGGCTCTGAAATGCTGAACAACTCCCTACTGCTCGTCGATACATACACCTCACCTAGGCCGTGGAGCCGTGAGTGATCCTTTCTACACCCGGCTCTTCCATATGCCATACATGTCCTCCGTGGAAAGAAGTGTTGCTCTCCAGAGAGGGAAGCCGTACTCGCTTGCCGGGTGGGCACAGGGAGCTCAGGCACAACTCGAAGATCCCCGAGCAAGTGCAATATTCCTGGTGCCTGCGGCAAGCCATTTCGTAGCTGGCACTCTTGGAACATGACTTCCTTGGCAGGCAAGGATGCAGGGCAGGCAGGGCCGTGGATTCTGAGACAGGGATATACACTTGTCTGCATGACTCGGGCGAGAGCCAGCTATAACCGTGCTGAGGAAAATCCTTTGATCTCCAGTTTGCTTGAGCACGCTTTGTGTCGTTCACCATCATGTCGGACGAAATATGCCAGTTTGAGAAAAATGGACGAAAGACATATCTTTTTCCCCGGATCGTTAGGCAGAGCTGCTTATCTTCTCTTAGGAAAACAAGGATATAGAAAGTTTGTGCCGGTAACACGGCACCCAGGACTTCAGGTTCCCTCTTGGAAGCTCTTCGTTGTATGCGGGAAGAGAAGGCCTTGGCTTGCAGTCTGTGGCCATTGCAGGGGTCGGGCGGAGGAAACCTCGCCTTTGCCACCACCACGCTTCTTCACACGCATGGGGAGAACACACGCCCTGTGTCAGTCACTTGCTAGAAATACGTACCCGTCCAGGACCGTGTTCTCAGTGATACCTTCCTGTAAATGGGAGAGAGGAAGTTTGAATGGGGAAGCTCAGTCTTTGCAGGTCATCCGTACAGCTTGCTCCGTTGACGAGGACAGAGAGGATCTGTACTTTTCTATTCCTTTCAAGTCCCTTTCCAGGAACACCTCAGAGTTCTTTGCAAAGGTCTTGTGCGAGTGGCCTGAGGAAGAAGACACTGTGGGCTGCAGTATGTGGGCTGGCTGACCTTCCCCGCTCGGTCCGCAGCTCCCTGTACTTGCACCTTGCCTTTGGGAAATGCATACATTCTGTGATGAGGAAGAGGCAAGGGGTGCAGCTCGCCGAATGTTTCTCCCACTTATTTGGAGATGAAAACAAAGAAGTTTTGCCATGAAACTCGAGAGAGGCTTATGATGTACAAGTGTACGCCCAAAGGTAGAACCTTATCCTCCTGCCCCCAGGGACACGTTCCGTACCTTGTCGCAACAGAGGGAGTGAGGATTTGTTGAACCCGATAGTGGGAAACGGATATGTACATTGTGGAAGAAACGAGGCTTTCCTTCCCTGCAGTAGTGCGTGTGTGCTGCCACTGCGCCTTAGGCACCCAGTGCCTCGAGCGGCACTCTCGTCGGACTCCAAATAGCCCCATTACAGGAATGTAAATCACCACCCTTCCTACCCCGCCTTCACATACATTTTTCCCCCAAGGAAAAAACATCTCGGAGAGGTAGTCGAGTCTTACTGTGAGAAATAAGTGGCTGCAAACCTAGGGGGAAAGGCCGGGTTCACTCGACCGTCAGAAAACTCCTGCCCTGCACGTTGACTGAGAGCACTGCGTGTTCGATCCGTACCCAAGAGCACTTACGGTGCCTCGCTTTCTACCTTAGAGATCACGTCTCTCCAGGCTTCCTGAGGCACGTATTCCTTCCTGCGCCAAAGAAGCCCTGATAAGGGCGCCTTGGCAGGTATGACGGTCGTTTAAATTTCTTGTGCTTTGGGGCAGCTCTGCGTTCTTTGCACGATGAGAAGGCGCATCGCTTGTATAAACCTCTTGTCTCCAGTGTTGAGCAGACACATGAACACGCCCATACGTCCTCGCTGTTACACCCCCCTTAAGTAATTCCTTCCCCACGTAGACACCCGAGGTGATTTCTATACCCCAGCAACCACGTGCCTCTGCGACATTTCCCATAAGCTGCCCAAACACACCCACGCACATTACAGAGACCAGGTTCCCTTGCCAGGCCGTGCGAAAGCCTTTCAGCCCTCTCGGATCTGGACTCCCCAACTACTGGCCTTGTTGATGTAACTGGAGAAAGGCTTATTCGCACGGCTCTGAAATGCTGAACAACTCCCTACTGCTCGTCGATACATACACCTCACCTAGGCCGTGGAGCCGTGAGTGATCCTTTCTACACCCGGCTCTTCCATATGCCATACATGTCCTCCGTGGAAAGAAGCGTTGCTCTCCAGAGAGGGAAGCCGTACTCGCTTGCCGGGTGGGCACAGGGAGCTCAGGCACAACTCGAAGATCCCCGAGCAAGTGCAATATTCCTGGTGCCTGCGGCAAGCCATTTCGTAGCTGGCACTCTTGGAACATGACTTCCTTGGCAGGCAAGGATGCAGGGCAGGCAGGGCCGTGGATTCTGAGACAGGGATATACACTTTTCTGCATGACTCGGGCGAGAGCCAGCTATAACCGTGCCGAGGAAAATCCTTTGATCTCCAGTTTGCTTGAGCACGCTTTGTGTCGTTCACCATCATGTCGGACGAAATATGCCAGTTTGAGAAAAATGGACGAAAGACATATCTTTTTCCCCGGATCGTTAGGCAGAGCTGCTTATCTTCTCTTAGGAAAACAAGGATATAGAAAGTTTGTGCCGGTAACACGGCACCCAGGACTTCAGGTTCCCTCTTGGAAGCTCTTCGTTGTATGCGGGAAGAGAAGGCCTTGGCTTGCAGTCTGCGGCCATTGCAGGGGTCGGGCAGAGGAAACCTCGCCTTTGCCACCACCACGCTTCTTCACACGCATGGGGAGAACACACGCCCTGTGTCAGTCACTTGCTAGAAATACGTACCCGTCCAGGACCGTGTTCTCAGTGATACCTTCCTGTAAATGGGAGAGAGGAAGTTTGAATGGGGAAGCTCAGTCTTTGCAGGTCATCCGTACAGCTTGCTCCGTTGACGAGGACAGAGAGGATCTGTACTTTTCTATTCCTTTCAAGTCCCTTTCCAGGAACACCTCAGAGTTCTTTGCAAAGGTCTTGTGCGAGTGGCCTGAGGAAGAAGACACTGTGGGCTGCAGTATGTGGGCTGGCTGACCTTCCCCGCACGGTGCGCAGCTCCCTGTACTTGCACCTTGCCTTTGGGAAATGCATACATTCTGTGATGAGGAAGAGGCAAGGGGTGCAGCTCGCCGAATGTTTCTCCCACTTATTTGGAGATGAAAACAAAGAAGTTTTGCCATGAAACTCGAGAGAGGCTTATGATGTACAAGTGTACGCACAACGGTAGAACCTTATCCTCCTGCCCCCAGGGACACGTTCCGTACCTTGTCGCAACAGAGGGAGTGAGGATTTGTTGAACCCGATAGTGGGAAACGGATATGTACATTGTGGAAGAAACGAGGCTTTCCTTCCCTGCAGTAGTGCGTGTGTGCTGCCACTGCGCCTTAGGCACCCAGTGCCTCGAGCGGCACTCTCGTCGGACTCCAAATAGCCCCATTACAGGAATGTAAATCACCACCCTTCCTACCCCGCCTTCACATACATTTTTCCCCCAAGGAAAAAACATCTCGGAGAGGTAGTCGAGTCTTACTGTGAGAAATAAGTGGCTGCAAACCTAGGGGGAAAGGCCGGGTTCACTCGACCGTCAGAAAACTCCTGCCCTGCACGTTGACTGAGAGCACTGCGTGTTCGATCCGTACCCAAGAGCACTTACGGTGCCTCGCTTTCTACCTTAGAGATCACGTCTCTCCAGGCTTCCTGAGGCACGTATTCCTTCCTGCGCCAAAGAAGCCCTGATAAGGGCGCCTTGGCAGGTATGACGGTCGTTTAAATTTCTTGTGCTTTGGGGCAGCTCTGCGTTCTTTGCACGATGAGAAGGCGCATCGCTTGTATAAACCTCTCGTCTCCAGTGTTGAGCAGACACATGAACACGCCCATACGTCCTCGCTGTTACACCCCCCTTAAGTAATTCCTTCCCCACGTAGACACCCGAGGTGATTTCTATACCCCAGCAACCACGTGCCTCTGCGACATTTCCCATAAGCTGCCCAAACACACCCACGCACATTACAGAGACCAGGTTCCCTTTCCAGGCCGTGCGAAAGCCTTTCAGCCCTCTCGGATCTGGACTCCCCAACTACTGGCCTTGTTGATGTAACTGGAGAAAGGCTTATTCGCACGGCTCTGAAATGCTGAACAACTCCCTACTGCTCGTCGATACATACACCTCACCTAGGCCGTGGAGCCGTGAGTGATCCTTTCTACACCCGGCTCTTCCATATGCCATACATGTCCTCCGTGGAAAGAAGCGTTGCTCTCCAGAGAGGGAAGCCGTACTCGCTTGCCGGGTGGGCACAGGGAGCTCAGGCACAACTCGACGATCCCCGAGCAAGTGCAATATTCCTGGTGCCTGCGGCAAGCCATTTCGTAGCTGGCACTCTTGGAACATGACTTCCTTGGCAGGCAAGGATGCAGGGCAGGCAGGGCCGTGGATTCTGAGACAGGGATATACACTTGTCTGCATGACTCGGGCGAGAGCCAGCTATAACCGTGCCGAGGAAAATCCTTTGATCTCCAGTTTGCTTGAGCACGCTTTGTGTCGTTCACCATCATGTCGGACGAAATATGCCAGTTTGAGAAAAATGGACGAAAGACATATCTTTTTCCCCGGATCGTTAGGCAGAGCTGCTTATCTTCTCTTAGGAAAACAAGGATATAGAAAGTTTGTGCCGGTAACACGGCACCCAGGACTTCAGGTTCCCTCTTGGAAGCTCTTCGTTGTATGCGGGAAGAGAAGGCCTTGGCTTGCAGTCTGCGGCCATTGCAGGGGTCGGGCAGAGGAAACCTCGCCTTTGCCACCACCACGCTTCTTCACACGCATGGGGAGAACACACGCCCTGTGTCAGTCACTTGCCAGAAATACGTACCCGTCCAGGACCGTGTTCTCAGTGATACCTTCCTGTAAATGGGAGAGAGGAAGTTTGAATGGGGAAGCTCAGTCTTTGCAGGTCATCCGTACAGCTTGCTCCGTTGACGAGGACAGAGAGGATCTGTACTTTTCTATTCCTTTCAAGTCCCTTTCCAGGAACACCTCAGAGTTCTTTGCAAAGGTCTTGTGCGAGTGGCCTGAGGAAGAAGACACTGTGGGCTGCAGTATGTGGGCTGGCTGACCTTCCCCGCACGGTGCGCAGCTCCCTGTACTTGCACCTTGCCTTTGGGAAATGCATACATTCTGTGATGAGGAAGAGGCAAGGGGTGCAGCTCGCCGAATGTTTCTCCCACTTATTTGGAGATGAAAACAAAGAAGTTTTGCCATGAAACTCGAGAGAGGCTTATGATGTACAAGTGTACGCCCAAAGGTAGAACCTTATCCTCCTGCCCCCAGGGACACGTTCCGTACCTTGTCGCAACAGAGGGAGTGAGGATTTGTTGAACCCGATAGTGGGAAACGGATATGTACATTGTGGAAGAAACGAGGCTTTCCTTCCCTGCAGTAGTGCGTGTGTGCTGCCACTGCGCCTTAGGCACCCAGTGCCTCGAGCGGCACTCTCGTCGGACTCCAAATAGCCCCATTACAGGAATGTAAATCACCACCCTTCCTACCCCGCCTTCACATACATTTTTCCCCCAAGGAAAAAACATCTCGGAGAGGTAGTCGAGTCTTACTGTGAGAAATAAGTGGCTGCAAACCTAGGGGGAAAGGCCGGGTTCACTCGACCGTCAGAAAACTCCTGCCCTGCACGTTGACTGAGAGCACTGCGTGTTCGATCCGTACCCAAGAGCACTTACGGTGCCTCGCTTTCTACCTTAGAGATCACGTCTCTCCAGGCTTCCTGAGGCACGTATTCCTTCCTGCGCCAAAGAAGCCCTGATAAGGGCGCCTTGGCAGGTATGACGGTCGTTTAAATTTCTTGTGCTTTGGGGCAGCTCTGCGTTCTTTGCACGATGAGAAGGCGCATCGCTTGTATAAACCTCTCGTCTCCAGTGTTGAGCAGACACATGAACACGCCCATACGTCCTCGCTGTTACACCCCCCTTAAGTAATTCCTTCCCCACGTAGACACCCGAGGTGATTTCTATACCCCAGCAACCACGTGCCTCTGCGACATTTCCCATAAGCTGCCCAAACACACCCACGCACATTACAGAGACCAGGTTCCCTTTCCAGGCCGTGCGAAAGCCTTTCAGCCCTCTCGGATCTGGACTCCCCAACTACTGGCCTTGTTGATGTAACTGGAGAAAGGCTTATTCGCACGGCTCTGAAATGCTGAACAACTCCCTACTGCTCGTCGATACATACACCTCACCTAGGCCGTGGAGCCGTGAGTGATCCTTTCTACACCCGGCTCTTCCATATGCCATACATGTCCTCCGTGGAAAGAAGCGTTGCTCTCCAGAGAGGGAAGCCGTACTCGCTTGCCGGGTGGGCACAGGGAGCTCAGGCACAACTCGACGATCCCCGAGCAAGTGCAATATTCCTGGTGCCTGCGGCAAGCCATTTCGTAGCTGGCACTCTTGGAACATGACTTCCTTGGCAGGCAAGGATGCAGGGCAGGCAGGGCCGTGGATTCTGAGACAGGGATATACACTTGTCTGCATGACTCGGGCGAGAGCCAGCTATAACCGTGCCGAGGAAAATCGTTTGATCTCCAGTTTGCTTGAGCACGCTTTGTGTCGTTCACCATCATGTCGGACGAAATATGCCAGTTTGAGAAAAATGGATGAAAGACATATCTTTTTCCCCGGATCGTTAGGCAGAGCTGCTTATCTTCTCTTAGGAAAACAAGGATATAGAAAGTTTGTGCCGGTAACACGGCACCCAGGACTTCAGGTTCTCTCTTGGAAGCTCTTCGTTGTATGCGGGAAGAGAAGGCCTTGGCTTGCAGTCTGTGGCCATTGCAGGGGTCGGGCGGAGGAAACCTCGCCTTTGCCACCACCACGCTTCTTCACACGCATGGGGAGAACACACGCCCTGTGTCAGTCACTTGCCAGAAATACGTACCCGTCCAGTACCGTGTTCTCAGTGATACCTTCCTGTAAATGGGAGAGAGGAAGTTTGAATGGGGAAGCTCAGTCTTTGCAGGTCATCCGTACAGCTTGCTCCGTTGACGAGGACAGAGAGGATCTGTACTTTTCTATTCCTTTCAAGTCCCTTTCCAGGAACACCTCAGAGTTCTTTGCAAAGGTCTTGTGCGAGTGGCCTGAGGAAGAAGACACTGTGGGCTGCAGTATGTGGGCTGGCTGACCTTCCCCGCACGGTGCGCAGCTCCCTGTACTTGCACCTTGCCTTTGGGAAATGCATACATTCTGTGATGAGGAAGAGGCAAGGGGTGCAGCTCGCCGAATGTTTCTCCCACTTATTTGGAGATGAAAACAAAGAAGTTTTGCCATGAAACTCGAGAGAGGCTTATGATGTACAAGTGTACGCACAACGGTAGAACCTTATCCTCCTGCCCCCAGGGACACGTTCCGTACCTTGTCGCAACAGAGGGAGTGAGGATTTGTTGAACCCGATAGTGGGAAACGGATATGTACATTGTGGAAGAAACGAGGCTTTCCTTCCCTGCAGTAGTGCGTGTGTGCTGCCACTGCGCCTTAGGCACCCAGTGCCTGGAGCGGCACTCTCGTCGGACTCCAAATAGCCCCATTACAGGAATGTAAATCACCACCCTTCCTACCCCGCCTTCACATACATTTTTCCCCCAAGGAAAAAACATCTCGGAGAGGTAGTCGAGTCTTACTGTGAGAAATAAGTGGCTGCAAACCTAGGGGGAAAGGCAGGGTTCACTCGACCGTCAGAAAACTCCTGCCCTGCACGTTGACTGAGAGCACTGCGTGTTCGATCCGTACCCAAGAGCACTTACGGTGCCTCGCTTTCTACCTTAGAGATCACGTCTCTCCAGGCTTCCTGAGGCACGTATTCCTTCCTGCGCCAAAGAAGCCCTGATAAGGGCGCCTTGGCAGGTATGACGGTCGTTTAAATTTCTTGTGCTTTGGGGCAGCTCTGCGTTCTTTGCACGATGAGAAGGCGCATCGCTTGTATAAACCTCTCGTCTCCAGTGTTGAGCAGACACATGAACACGCCCATACGTCCTCGCTGTTACACCCCCCTTAAGTAATTCCTTCCCCACGTAGACACCCGAGGTGATTTCTATACCCCAGCAACCACGTGCCTCTGCGACATTTCCCATAAGCTGCCCAAACACACCCACGCACATTACAGAGACCAGGTTCCCTTTCCAGGCCGTGCGAAAGCCTTTCAGCCCTCTCGGATCTGGACTCCCCAACTACTGGCCTTGTTGATGTAACTGGAGAAAGGCTTATTCGCACGGCTCTGAAATGCTGAACAACTCCCTACTGCTCGTCGATACATACACCTCACCTAGGCCGTGGAGCCGTGAGTGATCCTTTCTACACCCGGCTCTTCCATATGCCATACATGTCCTCCGTGGAAAGAAGCGTTGCTCTCCAGAGAGGGAAGCCGTACTCGCTTGCCGGGTGGGCCCAGGGAGCTCAGGCACAACTCGAAGATCCCCGAGCAAGTGCAATATTCCTGGTGCCTGCGGCAAGCCATTTCGTAGCTGGCACTCTTGGAACATGACTTCCTTGGCAGGCAAGGATGCAGGGCAGGCAGGGCCGTGGATTCTGAGACAGGGATACACACTTGTCTGCATGACTCGGGCGAGAGCCAGCTATAACCGTGCCGAGGAAAATCGTTTGATCTCCAGTTTGCTTGAGCACGCTTTGTGTCGTTCACCATCATGTCGGACGAAATATGCCAGTTTGAGAAAAATGGATGAAAGACATATCTTTTTCCCCGGATCGTTAGGCAGAGCTGCTTATCTTCTCTTAGGAAAACAAGGATATAGAAAGTTTGTGCCGGTAACACGGCACCCAGGACTTCAGGTTCCCTCTTGGAAGCTCTTCGTTGTATGCGGGAAGAGAAGGCCTTGGCTTGCAGTCTGTGGCCATTGCAGGGGTCGGGCGGAGGAAACCTCGCCTTTGCCACCACCACGCTTCTTCACACGCATGGGGAGAACACACGCCCTGTGTCAGTCACTTGCCAGAAATACGTACCCGTCCAGGACCGTGTTCTCAGTGATACCTTCCTGTAAATGGGAGAGAGGAAGTTTGAATGGGGAAGCTCAGTCTTTGCAGGTCATCCGTACAGCTTGCTCCGTTGACGAGGACAGAGAGGATCTGTACTTTTCTATTCCTTTCAAGTCCCTTTCCAGGAACACCTCAGAGTTCTTTGCAAAGGTCTTGTGCGAGTGGCCTGAGGAAGAAGACACTGTGGGCTGCAGTATGTGGGCTGGCTGACCTTCCCCGCACGGTGCGCAGCTCCCTGTACTTGCACCTTGCCTTTGGGAAATGCATACATTCTGTGATGAGGAAGAGGCAAGGGGTGCAGCTCGCCGAATGTTTCTCCCACTTATTTGGAGATGAAAACAAAGAAGTTTTGCCATGAAACTCGAGAGAGGCTTATGATGTACAAGTGTACGCACAACGGTAGAACCTTATCCTCCTGCCCCCAGGGACACGTTCCGTACCTTGTCGCAACAGAGGGAGTGAGGATTTGTTGAACCCGATAGTGGGAAACGGATATGTACATTGTGGAAGAAACGAGGCTTTCCTTCCCTGCAGTAGTGCGTGTGTGCTGCCACTGCGCCTTAGGCACCCAGTGCCTGGAGCGGCACTCTCGTCGGACTCCAAATAGCCCCATTACAGGAATGTAAATCACCACCCTTCCTACCCCGCCTTCACATACATTTTTCCCCCAAGGAAAAAACATCTCGGAGAGGTAGTCGAGTCTTACTGTGAGAAATAAGTGGCTGCATCCTAGGGGGAAAGGCAGGGTTCACTCGACCGTCAGAAAACTCCTGCCCTGCACGTTGACTGAGAGCACTGCGTGTTCGATCCGTACCCAAGAGCACTTACGGTGCCTCGCTTTCTACCTTAGAGATCACGTCTCTCCAGGCTTCCTGAGGCACGTATTCCTTCCTGCGCCAAAGAAGCCCTGATAAGGGCGCCTTGGCAGGTATGACGGTCGTTTAAATTTCTTGTGCTTTGGGGCAGCTCTGCGTTCTTTGCACGATGAGAAGGCGCATCGCTTGTATAAACCTCTCGTCTCCAGTGTTGAGCAGACACATGAACACGCCCATACGTCCTCGCTGTTACACCCCCCTTAAGTAATTCCTTCCCCACGTAGACACCCGAGGTGATTTCTATACCCCAGCAACCACGTGCCTCTGCGACATTTCCCATAAGCTGCCCAAACACACCCACGCACATTACAGAGACCAGGTTCCCTTTCCAGGCCGTGCGAAAGCCTTTCAGCCCTCTCGGATCTGGACTCCCCAACTACTGGCCTTGTTGATGTAACTGGAGAAAGGCTTATTCGCACGGCTCTGAAATGCTGAACAACTCCCTACTGCTCGTCGATACATACACCTCACCTAGGCCGTGGAGCCGTGAGTGATCCTTTCTACACCCGGCTCTTCCATATGCCATACATGTCCTCCGTGGAAAGAAGCGTTGCTCTCCAGAGAGGGAAGCCGTACTCGCTTGCCGGGTGGGCACAGGGAGCTCAGGCACAACTCGAAGATCCCCGAGCAAGTGCAATATTCCTGGTGCCTGCGGCAAGCCATTTCGTAGCTGGCACTCTTGGAACATGACTTCCTTGGCAGGCAAGGATGCAGGGCAGGCAGGGCCGTGGATTCTGAGACAGGGATACACACTTGTCTGCATGACTCGGGCGAGAGCCAGCTATAACCGTGCCGAGGAAAATCCTTTGATCTCCAGTTTGCTTGAGCACGCTTTGTGTCGTTCACCATCATGTCGGACGAAATATGCCAGTTTGAGAAAAATGGATGAAAGACATATCTTTTTCCCCGGATCGTTAGGCAGAGCTGCTTATCTTCTCTTAGGAAAACAAGGATATAGAAAGTTTGTGCCGGTAACACGGCACCCAGGACTTCAGGTTCCCTCTTGGAAGCTCTTCGTTGTATGCGGGAAGAGAAGGCCTTGGCTTGCAGTCTGTGGCCATTGCAGGGGTCTGGCGGAGGAAACCTCGCCTTTGCCACCACCACGCTTCTTCACACGCATGGGGAGAACACACGCCCTGTGTCAGTCACTTGCCAGAAATACGTACCCGTCCAGGACCGTGTTCTCAGTGATACCTTCCTGTAAATGGGAGAGAGGAAGTTTGAATGGGGAAGCTCAGTCTTTGCAGGTCATCCGTACAGCTTGCTCCGTTGACGAGGACAGAGAGGATCTGTACTTTTCTATTCCTTTCAAGTCCCTTTCCAGGAACACCTCAGAGTTCTTTGCAAAGGTCTTGTGCGAGTGGCCTGAGGAAGAAGACACTGTGGGCTGCAGTATGTGGGCTGGCTGACCTTCCCCGCACGGTGCGCAGCTCCCTGTACTTGCACCTTGCCTTTGGGAAATGCATACATTCTGTGATGAGGAAGAGGCAAGGGGTGCAGCTCGCCGAATGTTTCTCCCACTTATTTGGAGATGAAAACAAAGAAGTTTTGCCATGAAACTCGAGAGAGGCTTATGATGTACAAATGTACGCACAACGGTAGAACCTTATCCTCCTGCCCCCAGGGACACGTTCCGTACCTTGTCGCAACAGAGGGAGTGAGGATTTGTTGAACCCGATAGTGGGAAACGGATATGTACATTGTGGAAGAAACGAGGCTTTCCTTCCCTGCAGTAGTGCGTGTGTGCTGCCACTGCGCCTTAGGCACCCATTGCCTCGAGCGGCACTCTCGTCGGACTCCAAATAGCCCCATTACAGGAATGTAAATCACCACCCTTCCTACCCCGCCTTCACATACATTTTATCCCCAAGGAAAAAACATCTCGGAGAGGTAGTCGAGTCTTACTGTGAGAAATAAGTGGCTGCAAACCTAGGGGGAAAGGCCGGGTTCACTCGACCGTCAGAAAACTCCTGCCCTGCACGTTGACTGAGAGCACTGCGTGTTCGATCCGTACCCAAGAACACTTACGGTGCCTCGCTTTCTACCTTAGAGATCACGTCTCTCCAGGCTTCCTGAGGCACGTATTCCTTCCTGCGCCAAAGAAGCCCTGATAAGGGCGCCTTGGCAGGTATGACGGTCGTTTAAATTTCTTGTGCTTTGGGGCAGCTCTGCGTTCTTTGCACGATGAGAAGGCGCATCGCTTGTATAAACCTCTCGTCTCCAGTGTTGAGCAGACACATGAACACGCCCATACGTCCTCGCTGTTACACCCCCCTTAAGTAATTCCTTCCCCACGTAGACACCCGAGGTGATTTCTATACCCCAGCAACCACGTGCCTCTGCGACATTTCCCATAAGCTGCCCAAACACACCCACGCACATTACAGAGACCAGGTTCCCTTTCCAGGCCGTGCGAAAGCCTTTCAGCCCTCTCGGATCTGGACTCCCCAACTACTGGCCTTGTTGATGTAACTGGAGAAAGGCTTATTCGCACGGCTCTGAAATGCTGAACAACTCCCTACTGCTCGTCGATACATACACCTCACCTAGGCCGTGGAGCCGTGAGTGATCCTTTCTACACCCGGCTCTTCCATATGCCATACATGTCCTCCGTGGAAAGAAGCGTTGCTCTCCAGAGAGAGAAGCCGTACTCGCTTGCCGGGTGGGCACAGGGAGCTCAGGCACAACTCGACGATCCCCGAGCAAGTGCAATATTCCTGGTGCCTGCGGCAAGCCATTTCGTAGCTGGCACTCTTGGAACATGACTTCCTTGGCAGGCAAGGATGCAGGGCAGGCAGGGCCGTGGATTCTGAGACAGGGATATACACTTGTCTGCATGACTCGGGCGAGAGCCAGCTATAACCGTGCCGAGGAAAATCCTTTGATCTCCAGTTTGCTTGAGCACGCTTTGTGTCGTTCACCATCATGTCGGACGAAATATGCCAGTTTGAGAAAAATGGACGAAAGACATATCTTTTTCCCCGGATCGTTAGGCAGAGCTTCTTATCTTCTCTTAGGAAAACAAGGATATAGAAAGTTTGTGCCGGTAACACGGCACCCAGGACTTCAGGTTCTCTCTTGGAAGCTCTTCGTTGTATGCGGGAAGAGAAGGCCTTGGCTTGCAGTCTGTGGCCATTGCAGGGGTCGGGCGGAGGAAACCTCGCCTTTGCCACCACCACGCTTCTTCACACGCATGGGGAGAACACACGCCCTGTGTCAGTCACTTGCCAGAAATACGTACCCGTCCAGGACCGTGTTCTCAGTGATACCTTCCTGTAAATGGGAGAGAGGAAGTTTGAATGGGGAAGCTCAGTCTTTGCAGGTCATCCGTACAGCTTGCTCCGTTGACGAGGACAGAGAGGATCTGTTCTTTTCTATTCCTTTCAAGTCCCTTTCCAGGAACACCTCAGAGTTCTTTGCAAAGGTCTTGTGCGAGTGGCCTGAGGAAGAAGACACTGTGGGCTGCAGTATGTGGGCTGGCTGACCTTCCCCGCACGGTGCGCAGCTCCCTGTACTTGCACCTTGCCTTTGGGAAATGCATACATTCTGTGATGAGGAAGAGGCAAGGGGTGCAGCTCGCCGAATGTTTCTCCCACTTATTTGGAGATGAAAACAAAGAAGTTTTGCCATGAAACTCGAGAGAGGCTTATGTTGTACAAGTGTACGCACAACGGTAGAACCTTATCCTCCTGCCCCCAGGGACACGTTCCGTACCTTGTCGCAACAGAGGGAGTGAGGATTTGTTGAACCCGATAGTGGGAAACGGATATGTACATTGTGGAAGAAACGAGGCTTTCCTTCCCTGCAGTAGTGCGTGTGTGCTGCCACTGCGCCTTAGGCACCCAGTGCCTCGAGCGGCACTCTCGTCGGACTCCAAATAGCCCCATTACAGGAATGTAAATCACCACCCTTCCTACCCCGCCTTCACATACATTTTTCCCCCAAGGAAAAAACATTTCGGAGAGGTAGTCGACTCTTACTGTGAGAAATAAGTGGCTGCAAACCTAGGGGGAAAGGCCGGGTTCACTCGACCGTCAGAAAACTCCTGCCCTGCACGTTGACTGAGAGCACTGCGTGTTCGATCCGTACCCAAGAGCACTTACGGTGCCTCGCTTTCTACCTTAGAGATCACGTCTCTCCAGGCTTCCTGAGGCACGTATTCCTTCCTGCGCCAAAGAAGCCCTGATAAGGGCGCCTTGGCAGGTATGACGGTCGTTTAAATTTCTTGTGCTTTGGGGCAGCTCTGCGTTCTTTGCACGATGAGAAGGCGCATCGCTTGTATAAACCTCTCGTCTCCAGTGTTGAGCAGACACATGAACACGCCCATATGTCCTCGCTGTTACACCCCCCTTAAGTAATTCCTTCCCCACGTAGACACCCGAGGTGATTTCTATACCCCAGCAACCACGTGCCTCTGCGACATTTCCCATAAGCTGCCCAAACACACCCACGCACATTACAGAGACCAGGTTCCCTTTCCAGGCCGTGCGAAAGCCTTTCAGCCCTCTCGGATCTGGACTCCCCAACTACTGGCCTTGTTGATGTAACTGGAGAAAGGCTTATTCGTACGGCTCTGAAATGCTGAACAACTCCCTACTGCTCGTCGATACATACACCTCACCTAGGCCGTGGAGCCGTGAGTGATCCTTTCTACACCCGGCTCTTCCATATGCCATACATGTCCTCCGTGGAAAGAAGCGTTGCTCTCCAGAGAGGGAAGCCGTACTCGCTTGCCGGGTGGGCACAGGGAGCTCAGGCACAACTCGACGATCCCCGAGCAAGTGCAATATTCCTGGTGCCTGCGGCAAGCCATTTCGTAGCTGGCACTCTTGGAACATGACTTCCTTGGCAGGCAAGGATGCAGGGCAGGCAGGGCCGTGGATTCTGAGACAGGGATATACACTTGTCTGCATGACTCGGGCGAGAGCCAGCTATAACCGTGCCGAGGAAAATCCTTTGATCTCCAGTTTGCTTGAGCACGCTTTGTGTCGTTCACCATCATGTCGGACGAAATATGCCAGTTTGAGAAAAATGGATGAAAGACATATCTTTTTCCCCGGATCGTTAGGCAGAGCTGCTTATCTTCTCTTAGGAAAACAAGGATATAGAAAGTTTGTGCCGGTAACACGGCACCCAGGACTTCAGGTTCTCTCTTGGAAGCTCTTCGTTGTATGTGGGAAGAGAAGGCCTTGGCTTGCAGTCTGTGGCCATTGCAGGGGTCGGGGGGAGGAAACCTCGCCTTTGCCACCACCACGCTTCTTCACACGCATGGGGAGAACACACGCCCTGTGTCAGTCACTTGCCAGAAATACGTACCCGTCCAGGACCGTGTTCTCAGTGATACCTTCCTGTAAATGGGAGAGAGGAAGTTTGAATGGGGAAGCTCAGTCTTTGCAGGTCATCCGTACAGCTTGCTCCATTGACGAGGACAGAGAGGATCTGTACTTTTCTATTCCTTTCAAGTCCCTTTCCAGGAACACCTCAGAGTTCTTTGCAAAGGTCTTGTGCGAGTGGCCTGAGGAAGAAGACACTGTGGGCTGCAGTATGTGGGCTGGCTGACCTTCCCCGCACGGTGCGCAGCTCCCTGTACTTGCACCTTGCCTTTGGGAAATGCATACATTCTGTGATGAGGAAGAGGCAAGGGGTGCAGCTCGCCGAATGTTTCTCCCACTTATTTGGAGATGAAAACAAAGAAGTTTTGCCATGAAACTCGAGAGAGGCTTATGATGTACAAGTGTACGCACAACGGTAGAACCTTATCCTCCTGCCCCCAGGGACACGTTCCGTACCTTGTCGCAACAGAGGGAGTGAGGATTTGTTGAACCCGATAGTGGGAAACGGATATGTACATTGTGGAAGAAACGAGGCTTTCCTTCCCTGCAGTAGTGCGTGTGTGCTGCCACTGCGCCTTAGGCACCCAGTGCCTCGAGCGGCACTCTCGTCGGACTCCAAATAGCCCCATTACAGGAATGTAAATCACCACCCTTCCTACCCCGCCTTCACATACATTTTTCCCCCAAGGAAAAAACATCTCGGAGAGGTAGTCGAGTCTTACTGTGAGAAATAAGTGGCTGCAAACCTAGGGGGAAAGGCCGGGTTCACTCGACCGTCAGAAAACTCCTGCCCTGCACGTTGACTGAGAGCACTGCGTGTTCGATCCGTACCCAAGAGCACTTACGGTGCCTCGCTTTCTACCTTAGAGATCACGTCTCTCCAGGCTTCCTGAGGCACGTATTCCTTCCTGCGCCAAAGAGGCCCTGATAAGGGCGCCTTGGCAGGTATGACGGTCGTTTAAATTTCTTGTGCTTTGGGGCAGCTCTGCGTTCTTTGCACGATGAGAAGGCGCATCGCTTGTATAAACCTCTCGTCTCCAGTGTTGAGCAGACACATGAACACGCCCATACGTCCTCGCTGTTACACCCCCCTTAAGTAATTCCTTCCCCACGTAGACACCCGAGGTGATTTCTATACCCCAGCAACCACGTGCCTCTGCGACATTTCCCATAAGCTGCCCAAACACACCCACGCACATTACAGAGACCAGGTTCCCTTTCCAGGCCGTGCGAAAGCCTTTCAGCCCTCTCGGATCTGGACTCCCCAACTACTGGCCTTGTTGATGTAACTGGAGAAAGGCTTATTCGCACGGCTCTGAAATGCTGAACAACTCCCTACTGCTCGTCGATACATACACCTCACCTAGGCCGTGGAGCCGTGAGTGATCCTTTCTACACCCGGCTCTTCCATATGCCATACATGTCCTCCGTGGAAAGAAGCGTTGCTCTCCAGAGAGGGAAGCCGTACTCGCTTGCCGGGTGGGCACAGGGAGCTCAGGCACAACTCGAAGATCCCCGAGCAAGTGCAATATTCCTGGTGCCTGCGGCAAGCCATTTCGTAGCTGGCACTCTTGGAACATGACTTCCTTGGCAGGCAAGGATGCAGGGCAGGCAGGGCCGTGGATTCTGAGACAGGGATATACACTTGTCTGCATGACTCGGGCGAGAGCCAGCTATAACCGTGCCGAGGAAAATCCTTTGATCTCCAGTTTGCTTGAGCACGCTTTGTGTCGTTCACCATCATGTCGGACGAAATATGCCAGTTTGAGAAAAATGGATGAAAGACATATCTTTTTCCCCGGATCGTTAGGCAGAGCTGCTTATCTTCTCTTAGGAAAACAAGGATATAGAAAGTTTGTGCCGGTAACACGGCACCCAGGATTTCAGGTTCCCTCTTGGAAGCTCTTCGTTGTATGCGGGAAGAGAAGGCCTTGGCTTGCAGTCTGTGGCCATTGCAGGGGTCGGGCGGAGGAAACCTCGCCTTTGCCACCACCACGCTTCTTCACACGCATGGGGAGAACACACGCCCTGTGTCAGTCACTTGCCAGAAATACGTACCCGTCCAGGACCGTGTTCTCAGTGATACCTTCCTGTAAATGGGAGAGAGGAAGTTTGAATGGGGAAGCTCAGTCTTTGCAGGTCATCCGTACAGCTTGCTCCGTTGACGAGGACAGAGAGGATCTGTACTTTTCTATTCCTTTCAAGTCCCTTTCCAGGAACACCTCAGAGTTCTTTGCAAAGGTCTTGTGCGAGTGGCCTGAGGAAGAAGACACTGTGGGCTGCAGTATGTGGGCTGGCTGACCTTCCCCGCACGGTGCGCAGCTCCCTGTACTTGCACCTTGCCTTTGGGAAATGCATACATTCTGTGATGAGGAAGAGGCAAGGGGTGCAGCTCGCCGAATGTTTCACCCACTTATTTGGAGATGAAAACAAAGAAGTTTTGCCATGAAACTCGAGAGAGGCTTATGATGTACATGTGTACGCACAACGGTAGAACCTTATCCTCCTGCCCCCAGGGACACGTTCCGTACCTTGTCGCAACAGAGGAAGTGAGGATTTGTTGAACCCGATAGTGGGAAACGGATATGTACATTGTGGAAGAAACGAGGCTTTCCTTCCCTGCAGTAGTGCGTGTGTGCTGCCACTGCGCCTTAGGCACCCAGTGCCTCGAGCGGCACTCTCGTCGGACTCCAAATAGCCCCATTACAGGAATGTAAATCACCACCCTTCCTACCCCGCCTTCACATACATTTTTCCCCCAAGGAAAAAACATCTCGGAGAGGTAGTCGAGTCTTACTGTGAGAAATAAGTGGCTGCAAACCTAGGGGGAAAGGCCGGGTTCACTCGACCGTCAGAAAACTCCTGCCCTGCACGTTGACTGAGAGCACTGCGTGTTCGATCCGTACCCAAGAGCACTTACGGTGCCTCGCTTTCTACCTTAGAGATCACGTCTCTCCAGGCTTCCTGAGGCACGTATTCCTTCCTGCGCCAAAGAAGCCCTGATAAGGGCGCCTTGGCAGGTATGACGGTCGTTTAAATTTCTTGTGCTTTGGGGCAGCTCTGCGTTCTTTGCACGATGAGAAGGCGCATCGCTTGTATAAACCTCTCGTCTCCAGTGTTGAGCAGACACATGAACACGCCCATACGTCCTCGCTGTTACACGCCCCTTAAGTAATTCCTTCCCCACGTAGACACCCGAGGTGATTTCTATACCCCAGCAACAACGTGCCTCTGCGACATTTCCCAAAAGCTGCCCAAACACACCCACGGACATTACAGAGACCAGGTTCCCTTTCCAGGCCGTGCGAAAGCCTTTCAGCCCTCTCGGATCTGGAATCCCCAACTACTGGCCTTGTTGATGTAACTGGAGAAAGGCTTATTCGCACGGCTCTAAAATGCTGAACAACTCCCTACTGCTCGTCGATACATACAGCTCACCTAGGCCGTGGAGCCGTGAGTGATCCTTTCTACACCCGGCTCTTCCATATGCCATACATGTCCTCCGTGGAAAGAAGCGTTGCTCTCCAGAGAGGGAAGCCGTACTCGCTTGCCAGGTGGGCACAGGGAGCTCAGGCACAACTCGAAGATCCCCGAGCAAGTGCAATATTCCTGGTGCCTGCGGCAAGCCATTTCGTAGCTGGCACTCTTGGAACATGACTTCCTTGGCAGGCAAGGATGCAGGGCAGGCAGGGCCGTGGATTCTGAGACAGGGATATACACTTGTCTGCATGACTCGGGGGAGAGCCAACTATAACCGTGCCGAGGAAAATCCTTTGATCTCCAGTTTGCTTGAGCACGCTTTGTGTCGTTCACCATCATGTCGGACGAAATATGCCAGTTTGCGAAAAATGGACGAAAGACATATCATTTTTCCCGGATCGTTAGGCAGAGCTGCTTATCCTCTCTTAGGAAAACAAGGATATAGAAAGTTTGTGCCGGTAACACGGCACCCAGGACTTCAGGTTCCCTCTTGGAAGCTCTTCGTTGTATGCGGGAAGAGAAGGCCTTGGCTTGCAGTCTGTGGCCATTGCAGGGGTCGGGCGGAGGAAACCTCGCCTTTGCCACCACCACGCTTCTTCACACGCATGGGTAGAACACACGGCCAGTGTCAGTCACTTGCCAGAAATACGTACCCGTCTAGGACCGTGTTCTCAGTGATACCTTCCTGTAAATGGGAGAGAGGAAGTTTGAATGGGGAAGCTCAGTCTTTGCAGGTCATCCGTACAGCTTGCTCCGTTGACGAGGACAGAGAGGATCTGTTCTTTCCTATTCCTTTCAAGTCCCTATCCAGGAACACCTCAGAGTTCTTTGCAAAGGTCTTGTGCGAATGGCCTGAGGAAGAAGACACTGTGGGCTGCAGTATGTGGGCTGGCTGACCTTCCCCGCACGGTGCGCAGCTCCCTGTACTTGCACCTTGCCTTTGGGAAATGCATACATTCTGTGATGAGGAAGAGGCAAGGGATGCTGCTAGCCGAATGTTTCTCCCACTTATTTGGAGATGAAAACAAAGAAGTTTTGCCATGAAACTCGAGAGAGGCTTATGATGTACAAGTGTACGCACAAAGGTAGAACCTTATCCTCCTGCCCCCAGGGACAAGTTCCGTACCTTGTCGCAACAGAGGGAGTGAGGATTTGTTGAACCCGATAGTGGGAAACGGATATGTACATTGTGGAAGAAACGAGGCTTTCCTTCCCTGCAGTAGTGCGTGTGTGCTGCCACTGCGCCTTAGGCACCCAGTGCCTCGAGCGGCACTCTCGTCGGACTCCAAATAGCCCCATTACAGGAATGTAAATCACCACCCTTCCTACCCCGCCTTCACATACATTTTTCCCCCAAGGAAAAAACATCTCGGAGAGGTAGTGGAGTCTTACTGTGAGAAATAAGTGGTTGCAAACCTAGGGGGAAAGGCCGGGTTCACTCGACCGTCAGAAAACTCCTGCCCTGCACGTTGACTGAGAGCACTGCGTGTTCGATCCATACCCAAGAGCACTTACGGTGCCTCGCTTTCTACCTTAGAGATCACGTCTCTCCAGGCTTCCTGAGGCACGTATTCCTTCCTGCGCCAAAGAAGCCCTGATAAGGGCGCCTTGGCAGGTATGACGGTCGTTTAAATTTCTTGTGCTTTGGGGCAGCTCTGCGTTCTTTGCACGATGAGAAGGCGCATCGCTTGTATAAACCTCTCGTCTCCAGTGTTGAGCAGACACATGAACACGCCCATACGTCCTCGCTGTTACACCCCCCTTAAGTAATTCCTTCCCCACGTAGACACCCGAGGTGATTTCTATACCCCAGCAACCACGTGCCTCTGCGACATTTCCCATAAGCTGCCCAAACACACCCAAGCACATTACAGAGACCAGGTTCCCTTTCCAGGCCGTGCGAAAGCCTTTCAGCCCTCTCGGATCTGGACTCCCCAACTACTGGCCTTGTTGATGTAACTGGAGAAAGGCTTATTCGCACGGCTCTGAAATGCTGAACAACTCCCTACTGCTCGTCGATACATACACCTCACCTAGGCCGTGGAGCCGTGAGTGATCCCTTCTACACCCGGCTCTTCCATATGCCATACATGTCCTCCGTGGAAAGAAGCGTTGCTCTCCAGAGAGGGAAGCCGTACTCGCTTGCCGGGTGGGCACAGGGAGCTCAGGCACAACTCGAAGATCCCCGAGCAAGTGCAATATTCCTGGTGCCTGCGGCAAGCCATTTCGTAGCTGGCACTCTTGGAACATGACTTCCTTGGCAGGCAAGAATGCAGGGCAGGCAGGGCCGTGGATTCTGAGACAGGGATATACACTTGTCTGCATGACTCATGCGGGAGCCAGCTATAACCGTGCCGAGGAAAATCCTTTGATCTCCAGTTTGCTTGAGCACGCTTTGTCTCGTTCACCATCATGTCGGACGAAATATGCCAGTTTGTGAAAAATGGACGAAAGACATATCATTTTTCCCGGATCGTTAGGCAGAGCTGCTTATCCTCTCCTAGGAAAACAAGGATATAGAAAGTTTGTGCCGGTAACACGGCACCCAGGACTTCAGGTTCCCTCTTGGAAGCTCTTCGTTGTATGCGGGAAGAGAAGGCCTTGGCTTGCAGTCTGTGGCCATTGCAGGGGTCTGGCGGAGGAAACCTCGTCTTTGCCACCACCACGCTTCTTCACACGCATGGGGAGAACACATGCCCTGTGTCAGTCACTTGCCAGAAATACGTACCCGTCCAGGACCGTGTTCTCAATGATACCTTCCTGTAAATGGGAGAGAGGAAGTTTGAATGGGGAAGCTCAGTCTTTGCAGGTCATCCGTACAGCTTGCTCCGTTGACGAGGACAGAGAGGATCTGTTCTTTTCTATTCCTTTCAAGTCCCTTTCCAGGAACACCTCAGAGTTCTTTGCAAAGGTCTTGTGCGAATGGACGGAGGAAGAAGACACTGTGGGCTGCAGTATGTGGGCTGGCTGGCCCTCCCCGCACGGTGCGCAGCTCCCTGTACTTGCACCTTGCCTTTGGGAAATGCATACATTCTGTGATGAGGAAGAGGCAAGGGGTGTAGATCGCCGAATGTTTCTCCCACTTATTTGGAGATGAAAACAAAGAAGTTTTGCCATGAAACTCGAGAGAGGCTTATGATGTACACGTGTACGCACAAAGGTAGAACCTTATCCTCCTGCCCCCAGGGACACGTTCCGTACCTTGTCGCAACAGAGGGAGTGAGGATTTGTTCAACCAGATAGTGGGAAACGGATATGTACATTGTGGAAGAAACGAGGCTTTCCTTCCCTGCAGTAGTGCGTGTGTGCTGCCACTGCGCCTTAGGCACCCAGTGCCTCGAGCAGCACTCTCGTCGGACTCGAAATAGCCCCATTACAGCAATGTAAATCACCACCCTTCCTACCCCGCCTTCACATACATTTTTCCCCCAAGGAAAAAACATTTCGGAGAGGTAGTCGACTCTTACTGTGAGAAATAAGTGGCTGCAAACCTAGGGGGAAAGGCCGGGTTCACTCGACCGTCAGAAAACTCCTGCCCTGCACGTTGACTGAGAGCACTGCGTGTTCGATCCGTACCCAAGAGCACTTACGGTGCCTCGCTTTCTACCTTAGAGATCACGTCTCTCCAGGCTTCCTGAGGCACGTATTCCTTCCTGCGCCAAAGAAGCCCTGATAAGGGCGCCTTGGCAGGTATGACGGTCGTTTAAATTTCTTGTGCTTTAGGGCAGCTCTGCGTTCTTTGCACGATGAGAAGGCGCATCGCTTGTATAAACCTCTCGTCTCCAGTGTTGAGCAGACACATGAACACGCCCATACGTCCTCGTTGTTACACCCCCCTTAAGTAATTCCTTCCCCACGTAGACACCCGAGGTGATTTCTATACCCCAGCAACCACGTGCCTCTGAGACATTTCCCATAAGCTGCCCAAACACACCCACGCATATTACAGAGACCAGGTTCCCTTTCCAGGCCGCGCGAAAGCCTTTCAGCCCTCTCGATCTGGACTCCCCAACTACTGGCCTTGTTGATGTAACTGGAGAAAGGCTTATTCGCACGGCTCTGAAATGCTGAACAACTCCCTACTGCTCGTCGATACATACACCTCACCTAGGCCGTGGAGCCGTGAGTGATCCTTTCTACACCCGGCTCTTCAATATGCCATACATGTCCTCCGTGGAAAGAAGCGTTGCTCTCCAGAGAGGGAAGCCGTACTCTCTTGCCGGGTGGGCACAGGGAGCTCAGGCACAACTCGAAGATCCCCGAGCAAGTGCAATATTCCTGGTGCCTGCGGCAAGCCATTTCGTAGCTGGCACTCTTGGAACATGACTTGCTTGGCAGGCAAGGATGCAGGGCAGGCAGGGCCGTGGATTCTGAGACAGGGATATACACTTGTCTGCATGACTCGGGCGAGAGCCAGCTATAACCGTGCCGAGGAAAATCCTTTGATCTCCAGTTTGCTTGAGCACGCTTTGTGTCGTTCACCATCATGTCGGACGAAATATGCCAGTTTGAGAAAAATGGACGAAAGACATATCTTTTTTCCCGGATCGTTAGGCAGAGCTGCTTATCTTCTCTTAGGAAAACAAGGATATAGAAAGTTTGTGCCGGTAACACGGCACCCAGGACTTCAGGTTCCCTCTTGGAAGCTCTTCGTTGTATGCGGGAAGAGAAGGCCTTGGCTTGCAGTCTGTGGCCATTGCAGGGGTCGGGCGGAGGAAACCTCGCCTTTGCCACCACCACGCTTGTTCACACGCATGGGGAGAACACACGCCCTGTGTCAGTCACTTGCCAGAAATACGTACCCGTCCAGGACCGTGTTCTCAGTGATACCTTCCTGTAAATGGGAGAGAGGAAGTTTGAATGGGGAAGCTCAGTCTTTGCAGGTCGTCCGTACAGCTTGCTCCGTTGACGAGGACAGAGAGGATCTGTTCTTTCCTATTCCTTTCAAGTCCCTATCCAGGAACACTTCAGAGTTCTTTGCAAAGGTCTTGTGCGAATGGCCTGAGGAAGAAGACACTGTGGGTTGCAGTATGTGGGCTGGCTGGCCTTCCCCGCACGGTGCGCAGCTCCCTGTACTTGCACCTTGCCTTTGGGAAATGCATACATTCTGTGATGAGGAAGAGGCAAGGGATGCTGCTAGCCGAATGTTTCTCCCACTTATTTGGAGATGAAAACAAAGAAGTTTTGCCATGAAACTCGAGAGAGGCTTATGATGTACAAGTGTACGCACAACGGTAGAACCTTATCCTCCTGCCCCCAGGGACACGTTCCTTACCTTGTCGCAACAGAGGGAGTGAGGATTTGTTGAACCCGATAGTGGGAAACGGATATGTACATTGTGGAAGAAACGAGGCTTTCCTTCCCTGCAGTAGTGCGTGTGTGCTGCCACTGCGCCTTAGGCACCCAGTGCCTCGAGCGGCACTCTCGTCGGACTCCAAATAGCCCCATTACAGGAATGTAAATCACCACCCTTCCTACCCCGCCTTCACATACATTTTTCCCCCAAGGAAAAAACATCTCGGAGAGGTAGTCGACTCTTACTGTGAGAAATAAGTGGCTGCAAACCTAGGGGAAAAGGCCGGGTTCACTCGACCGACAGAAAACTCCTGCCCTGCACGTTGACTGAGAGCACTGCGTGTTCGATCCGTACCCAAGAGCACCTACGGCGCCTCGCTTTCTACCTTAGATATCATGTCTCTCCAGGCTTCCTGAGGCACGTATTCCTTCATTCGCCAAAGAAGCCCTGATAAGGGCGCCTTGGCAGGTATGACGGTCGATTAAATTTCTTGTGCTTTGGGGCAGCTCTGCGTTCTTTGCACGATGAGAAGGCGCATCACTTGTATAAACCTCTCGTCTCTAGTGTTGAGCAGACACATGAACACGCCCATACGTCCTCGCTGTTACACGCCCCTTAAGTAATTCCTTCCCCACGTAGACACCCGAGGTGATTTCTATACCCCAGCAACCACGTGCCTCTGCGACATTTCCCAAAAGCTGCCCAAACACACCCACGGACATTACAGAGTCCAGGTTCCCTTTCCAGGCCGTGCGAAAGCCTTTCAGCTCTCTCGGATCTGGACTCCCCAGCTACTGGCCTTGTTGATGTAACTGGAGAAAGGCTTATTCGCACGGCTCTGAAATGCTGAACAACTCCCTACTGCTCGTCGATACATACACCTCACCTAGGCCGTGGAGCCATGAGTGATCCCTTCTACACCCGGCTCTTCCATATGCCATACATGTCCTCCGTGGAAAGAAGCGTTGCTCTCCAGAGAGGGAAGCCGTACTCGCTTGCCGGGTGGGCACAGGGAGCTCAGGCACAACTCGAAGATCCCCGAGCAAGTGCAATATTCCTGGTGCCTGCGACAAGCCATTTCGTAGCTGGCACTCTTGGAACATGACTTCCTTGGCAGGCAAGAATGCAGGGCAGGCAGGGCCGTGGATTCTGAGACAGGGATATACACTTGTCTGCATGACTCGGGCGAGAGCCAGCTATAACCGTGCCGAGGAATATCCTTTGATCTCCAGTTTGCTTGAGCACGCTTTGTGTCGTTCACCATCATGTCGGACGAAATATGCCAGTTTGCGAAAAATGGACGAAAGACATATCATTTTTCCCGGATCGTTAGGCAGAGCTGCTTATCCTCTCCTAGGAAAACAAGGATATAGAAAGTTTGTGCCGGTAACACGGCACCCAGGACTTCAGGTTCCCTCTTGGAAGCTCTTCGTTGTATGCGGGAAGAGAAGGCCTTGGCTTGCAGTCTGTGGCCATTGCAGGGGTCTGGCGGAGGAAACCTCGCCTTTGCCACCACCACGCTTCTTCACACGCATGGGGAGAACACACGCCCTGTGTCAGTCACTTGCCAGAAATACGTACCCGTCCAGGACCGTGTTCTCAGTGATACCTTCCTGTAAATGGGAGAGAGGAAGTTTGAATGGGGAAGCTCAGTCTTTGCAGGTCATCCGTACAGCTTGCTCCGTTGACGAGGACAGAGAGGATCTGTTCTTTTCTATTCCTTTCAAGTCCCTTTCCAGGAACACCTCAGCGTTCTTTGCAAAGGTCTTGTGCGAATGGACTGAGGAAGAAGACACTGTGGGCTGCAGTATGTGGGCTGGCTGACCTTCCCCGCACGGTGCGCAGCTCCCTGTACTTGCACCTTGCCTTTGGGAAATGCATACATTCTGTGATGAGGAAGAGGCAAGGGGTGTAGATCGCCGAATGTTTCTCCCACTTATTTGGAGATGAAAACAAAGAAGTTTTGCCATGAAACTCGAGAGAGGCTTATGATGTACACGTGTACGCACAAAGGTAGAACCTTATCCTCCTGCCCCCAGGGACACGTTCCGTACCTTGTCGCAACAGAGGGAGTGAGGATTTGTTCAACCAGATAGTGGGAAACGGATATGTACATTGTGGAAGAAACGAGGCTTTCCTTCCCTGCAGTAGTGCGTGTGTGCTGCCACTGCGCCTTAGGCACCCAGTGCCTCGAGCAGCACTCTCGTCGGACTCCAAATAGCCCCATTACAGGAATGTAAATCACCACCCTTCCTACCCCGCCTTCACATACATTTTTCCCCCAAGGAAAAAACATCTCGGAGAGGTAGTCGAGTCTTACTGTGAGAAATAAGTGGCTGCAAACCTAGGGGGAAAGGCCGGGTTCACTCGACCGTCAGAAAACTCCTGCCCTGCACGTTGACTGAGAGCACTGCGTGTTCGATCCGTACCCAAGAGCACTTACGGTGCCTCGCTTTCTACCTTAGAGATCACGTCTCTCCAGGCTTCCTGAGGCACGTATTCCTTCCTGCGCCAAAGAAGCCCTGATAAGGGCGCCTTGGCAGGTATGACGGTCGTTTAAATTTCTTGTGCTTTGGGGCAGCTCTGCGTTCTTTGCACGATGAGAAGGCGCATCGCTTGTATAAACCTCTCGTCTCCAGTGTTGAGCAGACACATGAACACGCCCATACGTCCTCGCTGTTACACCCCCCTTAAGTAATTCCTTCCCCACGTAGACACCCGAGGTGATTTCTATACCCCAGCAACCACGTGCCTCTGCGACATTTCCCAAAAGCTGCCCAAACACACCCACGGACATTACAGATTCCAGGTTCCCTTTCCAGGCCGTGCGAAAGCCTTTCAGCTCTCTCGGATCTGGACTCCCCAGCTACTGGCCTTGTTGATGTAACTGGAGAAAGGCTTATTCGCACGGCTCTGAAATGCTGAACAACTCCCTACTGCTCGTCGATACATACACCTCACCTAGGCCGTGGAGCCATGAGTGATCCCTTCTACACCCGGCTCTTCCATATGCCATACATGTCCTCCGTGGAAAGAAGCGTTGCTCTCCAGAGAGGGAAGCCGTACTCGCTTGCCGGGTGGGCACAGGGAGCTCAGGCACAACTCGAAGATCCCCGAGCAAGTGCAATATTCCTGGTGCCTGCGACAAGCCATTTCGTAGCTGGCACTCTTGGAACATGACTTCCTTGGCAGGGAAGAATGCAGGGCAGGCAGGGCCGTGGATTCTGAGACAGGGATATACACTTGTCTGCATGACTCGGGCGAGAGCCAGCTATAACCGTGCCGAGGAAAATCCTTTGATCTCCAGTTTGCTTGAGCACGCTTTGTGTCGTTCACCATCATGTCGGACGAAATATGCCAGTTTGCGAAAAATGGACGAAAGACATATCATTTTTCCCGGATCGTTAGGCAGAGCTGCTTATCCTCTCCTAGGAAAACAAGGATATAGAAAGTTTGTGCCGGTAACACGGCACCCAGGACTTCAGGTTCCCTCTTGGAAGCTCTTCGTTGTATGCGGGAAGAGAAGGCCTTGGCTTGCAGTCTGTGGCCATTGCAGGGGTCTGGCGGAGGAAACCTCGCCTTTGCCACCACCACGCTTCTTCACACGCATGGGGAGAACACACGCCCTGTGTCAGTCACTTGCCAGAAATACGTACCCGTCCAGGACCGTGTTCTCAGTGATACCTTCCTGTAAATGGGAGAGAGGAAGTTTGAATGGGGAAGCTCAGTCTTTGCAGGTCATCCGTACAGCTTGCTCCGTTGACGAGGACAGAGAGGATCTGTTCTTTTCTATTCCTTTCAAGTCCCTTTCCAGGAACACCTCAGAGTTTTTTGCAAAGGTCTTGTGCGAATGGCCTGAGGAAGAAGACACTGTGGGCTGCAGTATGTGGGCTGGCTGGCCTTCCCCGCTCGGTGCGCAGCTCCCTGTACTTGCACCTTGCCTTTGGGAAATGCACACATTCTGTGATGAGGAAGAGGCAAGGGGTGTAGATCGCCGAATGTTTCTCCCACTTATTTGGAGATGAAAACAAAGAAGTTTTGCCATGAAACTCGAGAGAGGCTTATGATGTACACGTGTACGCACAAAGGTAGAACTGTTAGACCTGAACGGTCTCTGAGGGATCCCAGCTCGCCCAAGAACCGCCAAGAGTCGAGAGTCGCTGCAACACGCAAGAGGTTTATTAGGAGCCGGTGCACCGGGGTTCCTTGGTCCTCACGCAGGAGGCCGAAGAGGAACCCCCCCAAGCGGAATCACATACATTTTATAGCTTTCATTTTTCATTATGCAAAGTGTGGATATATCAAGGGTTTTTTTCTCATTGGTTTGTTTGTTCCTGGACCGGAGTGGGGACTTGGCTCTACTTCCTTGATTGGTTGGCTGTCGGATGCCTACTTTACATTTACCGGAGTGGGGTCTTGGCTCTAGTTCCTTGATTGGTTAGCTGTCGGATGCCTACTTTACATTTTCGTGTTTTTGTGGTGGGGGGTTGAGTCACATGAGTTATGGTTGGCTAGGGCGACTTTTAAACTCTGGCTTAATCATTCTTATCACCCGCCATACTGGTTTGCTCGAGGTTTCATCCCCCGCCATACCTGTTTGCTCGGAACGGTTTCTGCCCGGGGGGGGGGACATTCCAGTATCTTATTGCCAGCCGAAAAAGCTTAAAGCTCAAAAGTATCGATAGGGAAGTAGGGGTGTAAGTATAGTTAAGGCCCTACATTCCCCCCTTTTCTTTTTGCAATTAATTTCAATCATGGAATTTCAGCCTCTCTCTGCAAGCTTTGATATTGTTGTCTTAGCATTAACACTTGTACTGCGCTGACACGTTGCCTGATAAAGGCTATCAAGCGATTTAAAATGCATGGTCCAAAAGTTAAGAGCAGCAACAAAATAATGAGGGGTCCTAACAAGGTGGAAATTAAAGTAGTAAGCCAGGGTGATTTGTCAAACCATGATTGGAACTATCCTTTTTGATTTTCCCTTTCTTGTTTCCTTTTGTCCAGGCGCTCCCTAAGCCTGTCCATAGTTTCGGTGATAGCCCCAGAATGATCAATATAAAAACAGCACTCTTCTTTTAGTGCGGCACATAGTCCACCTTCCTTAAGGAACAGCAGGTCTAGTCCCCTCCTGTTCTGCATTATTACCTCTGAGAGCGAGGTGAGTGATTCTTTTAACTGAGTTATGGAACTTTCTAACGCCCGGAGATCGACATCTACAGCCTGTCTTAAGTTAGCATAGTAGTGAGGTTGTTGGATGAGGGCTGTTGCACCTGTTCCTACCCCGACTGCCGTTCTTAATCCTAGGAGTACAGCCAGGGTGAGGGTTACGGGCTCTCTCCTAAGTCTCCTTTTGCCTTCATATTCGTCTAGAAAAGATGAATCTGAATGATATATGAGTCTGGGGACCAGCTGGACTAACACACAAAAGTCGGCCGAAGCATTGAGGACCTCTAGAGAAATGCAAGGGGTCAATCCTGTGTTACATGCCCACCATCCATCCTGAGGAGGGAGGAGATATCCTGAGCCCTGTGGGAGGCTTGAATTGGTACAGAGATGTCGATGGGACGGGGGGGCGTTCCTACACATGTACCGTTTCCTGATACTGAAGACAAGGTCAATTTATTATTTCCTTCTTGTTTCCATCAACATTGATCTGAAGAGTTGACATTACTAAAATTAGAACTATATCCTATAGCATCATAATAAGGGGGAGGAGCAGCATAGCAAAGCCAACATGATTTGGTAGCCTCTGGATTTGTGGCATTTAGGACCCCAAAAGCCGCCTGGACCAATGAGAGCATTCGGTCTCGGGGGGCTCTGGGTTTGATTGTTATTTCTTTTAGTCCAGAAGTCTGGTTTCTTATCCCTGGTAGTATTGTGGGTGAGGCCAAGGGTAGCAGAGGGTGCCCAATCTCAGGATTGGGGCCCATAGGGACGGGAGTAGGGGTCTCGATCTTTAATTATTAGGAGCCCATCATCATATTCTGCTTTGTAAAACCTTATACCCCATGAATGGCCACCTATCCAATTTTTGTTTTTCTTCCCAGGTTCACTAAAAGAAATTTTAAGGGGATGGCACCACGTTGAACATTCGGGCACATTGTCGTGATGAGTGTAGTTGGCCATTACCTTGATAAAATCCCAGCTAGAGGTGGGTTTCCAGTAGGTGTCCCCAGTGGTTTCACATCCCCAGCTCTTGCAATAGAAATGTTCTCTTCCCCCGCACTGATAATTCAAAGACCGGTGACGATGGAACCCAGGGCATACATAAAAGGAGAGGGCCCTGAGCATGCTTCTCCGATCCTTGGTCGAACAGCCTCCCCCCCCCAGGGACTAATCCCCAGTCCCCGGGCGCTGTCCCCGGCCGCTGATTCGGGGCAGTTTGTTGATCGTGATATCCCCCTACATCCCAGTTAGGGGGGGCTCCCAGGGCCAACTTACAAACATCGGGGAAGAGGTCTGGCCACCAGGTCCAAGGGGCAGCAGTATGGCTAACAGACCATATTACATCTCCAGTTTGGGAAATTACCTGCCAGGTTAAACGCTGGGGCAGGTGAGGACTAAAGTTACTCACAGCCAGTAGGGGTAATAAAGTCAGAGTTATGAGTCTGGTGAGCGCAGGAGCTTGAGCTTGAGCGGGTTGCTGGTCTTCTGGGCCCGCCATTCCGATGATGATGCAGACGCTGGCGCAGCTTTTACGTGTGAGGCGTGAATCCAAGCAGCGATGCCGTCTACCTTTACAGCCGTGGGGGTGGTGAGCAGGACGATGTATGGTCCTTTCCACCGAGGCTCTAGTGTCTGGGTTCGGTGTCGACGGGCGTACACGAAATCTCCGACTTGGAAAGGATGAGCCTCTGCTGGTGTTCCGGGTCGGTAAGCCTCTGCCAGCTGGGACCACACCTCCTTTTGGACCAACTGGAGTCCCAATAGCCTAGCATATAAGTCAGTGTTATTCTGGCAGTCAGGACTTATTCCTTCCCCGAGCGTGAGAAGGGGAGGTGGGGCCCCGTATAGAATTTCAAATGGAGTGAGATGATAGCGGGAGGGGGTATTTCTAGCCCGAAACAGGGCTAAGGGAAGGAGCACCGTCCAATCTGTACCGCCAGTCTCTATGGACAATTTAGTTAGGGTCTCTTTTAGAGTTCTATTCATTCTTTCTACCTGTCCTGAACTCTGGGGTCTATAGGCACAATGTAATTTCCAATCAGTCCCCAGGTATTTGGCCACACCCTGACTTACCTGGGCGACGAAGGCGGGACCATTATCGGATCCTATTACCTTTGGTGCCCCGAACCGCGGGAAAATTTCTTCTAAGATCTTCTTGGTCACCATAGTAGCTGTCTCCTTTTTCGTTGGGAAAGCTTCTATCCATCCTGAGAAGGTATCTATGAAAACTTCTTCTAGGAAACTGCTTCCATCGGTAAACCAGGTAAAGTTGGCATCGGGGAGAGGCTGATCCATCAAGTCTGGCCTGCTACCGTGTGCTGCAGCCAATACTTCCTGACAATCATGGATGATGGTGGTGGTGCCTTCTAGGTCGGGGTCAGGCAGCAAGGTGGCCGGGTTAAGTCCTGTGGCTGATGTAAACTTAATACGGTCTGAATTTAACAGCAGGGTTTGGTAATGAGTCATTCTGGCATTTGTTAGCCACCTGTCGGGTGGCTGACGAATCACACTTTCTAATGCATGGGGGGCTGTTATCGTTAAGTTCTGTCCCAAAGTCAATTTGTCAGCATCTTTGACCAAAGCGGCCACGGCGGCGATTATTTTTAAGCAGGCGGGCCATCCTGTTGCCACAGGATCCAATTTCTTTGATAGGTACGCAACCGGGCGATTCCAGGGGCCCAGTTTCTGAGTTAGTACTCCCTTTGCGATACCTTTATTCTCGGCCACGTACATATGGAAAGGCTTAGTTACATCTGGTAGCCCCAAAGCCGGGGCTGATAGCAGGGCTCGTTTAATTTGGTCAAAAGCCCGTTGTTCTTTATCACCCCAAGCGAAAGGGATGCCGTTCTTGGTCAGGGGATACAAAGGGGCTGCTAATTCAGCAAACCCCGGAATCCATAGCCTACAGAATCCGGCCGTCCCCAAAAATGCCCTAACCTGTTTAGGACTCTTGGGGGCCGGTATGTGGGCAACGGTGTTTTTCCTGCTTTCCGAGAGCCATCTCTGTCCTTCTTTTAGCAAGTACCCCAGGTAACTGACCTGTCGTTGACATATTTGTGCTTTCTTTGCTGAAGCCCGATATCCCAGTGTCTCAAGTTCCGTTAATAGCCTTTCAGTCCCCCTGACGCAGTCTTCTTGGGTCTCTGCCGATAAAAGAAGATCATCAACATATTGAAGGAGAGTTACCTGTGGGTTGGACTCTCTATAGGATGCCAAATCCTGGTGTAGGGCCTCGTCGAAAATGGTGGGGGAGTTCTTGAATCCTTGGGGTAGGCGAGTCCAGGTCAGCTGGCCTGACATCCCCGACGCTGGATCCTTCCATTCGAATGCAAAGTAAGGCTGGCTGAGAGAGGAGAGTCTCAGGCAGAAGAAAGCATCTTTAAGATCCAAAACAGTGTACCAAGTGTGCTGAGGTGGAAGAGTACTTAAGAGATTGTAGGGGTTGGGCACCGTGGGGTGGAGGTCCACTACTTGCTTATTCACCTCACATAGGTCTTGTACCGGCCGGTAATCATTAGTTCCTGGCTTTTTAACTGGTAAAAGAGGGGTATTCCATGCAGATTGGCACCTTACCAGGATCCCTAATTCCAGCAACCTTTGTATGTGAGGACGAATGCCATCCCGAGCTTCTTTGCTCATAGGGTACTGGCGGACTGTCACCGGGGTGGCGGTTGCTTTGAGTTCTACCACCACGGGGGGGCGATATTTTGCCATTCCCATACCGGCAGTTTCTGCCCAAGCCTGTGGAAACCTGGTCACCCAATCTTGCATATCAACTTGTGGAGGCGAGGGCACTTCATATAACCTATGTTCATCTTCCAGCTTCATAGTCAAAATTTGGAGTAATCTCCCTTTGTTGTCAGTTATGGTGGGTCCTTCTGGTTGGAAGTGGATCTGGGCCCCCACCTTAGAGAGTATGTCTCTGCCTAGCAGAGGGTATGGGCACTCAGGTATGACCAAGAATGAGTGGGTTACTTGTCCCATCCCAAGGTCTACTGTCCTTCGTGTGGTCCATGAGTACTGCTTATTTCCTGTAGCCCCCTGGACCCATGACCTTTTAGTTGAGAGGGGGCCTTTTGGGTGGAGGAGGACTGAGTGCTGAGCGCCGGTGTCTACCAAGAACTGGACGGGTTCCCCCTCCACTTTAAGAGTTACCCTGGGCTCGGGGAGAGGGTCCGAGCCCTGACTTCCCTAATCTTCCTCTTCCAGGGGTAAAATTTTGTCTCTGGTTGGTTTTCCCCCATTCTTCTTTTTAGGGCATTCTCTTACCCAGTGACCTTTTTCTTTACAGTAAGCACATTGATCCTTGTCTAATGGTCGCCTTCCTGTCCGCCCTTCCTGTCTATTCCTGTCTCTAATATTTCCTCCTCTGACTACAGTGGCCAGTATCTTACTCAAATTCCTCTCTTGCCGCTTGTCCCGCCTTAATTCACGGGCCTCTTGCTCCTTCTGCTTCCTTTCTTCCCTTTCCTCTTCTGTTTCCCTCTTATTACATACTTTATCTGCCTCTTTTACTAAGTCCTGAATTGAGAAACCTTGTAGGCCATCCAGCCTTTGTAACTTTTTTCTAATGTCAGGGGCCGCCTGGTCAATAAAGGCCATTGCTATGGTGGCCTTATGTTCCTCAGAAGTTGGATCATAAGGAGTGAACCGTCTAAAAGCCTCCATTAAGCATTCTAGGAACACGGTTGGCGACTCCTGGGGCCCCTGAGTTACCTCTCTTACCTTGGCCAAATTCGTGGGGCGCCTGGCTGCTCCATGGAGACCTGCCACCAGAGCCTGGCGATACATCTTCAGGTGCTCCTACCTTCTGGGGTATTGAAGTCCCAATTCGGCCTGACGAGTGGAAAACCGGCATCAATCTTGTTAGGCAACTGGGTAGGTTGCCCATTGGCGCCTAACACATTCTTTCTAGCCTCCAAGAGAACCCGTTGCCTTTCCTCAGTTGTGAGGAGAGTCTGGAGGAGCTGTTGACAATCGTCCCAGGTGGGTTGGTGGGAGAAGACAAGAGACTCTATTAAAGCAGTGAGAGCCTGTGGATTTTCAGAGAAAGTAGGGTTATGCATCTCCCAGTTATAAAGATCTGCAGAGGAAAAGGGCCAGTATTGGAGGGGCCTATTCCCGTGGTTATCGGGGGGGCCATATTCTCTAAGGGGTAGAGCGGTAGAATCCGGGGAAATAGCTCTCCGGCTTCTGGTGCCCGCCGAGGGACCCCCCCCCCCCTGCCACAACAGGTGGCCCTATTGGTGCGGAGGGTTGTGGAGCTGGGGAATCGGGAGGCGGTATGGGGTCTAGGGCTGGAGGGTAAGGTGGTGGTGGGGGATCGAGGAGAAGCAGATCGGACTGCAAGTCTGGATATATCGCCTTCCGTGGGTCCGGGGCTTCAGATGACTTCTCGGCGTCCGGGGCTGGGCCTCGATCAGAAGGACTTGGGCCCCCCCACGAGCGGCGCCGGGGAGGTGGAGCATGAGCGCACGTGTTAGAGCGCGGCGACGGGTCTGGTTCCCTCGGCCCCGGGATTCGGCGAGCCCTGCTGCCGGGGGGCTGTAACACTCGGGGAGGGGTGGGCCCGCCGCCGCCGCCGCCGACGCCGCCGACGCCGGCGCCGCCGCCGCTGGCCAGCCGCCGAGACGATGACGACCGCGACGACCGCGACGACGCCCGCGACGACGACGACGGGGCCCCCCCGAGCCACCTTCCCCACCGGCCTTCCCAGCCGTCCCGGAGCCGGTCGCGGCGCACCGCCGCGGTGGAAATGCGCCCGGCGGCGGCCGGTCGCCGGCCGGGGGGCGGTCCCCCGCCGGCCCCACCCCCAACCCCGCCCGCCTACCCCCGCGACCCTCCCGCCCCCACCCGCCCGCGGAGACGCGGGGGGGAGAGGCGAGGGGCGGAGGGAGGGCGGGGGGAGGAGTTGGGAGGAACGGGGAGCGGGAAAGATCCGCCGGGCCGCCGGCACGGCCGGACCCGCCGCCGGGTTGAATCCTCCGGGCGGACTGCGCGGACCCCACCCGTTTACCTCTTAACGGTTTCACGCCCTCTTGAACTCTCTCTTCAAAGTTCTTTTCAACTTTCCCTTACGGTACTTGTTGACTATCGGTCTCGTGCCGGTATTTAGCCTTAGATGGAGTTTACCACCCGCTTTGGGCTGCATTCCCAAGCAACCCGACTCCGGGAAGACCCGGGCCCGGCGCGCCGGGGGCCGCTACCGGCCTCACACCGTCCACGGGCTGGGCCCTAGACTTAACTTCGGTCCAGTGACTTAGAGTGAGAGAGAGAGGCGTCGTCATAGTTTGTCCCATTATCGTCCGTCAGGAGAAAGATAGAGCACAGGAGAACAATAAAATTTCAGAAGACACACATTAATACTGCCGCCGCGAGCTCGTTTTAAAACTGCAACCAACTCAGATTCAGATGGCAGTTTGTATATCCTGCCAGGACCGGTGAAGGGGAGACAAAATTTGTCTCTCCTTCCAGATGGACCACCAGGGCGTCCCCCAGGGTCCGTGGACACCAGCTATTGGCACGTCTGCCTAGCCAGGAGTCCAATACAGATTTCACAGCGAGCCGGTTCACACGGCTTCTTTCTGATGGCGGCTTACAGAGGACAGAAGACGAACAGACAGACAATTAGGCCTACCTGATACCTCCAACTCCCGAGGTTCCTGCGACCCGGGGCGAGTGGGGATCCCGGACGAGCCCCCAATCTGTTAGACCTGAACGGTCTCTGAGGGATCCCAGCTCGCCCAAGAACCGCCAAGAGTCGAGAGTCGCTGCAACACGCAAGAGGTTTATTAGGAGCCGGTGCACCGGGGTTCCTTGGTCCTCACGCAGGAGGCCGAAGAGGAACCCCCCCAAGCGGAATCACATACATTTTATAGCTTTCATTTTTCATTATGCAAAGTGTGGATATATCAAGGGTTTTTTTCTCATTGGTTTGTTTGTTCCTGGACCGGAGTGGGGACTTGGCTCTACTTCCTTGATTGGTTGGCTGTCGGATGCCTACTTTACATTTACCGGAGTGGGGTCTTGGCTCTAGTTCCTTGATTGGTTAGCTGTCGGATGCCTACTTTACATTTTCGTGTTTTTGTGGTGGGGGGTTGAGTCACATGAGTTATGGTTGGCTAGGGCGACCTTTAAACTCTGGCTTAATCATTCTTATCACCCGCCATACTGGTTTGCTCGAGGTTTCATCCCCCGCCATACCTGTTTGCTCGGAACGGTTTCTGCCCGGGGGGGGGGACATTCCAGTATCTTATTGCCAGCCGAAAAAGCTTAAAGCTCAAAAGTATCGATAGGGAAGTAGGGGTGTAAGTATAGTTAAGCCCTACAGAACCTTATCCTCCTGCCCCCAGGGACACGTTCCGTACCTTGTCGCAACAGAGGGAGTGAGGATTTGTTCAACCAGATAGTGGGAAACGGATATGTACATTGTGGAAGAAACGAGGCTTTCCTTCCCTGCAGTAGTGCGTGTGTGCTGCCACTGCGCCTTAGGCACCCAGTGCCTCGAGCAGCACTCTCGTCGGACTCCAAATAGCCCCATTACAGGAATGTAAATCACCACCCTTCCTACCCCGCCTTCACATACATTTTTCCCCCAAGGAAAAAACATTTCGGAGAGGTAGTCGACTCTTACTGTGAGAAATAAGTGGCTGCAAACCTAGGGGGAAAGGCCGGGTTCACTCGACCGTCAGAAAACTCCTGCCCTGCACGTTGACTGAGAGCACTGCGTGTTCGATCCGTACCCAAGAGCACTTACGGTGCCTCGCTTTCTACCTTAGAGATCACGTCTCTCCAGGCTTCCTGAGGCACGTATTCCTTCATTCGCCAAAGAAGCCCTGATAAGGGCGCCTTGGCAGGTATGACGGTCGATTAAATTTCTTGTGCTTTGGGGCAGCTCTGCGTTCTTTGCACGATGAGAAGGCGCATCGCTTGTATAAACCTCTCGTCTCTAGTGTTGAGCAGACACATGAACACGCCCATACGTCCTCGCTGTTACACGCCCCTTAAGTAATTCCTTCCCCACGTAGACACCCGAGGTGATTTCTATACCCCAGCAACAACGTGCCTCTGCGACATTTCCCAAAAGCTGCCCAAACACACCCACGGACATTACAGAGACCAGGTTCCCTTTCCAGGCCGTGCGAAAGCCTTTCAGCGCTCTCGGATCTGGAATCCCCAACTACTGGCCTTGTTGATGTAACTGGAGAAAGGCTTATTCGCACGGCTCTGAAATGCTGAACAACTCCCTACTGCTCGTCGATACATACACCTCACCTAGGCCGTGGAGCCGTGAGTGATCCTTTCTACACCCGGCTCTTCCATATGCCATACATGTCCTCCGTGGAAAGAAGCGTTGCTCTCCAGAGAGGGAAGCCGTACTCGCTTGCCAGGTGGGCACAGGGAGCTCAGGCACAACTCGAAGATCCCCGAGCAAGTGCAATATTCCTGGTGTCTGCGGCAAGCCATTTCGTAGCTGGCACTCTTGGAACATGACTTCCTTGGCAGGCAAGAATGCAGGGCAGGCAGGGCCGTGGATTCTGAGACAGGGATATACACTTGTCTGCATGACTCGGGGGAGAGCCAGCTATAACCGTGCCGAGGAAAATCCTTTGATCTCCAGTTTGCTTGAGCACGCTTTGTGTCGTTCACCATCATGTCGGACGAAATATGCCAGTTTGCGAAAAATGGACGAAAGACATATCTTTTTTCCCGGATCGTTAGGCAGAGCTGCTTATCCTCTCCTAGGAAAACAAGGATATAGAAAGTTTGTGCCGGTAACACGGCACCCAGGACTTCAGGTTCCCTCTTGGAAGCTCTTCGTTGTATGCGGGAAGAGAAGGCCTTGGCTTGCAGTCTGTGGCCATTGCAGGGGTCGGGCGGAGGAAACCTCGCCTTTGCCACCACCACGCTTCTTCACACGCATGGGGAGAACACACGCCCAGTGTCAGTCACTTGCCAGAAATACGTACCCGTCTAGGACCGTGTTCTCAGTGATACCTTCCTGTAAATGGGAGAGAGGAAGTTTGAATGGGGAAGCTCAGTCTTTGCAGGTCATCCGTACAGCTTGCTCCGTTGACGAGGACAGAGAGGATCTGTTCTTTTCTATTCCTTTCAAGTCCCTTTCCAGGAACACCTCAGAGTTCTTTGCAAAGGTCTTGTGCGAATGGACTGAGGAAGAAGACACTGTGGGCTGCAGTATGTGGGCTGGCTGACCTTCCCCGCTCGGTGCGCAGCTCCCTGTACTTGCACCTTGCCTTTGGGAAATGCATACATTCTGTGATGAGGAAGAGGCAAGGGGTGTAGATCGCCGAATGTTTCTCCCACTTATTTGGAGATGAAAACAAAGAAGTTTTGCCATGAAACTCGAGAGAGGCTTATGATGTACACGTGTACGCACAAAGGTAGAACCTTATCCTCCTGCCCCCAGGGACACGTTCCGTACCTTGTCGCAACAGAGGGAGTGAGGATTTGTTCAACCAGATAGTGGGAAACGGATATGTACATTGTGGAAGAAACGAGGCTTTCCTTCCCTGCAGTAGTGCGTGTGTGCTGCCACTGCGCCTTAGGCACCCAGTGCCTCGAGCAGCACTCTCGTCGGACTCCAAATAGCCCCATTACAGGAATGTAAATCACCACCCTTCCTACCCCGCCTTCACATACATTTTTCCCCCAAGGAAAAAACATTTCGGAGAGGTAGTCGACTCTTACTGTGAGAAATAAGTGGCTGCAAACCTAGGGGGAAAGGCCGGGTTCACTCGACCGTCAGAAAACTCCTGCCCTGCACGTTGACTGAGAGCACTGCGTGTTCGATCCGTACCCAAGAGCACTTACGGTGCCTCGCTTTCTACCTTAGAGATCACGTCTCTCCAGGCTTCCTGAGGCACGTATTCCTTCCTGCGCCAAAGAAGCCCTGATAAGGGCGCCTTGGCAGGTATGACGGTCGTTTAAATTTCTTGTGCTTTGGGGCAGCTCTGCGTTCTTTGCACGATGAGAAGGCGCATCGCTTGTATAAACCTCTCGTCTCCAGTGTTGAGCAGACACATGAACACGCCCATACGTCCTCGCTGTTACACCCCCCTTAAGTAATTCCTTCCCCACGTAGACACCCGAGGTGATTTCTATACCCCAGCAACCACGTGCCTCTGAGACATTTCCCATAAGCTGCCCAAACACACCCACGCATATTACACAGACCAGGATCCCTTTCCAGGCCGTGCGAAAGCCTTTCAGCCCTCTCGATCTGGACTCCCCAACTACTGGCCTTGTTGATGTAACTGGAGAAAGGCTTATTCGCACGGCTCTGAAATGCTGAACAACTCCCTACTGCTCGTCGATACATACACCTCACCTAGGCCGTGGAGCCGTGAGTGATCCTTTCTACACCCGGCTCTTCCATATGCCATACATGTCCTCCGTGGAAAGAAGCGTTGCTCTCCAGAGAGGGAAGCCGTACTCGCTTGCCGGGTGGGCACAGGGAGCTCAGGCACAACTCGAAGATCCCCGAGCAAGTGCAATATTCCTGGTGCCTGCGGCAAGCCTTTTAGTAGCTGGCACTCTTGGAACATGACTTCCTTGGCAGGCAAGGATGCAGGGCAGGCAGGGCCGTGGATTCTGAGACAGGGATATACACTTGTCTGCATGACTCGGGCGAGAGCCAGCTATAACCGTGCCGAGGAAAATCCTTTGATCTCCAGTTTGCTTGAGCACGCTTTGTGTCGTTCACCATCATGTCGGACGAAATATGCCAGTTTGCGAAAAATGGACGAAAGACATATCTTTTTTCCCGGATCGTTAGGCAGAGCTGCTTCTCCTCTCCTAGTCAAACTAGGATATAGAAAGTTTGTGCCGGTAACACGGCACCCAGGGCTTCAGGTTCCCTCTTGGAAGCTCTTCATTGTATGCGGGAAGAGAAGGCTATGGCTTGCACTCTGTGGCCATTGCAGGGGTCGGGCGGAGGAAACCTCGCCTTTGCCACCACCACGCTTGTTCACACGCATGGGGAGAACACACGCCCTGTGTCAGTCACTTGCCAGAAATACGTACCCGTCCAGGACCGTGTTCTCAGTGATACCTTCCTGTAAATGGGAGAGAGGAAGTTTGAATGGGGAAGCTCAGTCTTTGCAGGTCATCCGTACAGCTTGCTCCGTTGACGAGGACAGAGAGGATCTGTTCTTTCCTATTCCTTTCAAGTCCCTATCCAGGAACACTTCAGAGTTCTTTGCAAAGGTCTTGTGCGAATGGCCTGAGGAAGAAGACACTGTGGGTTGCAGTATGTGGGCTGGCTGGCCCTCCCCGCACGGTGCGCAGCTCCCTGTACTTGCACCTTGCCTTTGGGAAATGCATACATTCTGTGATGAGGAAGAGGCAAGGGATGCTGCTAGCCGAATGTTTCTCCCACTTATTTGGAGATGAAAACAAAGAAGTTTTGCCATGAAACTCGAGAGAGGCTTATGATGTACAAGTGTACGCACAAAGGTAGAACCTTATCCTCCTGCCCCCAGGGACACGTTCCGTACCTTGTCGCAACAGAGGGAGTGAGGATTTGTTGAACCCGATAGTGGGAAACGGATATGTACATTGTGGAAGAAACGAGGCTTTCCTTCCCTGCAGTAGTGCGTGTGTGCTGCCACTGCGCCTTAGGCACCCAGTGCCTCGAGTGGCACTCTCGTCGGACTCCAAATAGCCCCATTACAGGAAAGTAAATCACCACCCTTCCTACCCCGCCTTCACATACATTTTTCCCCCAAGGAAAAAACATCTCGGAGAGGTAGTCGACTCTTACTGTGAGAAATAAGTGGCTGCAAACCTAGGGGAAAAGGCCGGGTTCACTCGACCGTCAGAAAACTCCTGCCCTGCACGTTGACTGAGAGCACTGCCTGTTCGATCCGTACCCAAGAGCACTTACGGTGCCTCGCTTTCTACCTTAGAGATCACGTCTCTCCAGGCTTCCTGAGGCACGTATTCCTTCCTGCGCCAAAGAAGCCCTGATAAGGGCGCCTTGGCAGGTATGACGGTCGTTTAAATTTCTTGTGCTTTGGGGCAGCTCTGCGTTCTTTGCACGATGAGAAGGCGCATCGCTTGTATAAACCTCTCGTCTCCAGTGTTGAGCAGACACATGAACACGCCCATACGTCCTCGCTGTTACACCCCCCTTAAGTAATTCCTTCCCCACGTAGACACCCGAGGTGATTTTTATACCCCAGCAACCACGTGCCTCTGAGACATTTCCCATAAGCTGCCCAAACACACCCACGCATATTACACAGACCAGGATCCCTTTCCAGGCCGTGCGAAAGCCTTTCAGCCCTCTCGATCTGGACTCCCCAACTACTGGCCTTGTTGATGTAACTGGAGAAAGGCTTATTCGCACGGCTCTGAAATGCTGAACAACTCCCTACTGCTCGTCGATACATACACCTCACCTAGGCCGTGGAGCCGTGAGTGATCCTTTCTACACCCGGCTCTTCCATATGCCATACATGTCCTCCGTGGAAAGAAGCGTTGCTCTCCAGAGAGGGAAGCCGTACTCGCTTGCCGGGTGGGCACAGGGAGCTCAGGCACAACTCGAAGATCCCCGAGCAAGTGCAATATTCCTGGTGCCTGCGGCAAGCCTTTTAGTAGCTGGCACTCTTGGAACATGACTTCCTTGGCAGGCAAGGATGCAGGGCAGGCAGGGCCGTGGATTCTGAGACAGGGATATACACTTGTCTGCATGACTCGGGCGAGAGCCAGCTATAACCGTGCCGAGGAAAATCCTTTGATCTCCAGTTTGCTTGAGCACGCTTTGTGTCGTTCACCATCATGTCGGACGAAATATGCCAGTTTGAGAAAAATGGACGAAAGACATATCTTTTTTCCCGGATCGTTAGGCAGAGCTGCTTCTCCTCTCCTAGTCAAACTAGGATATAGAAAGTTTGTGCCGGTAACACGGCACCCAGGGCTTCAGGTTCCCTCTTGGAAGCTCTTCATTGTATGCGGGAAGAGAAGGCTATGGCTTGCACTCTGTGGCCATTGCAGGGGTCGGGCGGAGGAAACCTCGCCTTTGCCACCACCACGCTTGTTCACACGCATGGGGAGAACACACGCCCTGTGTCAGTCACTTGCCAGAAATACGTACCCGTCCAGGACCGTGTTCTCAGTGATACCTTCCTGTAAATGGGAGAGAGGAAGTTTGAATGGGGAAGCTCAGTCTTTGCAGGTCATCCGTACAGCTTGCTCCGTTGACGAGGACAGAGAGGATCTGTTCTTTCCTATTCCTTTCAAGTCCCTATCCAGGAACACTTCAGAGTTCTTTGCAAAGGTCTTGTGCGAATGGCCTGAGGAAGAAGACACTGTGGGTTGCAGTATGTGGGCTGGCTGGCCCTCCCCGCACGGTGCGCAGCTCCCTGTACTTGCACCTTGCCTTTGGGAAATGCATACATTCTGTGATGAGGAAGAGGCAAGGGATGCTGCTAGCCGAATGTTTCTCCCACTTATTTGGAGATGAAAACAAAGAAGTTTTGCCATGAAACTCGAGAGAGGCTTATGATGTACAAGTGTACGCACAAAGGTAGAACCTTATCCTCCTGCCCCCAGGGACACGTTCCGTACCTTGTCGCAACAGAGGGAGTGAGGATTTGTTGAACCCGATAGTGGGAAACGGATATGTACATTGTGGAAGAAACGAGGCTTTCCTTCCCTGCAGTAGTGCGTGTGTGCTGCCACTGCGCCTTAGGCACCCAGTGCCTCGAGCGGCACTCTCGTCGGACTCCAAATAGCCCCATTACAGGAATGTAAATCACCACCCTTCCTACCCCGCCTTCACATACATTTTTCCCCCAAGGAAAAAACATCTCGGAGAGGTAGTCGACTCTTACTGTGAGAAATAAGTGGCTGCAAACCTAGGGGAAAAGGCCGGGTTCACTCGACCGACAGAAAACTCCTGCCCTGCACGTTGACTGAGAGCACTGCGTGTTCGATCCGTACCCAAGAGCACCTACGGCGCCTCGCTTTCTACCTTAGAGATCATGTCTCTCCAGGCTTCCTGAGGCACGTATTCCTTCATTCGCCAAAGAAGCCCTGATAAGGGCGCCTTGGCAGGTATGACGGTCGATTAAATTTCTTGTGCTTTGGGGCAGCTCTGCGTTCTTTGCACGATGAGAAGGCGCATCACTTGTATAAACCTCTCGTCTCTAGTGTTGAGCAGACACATGAACACGCCCATACGTCCTCGCTGTTACACCCCCCTTAAGTAATTCCTTCCCCACGTAGACACCCGAGGTGATTTCTATACCCCAGCAACCACGTGCCTCTGCGACATTTCCCAAAAGCTGCCCAAACACACCCACGGACATTACAGAGTCCAGGTTCCCTTTCCAGGCCGTGCGAAAGCCTTTCAGCTCTCTCGAATCTGGACTCCCCAGCTACTGGCCTTGTTGATGTAACTGGAGAAAGGCTTATTCGCACGGCTCTGAAATGCTGAACAACTCCCTACTGCTCGTCGATACATACACCTCACCTAGGCCGTGGAGCCGTGAGTGATCCCTTCTACACCCGGCTCTTCCATATGCCATACATGTCCTCCGTGGAAAGAAGCGTTGCTCTCCAGAGAGGGAAGCCGTACTCGCTTGCCGGGTGGGCACAGGGAGCTCAGGCACAACTCGAAGATCCCCGAGCAAGTGCAATATTCCTGGTGCCTGCAGCAAGCCATTTCGTAGCTGGCACTCTTGGAACATGACTTCCTTGGCAGGCAAGAATGCAGGGCAGGCAGGGCCGTGGATTCTGAGACAGGGATATACACTTGTCTGCATGACTCGGGCGAGAGCCAGCTATAACCGTGCCGAGGAAAATCCTTTGATCTCCAGTTTGCTTGAGCACGCTTTGTGTCGTTCACCATCATGTCGGACGAAATATGCCAGTTTGCGAAAAATGGACGAAAGACATATCATTTTTCCCGGATCGTTAGGCAGAGCTGCTTATCCTCTCCTAGGAAAACAAGGATATAGAAAGTTTGTGCCGGTAACACGGCACCCAGGACTTCAGGTTCCCTCTTGGAAGCTCTTCGTTGTATGCGGGAAGAGAAGGCCTTGGCTTGCAGTCTGTGGCCATTGCAGGGGTCTGGCGGAGGAAACCTCGCCTTTGCCACCACCACGCTTCTTCACACGCATGGGGAGAACACACGCCCTGTGTCAGTCACTTGCCAGAAATACGTACCCGTCCAGGACCGTGTTCTCAGTGATACCTTCCTGTAAATGGGAGAGAGGAAGTTTGAATGGGGAAGCTCAGTCTTTGCAGGTCATCCGTACAGCTTGCTCCGTTGACGAGGACAGAGAGGATCTGTTCTTTTCTATTCCTTTCAAGTCCCTTTCCAGGAACACCTCAGAGTTTTTTGCAAAGGTCTTGTGCGAATGGCCTGAGGAAGAAGACACTGTGGGCTGCAGTATGTGGGCTGGCTGGCCTTCCCCGCTCGGTGCGCAGCTCCCTGTACTTGCACCTTGCCTTTGGGAAATGCACACATTCTGTGATGAGGAAGAGGCAAGGGGTGTAGATCCCCGAATGTTTCTCCCACTTATTTGGAGATGAAAACAAAGAAGTTTTGCCATGAAACTCGAGAGAGGCTTATGATGTACACGTGTACGCACAAAGGTAGAACTGTTAGACCTGAACGGTCTCTGAGGGATCCCAGCTCGCCCAAGAACCGCCAAGAGTCGAGAGTCGCTGCAACACGCAAGAGGTTTATTAGGAGCCGGTGCACCGGGGTTCCTTGGTCCTCACGCAGGAGGCCGAAGAGGAACCCCCCCAAGCGGAATCACATACATTTTATAGCTTTCATTTTTCATTATGCAAAGTGTGGATATATCAAGGGTTTTTTTCTCATTGGTTTGTTTGTTCCTGGACCGGAGTGGGGACTTGGCTCTACTTCCTTGATTGGTTGGCTGTCGGATGCCTACTTTACATTTACCGGAGTGGGGTCTTGGCTCTAGTTCCTTGATTGGTTAGCTGTCGGATGCCTACTTTACATTTTCGTGTTTTTGTGGTGGGGGGTTGAGTCACATGAGTTATGGTTGGCTAGGGCGACCTTTAAACTCTGGCTTAATCATTCTTATCACCCGCCATACTGGTTTGCTCGAGGTTTCATCCCCCGCCATACCTGTTTGCTCGGAACGGTTTCTGCCCGGGGGGGGGGACATTCCAGTATCTTATTGCCAGCCGAAAAAGCTTAAAGCTCAAAAGTATCGATAGGGAAGTAGGGGTGTAAGTATAGTTAAGGCCCTACATTCCCCCCTTTTCTTTTTGCAATTAATTTCAATCATGGAATTTCAGCCTCTCTCTGCAAGCTTTGATATTGTTGTCTTAGCATTAACACTTGTACTGCGCTGACACGTTGCCTGATAAAGGCTATCAAGCGATTTAAAATGCATGGTCCAAAAGTTAAGAGCAGCAACAAAATAATGAGGGGTCCTAACAAGGTGGAAATTAAAGTAGTAAGCCAGGGTGATTTGTCAAACCATGATTGGAACTATCCTTTTTGATTTTCCCTTTCTTGTTTCCTTTTGTCCAGGCGCTCCCTAAGCCTGTCCATAGTTTCGGTGATAGCCCCAGAATGATCAATATAAAAACAGCACTCTTCTTTTAGTGCGGCACATAGTCCACCTTCCTTAAGGAACAGCAGGTCTAGTCCCCTCCTGTTCTGCATTATTACCTCTGAGAGCGAGGTGAGTGATTCTTTTAACTGAGTTATGGAACTTTCTAACGCCCGGAGATCGACATCTACAGCCTGTCTTAAGTTAGCATAGTAGTGAGGTTGTTGGATGAGGGCTGTTGCACCTGTTCCTACCCCGACTGCCGTTCTTAATCCTAGGAGTACAGCCAGGGTGAGGGTTACGGGCTCTCTCCTAAGTCTCCTTTTGCCTTCATATTCGTCTAGAAAAGATGAATCTGAATGATATATGAGTCTGGGGACCAGCTGGACTAACACACAAAAGTCGGCCGAAGCATTGAGGACCTCTAGAGAAATGCAAGGGGTCAATCCTGTGTTACATGCCCACCATCCATCCTGAGGAGGGAGGAGATATCCTGAGCCCTGTGGGAGGCTTGAATTGGTACAGAGATGTCGATGGGACGGGGGGGGCGTTCCTACACATGTACCGTTTCCTGATACTGAAGACAAGGTCAATTTATTATTTCCTTCTTGTTTCCATCGACATTGATCTGAAGAGTTGACATTACTAAAATTAGAACTATATCCTATAGCATCATAATAAGGGGGAGGAGCAGCATAGCAAAGCCAACATGATTTGGTAGCCTCTGGATTTGTGGCATTTAGGACCCCAAAAGCCGCCTGGACCAATGAGAGCATTCGGTCTCGGGGGGCTCTGGGTTTGATTGTTATTTCTTTTAGTCCAGAAGTCTGGTTTCTTATCCCTGGTAGTATTGTGGGTGGGGCCAAGGGTAGCAGAGGGTGCCCAATCTCAGGATTGGGGCCCATAGGGACGGGAGTAGGGGTCTCGATCTTTAATTATTAGGAGCCCATCATCATATTCTGCTTTGTAAAACCTTATACCCCATGAATGGCCACCTATCCAATTTTTGTTTTTCTTCCCAGGTTCACTAAAAGAAATTTTAAGGGGATGGCACCACGTTGAACATTCGGGCACATTGTCGAGATGAGTGTAGTTGGCCATTACCTTGATAAAATCCCAGCTAGAGGTGGGTTTCCAGTAGGTGTCCCCAGTGGTTTCACATCCCCAGCTCTTGCAATAGAAATGTTCTCTTCCCCCGCACTGATAATTCAAAGACCGGTGACGATGGAACCCAGGGCATACATAAAAGGAGAGGGCCCTGAGCATGCTTCTCCGATCCTTGGTCGAACAGCCTCCCCCCCCCCAGGGACTAATCCCCAGTCCCCGGGCGCTGTCCCCGGCCGCTGATTCGGGGCAGTTTGTTGATCGTGATATCCCCCTACATCCCAGTTAGGGGGGGCTCCCAGGGCCAACTTACAAACATCGGGGAAGAGGTCTGGCCACCAGGTCCAAGGGGCAGCAGTATGGCTAACAGACCATATTACATCTCCAGTTTGGGAAATTACCTGCCAGGTTAAACGCTGGGGCAGGTGAGGACTAAAGTTACTCACAGCCAGTAGGGGTAATAAAGTCAGAGTTATGAGTCTGGTGAGCGCAGGAGCTTGAGCTTGAGCGGGTTGCTGGTCTTCTGGGCCCGCCATTCCGATGATGATGCAGACGCTGGCGCAGCTTTTACGTGTGAGGCGTGAATCCAAGCAGCGATGCCGTCTACCTTTACAGCCGTGGGGGTGGTGAGCAGGACGATGTATGGTCCTTTCCACCGAGGCTCTAGTGTCTGGGTTCGGTGTCGACGGGCGTACACGAAATCTCCGACTTGGAAAGGATGAGCCTCTGCTGGTGTTCCGGGTCGGTAAGCCTCTGCCAGCTGGGACCACACCTCCTTTTGGACCAACTGGAGTCCCAATAGCCTAGCATATAAGTCAGTGTTATTCTGGCAGTCAGGACTTATTCCTTCCCCGAGCGTGAGAAGGGGAGGTGGGGCCCCGTATAGAATTTCAAATGGAGTGAGATGATAGCGGGAGGGGGTATTTCTAGCCCGAAACAGGGCTAAGGGAAGGAGCACCGTCCAATCTGTACCGCCAGTCTCTATGGACAATTTAGTTAGGGTCTCTTTTAGAGTTCTATTCATTCTTTCTACCTGTCCTGAACTCTGGGGTCTATAGGCACAATGTAATTTCCAATCAGTCCCCAGGTATTTGGCCACACCCTGACTTACCTGGGCGACGAAGGCGGGACCATTATCGGATCCTATTACCTTTGGTGCCCCGAACCGCGGGAAAATTTCTTCTAAGATCTTCTTGGTCACCATAGTAGCTGTCTCCTTTTTCGTTGGGAAAGCTTCTATCCATCCTGAGAAGGTATCTATGAAAACTTCTTCTAGGAAACTGCTTCCATCGGTAAACCAGGTAAAGTTGGCATCGGGGAGAGGCTGATCCATCAAGTCTGGCCTGCTACCGTGTGCTGCAGCCAATACTTCCTGACAATCATGGATGATGGTGGTGGTGCCTTCTAGGTCGGGGTCAGGCAGCAAGGTGGCCGGGTTAAGTCCTGTGGCTGATGTAAACTTAATACGGTCTGAATTTAACAGCAGGGTTTGGTAATGAGTCATTCTGGCATTTGTTAGCCACCTGTCGGGTGGCTGACGAATCACACTTTCTAATGCATGGGGGGCTGTTATCGTTAAGTTCTGTCCCAAAGTCAATTTGTCAGCATCTTTGACCAAAGCGGCCACGGCGGCGATTATTTTTAAGCAGGCGGGCCATCCTGTTGCCACAGGATCCAATTTCTTTGATAGGTACGCAACCGGGCGATTCCAGGGGCCCAGTTTCTGAGTTAGTACTCCCTTTGCGATACCTTTATTCTCGGCCACGTACATATGGAAAGGCTTAGTTACATCTGGTAGCCCCAAAGCCGGGGCTGATAGCAGGGCTCGTTTAATTTGGTCAAAAGCCCGTTGTTCTTTATCACCCCAAGCGAAAGGGATGCCGTTCTTGGTCAGGGGATACAAAGGGGCTGCTAATTCAGCAAACCCCGGAATCCATAGCCTACAGAATCCGGCCGTCCCCAAAAATGCCCTAACCTGTTTAGGACTCTTGGGGGCCGGTATGTGGGCAACGGTGTTTTTCCTGCTTTCCGAGAGCCATCTCTGTCCTTCTTTTAGCAAGTACCCCAGGTAACTGACCTGTCGTTGACATATTTGTGCTTTCTTTGCTGAAGCCCGATATCCCAGTGTCTCAAGTTCCGTTAATAGCCTTTCAGTCCCCCTGACGCAGTCTTCTTGGGTCTCTGCCGATAAAAGAAGATCATCAACATATTGAAGGAGAGTTACCTGTGGGTTGGACTCTCTATAGGATGCCAAATCCTGGTGTAGGGCCTCGTCGAAAATGGTGGGGGAGTTCTTGAATCCTTGGGGTAGGCGAGTCCAGGTCAGCTGGCCTGACATCCCCGACGCTGGATCCTTCCATTCGAATGCAAAGTAAGGCTGGCTGAGAGAGGAGAGTCTCAGGCAGAAGAAAGCATCTTTAAGATCCAAAACAGTGTACCAAGTGTGCTGAGGTGGAAGAGTACTTAAGAGATTGTAGGGGTTGGGCACCGTGGGGTGGAGGTCCACTACTTGCTTATTCACCTCACATAGGTCTTGTACCGGCCGGTAATCATTAGTTCCTGGCTTTTTAACTGGTAAAAGAGGGGTATTCCATGCAGATTGGCACCTTACCAGGATCCCTAATTCCAGCAACCTTTGTATGTGAGGACGAATGCCATCCCGAGCTTCTTTGCTCATAGGGTACTGGCGGACTGTCACCGGGGTGGCGGTTGCTTTGAGTTCTACCACCACGGGGGGGCGATATTTTGCCATTCCCATACCGGCAGTTTCTGCCCAAGCCTGTGGAAACCTGGTCACCCAATCTTGCATATCAACTTGTGGAGGCGAGGGCACTTCATATAACCTATGTTCATCTTCCAGCTTCATAGTCAAAATTTGGAGTAATCTCCCTTTGTTGTCAGTTATGGTGGGTCCTTCTGGTTGGAAGTGGATCTGGGCCCCCACCTTAGAGAGTATGTCTCTGCCTAGCAGAGGGTATGGGCACTCAGGTATGACCAAGAATGAGTGGGTTACTTGTCCCATCCCAAGGTCTACTGTCCTTCGTGTGGTCCATGAGTACTGCTTATTTCCTGTAGCCCCCTGGACCCATGACCTTTTAGTTGAGAGGGGGCCTTTTGGGTGGAGGAGGACTGAGTGCTGAGCGCCGGTGTCTACCAAGAACTGGACGGGTTCCCCCTCCACTTTAAGAGTTACCCTGGGCTCGGGGAGAGGGTCCGAGCCCTGACTTCCCTAATCTTCCTCTTCCAGGGGTAAAATTTTGTCTCTGGTTGGTTTTCCCCCATTCTTCTTTTTAGGGCATTCTCTTACCCAGTGACCTTTTTCTTTACAGTAAGCACATTGATCCTTGTCTAATGGTCGCCTTCCTGTCCGCCCTTCCTGTCTATTCCTGTCTCTAATATTTCCTCCTCTGACTACAGTGGCCAGTATCTTACTCAAATTCCTCTCTTGCCGCTTGTCCCGCCTTAATTCACGGGCCTCTTGCTCCTTCTGCTTCCTTTCTTCCCTTTCCTCTTCTGTTTCCCTCTTATTACATACTTTATCTGCCTCTTTTACTAAGTCCTGAATTGAGAAACCTTGTAGGCCATCCAGCCTTTGTAACTTTTTTCTAATGTCAGGGGCCGCCTGGTCAATAAAGGCCATTGCTATGGTGGCCTTATGTTCCTCAGAAGTTGGATCATAAGGAGTGAACCGTCTAAAAGCCTCCATTAAGCATTCTAGGAACACGGTTGGCGACTCCTGGGGCCCCTGAGTTACCTCTCTTACCTTGGCCAAATTCGTGGGGCGCCTGGCTGCTCCATGGAGACCTGCCACCAGAGCCTGGCGATACATCTTCAGGTGCTCCTACCTTCTGGGGTATTGAAGTCCCAATTCGGCCTGACGAGTGGAAAACCGGCATCAATCTTGTTAGGCAACTGGGTAGGTTGCCCATTGGCGCCTAACACATTCTTTCTAGCCTCCAAGAGAACCCGTTGCCTTTCCTCAGTTGTGAGGAGAGTCTGGAGGAGCTGTTGACAATCGTCCCAGGTGGGTTGGTGGGAGAAGACAAGAGACTCTATTAAAGCAGTGAGAGCCTGTGGATTTTCAGAGAAAGTAGGGTTATGCATCTCCCAGTTATAAAGATCTGCAGAGGAAAAGGGCCAGTATTGGAGGGGCCTATTCCCGTGGTTATCGGGGGGGCCATATTCTCTAAGGGGTAGAGCGGTAGAATCCGGGGAAATAGCTCTCCGGCTTCTGGTGCCCGCCGAGGGACCCCCCCCCCCCTGCCACAACAGGTGGCCCTATTGGTGCGGAGGGTTGTGGAGCTGGGGAATCGGGAGGCGGTATGGGGTCTAGGGCTGGAGGGTAAGGTGGTGGTGGGGGATCGAGGAGAAGCAGATCGGACTGCAAGTCTGGATATATCGCCTTCCGTGGGTCCGGGGCTTCAGATGACTTCTCGGCGTCCGGGGCTGGGCCTCGATCAGAAGGACTTGGGCCCCCCCACGAGCGGCGCCGGGGAGGTGGAGCATGAGCGCACGTGTTAGAGCGCGGCGACGGGTCTGGTTCCCTCGGCCCCGGGATTCGGCGAGCCCTGCTGCCGGGGGGCTGTAACACTCGGGGAGGGGTGGGCCCGCCGCCGCCGCCGCCGACGCCGCCGACGCCGGCGCCGCCGCCGCTGGCCAGCCGCCGAGACGATGACGACCGCGACGACCGCGACGACGCCCGCGACGACGACGACGGGGCCCCCCCGAGCCACCTTCCCCACCGGCCTTCCCAGCCGTCCCGGAGCCGGTCGCGGCGCACCGCCGCGGTGGAAATGCGCCCGGCGGCGGCCGGTCGCCGGCCGGGGGGCGGTCCCCCGCCGGCCCCACCCCCAACCCCGCCCGCCTACCCCCGCGACCCTCCCGCCCCCACCCGCCCGCGGAGACGCGGGGGGGAGAGGCGAGGGGCGGAGGGAGGGCGGGGGGAGGAGTTGGGAGGAACGGGGAGCGGGAAAGATCCGCCGGGCCGCCGGCACGGCCGGACCCGCCGCCGGGTTGAATCCTCCGGGCGGACTGCGCGGACCCCACCCGTTTACCTCTTAACGGTTTCACGCCCTCTTGAACTCTCTCTTCAAAGTTCTTTTCAACTTTCCCTTACGGTACTTGTTGACTATCGGTCTCGTGCCGGTATTTAGCCTTAGATGGAGTTTACCACCCGCTTTGGGCTGCATTCCCAAGCAACCCGACTCCGGGAAGACCCGGGCCCGGCGCGCCGGGGGCCGCTACCGGCCTCACACCGTCCACGGGCTGGGCCCTAGACTTAACTTCGGTCCAGTGACTTAGAGTGAGAGAGAGAGGCGTCGTCATAGTTTGTCCCATTATCGTCCGTCAGGAGAAAGATAGAGCACAGGAGAACAATAAAATTTCAGAAGACACACATTAATACTGCCGCCGCGAGCTCGTTTTAAAACTGCAACCAACTCAGATTCAGATGGCAGTTTGTATATCCTGCCAGGACCGGTGAAGGGGAGACAAAATTTGTCTCTCCTTCCAGATGGACCACCAGGGCGTCCCCCAGGGTCCGTGGACACCAGCTATTGGCACGTCTGCCTAGCCAGGAGTCCAATACAGATTTCACAGCGAGCCGGTTCACACGGCTTCTTTCTGATGGCGGCTTACAGAGGACAGAAGACGAACAGACAGACAATTAGGCCTACCTGATACCTCCAACTCCCGAGGTTCCTGCGACCCGGGGCGAGTGGGGATCCCGGACGAGCCCCCAATCTGTTAGACCTGAACGGTCTCTGAGGGATCCCAGCTCGCCCAAGAACCGCCAAGAGTCGAGAGTCGCTGCAACACGCAAGAGGTTTATTAGGAGCCGGTGCACCGGGGTTCCTTGGTCCTCACGCAGGAGGCCGAAGAGGAACCCCCCCAAGCGGAATCACATACATTTTATAGCTTTCATTTTTCATTATGCAAAGTGTGGATATATCAAGGGTTTTTTTCTCATTGGTTTGTTTGTTCCTGGACCGGAGTGGGGACTTGGCTCTACTTCCTTGATTGGTTGGCTGTCGGATGCCTACTTTACATTTACCGGAGTGGGGTCTTGGCTCTAGTTCCTTGATTGGTTAGCTGTCGGATGCCTACTTTACATTTTCGTGTTTTTGTGGTGGGGGGTTGAGTCACATGAGTTATGGTTGGCTAGGGCGACCTTTAAACTCTGGCTTAATCATTCTTATCACCCGCCATACTGGTTTGCTCGAGGTTTCATCCCCCGCCATACCTGTTTGCTCGGAACGGTTTCTGCCCGGGGGGGGGGACATTCCAGTATCTTATTGCCAGCCGAAAAAGCTTAAAGCTCAAAAGTATCGATAGGGAAGTAGGGGTGTAAGTATAGTTAAGCCCTACAGAACCTTATCCTCCTGCCCCCAGGGACACGTTCCGTACCTTGTCGCAACAGAGGGAGTGAGGATTTGTTCAACCAGATAGTGGGAAACGGATATGTACATTGTGGAAGAAACGAGGCTTTCCTTCCCTGCAGTAGTGCGTGTGTGCTGCCACTGCGCCTTAGGCACCCAGTGCCTCGAGCAGCACTCTCGTCGGACTCCAAATAGCCCCATTACAGGAATGTAAATCACCACCCTTCCTACCCCGCCTTCACATACATTTTTCCCCCAAGGAAAAAACATTTCGGAGAGGTAGTCGACTCTTACTGTGAGAAATAAGTGGCTGCAAACCTAGGGGGAAAGGCCGGGTTCACTCGACCGTCAGAAAACTCCTGCCCTGCACGTTGACTGAGAGCACTGCGTGTTCGATCCGTACCCAAGAGCACTTACGGTGCCTCGCTTTCTACCTTAGAGATCACGTCTCTCCAGGCTTCCTGAGGCACGTATTCCTTCATTCGCCAAAGAAGCCCTGATAAGGGCGCCTTGGCAGGTATGACGGTCGATTAAATTTCTTGTGCTTTGGGGCAGCTCTGCGTTCTTTGCACGATGAGAAGGCGCATCGCTTGTATAAACCTCTCGTCTCTAGTGTTGAGCAGACACATGAACACGCCCATACGTCCTCGCTGTTACACGCCCCTTAAGTAATTCCTTCCCCACGTAGACACCCGAGGTGATTTCTATACCCCAGCAACAACGTGCCTCTGCGACATTTCCCAAAAGCTGCCCAAACACACCCACGGACATTACAGAGACCAGGTTCCCTTTCCAGGCCGTGCGAAAGCCTTTCAGCGCTCTCGGATCTGGAATCCCCAACTACTGGCCTTGTTGATGTAACTGGAGAAAGGCTTATTCGCACGGCTCTGAAATGCTGAACAACTCCCTACTGCTCGTCGATACATACACCTCACCTAGGCCGTGGAGCCGTGAGTGATCCTTTCTACACCCGGCTCTTCCATATGCCATACATGTCCTCCGTGGAAAGAAGCGTTGCTCTCCAGAGAGGGAAGCCGTACTCGCTTGCCAGGTGGGCACAGGGAGCTCAGGCACAACTCGAAGATCCCCGAGCAAGTGCAATATTCCTGGTGTCTGCGGCAAGCCATTTCGTAGCTGGCACTCTTGGAACATGACTTCCTTGGCAGGCAAGAATGCAGGGCAGGCAGGGCCGTGGATTCTGAGACAGGGATATACACTTGTCTGCATGACTCGGGGGAGAGCCAGCTATAACCGTGCCGAGGAAAATCCTTTGATCTCCAGTTTGCTTGAGCACGCTTTGTGTCGTTCACCATCATGTCGGACGAAATATGCCAGTTTGCGAAAAATGGACGAAAGACATATCTTTTTTCCCGGATCGTTAGGCAGAGCTGCTTATCCTCTCCTAGGAAAACAAGGATATAGAAAGTTTGTGCCGGTAACACGGCACCCAGGACTTCAGGTTCCCTCTTGGAAGCTCTTCGTTGTATGCGGGAAGAGAAGGCCTTGGCTTGCAGTCTGTGGCCATTGCAGGGGTCGGGCGGAGGAAACCTCGCCTTTGCCACCACCACGCTTCTTCACACGCATGGGGAGAACACACGCCCAGTGTCAGTCACTTGCCAGAAATACGTACCCGTCTAGGACCGTGTTCTCAGTGATACCTTCCTGTAAATGGGAGAGAGGAAGTTTGAATGGGGAAGCTCAGTCTTTGCAGGTCATCCGTACAGCTTGCTCCGTTGACGAGGACAGAGAGGATCTGTTCTTTTCTATTCCTTTCAAGTCCCTTTCCAGGAACACCTCAGAGTTCTTTGCAAAGGTCTTGTGCGAATGGACTGAGGAAGAAGACACTGTGGGCTGCAGTATGTGGGCTGGCTGACCTTCCCCGCTCGGTGCGCAGCTCCCTGTACTTGCACCTTGCCTTTGGGAAATGCACACATTCTGTGATGAGGAAGAGGCAAGGGGTGTAGATCGCCGAATGTTTCTCCCACTTATTTGGAGATGAAAACAAAGAAGTTTTGCCATGAAACTCGAGAGAGGCTTATGATGTACACGTGTACGCACAAAGGTAGAACTGTTAGACCTGAACGGTCTCTGAGGGATCCCAGCTCGCCCAAGAACCGCCAAGAGTCGAGAGTCGCTGCAACACGCAAGAGGTTTATTAGGAGCCGGTGCACCGGGGTTCCTTGGTCCTCACGCAGGAGGCCGAAGAGGAACCCCCCCAAGCGGAATCACATACATTTTATAGCTTTCATTTTTCATTATGCAAAGTGTGGATATATCAAGGGTTTTTTTCTCATTGGTTTGTTTGTTCCTGGACCGGAGTGGGGACTTGGCTCTACTTCCTTGATTGGTTGGCTGTCGGATGCCTACTTTACATTTACCGGAGTGGGGTCTTGGCTCTAGTTCCTTGATTGGTTAGCTGTCGGATGCCTACTTTACATTTTCGTGTTTTTGTGGTGGGGGGTTGAGTCACATGAGTTATGGTTGGCTAGGGCGACCTTTAAACTCTGGCTTAATCATTCTTATCACCCGCCATACTGGTTTGCTCGAGGTTTCATCCCCCGCCATACCTGTTTGCTCGGAACGGTTTCTGCCCGGGGGGGGGGACATTCCAGTATCTTATTGCCAGCCGAAAAAGCTTAAAGCTCAAAAGTATCGATAGGGAAGTAGGGGTGTAAGTATAGTTAAGGCCCTACATTCCCCCCTTTTCTTTTTGCAATTAATTTCAATCATGGAATTTCAGCCTCTCTCTGCAAGCTTTGATATTGTTGTCTTAGCATTAACACTTGTACTGCGCTGACACGTTGCCTGATAAAGGCTATCAAGCGATTTAAAATGCATGGTCCAAAAGTTAAGAGCAGCAACAAAATAATGAGGGGTCCTAACAAGGTGGAAATTAAAGTAGTAAGCCAGGGTGATTTGTCAAACCATGATTGGAACTATCCTTTTTGATTTTCCCTTTCTTGTTTCCTTTTGTCCAGGCGCTCCCTAAGCCTGTCCATAGTTTCGGTGATAGCCCCAGAATGATCAATATAAAAACAGCACTCTTCTTTTAGTGCGGCACATAGTCCACCTTCCTTAAGGAACAGCAGGTCTAGTCCCCTCCTGTTCTGCATTATTACCTCTGAGAGCGAGGTGAGTGATTCTTTTAACTGAGTTATGGAACTTTCTAACGCCCGGAGATCGACATCTACAGCCTGTCTTAAGTTAGCATAGTAGTGAGGTTGTTGGATGAGGGCTGTTGCACCTGTTCCTACCCCGACTGCCGTTCTTAATCCTAGGAGTACAGCCAGGGTGAGGGTTACGGGCTCTCTCCTAAGTCTCCTTTTGCCTTCATATTCGTCTAGAAAAGATGAATCTGAATGATATATGAGTCTGGGGACCAGCTGGACTAACACACAAAAGTCGGCCGAAGCATTGAGGACCTCTAGAGAAATGCAAGGGGTCAATCCTGTGTTACATGCCCACCATCCATCCTGAGGAGGGAGGAGATATCCTGAGCCCTGTGGGAGGCTTGAATTGGTACAGAGATGTCGATGGGACGGGGGGGGCGTTCCTACACATGTACCGTTTCCTGATACTGAAGACAAGGTCAATTTATTATTTCCTTCTTGTTTCCATCGACATTGATCTGAAGAGTTGACATTACTAAAATTAGAACTATATCCTATAGCATCATAATAAGGGGGAGGAGCAGCATAGCAAAGCCAACATGATTTGGTAGCCTCTGGATTTGTGGCATTTAGGACCCCAAAAGCCGCCTGGACCAATGAGAGCATTCGGTCTCGGGGGGCTCTGGGTTTGATTGTTATTTCTTTTAGTCCAGAAGTCTGGTTTCTTATCCCTGGTAGTATTGTGGGTGGGGCCAAGGGTAGCAGAGGGTGCCCAATCTCAGGATTGGGGCCCATAGGGACGGGAGTAGGGGTCTCGATCTTTAATTATTAGGAGCCCATCATCATATTCTGCTTTGTAAAACCTTATACCCCATGAATGGCCACCTATCCAATTTTTGTTTTTCTTCCCAGGTTCACTAAAAGAAATTTTAAGGGGATGGCACCACGTTGAACATTCGGGCACATTGTCGAGATGAGTGTAGTTGGCCATTACCTTGATAAAATCCCAGCTAGAGGTGGGTTTCCAGTAGGTGTCCCCAGTGGTTTCACATCCCCAGCTCTTGCAATAGAAATGTTCTCTTCCCCCGCACTGATAATTCAAAGACCGGTGACGATGGAACCCAGGGCATACATAAAAGGAGAGGGCCCTGAGCATGCTTCTCCGATCCTTGGTCGAACAGCCTCCCCCCCCCCAGGGACTAATCCCCAGTCCCCGGGCGCTGTCCCCGGCCGCTGATTCGGGGCAGTTTGTTGATCGTGATATCCCCCTACATCCCAGTTAGGGGGGGCTCCCAGGGCCAACTTACAAACATCGGGGAAGAGGTCTGGCCACCAGGTCCAAGGGGCAGCAGTATGGCTAACAGACCATATTACATCTCCAGTTTGGGAAATTACCTGCCAGGTTAAACGCTGGGGCAGGTGAGGACTAAAGTTACTCACAGCCAGTAGGGGTAATAAAGTCAGAGTTATGAGTCTGGTGAGCGCAGGAGCTTGAGCTTGAGCGGGTTGCTGGTCTTCTGGGCCCGCCATTCCGATGATGATGCAGACGCTGGCGCAGCTTTTACGTGTGAGGCGTGAATCCAAGCAGCGATGCCGTCTACCTTTACAGCCGTGGGGGTGGTGAGCAGGACGATGTATGGTCCTTTCCACCGAGGCTCTAGTGTCTGGGTTCGGTGTCGACGGGCGTACACGAAATCTCCGACTTGGAAAGGATGAGCCTCTGCTGGTGTTCCGGGTCGGTAAGCCTCTGCCAGCTGGGACCACACCTCCTTTTGGACCAACTGGAGTCCCAATAGCCTAGCATATAAGTCAGTGTTATTCTGGCAGTCAGGACTTATTCCTTCCCCGAGCGTGAGAAGGGGAGGTGGGGCCCCGTATAGAATTTCAAATGGAGTGAGATGATAGCGGGAGGGGGTATTTCTAGCCCGAAACAGGGCTAAGGGAAGGAGCACCGTCCAATCTGTACCGCCAGTCTCTATGGACAATTTAGTTAGGGTCTCTTTTAGAGTTCTATTCATTCTTTCTACCTGTCCTGAACTCTGGGGTCTATAGGCACAATGTAATTTCCAATCAGTCCCCAGGTATTTGGCCACACCCTGACTTACCTGGGCGACGAAGGCGGGACCATTATCGGATCCTATTACCTTTGGTGCCCCGAACCGCGGGAAAATTTCTTCTAAGATCTTCTTGGTCACCATAGTAGCTGTCTCCTTTTTCGTTGGGAAAGCTTCTATCCATCCTGAGAAGGTATCTATGAAAACTTCTTCTAGGAAACTGCTTCCATCGGTAAACCAGGTAAAGTTGGCATCGGGGAGAGGCTGATCCATCAAGTCTGGCCTGCTACCGTGTGCTGCAGCCAATACTTCCTGACAATCATGGATGATGGTGGTGGTGCCTTCTAGGTCGGGGTCAGGCAGCAAGGTGGCCGGGTTAAGTCCTGTGGCTGATGTAAACTTAATACGGTCTGAATTTAACAGCAGGGTTTGGTAATGAGTCATTCTGGCATTTGTTAGCCACCTGTCGGGTGGCTGACGAATCACACTTTCTAATGCATGGGGGGCTGTTATCGTTAAGTTCTGTCCCAAAGTCAATTTGTCAGCATCTTTGACCAAAGCGGCCACGGCGGCGATTATTTTTAAGCAGGCGGGCCATCCTGTTGCCACAGGATCCAATTTCTTTGATAGGTACGCAACCGGGCGATTCCAGGGGCCCAGTTTCTGAGTTAGTACTCCCTTTGCGATACCTTTATTCTCGGCCACGTACATATGGAAAGGCTTAGTTACATCTGGTAGCCCCAAAGCCGGGGCTGATAGCAGGGCTCGTTTAATTTGGTCAAAAGCCCGTTGTTCTTTATCACCCCAAGCGAAAGGGATGCCGTTCTTGGTCAGGGGATACAAAGGGGCTGCTAATTCAGCAAACCCCGGAATCCATAGCCTACAGAATCCGGCCGTCCCCAAAAATGCCCTAACCTGTTTAGGACTCTTGGGGGCCGGTATGTGGGCAACGGTGTTTTTCCTGCTTTCCGAGAGCCATCTCTGTCCTTCTTTTAGCAAGTACCCCAGGTAACTGACCTGTCGTTGACATATTTGTGCTTTCTTTGCTGAAGCCCGATATCCCAGTGTCTCAAGTTCCGTTAATAGCCTTTCAGTCCCCCTGACGCAGTCTTCTTGGGTCTCTGCCGATAAAAGAAGATCATCAACATATTGAAGGAGAGTTACCTGTGGGTTGGACTCTCTATAGGATGCCAAATCCTGGTGTAGGGCCTCGTCGAAAATGGTGGGGGAGTTCTTGAATCCTTGGGGTAGGCGAGTCCAGGTCAGCTGGCCTGACATCCCCGACGCTGGATCCTTCCATTCGAATGCAAAGTAAGGCTGGCTGAGAGAGGAGAGTCTCAGGCAGAAGAAAGCATCTTTAAGATCCAAAACAGTGTACCAAGTGTGCTGAGGTGGAAGAGTACTTAAGAGATTGTAGGGGTTGGGCACCGTGGGGTGGAGGTCCACTACTTGCTTATTCACCTCACATAGGTCTTGTACCGGCCGGTAATCATTAGTTCCTGGCTTTTTAACTGGTAAAAGAGGGGTATTCCATGCAGATTGGCACCTTACCAGGATCCCTAATTCCAGCAACCTTTGTATGTGAGGACGAATGCCATCCCGAGCTTCTTTGCTCATAGGGTACTGGCGGACTGTCACCGGGGTGGCGGTTGCTTTGAGTTCTACCACCACGGGGGGGCGATATTTTGCCATTCCCATACCGGCAGTTTCTGCCCAAGCCTGTGGAAACCTGGTCACCCAATCTTGCATATCAACTTGTGGAGGCGAGGGCACTTCATATAACCTATGTTCATCTTCCAGCTTCATAGTCAAAATTTGGAGTAATCTCCCTTTGTTGTCAGTTATGGTGGGTCCTTCTGGTTGGAAGTGGATCTGGGCCCCCACCTTAGAGAGTATGTCTCTGCCTAGCAGAGGGTATGGGCACTCAGGTATGACCAAGAATGAGTGGGTTACTTGTCCCATCCCAAGGTCTACTGTCCTTCGTGTGGTCCATGAGTACTGCTTATTTCCTGTAGCCCCCTGGACCCATGACCTTTTAGTTGAGAGGGGGCCTTTTGGGTGGAGGAGGACTGAGTGCTGAGCGCCGGTGTCTACCAAGAACTGGACGGGTTCCCCCTCCACTTTAAGAGTTACCCTGGGCTCGGGGAGAGGGTCCGAGCCCTGACTTCCCTAATCTTCCTCTTCCAGGGGTAAAATTTTGTCTCTGGTTGGTTTTCCCCCATTCTTCTTTTTAGGGCATTCTCTTACCCAGTGACCTTTTTCTTTACAGTAAGCACATTGATCCTTGTCTAATGGTCGCCTTCCTGTCCGCCCTTCCTGTCTATTCCTGTCTCTAATATTTCCTCCTCTGACTACAGTGGCCAGTATCTTACTCAAATTCCTCTCTTGCCGCTTGTCCCGCCTTAATTCACGGGCCTCTTGCTCCTTCTGCTTCCTTTCTTCCCTTTCCTCTTCTGTTTCCCTCTTATTACATACTTTATCTGCCTCTTTTACTAAGTCCTGAATTGAGAAACCTTGTAGGCCATCCAGCCTTTGTAACTTTTTTCTAATGTCAGGGGCCGCCTGGTCAATAAAGGCCATTGCTATGGTGGCCTTATGTTCCTCAGAAGTTGGATCATAAGGAGTGAACCGTCTAAAAGCCTCCATTAAGCATTCTAGGAACACGGTTGGCGACTCCTGGGGCCCCTGAGTTACCTCTCTTACCTTGGCCAAATTCGTGGGGCGCCTGGCTGCTCCATGGAGACCTGCCACCAGAGCCTGGCGATACATCTTCAGGTGCTCCTACCTTCTGGGGTATTGAAGTCCCAATTCGGCCTGACGAGTGGAAAACCGGCATCAATCTTGTTAGGCAACTGGGTAGGTTGCCCATTGGCGCCTAACACATTCTTTCTAGCCTCCAAGAGAACCCGTTGCCTTTCCTCAGTTGTGAGGAGAGTCTGGAGGAGCTGTTGACAATCGTCCCAGGTGGGTTGGTGGGAGAAGACAAGAGACTCTATTAAAGCAGTGAGAGCCTGTGGATTTTCAGAGAAAGTAGGGTTATGCATCTCCCAGTTATAAAGATCTGCAGAGGAAAAGGGCCAGTATTGGAGGGGCCTATTCCCGTGGTTATCGGGGGGGCCATATTCTCTAAGGGGTAGAGCGGTAGAATCCGGGGAAATAGCTCTCCGGCTTCTGGTGCCCGCCGAGGGACCCCCCCCCCCCTGCCACAACAGGTGGCCCTATTGGTGCGGAGGGTTGTGGAGCTGGGGAATCGGGAGGCGGTATGGGGTCTAGGGCTGGAGGGTAAGGTGGTGGTGGGGGATCGAGGAGAAGCAGATCGGACTGCAAGTCTGGATATATCGCCTTCCGTGGGTCCGGGGCTTCAGATGACTTCTCGGCGTCCGGGGCTGGGCCTCGATCAGAAGGACTTGGGCCCCCCCACGAGCGGCGCCGGGGAGGTGGAGCATGAGCGCACGTGTTAGAGCGCGGCGACGGGTCTGGTTCCCTCGGCCCCGGGATTCGGCGAGCCCTGCTGCCGGGGGGCTGTAACACTCGGGGAGGGGTGGGCCCGCCGCCGCCGCCGCCGACGCCGCCGACGCCGGCGCCGCCGCCGCTGGCCAGCCGCCGAGACGATGACGACCGCGACGACCGCGACGACGCCCGCGACGACGACGACGGGGCCCCCCCGAGCCACCTTCCCCACCGGCCTTCCCAGCCGTCCCGGAGCCGGTCGCGGCGCACCGCCGCGGTGGAAATGCGCCCGGCGGCGGCCGGTCGCCGGCCGGGGGGCGGTCCCCCGCCGGCCCCACCCCCAACCCCGCCCGCCTACCCCCGCGACCCTCCCGCCCCCACCCGCCCGCGGAGACGCGGGGGGGAGAGGCGAGGGGCGGAGGGAGGGCGGGGGGAGGGGTTGGGAGGAACGGGGAGCGGGAAAGATCCGCCGGGCCGCCGGCACGGCCGGACCCGCCGCCGGGTTGAATCCTCCGGGCGGACTGCGCGGACCCCACCCGTTTACCTCTTAACGGTTTCACGCCCTCTTGAACTCTCTCTTCAAAGTTCTTTTCAACTTTCCCTTACGGTACTTGTTGACTATCGGTCTCGTGCCGGTATTTAGCCTTAGATGGAGTTTACCACCCGCTTTGGGCTGCATTCCCAAGCAACCCGACTCCGGGAAGACCCGGGCCCGGCGCGCCGGGGGCCGTACCGGCCTCACACCGTCCACGGGCTGGGCCCTAGACTTAACTTCGGTCCAGTGACTTAGAGTGAGAGAGAGAGGCGTCGTCATAGTTTGTCCCATTATCGTCCGTCAGGAGAAAGATAGAGCACAGGAGAACAATAAAATTTCAGAAGACACACATTAATACTGCCGCCGCGAGCTCGTTTTAAAACTGCAACCAACTCAGATTCAGATGGCAGTTTGTATATCCTGCCAGGACCGGTGAAGGGGAGACAAAATTTGTCTCTCCTTCCAGATGGACCACCAGGGCGTCCCCCAGGGTCCGTGGACACCAGCTATTGGCACGTCTGCCCTAGCCAGGAGTCCAATACAGATTTCACAGCGAGCCGGTTCACACGGCTTCTTTCTGATGGCGGCTTACAGAGGACAGAAGACGAACAGACAGACAATTAGGCCTACCTGATACCTCCAACTCCCGAGGTTCCTGCGACCCGGGGCGAGTGGGGATCCCGGACGAGCCCCCAATCTGTTAGACCTGAACGGTCTCTGAGGGATCCCAGCTCGCCCAAGAACCGCCAAGAGTCGAGAGTCGCTGCAACACGCAAGAGGTTTATTAGGAGCCGGTGCACCGGGGTTCCTTGGTCCTCACGCAGGAGGCCGAAGAGGAACCCCCCCAAGCGGAATCACATACATTTTATAGCTTTCATTTTTCATTATGCAAAGTGTGGATATATCAAGGGTTTTTTTCTCATTGGTTTGTTTGTTCCTGGACCGGAGTGGGGACTTGGCTCTACTTCCTTGATTGGTTGGCTGTCGGATGCCTACTTTACATTTACCGGAGTGGGGTCTTGGCTCTAGTTCCTTGATTGGTTAGCTGTCGGATGCCTACTTTACATTTTCGTGTTTTTGTGGTGGGGGGTTGAGTCACATGAGTTATGGTTGGCTAGGGCGACCTTTAAACTCTGGCTTAATCATTCTTATCACCCGCCATACTGGTTTGCTCGAGGTTTCATCCCCCGCCATACCTGTTTGCTCGGAACGGTTTCTGCCCGGGGGGGGGGGACATTCCAGTATCTTATTGCCAGCCGAAAAAGCTTAAAGCTCAAAAGTATCGATAGGGAAGTAGGGGTGTAAGTATAGTTAAGGCCCTACATTCCCCCCTTTTCTTTTTGCAATTAATTTCAATCATGGAATTTCAGCCTCTCTCTGCAAGCTTTGATATTGTTGTCTTAGCATTAACACTTGTACTGCGCTGACACGTTGCCTGATAAAGTCTATCAAGCGATTTAAAATGCATGGTCCAAAAGTTAAGAGCAGCAACAAAATAATGAGGGGTCCTAACAAGGTGGAAATTAAAGTAGTAAGCCAGGGTGATTTGTCAAACCATGATTGGAACTATCCTTTTTGATTTTCCCTTTCTTGTTTCCTTTTGTCCAGGCGCTCCATAAGCCTGTCCATAGTTTCGGTGATAGCCCCAGAATGATCAATATAAAAACAGCACTCTTCTTTTAGTGCGGCACATAGTCCACCTTCCTTAAGGAACAGCAGGTCTAGTCCCCTCCTGTTCTGCATTATTACCTCTGAGAGCGAGGTGAGTGATTCTTTTAACTGAGTTATGGAACTTTCTAACGCCCGGAGATCGACATCTACAGCCTGTCTTAAGTTAGCATAGTAGTGAGGTTGTTGGATGAGGGCTGTTGCACCTGTTCCTACCCCGACTGCCGTTCTTAATCCTAGGAGTACAGCCAGGGTGAGGGTTACGGGCTCTCTCCTAAGTCTCCTTTTGCCTTCATATTCGTCTAGAAAAGATGAATCTGAATGATATATGAGTCTGGGGACCAGCTGGACTAACACACAAAAGTCGGCCGAAGCATTGAGGACCTCTAGAGAAATGCAAGGGGTCAATCCTGTGTTACATGCCCACCATCCATCCTGAGGAGGGAGGAGATATCCTGAGCCCTGTGGGAGGCTTGAATTGGTACAGAGATGTCGATGGGACGGGGGGGGCGTTCCTACACATGTACCGTTTCCTGATACTGAAGACAAGGTCAATTTATTATTTCCTTCTTGTTTCCATCGACATTGATCTGAAGAGTTGACATTACTAAAATTAGAACTATATCCTATAGCATCATAATAAGGGGGAGGAGCAGCATAGCAAAGCCAACATGATTTGGTAGCCTCTGGATTTGTGGCATTTAGGACCCCAAAAGCCGCCTGGACCAATGAGAGCATTCGGTCTCGGGGGGCTCTGGGTTTGATTGTTATTTCTTTTAGTCCAGAAGTCTGGTTTCTTATCCCTGGTAGTATTGTGGGTGAGGCCAAGGGTAGCAGAGGGTGCCCAATCTCAGGATTGGGGCCCATAGGGACGGGAGTAGGGGTCTCGATCTTTAATTACTAGGAGCCCATCATCATATTCTGCTTTGTAAAACCTTATACCCCATGAATGGCCACCTATCCAATTTTTGTTTTTCTTCCCAGGTTCACTAAAAGAAATTTTAAGGGGATGGCACCACGTTGAACATTCGGGCACATTGTCGAGATGAGTGTAGTTGGCCATTACCTTGATAAAATCCCAGCTAGAGGTGGGTTTCCAGTAGGTGTCCCCAGTGGTTTCACATCCCCAGCTCTTGCAATAGAAATGTTCTCTTCCCCCGCACTGATAATTCAAAGACCGGTGACGATGGAACCCAGGGCATACATAAAAGGAGAGGGCCCTGAGCATGCTTCTCCGATCCTTGGTCGAACAGCCTCCCCCCCCCAGGGACTAATCCCCAGTCCCCGGGCGCTGTCCCCGGCCGCTGATTCGGGGCAGTTTGTTGATCGTGATATCCCCCTACATCCCAGTTAGGGGGGGCTCCCAGGGCCAACTTACAAACATCGGGGAAGAGGTCTGGCCACCAGGTCCAAGGGGCAGCAGTATGGCTAACAGACCATATTACATCTCCAGTTTGGGAAATTACCTGCCAGGTTAAACGCTGGGGCAGGTGAGGACTAAAGTTACTCACAGCCAGTAGGGGTAATAAAGTCAGAGTTATGAGTCTGGTGAGCGCAGGAGCTTGAGCTTGAGCGGGTTGCTGGTCTTCTGGGCCCGCCATTCCGATGATGATGCAGACGCTGGCGCAGCTTTTACGTGTGAGGCGTGAATCCAAGCAGCGATGCCGTCTACCTTTACAGCCGTGGGGGTGGTGAGCAGGACGATGTATGGTCCTTTCCACCGAGGCTCTAGTGTCTGGGTTCGGTGTCGACGGGCGTACACGAAATCTCCGACTTGGAAAGGATGAGCCTCTGCTGGTGTTCCGGGTCGGTAAGCCTCTGCCAGCTGGGACCACACCTCCTTTTGGACCAACTGGAGTCCCAATAGCCTAGCATATAAGTCAGTGTTATTCTGGCAGTCAGGACTTATTCCTTCCCCGAGCGTGAGAAGGGGAGGTGGGGCCCCGTATAGAATTTCAAATGGAGTGAGATGATAGCGGGAGGGGGTATTTCTAGCCCGAAACAGGGCTAAGGGAAGGAGCACCGTCCAATCTGTACCGCCAGTCTCTATGGACAATTTAGTTAGGGTCTCTTTTAGAGTTCTATTCATTCTTTCTACCTGTCCTGAACTCTGGGGTCTATAGGCACAATGTAATTTCCAATCAGTCCCCAGGTATTTGGCCACACCCTGACTTACCTGGGTGACGAAGGCGGGACCATTATCGGATCCTATTACCTTTGGTGCCCCGAACCGCGGGAAAATTTCTTCTAAGATCTTCTTGGTCACCATAGTAGCTGTCTCCTTTTTCGTTGGGAAAGCTTCTATCCATCCTGAGAAGGTATCTATGAAAACTTCTTCTAGGAAACTGCTTCCATCGGTAAACCAGGTAAAGTTGGCATCGGGGAGAGGCTGATCCATCAAGTCTGGCCTGCTACCGTGTGCTGCAGCCAATACTTCCTGACAATCATGGATGATGGTGGTGGTGCCTTCTAGGTCGGGGTCAGGCAGCAAGGTGGCCGGGTTAAGTCCTGTGGCTGATGTAAACTTAATACGGTCTGAATTTAACAGCAGGGTTTGGTAATGAGTCATTCTGGCATTTGTTAGCCACCTGTCGGGTGGCTGACGAATCACACTTTCTAATGCATGGGGGGCTGTTATCGTTAAGTTCTGTCCCAAAGTCAATTTGTCAGCATCTTTGACCAAAGCGGCCACGGCGGCGATTATTTTTAAGCAGGCGGGCCATCCTGTTGCCACAGGATCCAATTTCTTTGATAGGTACGCAACCGGGCGATTCCAGGGGCCCAGTTTCTGAGTTAGTACTCCCTTTGCGATACCTTTATTCTCGGCCACGTACATATGGAAAGGCTTAGTTACATCTGGTAGCCCCAAAGCCGGGGCTGATAGCAGGGCTCGTTTAATTTGGTCAAAAGCCCGTTGTTCTTTATCACCCCAAGCGAAAGGGATGCCGTTCTTGGTCAGGGGATACAAAGGGGCTGCTAATTCAGCAAACCCCGGAATCCATAGCCTACAGAATCCGGCCGTCCCCAAAAATGCCCTAACCTGTTTAGGACTCTTGGGGGCCGGTATGTGGGCAACGGTGTTTTTCCTGCTTTCCGAGAGCCATCTCTGTCCTTCTTTTAGCAAGTACCCCAGGTAACTGACCTGTCGTTGACATATTTGTGCTTTCTTTGCTGAAGCCCGATATCCCAGTGTCTCAAGTTCCGTTAATAGCCTTTCAGTCCCCCTGACGCAGTCTTCTTGGGTCTCTGCCGATAAAAGAAGATCATCAACATATTGAAGGAGAGTTACCTGTGGGTTGGACTCTCTATAGGATGCCAAATCCTGGTGTAGGGCCTCGTCGAAAATGGTGGGGGAGTTCTTGAATCCTTGGGGTAGGCGAGTCCAGGTCAGCTGGCCTGACATCCCCGACGCTGGATCCTTCCATTCGAATGCAAAGTAAGGCTGGCTGAGAGAGGAGAGTCTCAGGCAGAAGAAAGCATCTTTAAGATCCAAAACAGTGTACCAAGTGTGCTGAGGTGGAAGAGTACTTAAGAGATTGTAGGGGTTGGGCACCGTGGGGTGGAGGTCCACTACTTGCTTATTCACCTCACATAGGTCTTGTACCGGCCGGTAATCATTAGTTCCTGGCTTTTTAACTGGTAAAAGAGGGGTATTCCATGCAGATTGGCACCTTACCAGGATCCCTAATTCCAGCAACCTTTGTATGTGAGGACGAATGCCATCCCGAGCTTCTTTGCTCATAGGGTACTGGCGGACTGTCACCGGGGTGGCGGTTGCTTTGAGTTCTACCACCACGGGGGGGCGATATTTTGCCATTCCCATACCGGCAGTTTCTGCCCAAGCCTGTGGAAACCTGGTCACCCAATCTTGCATATCAACTTGTGGAGGCGAGGGCACTTCATATAACCTATGTTCATCTTCCAGCTTCATAGTCAAAATTTGGAGTAATCTCCCTTTGTTGTCAGTTATGGTGGGTCCTTCTGGTTGGAAGTGGATCTGGGCCCCCACCTTAGAGAGTATGTCTCTGCCTAGCAGAGGGTATGGGCACTCAGGTATGACCAAGAATGAGTGGGTTACTTGTCCCATCCCAAGGTCTACTGTCCTTCGTGTGGTCCATGAGTACTGCTTATTTCCTGTAGCCCCCTGGACCCATGACCTTTTAGTTGAGAGGGGGCCTTTTGGGTGGAGGAGGACTGAGTGCTGAGCGCCGGTGTCTACCAAGAACTGGACGGGTTCCCCCTCCACTTTAAGAGTTACCCTGGGCTCGGGGAGAGGGTCCGAGCCCTGACTTCCCTAATCTTCCTCTTCCAGGGGTAAAATTTTGTCTCTGGTTGGTTTTCCCCCATTCTTCTTTTTAGGGCATTCTCTTACCCAGTGACCTTTTTCTTTACAGTAAGCACATTGATCCTTGTCTAATGGTCGCCTTCCTGTCCGCCCTTCCTGTCTATTCCTGTCTCTAATATTTCCTCCTCTGACTACAGTGGCCAGTATCTTACTCAAATTCCTCTCTTGCCGCTTGTCCCGCCTTAATTCACGGGCCTCTTGCTCCTTCTGCTTCCTTTCTTCCCTTTCCTCTTCTGTTTCCCTCTTATTACATACTTTATCTGCCTCTTTTACTAAGTCCTGAATTGAGAAACCTTGTAGGCCATCCAGCCTTTGTAACTTTTTTCTAATGTCAGGGGCCGCCTGGTCAATAAAGGCCATTGCTATGGTGGCCTTATGTTCCTCAGAAGTTGGATCATAAGGAGTGAACCGTCTAAAAGCCTCCATTAAGCATTCTAGGAACACGGTTGGCGACTCCTGGGGCCCCTGAGTTACCTCTCTTACCTTGGCCAAATTCGTGGGGCGCCTGGCTGCTCCATGGAGACCTGCCACCAGAGCCTGGCGATACATCTTCAGGTGCTCCTACCTTCTGGGGTATTGAAGTCCCAATTCGGCCTGACGAGTGGAAAACCGGCATCAATCTTGTTAGGCAACTGGGTAGGTTGCCCATTGGCGCCTAACACATTCTTTCTAGCCTCCAAGAGAACCCGTTGCCTTTCCTCAGTTGTGAGGAGAGTCTGGAGGAGCTGTTGACAATCGTCCCAGGTGGGTTGGTGGGAGAAGACAAGAGACTCTATTAAAGCAGTGAGAGCCTGTGGATTTTCAGAGAAAGTAGGGTTATGCATCTCCCAGTTATAAAGATCTGCAGAGGAAAAGGGCCAGTATTGGAGGGGCCTATTCCCGTGGTTATCGGGGGGGCCATATTCTCTAAGGGGTAGAGCGGTAGAATCCGGGGAAATAGCTCTCCGGCTTCTGGTGCCCGCCGAGGGACCCCCCCCCCCCCTGCCACAACAGGTGGCCCTATTGGTGCGGAGGGTTGTGGAGCTGGGGAATCGGGAGGCGGTATGGGGTCTAGGGCTGGAGGGTAAGGTGGTGGTGGGGGATCGAGGAGAAGCAGATCGGACTGCAAGTCTGGATATATCGCCTTCCGTGGGTCCGGGGCTTCAGATGACTTCTCGGCGTCCGGGGCTGGGCCTCGATCAGAAGGACTTGGGCCCCCCCACGAGCGGCGCCGGGGAGGTGGAGCATGAGCGCACGTGTTAGAGCGCGGCGACGGGTCTGGTTCCCTCGGCCCCGGGATTCGGCGAGCCCTGCTGCCGGGGGGCTGTAACACTCGGGGAGGGGTGGGCCCGCCGCCGCCGCCGCCGACGCCGCCGACGCCGGCGCCGCCGCCGCTGGCCAGCCGCCGAGACGATGACGACCGCGACGACCGCGACGACGCCCGCGACGACGACGACGGGGCCCCCCCGAGCCACCTTCCCCACCGGCCTTCCCAGCCGTCCCGGAGCCGGTCGCGGCGCACCGCCGCGGTGGAAATGCGCCCGGCGGCGGCCGGTCGCCGGCCGGGGGGCGGTCCCCCGCCGGCCCCACCCCCAACCCCGCCCGCCTACCCCCGCGACCCTCCCGCCCCCACCCGCCCGCGGAGACGCGGGGGGGAGAGGCGAGGGGCGGAGGGAGGGCGGGGGGAGGGGTTGGGAGGAACGGGGAGCGGGAAAGATCCGCCGGGCCGCCGGCACGGCCGGACCCGCCGCCGGGTTGAATCCTCCGGGCGGACTGCGCGGACCCCACCCGTTTACCTCTTAACGGTTTCACGCCCTCTTGAACTCTCTCTTCAAAGTTCTTTTCAACTTTCCCTTACGGTACTTGTTGACTATCGGTCTCGTGCCGGTATTTAGCCTTAGATGGAGTTTACCACCCGCTTTGGGCTGCATTCCCAAGCAACCCGACTCCGGGAAGACCCGGGCCCGGCGCGCCGGGGGCCGCTACCGGCCTCACACCGTCCACGGGCTGGGCCCTAGACTTAACTTCGGTCCAGTGACTTAGAGTGAGAGAGAGAGGCGTCGTCATAGTTTGTCCCATTATCGTCCGTCAGGAGAAAGATAGAGCACAGGAGAACAATAAAATTTCAGAAGACACACATTAATACTGCCGCCGCGAGCTCGTTTTAAAACTGCAACCAACTCAGATTCAGATGGCAGTTTGTATATCCTGCCAGGACCGGTGAAGGGGAGACAAAATTTGTCTCTCCTTCCAGATGGACCACCAGGGCGTCCCCCAGGGTCCGTGGACACCAGCTATTGGCACGTCTGCCTAGCCAGGAGTCCAATACAGATTTCACAGCGAGCCGGTTCACACGGCTTCTTTCTGATGGCGGCTTACAGAGGACAGAAGACGAACAGACAGACAATTAGGCCTACCTGATACCTCCAACTCCCGAGGTTCCTGCGACCCGGGGCGAGTGGGGATCCCGGACGAGCCCCCAATCTGTTAGACCTGAACGGTCTCTGAGGGATCCCAGCTCGCCCAAGAACCGCCAAGAGTCGAGAGTCGCTGCAACACGCAAGAGGTTTATTAGGAGCCGGTGCACCGGGGTTCCTTGGTCCTCACGCAGGAGGCCGAAGAGGAACCCCCCCAAGCGGAATCACATACATTTTATAGCTTTCATTTTTCATTATGCAAAGTGTGGATATATCAAGGGTTTTTTTCTCATTGGTTTGTTTGTTCCTGGACCGGAGTGGGGACTTGGCTCTACTTCCTTGATTGGTTGGCTGTCGGATGCCTACTTTACATTTACCGGAGTGGGGTCTTGGCTCTAGTTCCTTGATTGGTTAGCTGTCGGATGCCTACTTTACATTTTCGTGTTTTTGTGGTGGGGGGTTGAGTCACATGAGTTATGGTTGGCTAGGGCGACCTTTAAACTCTGGCTTAATCATTCTTATCACCCGCCATACTGGTTTGCTCGAGGTTTCATCCCCCGCCATACCTGTTTGCTCGGAACGGTTTCTGCCCGGGGGGGGGGGACATTCCAGTATCTTATTGCCAGCCGAAAAAGCTTAAAGCTCAAAAGTATCGATAGGGAAGTAGGGGTGTAAGTATAGTTAAGGCCCTACATTCCCCCCTTTTCTTTTTGCAATTAATTTCAATCATGGAATTTCAGCCTCTCTCTGCAAGCTTTGATATTGTTGTCTTAGCATTAACACTTGTACTGCGCTGACACGTTGCCTGATAAAGTCTATCAAGCGATTTAAAATGCATGGTCCAAAAGTTAAGAGCAGCAACAAAATAATGAGGGGTCCTAACAAGGTGGAAATTAAAGTAGTAAGCCAGGGTGATTTGTCAAACCATGATTGGAACTATCCTTTTTGATTTTCCCTTTCTTGTTTCCTTTTGTCCAGGCGCTCCATAAGCCTGTCCATAGTTTCGGTGATAGCCCCAGAATGATCAATATAAAAACAGCACTCTTCTTTTAGTGCGGCACATAGTCCACCTTCCTTAAGGAACAGCAGGTCTAGTCCCCTCCTGTTCTGCATTATTACCTCTGAGAGCGAGGTGAGTGATTCTTTTAACTGAGTTATGGAACTTTCTAACGCCCGGAGATCGACATCTACAGCCTGTCTTAAGTTAGCATAGTAGTGAGGTTGTTGGATGAGGGCTGTTGCACCTGTTCCTACCCCGACTGCCGTTCTTAATCCTAGGAGTACAGCCAGGGTGAGGGTTACGGGCTCTCTCCTAAGTCTCCTTTTGCCTTCATATTCGTCTAGAAAAGATGAATCTGAATGATATATGAGTCTGGGGACCAGCTGGACTAACACACAAAAGTCGGCCGAAGCATTGAGGACCTCTAGAGAAATGCAAGGGGTCAATCCTGTGTTACATGCCCACCATCCATCCTGAGGAGGGAGGAGATATCCTGAGCCCTGTGGGAGGCTTGAATTGGTACAGAGATGTCGATGGGACGGGGGGGCGTTCCTACACATGTACCGTTTCCTGATACTGAAGACAAGGTCAATTTATTATTTCCTTCTTGTTTCCATCGACATTGATCTGAAGAGTTGACATTACTAAAATTAGAACTATATCCTATAGCATCATAATAAGGGGGAGGAGCAGCATAGCAAAGCCAACATGATTTGGTAGCCTCTGGATTTGTGGCATTTAGGACCCCAAAAGCCGCCTGGACCAATGAGAGCATTCGGTCTCGGGGGGCTCTGGGTTTGATTGTTATTTCTTTTAGTCCAGAAGTCTGGTTTCTTATCCCTGGTAGTATTGTGGGTGAGGCCAAGGGTAGCAGAGGGTGCCCAATCTCAGGATTGGGGCCCATAGGGACGGGAGTAGGGGTCTCGATCTTTAATTACTAGGAGCCCATCATCATATTCTGCTTTGTAAAACCTTATACCCCATGAATGGCCACCTATCCAATTTTTGTTTTTCTTCCCAGGTTCACTAAAAGAAATTTTAAGGGGATGGCACCACGTTGAACATTCGGGCACATTGTCGAGATGAGTGTAGTTGGCCATTACCTTGATAAAATCCCAGCTAGAGGTGGGTTTCCAGTAGGTGTCCCCAGTGGTTTCACATCCCCAGCTCTTGCAATAGAAATGTTCTCTTCCCCCGCACTGATAATTCAAAGACCGGTGACGATGGAACCCAGGGCATACATAAAAGGAGAGGGCCCTGAGCATGCTTCTCCGATCCTTGGTCGAACAGCCTCCCCCCCCCAGGGACTAATCCCCAGTCCCCGGGCGCTGTCCCCGGCCGCTGATTCGGGGCAGTTTGTTGATCGTGATATCCCCCTACATCCCAGTTAGGGGGGGCTCCCAGGGCCAACTTACAAACATCGGGGAAGAGGTCTGGCCACCAGGTCCAAGGGGCAGCAGTATGGCTAACAGACCATATTACATCTCCAGTTTGGGAAATTACCTGCCAGGTTAAACGCTGGGGCAGGTGAGGACTAAAGTTACTCACAGCCAGTAGGGGTAATAAAGTCAGAGTTATGAGTCTGGTGAGCGCAGGAGCTTGAGCTTGAGCGGGTTGCTGGTCTTCTGGGCCCGCCATTCCGATGATGATGCAGACGCTGGCGCAGCTTTTACGTGTGAGGCGTGAATCCAAGCAGCGATGCCGTCTACCTTTACAGCCGTGGGGGTGGTGAGCAGGACGATGTATGGTCCTTTCCACCGAGGCTCTAGTGTCTGGGTTCGGTGTCGACGGGCGTACACGAAATCTCCGACTTGGAAAGGATGAGCCTCTGCTGGTGTTCCGGGTCGGTAAGCCTCTGCCAGCTGGGACCACACCTCCTTTTGGACCAACTGGAGTCCCAATAGCCTAGCATATAAGTCAGTGTTATTCTGGCAGTCAGGACTTATTCCTTCCCCGAGCGTGAGAAGGGGAGGTGGGGCCCCGTATAGAATTTCAAATGGAGTGAGATGATAGCGGGAGGGGGTATTTCTAGCCCGAAACAGGGCTAAGGGAAGGAGCACCGTCCAATCTGTACCGCCAGTCTCTATGGACAATTTAGTTAGGGTCTCTTTTAGAGTTCTATTCATTCTTTCTACCTGTCCTGAACTCTGGGGTCTATAGGCACAATGTAATTTCCAATCAGTCCCCAGGTATTTGGCCACACCCTGACTTACCTGGGTGACGAAGGCGGGACCATTATCGGATCCTATTACCTTTGGTGCCCCGAACCGCGGGAAAATTTCTTCTAAGATCTTCTTGGTCACCATAGTAGCTGTCTCCTTTTTCGTTGGGAAAGCTTCTATCCATCCTGAGAAGGTATCTATGAAAACTTCTTCTAGGAAACTGCTTCCATCGGTAAACCAGGTAAAGTTGGCATCGGGGAGAGGCTGATCCATCAAGTCTGGCCTGCTACCGTGTGCTGCAGCCAATACTTCCTGACAATCATGGATGATGGTGGTGGTGCCTTCTAGGTCGGGGTCAGGCAGCAAGGTGGCCGGGTTAAGTCCTGTGGCTGATGTAAACTTAATACGGTCTGAATTTAACAGCAGGGTTTGGTAATGAGTCATTCTGGCATTTGTTAGCCACCTGTCGGGTGGCTGACGAATCACACTTTCTAATGCATGGGGGGCTGTTATCGTTAAGTTCTGTCCCAAAGTCAATTTGTCAGCATCTTTGACCAAAGCGGCCACGGCGGCGATTATTTTTAAGCAGGCGGGCCATCCTGTTGCCACAGGATCCAATTTCTTTGATAGGTACGCAACCGGGCGATTCCAGGGGCCCAGTTTCTGAGTTAGTACTCCCTTTGCGATACCTTTATTCTCGGCCACGTACATATGGAAAGGCTTAGTTACATCTGGTAGCCCCAAAGCCGGGGCTGATAGCAGGGCTCGTTTAATTTGGTCAAAAGCCCGTTGTTCTTTATCACCCCAAGCGAAAGGGATGCCGTTCTTGGTCAGGGGATACAAAGGGGCTGCTAATTCAGCAAACCCCGGAATCCATAGCCTACAGAATCCGGCCGTCCCCAAAAATGCCCTAACCTGTTTAGGACTCTTGGGGGCCGGTATGTGGGCAACGGTGTTTTTCCTGCTTTCCGAGAGCCATCTCTGTCCTTCTTTTAGCAAGTACCCCAGGTAACTGACCTGTCGTTGACATATTTGTGCTTTCTTTGCTGAAGCCCGATATCCCAGTGTCTCAAGTTCCGTTAATAGCCTTTCAGTCCCCCTGACGCAGTCTTCTTGGGTCTCTGCCGATAAAAGAAGATCATCAACATATTGAAGGAGAGTTACCTGTGGGTTGGACTCTCTATAGGATGCCAAATCCTGGTGTAGGGCCTCGTCGAAAATGGTGGGGGAGTTCTTGAATCCTTGGGGTAGGCGAGTCCAGGTCAGCTGGCCTGACATCCCCGACGCTGGATCCTTCCATTCGAATGCAAAGTAAGGCTGGCTGAGAGAGGAGAGTCTCAGGCAGAAGAAAGCATCTTTAAGATCCAAAACAGTGTACCAAGTGTGCTGAGGTGGAAGAGTACTTAAGAGATTGTAGGGGTTGGGCACCGTGGGGTGGAGGTCCACTACTTGCTTATTCACCTCACATAGGTCTTGTACCGGCCGGTAATCATTAGTTCCTGGCTTTTTAACTGGTAAAAGAGGGGTATTCCATGCAGATTGGCACCTTACCAGGATCCCTAATTCCAGCAACCTTTGTATGTGAGGACGAATGCCATCCCGAGCTTCTTTGCTCATAGGGTACTGGCGGACTGTCACCGGGGTGGCGGTTGCTTTGAGTTCTACCACCACGGGGGGGCGATATTTTGCCATTCCCATACCGGCAGTTTCTGCCCAAGCCTGTGGAAACCTGGTCACCCAATCTTGCATATCAACTTGTGGAGGCGAGGGCACTTCATATAACCTATGTTCATCTTCCAGCTTCATAGTCAAAATTTGGAGTAATCTCCCTTTGTTGTCAGTTATGGTGGGTCCTTCTGGTTGGAAGTGGATCTGGGCCCCCACCTTAGAGAGTATGTCTCTGCCTAGCAGAGGGTATGGGCACTCAGGTATGACCAAGAATGAGTGGGTTACTTGTCCCATCCCAAGGTCTACTGTCCTTCGTGTGGTCCATGAGTACTGCTTATTTCCTGTAGCCCCCTGGACCCATGACCTTTTAGTTGAGAGGGGGCCTTTTGGGTGGAGGAGGACTGAGTGCTGAGCGCCGGTGTCTACCAAGAACTGGACGGGTTCCCCCTCCACTTTAAGAGTTACCCTGGGCTCGGGGAGAGGGTCCGAGCCCTGACTTCCCTAATCTTCCTCTTCCAGGGGTAAAATTTTGTCTCTGGTTGGTTTTCCCCCATTCTTCTTTTTAGGGCATTCTCTTACCCAGTGACCTTTTTCTTTACAGTAAGCACATTGATCCTTGTCTAATGGTCGCCTTCCTGTCCGCCCTTCCTGTCTATTCCTGTCTCTAATATTTCCTCCTCTGACTACAGTGGCCAGTATCTTACTCAAATTCCTCTCTTGCCGCTTGTCCCGCCTTAATTCACGGGCCTCTTGCTCCTTCTGCTTCCTTTCTTCCCTTTCCTCTTCTGTTTCCCTCTTATTACATACTTTATCTGCCTCTTTTACTAAGTCCTGAATTGAGAAACCTTGTAGGCCATCCAGCCTTTGTAACTTTTTTCTAATGTCAGGGGCCGCCTGGTCAATAAAGGCCATTGCTATGGTGGCCTTATGTTCCTCAGAAGTTGGATCATAAGGAGTGAACCGTCTAAAAGCCTCCATTAAGCATTCTAGGAACACGGTTGGCGACTCCTGGGGCCCCTGAGTTACCTCTCTTACCTTGGCCAAATTCGTGGGGCGCCTGGCTGCTCCATGGAGACCTGCCACCAGAGCCTGGCGATACATCTTCAGGTGCTCCTACCTTCTGGGGTATTGAAGTCCCAATTCGGCCTGACGAGTGGAAAACCGGCATCAATCTTGTTAGGCAACTGGGTAGGTTGCCCATTGGCGCCTAACACATTCTTTCTAGCCTCCAAGAGAACCCGTTGCCTTTCCTCAGTTGTGAGGAGAGTCTGGAGGAGCTGTTGACAATCGTCCCAGGTGGGTTGGTGGGAGAAGACAAGAGACTCTATTAAAGCAGTGAGAGCCTGTGGATTTTCAGAGAAAGTAGGGTTATGCATCTCCCAGTTATAAAGATCTGCAGAGGAAAAGGGCCAGTATTGGAGGGGCCTATTCCCGTGGTTATCGGGGGGGCCATATTCTCTAAGGGGTAGAGCGGTAGAATCCGGGGAAATAGCTCTCCGGCTTCTGGTGCCCGCCGAGGGACCCCCCCCCCCCCCTGCCACAACAGGTGGCCCTATTGGTGCGGAGGGTTGTGGAGCTGGGGAATCGGGAGGCGGTATGGGGTCTAGGGCTGGAGGGTAAGGTGGTGGTGGGGGATCGAGGAGAAGCAGATCGGACTGCAAGTCTGGATATATCGCCTTCCGTGGGTCCGGGGCTTCAGATGACTTCTCGGCGTCCGGGGCTGGGCCTCGATCAGAAGGACTTGGGCCCCCCCACGAGCGGCGCCGGGGAGGTGGAGCATGAGCGCACGTGTTAGAGCGCGGCGACGGGTCTGGTTCCCTCGGCCCCGGGATTCGGCGAGCCCTGCTGCCGGGGGGCTGTAACACTCGGGGAGGGGTGGGCCCGCCGCCGCCGCCGCCGACGCCGCCGACGCCGGCGCCGCCGCCGCTGGCCAGCCGCCGAGACGATGACGACCGCGACGACCGCGACGACGCCCGCGACGACGACGACGGGGCCCCCCCGAGCCACCTTCCCCACCGGCCTTCCCAGCCGTCCCGGAGCCGGTCGCGGCGCACCGCCGCGGTGGAAATGCGCCCGGCGGCGGCCGGTCGCCGGCCGGGGGGCGGTCCCCCGCCGGCCCCACCCCCAACCCCGCCCGCCTACCCCCGCGACCCTCCCGCCCCCACCCGCCCGCGGAGACGCGGGGGGGAGAGGCGAGGGGCGGAGGGAGGGCGGGGGGAGGGGTTGGGAGGAACGGGGAGCGGGAAAGATCCGCCGGGCCGCCGGCACGGCCGGACCCGCCGCCGGGTTGAATCCTCCGGGCGGACTGCGCGGACCCCACCCGTTTACCTCTTAACGGTTTCACGCCCTCTTGAACTCTCTCTTCAAAGTTCTTTTCAACTTTCCCTTACGGTACTTGTTGACTATCGGTCTCGTGCCGGTATTTAGCCTTAGATGGAGTTTACCACCCGCTTTGGGCTGCATTCCCAAGCAACCCGACTCCGGGAAGACCCGGGCCCGGCGCGCCGGGGGCCGCTACCGGCCTCACACCGTCCACGGGCTGGGCCCTAGACTTAACTTCGGTCCAGTGACTTAGAGTGAGAGAGAGAGGCGTCGTCATAGTTTGTCCCATTATCGTCCGTCAGGAGAAAGATAGAGCACAGGAGAACAATAAAATTTCAGAAGACACACATTAATACTGCCGCCGCGAGCTCGTTTTAAAACTGCAACCAACTCAGATTCAGATGGCAGTTTGTATATCCTGCCAGGACCGGTGAAGGGGAGACAAAATTTGTCTCTCCTTCCAGATGGACCACCAGGGCGTCCCCCAGGGTCCGTGGACACCAGCTATTGGCACGTCTGCCTAGCCAGGAGTCCAATACAGATTTCACAGCGAGCCGGTTCACACGGCTTCTTTCTGATGGCGGCTTACAGAGGACAGAAGACGAACAGACAGACAATTAGGCCTACCTGATACCTCCAACTCCCGAGGTTCCTGCGACCCGGGGCGAGTGGGGATCCCGGACGAGCCCCCAATCTGTTAGACCTGAACGGTCTCTGAGGGATCCCAGCTCGCCCAAGAACCGCCAAGAGTCGAGAGTCGCTGCAACACGCAAGAGGTTTATTAGGAGCCGGTGCACCGGGGTTCCTTGGTCCTCACGCAGGAGGCCGAAGAGGAACCCCCCCAAGCGGAATCACATACATTTTATAGCTTTCATTTTTCATTATGCAAAGTGTGGATATATCAAGGGTTTTTTTCTCATTGGTTTGTTTGTTCCTGGACCGGAGTGGGGACTTGGCTCTACTTCCTTGATTGGTTGGCTGTCGGATGCCTACTTTACATTTACCGGAGTGGGGTCTTGGCTCTAGTTCCTTGATTGGTTAGCTGTCGGATGCCTACTTTACATTTTCGTGTTTTTGTGGTGGGGGGTTGAGTCACATGAGTTATGGTTGGCTAGGGCGACCTTTAAACTCTGGCTTAATCATTCTTATCACCCGCCATACTGGTTTGCTCGAGGTTTCATCCCCCGCCATACCTGTTTGCTCGGAACGGTTTCTGCCCGGGGGGGGGGGACATTCCAGTATCTTATTGCCAGCCGAAAAAGCTTAAAGCTCAAAAGTATCGATAGGGAAGTAGGGGTGTAAGTATAGTTAAGGCCCTACATTCCCCCCTTTTCTTTTTGCAATTAATTTCAATCATGGAATTTCAGCCTCTCTCTGCAAGCTTTGATATTGTTGTCTTAGCATTAACACTTGTACTGCGCTGACACGTTGCCTGATAAAGTCTATCAAGCGATTTAAAATGCATGGTCCAAAAGTTAAGAGCAGCAACAAAATAATGAGGGGTCCTAACAAGGTGGAAATTAAAGTAGTAAGCCAGGGTGATTTGTCAAACCATGATTGGAACTATCCTTTTTGATTTTCCCTTTCTTGTTTCCTTTTGTCCAGGCGCTCCATAAGCCTGTCCATAGTTTCGGTGATAGCCCCAGAATGATCAATATAAAAACAGCACTCTTCTTTTAGTGCGGCACATAGTCCACCTTCCTTAAGGAACAGCAGGTCTAGTCCCCTCCTGTTCTGCATTATTACCTCTGAGAGCGAGGTGAGTGATTCTTTTAACTGAGTTATGGAACTTTCTAACGCCCGGAGATCGACATCTACAGCCTGTCTTAAGTTAGCATAGTAGTGAGGTTGTTGGATGAGGGCTGTTGCACCTGTTCCTACCCCGACTGCCGTTCTTAATCCTAGGAGTACAGCCAGGGTGAGGGTTACGGGCTCTCTCCTAAGTCTCCTTTTGCCTTCATATTCGTCTAGAAAAGATGAATCTGAATGATATATGAGTCTGGGGACCAGCTGGACTAACACACAAAAGTCGGCCGAAGCATTGAGGACCTCTAGAGAAATGCAAGGGGTCAATCCTGTGTTACATGCCCACCATCCATCCTGAGGAGGGAGGAGATATCCTGAGCCCTGTGGGAGGCTTGAATTGGTACAGAGATGTCGATGGGACGGGGGGGCGTTCCTACACATGTACCGTTTCCTGATACTGAAGACAAGGTCAATTTATTATTTCCTTCTTGTTTCCATCGACATTGATCTGAAGAGTTGACATTACTAAAATTAGAACTATATCCTATAGCATCATAATAAGGGGGAGGAGCAGCATAGCAAAGCCAACATGATTTGGTAGCCTCTGGATTTGTGGCATTTAGGACCCCAAAAGCCGCCTGGACCAATGAGAGCATTCGGTCTCGGGGGGCTCTGGGTTTGATTGTTATTTCTTTTAGTCCAGAAGTCTGGTTTCTTATCCCTGGTAGTATTGTGGGTGAGGCCAAGGGTAGCAGAGGGTGCCCAATCTCAGGATTGGGGCCCATAGGGACGGGAGTAGGGGTCTCGATCTTTAATTACTAGGAGCCCATCATCATATTCTGCTTTGTAAAACCTTATACCCCATGAATGGCCACCTATCCAATTTTTGTTTTTCTTCCCAGGTTCACTAAAAGAAATTTTAAGGGGATGGCACCACGTTGAACATTCGGGCACATTGTCGAGATGAGTGTAGTTGGCCATTACCTTGATAAAATCCCAGCTAGAGGTGGGTTTCCAGTAGGTGTCCCCAGTGGTTTCACATCCCCAGCTCTTGCAATAGAAATGTTCTCTTCCCCCGCACTGATAATTCAAAGACCGGTGACGATGGAACCCAGGGCATACATAAAAGGAGAGGGCCCTGAGCATGCTTCTCCGATCCTTGGTCGAACAGCCTCCCCCCCCCCAGGGACTAATCCCCAGTCCCCGGGCGCTGTCCCCGGCCGCTGATTCGGGGCAGTTTGTTGATCGTGATATCCCCCTACATCCCAGTTAGGGGGGGCTCCCAGGGCCAACTTACAAACATCGGGGAAGAGGTCTGGCCACCAGGTCCAAGGGGCAGCAGTATGGCTAACAGACCATATTACATCTCCAGTTTGGGAAATTACCTGCCAGGTTAAACGCTGGGGCAGGTGAGGACTAAAGTTACTCACAGCCAGTAGGGGTAATAAAGTCAGAGTTATGAGTCTGGTGAGCGCAGGAGCTTGAGCTTGAGCGGGTTGCTGGTCTTCTGGGCCCGCCATTCCGATGATGATGCAGACGCTGGCGCAGCTTTTACGTGTGAGGCGTGAATCCAAGCAGCGATGCCGTCTACCTTTACAGCCGTGGGGGTGGTGAGCAGGACGATGTATGGTCCTTTCCACCGAGGCTCTAGTGTCTGGGTTCGGTGTCGACGGGCGTACACGAAATCTCCGACTTGGAAAGGATGAGCCTCTGCTGGTGTTCCGGGTCGGTAAGCCTCTGCCAGCTGGGACCACACCTCCTTTTGGACCAACTGGAGTCCCAATAGCCTAGCATATAAGTCAGTGTTATTCTGGCAGTCAGGACTTATTCCTTCCCCGAGCGTGAGAAGGGGAGGTGGGGCCCCGTATAGAATTTCAAATGGAGTGAGATGATAGCGGGAGGGGGTATTTCTAGCCCGAAACAGGGCTAAGGGAAGGAGCACCGTCCAATCTGTACCGCCAGTCTCTATGGACAATTTAGTTAGGGTCTCTTTTAGAGTTCTATTCATTCTTTCTACCTGTCCTGAACTCTGGGGTCTATAGGCACAATGTAATTTCCAATCAGTCCCCAGGTATTTGGCCACACCCTGACTTACCTGGGCGACGAAGGCGGGACCATTATCGGATCCTATTACCTTTGGTGCCCCGAACCGCGGGAAAATTTCTTCTAAGATCTTCTTGGTCACCATAGTAGCTGTCTCCTTTTTCGTTGGGAAAGCTTCTATCCATCCTGAGAAGGTATCTATGAAAACTTCTTCTAGGAAACTGCTTCCATCGGTAAACCAGGTAAAGTTGGCATCGGGGAGAGGCTGATCCATCAAGTCTGGCCTGCTACCGTGTGCTGCAGCCAATACTTCCTGACAATCATGGATGATGGTGGTGGTGCCTTCTAGGTCGGGGTCAGGCAGCAAGGTGGCCGGGTTAAGTCCTGTGGCTGATGTAAACTTAATACGGTCTGAATTTAACAGCAGGGTTTGGTAATGAGTCATTCTGGCATTTGTTAGCCACCTGTCGGGTGGCTGACGAATCACACTTTCTAATGCATGGGGGGCTGTTATCGTTAAGTTCTGTCCCAAAGTCAATTTGTCAGCATCTTTGACCAAAGCGGCCACGGCGGCGATTATTTTTAAGCAGGCGGGCCATCCTGTTGCCACAGGATCCAATTTCTTTGATAGGTACGCAACCGGGCGATTCCAGGGGCCCAGTTTCTGAGTTAGTACTCCCTTTGCGATACCTTTATTCTCGGCCACGTACATATGGAAAGGCTTAGTTACATCTGGTAGCCCCAAAGCCGGGGCTGATAGCAGGGCTCGTTTAATTTGGTCAAAAGCCCGTTGTTCTTTATCACCCCAAGCGAAAGGGATGCCGTTCTTGGTCAGGGGATACAAAGGGGCTGCTAATTCAGCAAACCCCGGAATCCATAGCCTACAGAATCCGGCCGTCCCCAAAAATGCCCTAACCTGTTTAGGACTCTTGGGGGCCGGTATGTGGGCAACGGTGTTTTTCCTGCTTTCCGAGAGCCATCTCTGTCCTTCTTTTAGCAAGTACCCCAGGTAACTGACCTGTCGTTGACATATTTGTGCTTTCTTTGCTGAAGCCCGATATCCCAGTGTCTCAAGTTCCGTTAATAGCCTTTCAGTCCCCCTGACGCAGTCTTCTTGGGTCTCTGCCGATAAAAGAAGATCATCAACATATTGAAGGAGAGTTACCTGTGGGTTGGACTCTCTATAGGATGCCAAATCCTGGTGTAGGGCCTCGTCGAAAATGGTGGGGGAGTTCTTGAATCCTTGGGGTAGGCGAGTCCAGGTCAGCTGGCCTGACATCCCCGACGCTGGATCCTTCCATTCGAATGCAAAGTAAGGCTGGCTGAGAGAGGAGAGTCTCAGGCAGAAGAAAGCATCTTTAAGATCCAAAACAGTGTACCAAGTGTGCTGAGGTGGAAGAGTACTTAAGAGATTGTAGGGGTTGGGCACCGTGGGGTGGAGGTCCACTACTTGCTTATTCACCTCACATAGGTCTTGTACCGGCCGGTAATCATTAGTTCCTGGCTTTTTAACTGGTAAAAGAGGGGTATTCCATGCAGATTGGCACCTTACCAGGATCCCTAATTCCAGCAACCTTTGTATGTGAGGACGAATGCCATCCCGAGCTTCTTTGCTCATAGGGTACTGGCGGACTGTCACCGGGGTGGCGGTTGCTTTGAGTTCTACCACCACGGGGGGGCGATATTTTGCCATTCCCATACCGGCAGTTTCTGCCCAAGCCTGTGGAAACCTGGTCACCCAATCTTGCATATCAACTTGTGGAGGCGAGGGCACTTCATATAACCTATGTTCATCTTCCAGCTTCATAGTCAAAATTTGGAGTAATCTCCCTTTGTTGTCAGTTATGGTGGGTCCTTCTGGTTGGAAGTGGATCTGGGCCCCCACCTTAGAGAGTATGTCTCTGCCTAGCAGAGGGTATGGGCACTCAGGTATGACCAAGAATGAGTGGGTTACTTGTCCCATCCCAAGGTCTACTGTCCTTCGTGTGGTCCATGAGTACTGCTTATTTCCTGTAGCCCCCTGGACCCATGACCTTTTAGTTGAGAGGGGGCCTTTTGGGTGGAGGAGGACTGAGTGCTGAGCGCCGGTGTCTACCAAGAACTGGACGGGTTCCCCCTCCACTTTAAGAGTTACCCTGGGCTCGGGGAGAGGGTCCGAGCCCTGACTTCCCTAATCTTCCTCTTCCAGGGGTAAAATTTTGTCTCTGGTTGGTTTTCCCCCATTCTTCTTTTTAGGGCATTCTCTTACCCAGTGACCTTTTTCTTTACAGTAAGCACATTGATCCTTGTCTAATGGTCGCCTTCCTGTCCGCCCTTCCTGTCTATTCCTGTCTCTAATATTTCCTCCTCTGACTACAGTGGCCAGTATCTTACTCAAATTCCTCTCTTGCCGCTTGTCCCGCCTTAATTCACGGGCCTCTTGCTCCTTCTGCTTCCTTTCTTCCCTTTCCTCTTCTGTTTCCCTCTTATTACATACTTTATCTGCCTCTTTTACTAAGTCCTGAATTGAGAAACCTTGTAGGCCATCCAGCCTTTGTAACTTTTTTCTAATGTCAGGGGCCGCCTGGTCAATAAAGGCCATTGCTATGGTGGCCTTATGTTCCTCAGAAGTTGGATCATAAGGAGTGAACCGTCTAAAAGCCTCCATTAAGCATTCTAGGAACACGGTTGGCGACTCCTGGGGCCCCTGAGTTACCTCTCTTACCTTGGCCAAATTCGTGGGGCGCCTGGCTGCTCCATGGAGACCTGCCACCAGAGCCTGGCGATACATCTTCAGGTGCTCCTACCTTCTGGGGTATTGAAGTCCCAATTCGGCCTGACGAGTGGAAAACCGGCATCAATCTTGTTAGGCAACTGGGTAGGTTGCCCATTGGCGCCTAACACATTCTTTCTAGCCTCCAAGAGAACCCGTTGCCTTTCCTCAGTTGTGAGGAGAGTCTGGAGGAGCTGTTGACAATCGTCCCAGGTGGGTTGGTGGGAGAAGACAAGAGACTCTATTAAAGCAGTGAGAGCCTGTGGATTTTCAGAGAAAGTAGGGTTATGCATCTCCCAGTTATAAAGATCTGCAGAGGAAAAGGGCCAGTATTGGAGGGGCCTATTCCCGTGGTTATCGGGGGGGCCATATTCTCTAAGGGGTAGAGCGGTAGAATCCGGGGAAATAGCTCTCCGGCTTCTGGTGCCCGCCGAGGGACCCCCCCCCCCCCTGCCACAACAGGTGGCCCTATTGGTGCGGAGGGTTGTGGAGCTGGGGAATCGGGAGGCGGTATGGGGTCTAGGGCTGGAGGGTAAGGTGGTGGTGGGGGATCGAGGAGAAGCAGATCGGACTGCAAGTCTGGATATATCGCCTTCCGTGGGTCCGGGGCTTCAGATGACTTCTCGGCGTCCGGGGCTGGGCCTCGATCAGAAGGACTTGGGCCCCCCCACGAGCGGCGCCGGGGAGGTGGAGCATGAGCGCACGTGTTAGAGCGCGGCGACGGGTCTGGTTCCCTCGGCCCCGGGATTCGGCGAGCCCTGCTGCCGGGGGGCTGTAACACTCGGGGAGGGGTGGGCCCGCCGCCGCCGCCGCCGACGCCGCCGACGCCGGCGCCGCCGCCGCTGGCCAGCCGCCGAGACGATGACGACCGCGACGACCGCGACGACGCCCGCGACGACGACGACGGGGCCCCCCCGAGCCACCTTCCCCACCGGCCTTCCCAGCCGTCCCGGAGCCGGTCGCGGCGCACCGCCGCGGTGGAAATGCGCCCGGCGGCGGCCGGTCGCCGGCCGGGGGGCGGTCCCCCGCCGGCCCCACCCCCAACCCCGCCCGCCTACCCCCGCGACCCTCCCGCCCCCACCCGCCCGCGGAGACGCGGGGGGGAGAGGCGAGGGGCGGAGGGAGGGCGGGGGGAGGGGTTGGGAGGAACGGGGAGCGGGAAAGATCCGCCGGGCCGCCGGCACGGCCGGACCCGCCGCCGGGTTGAATCCTCCGGGCGGACTGCGCGGACCCCACCCGTTTACCTCTTAACGGTTTCACGCCCTCTTGAACTCTCTCTTCAAAGTTCTTTTCAACTTTCCCTTACGGTACTTGTTGACTATCGGTCTCGTGCCGGTATTTAGCCTTAGATGGAGTTTACCACCCGCTTTGGGCTGCATTCCCAAGCAACCCGACTCCGGGAAGACCCGGGCCCGGCGCGCCGGGGGCCGCTACCGGCCTCACACCGTCCACGGGCTGGGCCCTAGACTTAACTTCGGTCCAGTGACTTAGAGTGAGAGAGAGAGGCGTCGTCATAGTTTGTCCCATTATCGTCCGTCAGGAGAAAGATAGAGCACAGGAGAACAATAAAATTTCAGAAGACACACATTAATACTGCCGCCGCGAGCTCGTTTTAAAACTGCAACCAACTCAGATTCAGATGGCAGTTTGTATATCCTGCCAGGACCGGTGAAGGGGAGACAAAATTTGTCTCTCCTTCCAGATGGACCACCAGGGCGTCCCCCAGGGTCCGTGGACACCAGCTATTGGCACGTCTGCCTAGCCAGGAGTCCAATACAGATTTCACAGCGAGCCGGTTCACACGGCTTCTTTCTGATGGCGGCTTACAGAGGACAGAAGACGAACAGACAGACAATTAGGCCTACCTGATACCTCCAACTCCCGAGGTTCCTGCGACCCGGGGCGAGTGGGGATCCCGGACGAGCCCCCAATCTGTTAGACCTGAACGGTCTCTGAGGGATCCCAGCTCGCCCAAGAACCGCCAAGAGTCGAGAGTCGCTGCAACACGCAAGAGGTTTATTAGGAGCCGGTGCACCGGGGTTCCTTGGTCCTCACGCAGGAGGCCGAAGAGGAACCCCCCCAAGCGGAATCACATACATTTTATAGCTTTCATTTTTCATTATGCAAAGTGTGGATATATCAAGGGTTTTTTTCTCATTGGTTTGTTTGTTCCTGGACCGGAGTGGGGACTTGGCTCTACTTCCTTGATTGGTTGGCTGTCGGATGCCTACTTTACATTTACCGGAGTGGGGTCTTGGCTCTAGTTCCTTGATTGGTTAGCTGTCGGATGCCTACTTTACATTTTCGTGTTTTTGTGGTGGGGGGTTGAGTCACATGAGTTATGGTTGGCTAGGGCGACCTTTAAACTCTGGCTTAATCATTCTTATCACCCGCCATACTGGTTTGCTCGAGGTTTCATCCCCCGCCATACCTGTTTGCTCGGAACGGTTTCTGCCCGGGGGGGGGGACATTCCAGTATCTTATTGCCAGCCGAAAAAGCTTAAAGCTCAAAAGTATCGATAGGGAAGTAGGGGTGTAAGTATAGTTAAGCCCTACAGAACCTTATCCTCCTGCCCCCAGGGACACGTTCCGTACCTTGTCGCAACAGAGGGAGTGAGGATTTGTTCAACCAGATAGTGGGAAACGGATATGTACATTGTGGAAGAAACGAGGCTTTCCTTCCCTGCAGTAGTGCGTGTGTGCTGCCACTGCGCCTTAGGCACCCAGTGCCTCGAGCAGCACTCTCGTCGGACTCCAAATAGCCCCATTACAGGAATGTAAATCACCACCCTTCCTACCCCGCCTTCACATACATTTTTCCCCCAAGGAAAAAACATTTCGGAGAGGTAGTCGACTCTTACTGTGAGAAATAAGTGGCTGCAAACCTAGGGGGAAAGGCCGGGTTCACTCGACCGTCAGAAAACTCCTGCCCTGCACGTTGACTGAGAGCACTGCGTGTTCGATCCGTACCCAAGAGCACTTACGGTGCCTCGCTTTCTACCTTAGAGATCACGTCTCTCCAGGCTTCCTGAGGCACGTATTCCCTCCTGCGCCAAAGAAGCCCTGATAAGGGCGCCTTGGCAGGTATGACGGTCGTTTAAATTTCTTGTGCTTTGGGGCAGCTCTGCGTTCTTTGCACGATGAGAAGGCGCATCGCTTGTATAAACCTCTCGTCTCCAGTGTTGAGCAGACACATGAACACGCCCATACGTCCTCGCTGTTACACCCCCCTTAAGTAATTCCTTCCCCACGTAGACACCCGAGGTGATTTCTATACCCCAGCAACCACGTGCCTCTGCGACATTTCCCATAAGCTGCCCAAACACACCCACGCATATTACACAGACCAGGGTCCCTTTCCAGGCCGTGCGAAAGCCTTTCAGCCCTCTCGGATCTGGACTCCCCAACTACTGGCCTTGTTGATGTAACTGGAGAAAGGCTTATTCGCACGGCTCTGAAATGCTGAACAACTCCCTACTGCTCGTCGATACATACACCTCACCTAGGCCGTGGAGCCGTGAGTGATCCTTTCTACACCCGGCTCTTCCATATGCCATACATGTCCTCCGTGGAAAGAAGCGTTGCTCTCCAGAGAGGGAAGCCGTACTCGCTTGCCGGGTGGGCACAGGGAGCTCAGGCACAACTCGAAGATCCCCGAGCAAGTGCAATATTCCTGGTGCCTGCGGCAAGCCTTTTAGTAGCTGGCACTCTTGGAACATGACTTCCTTGGCAGGCAAGGATGCAGGGCAGGCAGGGCCGTGGATTCTGAGACAGGGATATACACTTGTCTGCATGACTCGGGCGAGAGCCAGCTATAACCGTGCCGAGGAAAATCCTTTGATCTCCAGTTTGCTTGAGCACACTTTGTGTCGTTCACCATCATGTCGCACGAAATATTCCAGTTTGCGAAAAATGGATGAAAGACATATCTTTTTTCCCGGATCGTTAGGCAGAGCTGCTTCTCCTCTCCTAGTCAAACTAGGATATAGAAAGTTTGTGCCGGTAACACGGCACCCAGGACTTCAGGTTCCCTCTTGGAAGCTCTTCATTGTATGCGGGAAGAGAAGGCTATGGCTTGCACTCTGTGGCCATTGCAGGGGTCGGGCGGAGGAAACCTCGCCTTTGCTACCACCACGCTTGTTCACACGCATGGGGAGAACACACGCCCTGTGTCAGTCACTTGCCAGAAATACGTACCCGTCCAGGACCGTGTTCTCAGTGATACCTTCCTGTAAATGGGAGAGAGGAAGTTTGAATGGGGAAGCTCAGTCTTTGCAGGTCATCCGTACAGCTTGCTCCGTTGACGAGGACAGAGAGGATCTGTTCTTTCCTATTCCTTTCAAGTCCCTTTCCAGGAACACCTCCGAGTTCTTTGCAAAGGTCTTGTGCGAATGGCCTGAGGAAGAAGACACTGTGGGCTGCAGTATGTGGGCTGGCTGACCTTCCCCGCACGGTGCGCAGCTCCCTGTACTTGCACCTTGCCTTTGGGAAATGCATACATTCTGTGATGAGGAAGAGGCAAGGGGTGCAGCTCGCCGAATGTTTCTCCCACTTATTTGGAGATGAAAACAAAGAAGTTTTGCCATGAAACTCGAGAGAGGCTTATGATGTACAAGTGTACGCACAAAGGTAGAACCTTATCCTCCTGCCCCCAGGGACACGTTCCGTACCTTGTCGCAACAGAGGGAGTGAGGATTTGTTGAACCCGATAGTGGGAAACGGATATGTACATTGTGGAAGAAACGAGGCTTTCCTTCCCTGCAGTAGTGCGTGTGTGCTGCCACTGCGCCTTAGGCACCCAGTGCCTCGAGCGGCATTCTCGTCGGACTCCAAATAGCCCCATTACAGGAATGTAAATCACCACCCTTCCTACCCCGCCTTCACATACATTTTTCCCCCAAGGAAAAAACATCTCGGAGAGGTAGTCGAGCCTTACTGTGAGAAATATGTGGCTGCAAACCTAGGGGGAAAGGCCGGGTTCACTCGACCGTCAGAAAACTCCTGCCCTGCACGTTGACTGAGAGCACTGCGTGTTCGATCCGTACCCAAGAGCACTTACGGTGCCTCGCTTTCTATCTTAGAGATCACGTCTCTCCAGGCTTCCTGAGGCACGTATTCCTTCCTGCGCCAAAGAAGCCCTGATAAGGGCGCCTTGGCAGGTATGAAGGTCGTTTAAATTTCTTGTGCTTTGGGGCAGCTCTGCGTTCTTTGCACGATGAGAAGGCGCATCGCTTGTATAAACCTCTCGTCTCCAGTGTTGAGCAGACACATGAACACGCCCATACGTCCTCGCTGTTACACGCCCCTTAAGTAATTCCTTCCCCACGTAGACACCCGAGGTGATTTCTATACCCCAGCAACCACGTGCCTCTGCGACATTTCCCATAAGCTGCCCAAACACACCCACGCATATTAGAGAGACCAGGTTCCCTTTCCAGACCGTGCGAAAGCCTTTCAGCCCTCTCGATCTGGACTCCCCAACTACTGGCCTTGTTGATGTAACTGGAGAAAGGCTTATTCGCACGGCTCTGAAATGCTGAACAACTCCCTACTGCTCGTCGATACATTCACCTCACCTAGGCCGTGGAGCCGTGAGTGATCCTTTCTACACCCGGCTCTTCCATATGCCATACATGTCCTCCGTGGAAAGAAGCGTTGCTCTCCAGAGAGGGAAGCCGTACTCGCTTGCCGGGTGGGCACAGGGAGCTCAGGCACAACTCGACGATCCCCGAGCAAGTGCAATATTTCTGGTGCCTGCGGCAAGCCATTTCGTAGCTGGCACTCTTGGAACATGACTTCCTTGGCAGGCAAGGATGCAGGGCAGGCAGGGCCGTGGATTCTGAGACAGGGATATACACTTGTCTGCATGACTCGGGCGAGAGCCAGCTATAACCGTGCCGAGGAAAATCCTTTGATCTCCAGTTTGCTTGAGCACGCTTTGTGTCGTTCACCATCATGTCGGACGAAATATGCCAGTTTGCGAAAAATGGACGAAAGACATATCTTTTTTTCCCGGATCGTTAGGCAGAGCTTCTTATCTTCTCTTAGGAAAACAAAGATATAGAAAGTTTGTGCCGGTAACACGGCACCCAGGACTTCAGGTTCCCTCTTGGAAGCTCTTCGTTGTATGCGGGAAGAGAAGGCCTTGGCTTGCAGTCTGTGGCCATTGCAGGGGTCGGGCGGAGGAAACCTCGCCTTTGCCACCACCACGCTTCTTCACACGCATGGGGAGAACACACGCCCTGTGTCAGTCACTTGCCAGAAATACGTACCCGTCCAGGACCGTGTTCTCAGTGATACCTTCCTGTAAATGGGAGAGAGGAAGTTTGAATGGGGAAGCTCAGTCTTTGCAGGTCGTCCGTACAGCTTGCTCCGTTGACGAGGACAGAGAGGATCTGTTCTTTCCTATTCCTTTCAAGTCCCTATCCAGGAACACTTCAGAGTTCTTTGCAAAGTCTTGTGCGAATGGCCTGAGGAAGAAGACACTGTGGGCTGCAGTATGTGGGCTGGCTGACCTTCCCCGCACGGTGCGCAGCTCCCTGTACTTGCACCTTGCCTTTGGGAAATGCATACATTCTGTGATGAGGAAGAGGCCAGGGGTGCAGCTCGCCGAATGTTTCTCCCACTTATTTGGAGATGAAAACAAAGAAGTTTTGCCATGAAACTCGAGAGAGGCTTATGATGTACAAGTGTACGCCCAAAGGTAGAACCTTATCCTCCTGCCCCCAGGGACACGTTCCGTACCTTGTCGCAACAGAGGGAGTGAGGATTTGTTGAACCCGATAGTGGGAAACGGATATGTACATTGTGGAAGAAACGAGGCTTTCCTTCCCTGCAGTAGTGCGTGTGTGCTGCCACTGCGCCTTAGGCACCCAGTGCCTCGAGTGGCACTCTCGTCGGACTCCAAATAGCCCCATTACAGGAAAGTAAATCACCACCCTTCCTACCCCGCCTTCACATACATTTTTCCCCCAAGGAAAAAACATCTCGGAGAGGTAGTCGACTCTTACTGTGAGAAATAAGTGGCTGCAAACCTAGGGGAAAAGGCCGGGTTCACTCGACCGTCAGAAAACTCCTGCCCTGCACGTTGACTGAGAGCACTGCCTGTTCGATCCGTACCCAAGAGCACTTACGGTGCCTCGCTTTCTACCTTAGAGATCACGTCTCTCCAGGCTTCCTGAGGCACGTATTCCTTCCTGCGCCAAAGAAGCCCTGATAAGGGCGCCTTGGCAGGTATGACGGTCGTTTAAATTTCTTGTGCTTTGGGGCAGCTCTGCCTTCTTTGCACGATGAGAAGGCGCATCGCTTGTATAAACCTCTCGTCTCCAGTGTTGAGCAGACACATGAACACGCCCATTCGTCCTCGCTGTTAAACGCCCCTTAAGTAATTCCTTCCCCAAGTAGACACCCGAGGTGATTTCTATACCCCAGCAACCACGTGCCTCTGCGACATTTCCCATAAGCTGCCCAAACACACCCACGGACATTACAGAGACCAGGTTCCCTTTCCAGGCCGTGCGAAAGCCTTTCAGAGCTCTCGGATCTGCACTCCCCAACTACTGACCTTGTTGAAGTAACTGGAGAAAGGCTTATTCGCACGGCTCTGAAATGCTGAACAACTCCCTACTGCTTGTCGATACATACAGCTCACCTAGGCCGTGGATCGGTGAGTGATCCTCTCTACACCCGGCTCTTCCATATGCCATACATGTCCTCCGTGGAAAGAAGCGTTGCTCTCCAGAGAGGGAAGCCGTACGCGCTTGCCGGGTGGGCACAGGGAGCTCAGGCACAACTCGAAGATCCCCGAGCAAGTGCAATATTCCTGGTGCCTGCGGCAAGCCATTTCGTAGCTGGCACTCTTGGAACATGACTTCCTTGGCAGGCAAGGATGCAGGGCAGGCAGGGCCGTGGATTCTGAGACAGGGATATACACTTGTCTGCATGACTCGGGCGAGAGCCAGCTATAACCGTGCCGAGGAAAATCCTTTGATCTCCAGTCTGCTTGAGCACGCTTTGTGTCGTTCACCATCATGTCGGACGAAATATGCCAGTTTGCGAAAAATGGACGAAAGACATATCTTTTTTCCCGGATCGTTAGGCAGAGCTGCTTATCTTCTCTTAGGAAAACAAGGATCTAGAAAGTTTGTGCCGGTAACACGGCACCCAGGACTTCAGGTTCCCTCTTGGAAGCTCTTCGTTGTATGCGGGAAGAGAAGGCCTTGGCTTGCAGTCTGTGGCCATTGCAGGGGTCGGGCGGAGGAAACCTCGCCTTTGCCACCACCACGCTTGTTCACACGCATGGGGAGAACACACGCCCTGTGTCAGTCACTTGCCAGAAATACGTACCCGTCCAGGACCGTGTTCTCAGTGATACCTTCCTGTAAATGGGAGAGAGGAAGTTTGAATGGGGAAGCTCAGTCTTTGCAGGTCGTCCGTACAGCTTGCTCCGTTGACGAGGACAGAGAGGATCTGTTCTTTCCTATTCCTTTCAAGTCCCTATCGAGGAACACTTCAGAGTTCTTTGCAAAGGTCTTGTGCGAATGGCCTGAGGAAGAAGACACTGTGGGTTGCAGTATGTGGGCTGGCTGGCCTTCCCCGCACGGTGCGCAGCTCCCTGTACTTGCACCTTGCCTTTGGGAAATGCATACATTCTGTGATGAGGAAGAGGCAAGGGATGCTGCTAGCCGAATGTTTCTCCCATTTATTTGGAGATGAAAACAAAGAAGTTTTGCCATGAAACTCGAGAGAGGCTTATGATGTACACGTGTACGCACAAAGGTAGAACCTTATCCTCCTGCCCCCAGGGACACGTTCCGTACCTTGTCGCAACAGAGGGAGTGAGGATTTGTTCAACCAGATAGTGGGAAACGGATATGTACATTGTGGAAGAAACGAGGCTTTCCTTCCCTGCAGTAGTGCGTGTGTGCTGCCACTGCGCCTTAGGCACCCAGTGCCTCGAGCGGCACTCTCGTCGGACTCCAAATAGCCCCATTACAGGAATGTAAATCACCACCCTTCCTACCCCGCCTTCACATACATTTTTCCCCCAAGGAAAAAACATCTCGGAGAGGTAGTCGACTCTTACTGTGAGAAATAAGTGGCTGCAAACCTAGGGGAAAAGGCCGGGTTCACTCGACCGACAGAAAACTCCTGCCCTGCACGTTGACTGAGAGCACTGCCTGTTCGATCCGTACCCAAGAGCACCTACGGCGCCTCGCTTTCTACCTTAGAGATGATGTCTCTCCAGGCTTCCTGAGGCACGTATTCCTTCCTGCGCCAAAGAAGCCCTGATAAGGGCGCCTTGGCAGGTATGACGGTCGTTTAAATTTCTTGTGCTTTGGGGCAGCTCTGCGTTCTTTGCACGATGAGAAGGCGCATCGCTTGTATAAACCTCTCGTCTCCAGTGTTGAGCAGACACATGAACACGCCCATACGTCCTCGCTGTTACACGCCCCTTAAGTAATTCCTTCCCCACGTAGACACCCGAGGTGATTTCTATACCCCAGCAACCACGTGCCTCTGCGACATTTCCCATAAGCTGCCCAAACACACCCACGCATATTAGAGAGACCAGGTTCCCTTTCCAGACCGTGCGAAAGCCTTTCAGTCCTCTCCATCTGGACTCCCCAACTACTGGCCTTGTTGATGTAACTGGAGAAAGGCTTATTCGCACGGCTCTGAAATGCTGAACAACTCCCTACTGCTCGTCGATACATACACCTCACCTAGGCCGTGGAGCCGTGAGTGATCCTTTCTACACCCGGCTCTTCCATATGCCATACATGTCCTCCGTGGAAAGAAGCGTTGCTCTCCAGAGAGGGAAGCCGTACTCGCTTGCCGGGTGGGCACAGGGAGCTCAGGCACAACTCGACGATCCCCGAGCAAGTGCAATATTTCTGGTGCCTGCGGCAAGCCATTTCGTAGCTGGCACTCTTGGAACATGACTTCCTTGGCAGGCAAGGATGCAGGGCAGGCAGGGCCGTGGATTCTGAGACAGGGATATACACTTGTCTGCATGACTCGGGCGAGAGCCAGCTATAACCGTGCCGAGGAAAATCCTTTGATCTCCAGTTTGCTTGAGCACACTTTGTGTCGTTCACCATCATGTCGCACGAAATATTCCAGTTTGCGAAAAATGGATGAAAGACATATCTTTTTTCCCGGATCGTTAGGCAGAGCTGCTTCTCCTCTCCTAGTCAAACTAGGATATAGAAAGTTTGTGCCGGTAACACGGCACCCAGGACTTCAGGTTCCCTCTTGGAAGCTCTTCATTGTATGCGGGAAGAGAAGGCTATGGCTTGCACTCTGTGGCCATTGCAGGGGTCGGGCGGAGGAAACCTCGCCTTTGCTACCACCACGCTTGTTCACACGCATGGGGAGAACACACGCCCTGTGTCAGTCACTTGCCAGAAATACGTACCCGTCCAGGACCCTGTTCTCAGTGATACCTTCCTGTAAATGGGAGAGAGGAAGTTTGAATGGGGAAGCTCAGTCTTTGCAGGTCATCCGTACAGCTTGCTCCGTTGACGAGGACAGAGAGGATCTGTTCTTTCCTATTCCTTTCAAGTCCCTTTCCAGGAACACCTCCGAGTTCTTTGCAAAGGTCTTGTGCGAATGGCCTGAGGAAGAAGACACTGTGGGCTGCAGTATGTGGGCTGGCTGGCCTTCCCCGCACGGTGCGCAGCTCCCTGTACTTGCACCTTGCCTTTGGGAAATGCATACATTCTGTGATGAGGAAGAGGCAAGGGGTGCAGCTCGCCGAATGTTTCTCCCACTTATTTGGAGATGAAAACAAAGAAGTTTTGCCATGAAACTCGAGAGAGGCTTATGATGTACAAGTGTACGCACAAAGGTAGAACCTTATCCTCCTGCCCCCAGGGACACGTTCCGTACCTTGTCGCAACAGAGGGAGTGAGGATTTGTTGAACCCGATAGTGGGAAACGGATATGTACATTGTGGAAGAAACGAGGCTTTCCTTCCCTGCAGTAGTGCGTGTGTGCTGCCACTGCGCCTTAGGCACCCAGTGCCTCGAGCGGCACTCTCGTCGGACTCCAAATAGCCCCATTACAGGAATGTAAATCACCACCCTTCCTACCCCGCCTTCACATACATTTTTCCCCCAAGGAAAAAACATCTCGGAGAGGTAGTCGAGCCTTACTGTGAGAAATATGTGGCTGCAAACCTAGGGGGAAAGGCAGGGTTCACTCGACCGTCAGAAAACTCCTGCCCTGCACGTTGACTGAGAGCACTGCGTGTTCGATCCGTACCCAAGAGCACTTACGGTGCCTCGCTTTCTATCTTAGAGATCACGTCTCTCCAGGCTTCCTGAGGCACGTATTCCTTCCTGCGCCAAAGAAGCCCTGATAAGGGCGCCTTGGCAGGTATGACGGTCGTTTAAATTTCTTGTGCTTTGGGGCAGCTCTGCGTTCTTTGCACGATGAGAAAGCGCATCGCTTGTATAAACCTCTCGTCTCCAGTGTTGAGCAGACACATGAACACGCCCATACGTCCTCGCTGTTACACGCCCCTTAAGTAGTTCCTTCCCCACGTAGACACCCGAGGTGATTTCTATACCCCAGCAACCACGTGCCTCTGCGACATTTCCCATAAGCTGCCCAAACACACCCACGCATATTAGAGAGACCAGGTTCCCTTTCCAGACCGTGCGAAAGCCTTTCAGCCCTCTCGATCTGGACTCCCCAACTACTGGCCTTGTTGATGTAACTGGAGAAAGGCTTATTCGCACGGCTCTGTAATGCTGAACAACTCCCTACTGCTCGTCGATACATACACCTCACCTAGGCCGTGGAGCCGTGAGTGATCCTTTCTACACCCGGCTCTTCCATATGCCATACATGTCCTCCGTGGAAAGAAGCGTTGCTCTCCAGAGAGGGAAGCCGTACTCGCTTGCCGGGTGGGCACAGGGAGCTCAGGCACAACTCGACGATCCCCGAGCAAGTGCAATATTTCTGGTGCCTGCGGCAAGCCATTTCGTAGCTGGCACTCTTGGAACATGACTTCCTTGGCAGGCAAGGATGCAGGGCAGGCAGGGCCGTGGATTCTGAGACAGGGATATACACTTGTCTGCATGACTCGGGCGAGAGCCAGCTATAACCGTGCCGAGGAAAATCCTTTGATCTCCAGTTTGCTTGAGCACGCTTTGTGTCGTTCACCATCATGTCGGACGAAATATGCCAGTTTGCGAAAAATGGACGAAAGACATATCTTTTTTTCCCGGATCGTTAGGCAGAGCTTCTTATCTTCTCTTAGGAAAACAAAGATATAGAAAGTTTGTGCCGGGAACACGGCACCCAGGACTTCAGGTTCCCTCTTGGAAGCTCTTCGTTGTATGCGGGAAGAGAAGGCCTTGGCTTGCAGTCTGTGGCCATTGCAGGGGTCGGGCGGAGGAAACCTCGCCTTTGCCACCACCACGCTTCTTCACACGCATGGGGAGAACACACGCCCTGTGTCAGTCACTTGCCAGAAATACGTACCCGTCCAGGACCGTGTTCTCAGTGATACCTTCCTGTAAATGGGAGAGAGGAAGTTTGAATGGGGAAGCTCAGTCTTTGCAGGTCGTCCGTACAGCTTGCTCCGTTGACGAGGACAGAGAGGATCTGTTCTTTCCTATTCCTTTCAAGTCCCTATCCAGGAACACTTCAGAGTTCTTTGCAAAGTCTTGTGCGAATGGCCTGAGGAAGAAGACACTGTGGGCTGCAGTATGTGGGCTGGCTGACCTTCCCCGCACGGTGCGCAGCTCCCTGTACTTGCACCTTGCCTTTGGGAAATGCATACATTCTGTGATGAGGAAGAGGCCAGGGGTGCAGCTCGCCGAATGTTTCTCCCACTTATTTGGAGATGAAAACAAAGAAGTTTTGCCATGAAACTCGAGAGAGGCTTATGATGTACAAGTGTACGCCCAAAGGTAGAACCTTATCCTCCTGCCCCCAGGGACACGTTCCGTACCTTGTCGCAACAGAGGGAGTGAGGATTTGTTGAACCCGATAGTGGGAAACGGATATGTACATTGTGGAAGAAACGAGGCTTTCCTTCCCTGCAGTAGTGCGTGTGTGCTGCCACTGCGCCTTAGGCACCCAGTGCCTCGAGTGGCACTCTCGTCGGACTCCAAATAGCCCCATTACAGGAAAGTAAATCACCACCCTTCCTACCCCGCCTTCACATACATTTTTCCCCCAAGGAAAAAACATCTCGGAGAGGTAGTCGACTCTTACTGTGAGAAATAAGTGGCTGCAAACCTAGGGGAAAAGGCCGGGTTCACTCGACCGTCAGAAAACTCCTGCCCTGCACGTTGACTGAGAGCACTGCCTGTTCGATCCGTACCCAAGAGCACTTACGGTGCCTCGCTTTCTACCTTAGAGATCACGTCTCTCCAGGCTTCCTGAGGCACGTATTCCTTCCTGCGCCAAAGAAGCCCTGATAAGGGCGCCTTGGCAGGTATGACGGTCGTTTAAATTTCTTGTGCTTTGGGGCAGCTCTGCCTTCTTTGCACGATGAGAAGGCGCATCGCTTGTATAAACCTCTCGTCTCCAGTGTTGAGCAGACACATGAACACGCCCATTCGTCCTCGCTGTTAAACGCCCCTTAAGTAATTCCTTCCCCAAGTAGACACCCGAGGTGATTTCTATACCCCAGCAACCACGTGCCTCTGCGACATTTCCCATAAGCTGCCCAAACACACCCACGGACATTACAGAGACCAGGTTCCCTTTCCAGGCCGTGCGAAAGCCTTTCAGAGCTCTCGGATCTGCACTCCCCAACTACTGACCTTGTTGAAGTAACTGGAGAAAGGCTTATTCGCACGGCTCTGAAATGCTGAACAACTCCCTACTGCTTGTCGATACATACAGCTCACCTAGGCCGTGGATCGGTGAGTGATCCTCTCTACACCCGGCTCTTCCATATGCCATACATGTCCTCCGTGGAAAGAAGCGTTGCTCTCCAGAGAGGGAAGCCGTACGCGCTTGCCGGGTGGGCACAGGGAGCTCAGGCACAACTCGAAGATCCCCGAGCAAGTGCAATATTCCTGGTGCCTGCGGCAAGCCATTTCGTAGCTGGCACTCTTGGAACATGACTTCCTTGGCAGGCAAGGATGCAGGGCAGGCAGGGCCGTGGATTCTGAGACAGGGATATACACTTGTCTGCATGACTCGGGCGAGAGCCAGCTATAACCGTGCCGAGGAAAATCCTTTGATCTCCAGTCTGCTTGAGCACGCTTTGTGTCGTTCACCATCATGTCGGACGAAATATGCCAGTTTGCGAAAAATGGACGAAAGACATATCTTTTTTCCCGGATCGTTAGGCAGAGCTGCTTATCTTCTCTTAGGAAAACAAGGATCTAGAAAGTTTGTGCCGGTAACACGGCACCCAGGACTTCAGGTTCCCTCTTGGAAGCTCTTCGTTGTATGCGGGAAGAGAAGGCCTTGGCTTGCAGTCTGTGGCCATTGCAGGGGTCGGGCGGAGGAAACCTCGCCTTTGCCACCACCACGCTTGTTCACACGCATGGGGAGAACACACGCCCTGTGTCAGTCACTTGCCAGAAATACGTACCCGTCCAGGACCGTGTTCTCAGTGATACCTTCCTGTAAATGGGAGAGAGGAAGTTTGAATGGGGAAGCTCAGTCTTTGCAGGTCGTCCGTACAGCTTGCTCCGTTGACGAGGACAGAGAGGATCTGTTCTTTCCTATTCCTTTCAAGTCCCTATCGAGGAACACTTCAGAGTTCTTTGCAAAGGTCTTGTGCGAATGGCCTGAGGAAGAAGACACTGTGGGTTGCAGTATGTGGGCTGGCTGGCCTTCCCCGCACGGTGCGCAGCTCCCTGTACTTGCACCTTGCCTTTGGGAAATGCATACATTCTGTGATGAGGAAGAGGCAAGGGATGCTGCTAGCCGAATGTTTCTCCCATTTATTTGGAGATGAAAACAAAGAAGTTTTGCCATGAAACTCGAGAGAGGCTTATGATGTACACGTGTACGCACAAAGGTAGAACCTTATCCTCCTGCCCCCAGGGACACGTTCCGTACCTTGTCGCAACAGAGGGAGTGAGGATTTGTTCAACCAGATAGTGGGAAACGGATATGTACATTGTGGAAGAAACGAGGCTTTCCTTCCCTGCAGTAGTGCGTGTGTGCTGCCACTGCGCCTTAGGCACCCAGTGCCTCGAGCGGCACTCTCGTCGGACTCCAAATAGCCCCATTACAGGAATGTAAATCACCACCCTTCCTACCCCGCCTTCACATACATTTTTCCCCCAAGGAAAAAACATCTCGGAGAGGTAGTCGACTCTTACTGTGAGAAATAAGTGGCTGCAAACCTAGGGGAAAAGGCCGGGTTCACTCGACCGACAGAAAACTCCTGCCCTGCACGTTGACTGAGAGCACTGCCTGTTCGATCCGTACCCAAGAGCACCTACGGCGCCTCGCTTTCTACCTTAGAGATGATGTCTCTCCAGGCTTCCTGAGGCACGTATTCCTTCCTGCGCCAAAGAAGCCCTGATAAGGGCGCCTTGGCAGGTATGACGGTCGTTTAAATTTCTTGTGCTTTGGGGCAGCTCTGCGTTCTTTGCACGATGAGAAGGCGCATCGCTTGTATAAACCTCTCGTCTCCAGTGTTGAGCAGACACATGAACACGCCCATACGTCCTCGCTGTTACACGCCCCTTAAGTAATTCCTTCCCCACGTAGACACCCGAGGTGATTTCTATACCCCAGCAACCACGTGCCTCTGCGACATTTCCCATAAGCTGCCCAAACACACCCACGCATATTAGAGAGACCAGGTTCCCTTTCCAGACCGTGCGAAAGCCTTTCAGTCCTCTCCATCTGGACTCCCCAACTACTGGCCTTGTTGATGTAACTGGAGAAAGGCTTATTCGCACGGCTCTGAAATGCTGAACAACTCCCTACTGCTCGTCGATACATACACCTCACCTAGGCCGTGGAGCCGTGAGTGATCCTTTCTACACCCGGCTCTTCCATATGCCATACATGTCCTCCGTGGAAAGAAGCGTTGCTCTCCAGAGAGGGAAGCCGTACTCGCTTGCCGGGTGGGCACAGGGAGCTCAGGCACAACTCGACGATCCCCGAGCAAGTGCAATATTTCTGGTGCCTGCGGCAAGCCATTTCGTAGCTGGCACTCTTGGAACATGACTTCCTTGGCAGGCAAGGATGCAGGGCAGGCAGGGCCGTGGATTCTGAGACAGGGATATACACTTGTCTGCATGACTCGGGCGAGAGCCAGCTATAACCGTGCCGAGGAAAATCCTTTGATCTCCAGTTTGCTTGAGCACACTTTGTGTCGTTCACCATCATGTCGCACGAAATATTCCAGTTTGCGAAAAATGGATGAAAGACATATCTTTTTTCCCGGATCGTTAGGCAGAGCTGCTTCTCCTCTCCTAGTCAAACTAGGATATAGAAAGTTTGTGCCGGTAACACGGCACCCAGGACTTCAGGTTCCCTCTTGGAAGCTCTTCATTGTATGCGGGAAGAGAAGGCTATGGCTTGCACTCTGTGGCCATTGCAGGGGTCGGGCGGAGGAAACCTCGCCTTTGCTACCACCACGCTTGTTCACACGCATGGGGAGAACACACGCCCTGTGTCAGTCACTTGCCAGAAATACGTACCCGTCCAGGACCCTGTTCTCAGTGATACCTTCCTGTAAATGGGAGAGAGGAAGTTTGAATGGGGAAGCTCAGTCTTTGCAGGTCATCCGTACAGCTTGCTCCGTTGACGAGGACAGAGAGGATCTGTTCTTTCCTATTCCTTTCAAGTCCCTTTCCAGGAACACCTCCGAGTTCTTTGCAAAGGTCTTGTGCGAATGGCCTGAGGAAGAAGACACTGTGGGCTGCAGTATGTGGGCTGGCTGGCCTTCCCCGCACGGTGCGCAGCTCCCTGTACTTGCACCTTGCCTTTGGGAAATGCATACATTCTGTGATGAGGAAGAGGCAAGGGGTGCAGCTCGCCGAATGTTTCTCCCACTTATTTGGAGATGAAAACAAAGAAGTTTTGCCATGAAACTCGAGAGAGGCTTATGATGTACAAGTGTACGCACAAAGGTAGAACCTTATCCTCCTGCCCCCAGGGACACGTTCCGTACCTTGTCGCAACAGAGGGAGTGAGGATTTGTTGAACCCGATAGTGGGAAACGGATATGTACATTGTGGAAGAAACGAGGCTTTCCTTCCCTGCAGTAGTGCGTGTGTGCTGCCACTGCGCCTTAGGCACCCAGTGCCTCGAGCGGCACTCTCGTCGGACTCCAAATAGCCCCACTACAGGAATGTAAATCACCACCCTTCCTACCCCGCCTTCACATACATTTTTCCCCCAAGGAAAAAACATCTCGGAGAGGTAGTCGAGCCTTACTGTGAGAAATATGTGGCTGCAAACCTAGGGGGAAAGGCCGGGTTCACTCGACCGTCAGAAAACTCCTGCCCTGCACGTTGACTGAGAGCACTGCGTGTTCGATCCGTACCCAAGAGCACTTACGGTGCCTCGCTTTCTATCTTAGAGATCACGTCTCTCCAGGCTTCCTGAGGCACGTATTCCTTCCTGCGCCAAAGAAGCCCTGATAAGGGCGCCTTGGCAGGTATGACGGTCGTTTAAATTTCTTGTGCTTTGGGGCAGCTCTGCGTTCTTTGCACGATGAGAAGGCGCATCGCTTGTATAAACCTCTCGTCTCCAGTGTTGAGCAGACACATGAACACGCCCATACGTCCTCGCTGTTACACGCCCCTTAAGTAGTTCCTTCCCCACGTAGACACCCGAGGTGATTTCTATACCCCAGCAACCACGTGCCTCTGCGACATTTCCCATAAGCTGCCCAAACACACCCACGCATATTAGAGAGACCAGGTTCCCTTTCCAGACCGTGCGAAAGCCTTTCAGCCCTCTCGATCTGGACTCCCCAACTACTGGCCTTGTTGATGTAACTGGAGAAAGGCTTATTCGCACGGCTCTGAAATGCTGAACAACTCCCTACTGCTCGTCGATACATACACCTCACCTAGGCCGTGGAGCCGTGAGTGATCCTTTCTACACCCGGCTCTTCCATATGCCATACATGTCCTCCGTGGAAAGAAGCGTTGCTCTCCAGAGAGGGAAGCCGTACTCGCTTGCCGGGTGGGCACAGGGAGCTCAGGCACAACTCGACGATCCCCGAGCAAGTGCAATATTTCTGGTGCCTGCGGCAAGCCATTTCGTAGCTGGCACTCTTGGAACATGACTTCCTTGGCAGGCAAGGATGCAGGGCAGGCAGGGCCGTGGATTCTGAGACAGGGATATACACTTGTCTGCATGACTCGGGCGAGAGCCAGCTATAACCGTGCCGAGGAAAATCCTTTGATCTCCAGTTTGCTTGAGCACGCTTTGTGTCGTTCACCATCATGTCGGACGAAATATGCCAGTTTGCGAAAAATGGACGAAAGACATATCTTTTTTTCCCGGATCGTTAGGCAGAGCTTCTTATCTTCTCTTAGGAAAACAAAGATATAGAAAGTTTGTGCCGGGAACACGGCACCCAGGACTTCAGGTTCCCTCTTGGAAGCTCTTCGTTGTATGCGGGAAGAGAAGGCCTTGGCTTGCAGTCTGTGGCCATTGCAGGGGTCGGGCGGAGGAAACCTCGCCTTTGCCACCACCACGCTTCTTCACACGCATGGGGAGAACACACGCCCTGTGTCAGTCACTTGCCAGAAATACGTACCCGTCCAGGACCGTGTTCTCAGTGATACCTTCCTGTAAATGGGAGAGAGGAAGTTTGAATGGGGAAGCTCAGTCTTTGCAGGTCGTCCGTACAGCTTGCTCCGTTGACGAGGACAGAGAGGATCTGTTCTTTCCTATTCCTTTCAAGTCCCTATCCAGGAACACTTCAGAGTTCTTTGCAAAGTCTTGTGCGAATGGCCTGAGGAAGAAGACACTGTGGGCTGCAGTATGTGGGCTGGCTGACCTTCCCCGCACGGTGCGCAGCTCCCTGTACTTGCACCTTGCCTTTGGGAAATGCATACATTCTGTGATGAGGAAGAGGCCAGGGGTGCAGCTCGCCGAATGTTTCTCCCACTTATTTGGAGATGAAAACAAAGAAGTTTTGCCATGAAACTCGAGAGAGGCTTATGATGTACAAGTGTACGCCCAAAGGTAGAACCTTATCCTCCTGCCCCCAGGGACACGTTCCGTACCTTGTCGCAACAGAGGGAGTGAGGATTTGTTGAACCCGATAGTGGGAAACGGATATGTACATTGTGGAAGAAACGAGGCTTTCCTTCCCTGCAGTAGTGCGTGTGTGCTGCCACTGCGCCTTAGGCACCCAGTGCCTCGAGTGGCACTCTCGTCGGACTCCAAATAGCCCCATTACAGGAAAGTAAATCACCACCCTTCCTACCCCGCCTTCACATACATTTTTCCCCCAAGGAAAAAACATCTCGGAGAGGTAGTCGACTCTTACTGTGAGAAATAAGTGGCTGCAAACCTAGGGGAAAAGGCCGGGTTCACTCGACCGTCAGAAAACTCCTGCCCTGCACGTTGACTGAGAGCACTGCCTGTTCGATCCGTACCCAAGAGCACTTACGGTGCCTCGCTTTCTACCTTAGAGATCACGTCTCTCCAGGCTTCCTGAGGCACGTATTCCTTCCTGCGCCAAAGAAGCCCTGATAAGGGCGCCTTGGCAGGTATGACGGTCGTTTAAATTTCTTGTGCTTTGGGGCAGCTCTGCCTTCTTTGCACGATGAGAAGGCGCATCGCTTGTATAAACCTCTCGTCTCCAGTGTTGAGCAGACACATGAACACGCCCATTCGTCCTCGCTGTTAAACGCCCCTTAAGTAATTCCTTCCCCAAGTAGACACCCGAGGTGATTTCTATACCCCAGCAACCACGTGCCTCTGCGACATTTCCCATAAGCTGCCCAAACACACCCACGGACATTACAGAGACCAGGTTCCCTTTCCAGGCCGTGCGAAAGCCTTTCAGAGCTCTCGGATCTGCACTCCCCAACTACTGACCTTGTTGAAGTAACTGGAGAAAGGCTTATTCGCACGGCTCTGAAATGCTGAACAACTCCCTACTGCTTGTCGATACATACAGCTCACCTAGGCCGTGGAGCCGTGAGTGATCCTTTCTACACCCGGCTCTTCCATATGCCATACATGTCCTCCGTGGAAAGAAGCGTTGCTCTCCAGAGAGGGAAGCCGTACTCGCTTGCCGGGTGGGCACAGGGAGCTCAGGCACAACTCGAAGATCCCCGAGCAAGTGCAATATTCCTGGTGCCTGCGGCAAGCCTTTTAGTAGCTGGCACTCTTGGAACATGACTTCCTTGGCAGGCAAGGATGCAGGGCAGGCAGGGCCGTGGATTCTGAGACAGGGATATACACTTGTCTGCATGACTCGGGCGAGAGCCAGCTATAACCGTGCCGAGGAAAATCCTTTGATCTCCAGTCTGCTTGAGCACGCTTTGTGTCGTTCACCATCATGTCGGACGAAATATGCCAGTTTGCGAAAAATGGACGAAAGACATATCTTTTTTCCCGGATCGTTAGGCAGAGCTGCTTATCTTCTCTTAGGAAAACAAGGATCTAGAAAGTTTGTGCCGGTAACACGGCACCCAGGACTTCAGGTTCCCTCTTGGAAGCTCTTCGTTGTATGCGGGAAGAGAAGGCCTTGGCTTGCAGTCTGTGGCCATTGCAGGGGTCGGGCGGAGGAAACCTCGCCTTTGCCACCACCACGCTTGTTCACACGCATGGGGAGAACACACGCCCTGTGTCAGTCACTTGCCAGAAATACGTACCCGTCCAGGACCGTGTTCTCAGTGATACCTTCCTGTAAATGGGAGAGAGGAAGTTTGAATGGGGAAGCTCAGTCTTTGCAGGTCGTCCGTACAGCTTGCTCCGTTGACGAGGACAGAGAGGATCTGTTCTTTCCTATTCCTTTCAAGTCCCTATCGAGGAACACTTCAGAGTTCTTTGCAAAGGTCTTGTGCGAATGGCCTGAGGAAGAAGACACTGTGGGTTGCAGTATGTGGGCTGGCTGGCCTTCCCCGCACGGTGCGCAGCTCCCTGTACTTGCACCTTGCCTTTGGGAAATGCATACATTCTGTGATGAGGAAGAGGCAAGGGATGCTGCTAGCCGAATGTTTCTCCCATTTATTTGGAGATGAAAACAAAGAAGTTTTGCCATGAAACTCGAGAGAGGCTTATGATGTACACGTGTACGCACAAAGGTAGAACCTTATCCTCCTGCCCCCAGGGACACGTTCCGTACCTTGTCGCAACAGAGGGAGTGAGGATTTGTTCAACCAGATAGTGGGAAACGGATATGTACATTGTGGAAGAAACGAGGCTTTCCTTCCCTGCAGTAGTGCGTGTGTGCTGCCACTGCGCCTTAGGCACCCAGTGCCTCGAGCGGCACTCTCGTCGGACTCCAAATAGCCCCATTACAGGAATGTAAATCACCACCCTTCCTACCCCGCCTTCACATACATTTTTCCCCCAAGGAAAAAACATCTCGGAGAGGTAGTCGACTCTTACTGTGAGAAATAAGTGGCTGCAAACCTAGGGGAAAAGGCCGGGTTCACTCGACCGACAGAAAACTCCTGCCCTGCACGTTGACTGAGAGCACTGCCTGTTCGATCCGTACCCAAGAGCACCTACGGCGCCTCGCTTTCTACCTTAGAGATGATGTCTCTCCAGGCTTCCTGAGGCACGTATTCCTTCCTGCGCCAAAGAAGCCCTGATAAGGGCGCCTTGGCAGGTATGACGGTCGTTTAAATTTCTTGTGCTTTGGGGCAGCTCTGCGTTCTTTGCACGATGAGAAGGCGCATCGCTTGTATAAACCTCTCGTCTCCAGTGTTGAGCAGACACATGAACACGCCCATACGTCCTCGCTGTTACACGCCCCTTAAGTAATTCCTTCCCCACGTAGACACCCGAGGTGATTTCTATACCCCAGCAACCACGTGCCTCTGCGACATTTCCCATAAGCTGCCCAAACACACCCACGCATATTAGAGAGACCAGGTTCCCTTTCCAGACCGTGCGAAAGCCTTTCAGTCCTCTCCATCTGGACTCCCCAACTACTGGCCTTGTTGATGTAACTGGAGAAAGGCTTATTCGCACGGCTCTGAAATGCTGAACAACTCCCTACTGCTCGTCGATACATACACCTCACCTAGGCCGTGGAGCCGTGAGTGATCCTTTCTACACCCGGCTCTTCCATATGCCATACATGTCCTCCGTGGAAAGAAGCGTTGCTCTCCAGAGAGGGAAGCCGTACTCGCTTGCCGGGTGGGCACAGGGAGCTCAGGCACAACTCGACGATCCCCGAGCAAGTGCAATATTTCTGGTGCCTGCGGCAAGCCATTTCGTAGCTGGCACTCTTGGAACATGACTTCCTTGGCAGGCAAGGATGCAGGGCAGGCAGGGCCGTGGATTCTGAGACAGGGATATACACTTGTCTGCATGACTCGGGCGAGAGCCAGCTATAACCGTGCCGAGGAAAATCCTTTGATCTCCAGTTTGCTTGAGCACACTTTGTGTCGTTCACCATCATGTCGCACGAAATATTCCAGTTTGCGAAAAATGGATGAAAGACATATCTTTTTTCCCGGATCGTTAGGCAGAGCTGCTTCTCCTCTCCTAGTCAAACTAGGATATAGAAAGTTTGTGCCGGTAACACGGCACCCAGGACTTCAGGTTCCCTCTTGGAAGCTCTTCATTGTATGCGGGAAGAGAAGGCTATGGCTTGCACTCTGTGGCCATTGCAGGGGTCGGGCGGAGGAAACCTCGCCTTTGCTACCACCACGCTTGTTCACACGCATGGGGAGAACACACGCCCTGTGTCAGTCACTTGCCAGAAATACGTACCCGTCCAGGACCCTGTTCTCAGTGATACCTTCCTGTAAATGGGAGAGAGGAAGTTTGAATGGGGAAGCTCAGTCTTTGCAGGTCATCCGTACAGCTTGCTCCGTTGACGAGGACAGAGAGGATCTGTTCTTTCCTATTCCTTTCAAGTCCCTTTCCAGGAACACCTCCGAGTTCTTTGCAAAGGTCTTGTGCGAATGGCCTGAGGAAGAAGACACTGTGGGCTGCAGTATGTGGGCTGGCTGGCCTTCCCCGCACGGTGCGCAGCTCCCTGTACTTGCACCTTGCCTTTGGGAAATGCATACATTCTGTGATGAGGAAGAGGCAAGGGGTGCAGCTCGCCGAATGTTTCTCCCACTTATTTGGAGATGAAAACAAAGAAGTTTTGCCATGAAACTCGAGAGAGGCTTATGATGTACAAGTGTACGCACAAAGGTAGAACCTTATCCTCCTGCCCCCAGGGACACGTTCCGTACCTTGTCGCAACAGAGGGAGTGAGGATTTGTTGAACCCGATAGTGGGAAACGGATATGTACATTGTGGAAGAAACGAGGCTTTCCTTCCCTGCAGTAGTGCGTGTGTGCTGCCACTGCGCCTTAGGCACCCAGTGCCTCGAGCGGCACTCTCGTCGGACTCCAAATAGCCCCATTACAGGAATGTAAATCACCACCCTTCCTACCCCGCCTTCACATACATTTTTCCCCCAAGGAAAAAACATCTCGGAGAGGTAGTCGAGCCTTACTGTGAGAAATATGTGGCTGCAAACCTAGGGGGAAAGGCCGGGTTCACTCGACCGTCAGAAAACTCCTGCCCTGCACGTTGACTGAGAGCACTGCGTGTTCGATCCGTACCCAAGAGCACTTACGGTGCCTCGCTTTCTATCTTAGAGATCACGTCTCTCCAGGCTTCCTGAGGCACGTATTCCTTCCTGCGCCAAAGAAGCCCTGATAAGGGCGCCTTGGCAGGTATGACGGTCGTTTAAATTTCTTGTGCTTTGGGGCAGCTCTGCGTTCTTTGCACGATGAGAAGGCGCATCGCTTGTATAAACCTCTCGTCTCCAGTGTTGAGCAGACACATGAACACGCCCATACGTCCTCGCTGTTACACGCCCCTTAAGTAGTTCCTTCCCCACGTAGACACCCGAGGTGATTTCTATACCCCAGCAACCACGTGCCTCTGCGACATTTCCCATAAGCTGCCCAAACACACCCACGCATATTAGAGAGACCAGGTTCCCTTTCCAGACCGTGCGAAAGCCTTTCAGCCCTCTCGATCTGGACTCCCCAACTACTGGCCTTGTTGATGTAACTGGAGAAAGGCTTATTCGCACGGCTCTGAAATGCTGAACAACTCCCTACTGCTCGTCGATACATACACCTCACCTAGGCCGTGGAGCCGTGAGTGATCCTTTCTACACCCGGCTCTTCCATATGCCATACATGTCCTCCGTGGAAAGAAGCGTTGCTCTCCAGAGAGGGAAGCCGTACTCGCTTGCCGGGTGGGCACAGGGAGCTCAGGCACAACTCGACGATCCCCGAGCAAGTGCAATATTTCTGGTGCCTGCGGCAAGCCATTTCGTAGCTGGCACTCTTGGAACATGACTTCCTTGGCAGGCAAGGATGCAGGGCAGGCAGGGCCGTGGATTCTGAGACAGGGATATACACTTGTCTGCATGACTCGGGCGAGAGCCAGCTATAACCGTGCCGAGGAAAATCCTTTGATCTCCAGTTTGCTTGAGCACGCTTTGTGTCGTTCACCATCATGTCGGACGAAATATGCCAGTTTGCGAAAAATGGACGAAAGACATATCTTTTTTTCCCGGATCGTTAGGCAGAGCTTCTTATCTTCTCTTAGGAAAACAAAGATATAGAAAGTTTGTGCCGGTAACACGGCACCCAGGACTTCAGGTTCCCTCTTGGAAGCTCTTCGTTGTATGCGGGAAGAGAAGGCCTTGGCTTGCAGTCTGTGGCCATTGCAGGGGTCGGGCGGAGGAAACCTCGCCTTTGCCACCACCACGCTTCTTCACACGCATGGGGAGAACACACGCCCTGTGTCAGTCACTTGCCAGAAATACGTACCCGTCCAGGACCGTGTTCTCAGTGATACCTTCCTGTAAATGGGAGAGAGGAAGTTTGAATGGGGAAGCTCAGTCTTTGCAGGTCGTCCGTACAGCTTGCTCCGTTGACGAGGACAGAGAGGATCTGTTCTTTCCTATTCCTTTCAAGTCCCTATCCAGGAACACTTCAGAGTTCTTTGCAAAGTCTTGTGCGAATGGCCTGAGGAAGAAGACACTGTGGGCTGCAGTATGTGGGCTGGCTGACCTTCCCCGCACGGTGCGCAGCTCCCTGTACTTGCACCTTGCCTTTGGGAAATGCATACATTCTGTGATGAGGAAGAGGCCAGGGGTGCAGCTCGCCGAATGTTTCTCCCACTTATTTGGAGATGAAAACAAAGAAGTTTTGCCATGAAACTCGAGAGAGGCTTATGATGTACAAGTGTACGCCCAAAGGTAGAACCTTATCCTCCTGCACCCAGGGACACGTTCCGTACCTTGTCGCAACAGAGGGAGTGAGGATTTGTTGAACCCGATAGTGGGAAACGGATATGTACATTGTGGAAGAAACGAGGCTTTCCTTCCCTGCAGTAGTGCGTGTGTGCTGCCACTGCGCCTTAGGCACCCAGTGCCTCGAGTGGCACTCTCGTCGGACTCCAAATAGCCCCATTACAGGAAAGTAAATCACCACCCTTCCTACCCCGCCTTCACATACATTTTTCCCCCAAGGAAAAAACATCTCGGAGAGGTAGTCGACTCTTACTGTGAGAAATAAGTGGCTGCAAACCTAGGGGAAAAGGCCGGGTTCACTCGACCGTCAGAAAACTCCTGCCCTGCACGTTGACTGAGAGCACTGCCTGTTCGATCCGTACCCAAGAGCACTTACGGTGCCTCGCTTTCTACCTTAGAGATCACGTCTCTCCAGGCTTCCTGAGGCACGTATTCCTTCCTGCGCCAAAGAAGCCCTGATAAGGGCGCCTTGGCAGGTATGACGGTCGTTTAAATTTCTTGTGCTTTGGGGCAGCTCTGCCTTCTTTGCACGATGAGAAGGCGCATCGCTTGTATAAACCTCTCGTCTCCAGTGTTGAGCAGACACATGAACACGCCCATTCGTCCTCGCTGTTAAACGCCCCTTAAGTAATTCCTTCCCCAAGTAGACACCCGAGGTGATTTCTATACCCCAGCAACCACGTGCCTCTGCGACATTTCCCATAAGCTGCCCAAACACACCCACGGACATTACAGAGACCAGGTTCCCTTTCCAGGCCGTGCGAAAGCCTTTCAGAGCTCTCGGATCTGCACTCCCCAACTACTGACCTTGTTGAAGTAACTGGAGAAAGGCTTATTCGCACGGCTCTGAAATGCTGAACAACTCCCTACTGCTTGTCGATACATACAGCTCACCTAGGCCGTGGAGCCGTGAGTGATCCTTTCTACACCCGGCTCTTCCATATGCCATACATGTCCTCCGTGGAAAGAAGCGTTGCTCTCCAGAGAGGGAAGCCGTACTCGCTTGCCGGGTGGGCACAGGGAGCTCAGGCACAACTCGAAGATCCCCGAGCAAGTGCAATATTCCTGGTGCCTGCGGCAAGCCTTTTAGTAGCTGGCACTCTTGGAACATGACTTCCTTGGCAGGCAAGGATGCAGGGCAGGCAGGGCCGTGGATTCTGAGACAGGGATATACACTTGTCTGCATGACTCGGGCGAGAGCCAGCTATAACCGTGCCGAGGAAAATCCTTTGATCTCCAGTTTGCTTGAGCACGCTTTGTGTCGTTCACCATCATGTCGGACGAAATATGCCAGTTTGCGAAAAATGGACGAAAGACATATCTTTTTTCCCGGATCGTAAGGCAGAGCTGCTTCTCCTCTCCTAGTCAAACTAGGATATAGAAAGTTTGTGCCGGTAACACGGCACCCAGGGCTTCAGGTTCCCTCTTGGAAGCTCTTCATTGTATGCGGGAAGAGAAGGCTATGGCTTGCACTCTGTGGCCATTGCAGGGGTCGGGCGGAGGAAACCTCGCCTTTGCCACCACCACGCTTGTTCACACGCATGGGGAGAACACACGCCCTGTGTCAGTCACTTGCCAGAAATACGTACCCGTCCAGGACCGTGTTCTCAGTGATACCTTCCTGTAAATGGGAGAGAGGAAGTTTGAATGGGGAAGCTCAGTCTTTGCAGGTCATCCGTACAGCTTGCTCCGTTGACGAGGACAGAGAGGATCTGTTCTTTCCTATTCCTTTCAAGTCCCTATCCAGGAACACTTCAGAGTTCTTTGCAAAGGTCTTGTGCGAATGGCCTGAGGAAGAAGACACTGTGGGTTGCAGTATGTGGGCTGGCTGGCCCTCCCCGCACGGTGCGCAGCTCCCTGTACTTGCACCTTGCCTTTGGGAAATGCATACATTCTGTGATGAGGAAGAGGCAAGGGATGCTGCTAGCCGAATGTTTCTCCCACTTATTTGGAGATGAAAACAAAGAAGTTTTGCCATGAAACTCGAGAGAGGCTTATGATGTACACGTGTACGCACAAAGGTAGAACCTTATCCTCCTGCCCCCAGGGACACGTTCCGTACCTTGTCGCAACAGAGGGAGTGAGGATTTGTTCAACCAGATAGTGGGAAACGGATATGTACATTGTGGAAGAAACGAGGCTTTCCTTCCCTGCAGTAGTGCGTGTGTGCTGCCACTGCGCCTTAGGCACCCAGTGCCTCGAGCAGCACTCTCGTCGGACTCCAAATAGCCCCATTACAGGAATGTAAATCACCACCCTTCCTACCCCGCCTTCACATACATTTTTCCCCCAAGGAAAAAACATTTCGGAGAGGTAGTCGACTCTTACTGTGAGAAATAAGTGGCTGCAAACCTAGGGTGAAAGGCCGGGTTCACTCGACCGTCAGAAAACTCCTGCCCTGCACGTTGACTGAGAGCACTGCGTGTTCGATCCGTACCCAAGAGCACTTACGGTGCCTCGCTTTCTACCTTAGAGATCACGTCTCTCCAGGCTTCCTGAGGCACGTATTCCTTCCTGCGCCAAAGAAGCCCTGATAAGGGCGCCTTGGCAGGTATGACGGTCGTTTAAATTTCTTGTGCTTTGGGGCAGCTCTGCGTTCTTTGCACGATGAGAAGGCGCATCGCTTGTATAAACCTCTCGTCTCCAGTGTTGAGCAGACACATGAACACGCCAATACGTCCTCGCTGTTACACCCCCCTTAAGTAATTCCTTCCCCACGTAGACACCCGAGGTGATTTTTATACCCCAGCAACCACGTGCCTCTGAGACATTTCCCATAAGCTGCCCAAACACACCCACGCATATTACACAGACCAGGATCCCTTTCCAGGCCGTGCGAAAGCCTTTCAGCCCTCTCGATCTGGACTCCCCAACTACTGGCCTTGTTGATGTAACTGGAGAAAGGCTTATTCGCACGGCTCTGAAATGCTGAACAACTCCCTACTGCTCGTCGATACATACACCTCACCTAGGCCGTGGAGCCGTGAGTGATCCTTTCTACACCCGGCTCTTCCATATGCCATACATGTCCTCCGTGGAAAGAAGCGTTGCTCTCCAGAGAGGGAAGCCGTACTCGCTTGCCGGGTGGGCACAGGGAGCTCAGGCACAACTCGAAGATCCCCGAGCAAGTGCAATATTCCTGGTGCCTGCGGCAAGCCTTTTAGTAGCTGGCACTCTTGGAACATGACTTCCTTGGCAGGCAAGGATGCAGGGCAGGCAGGGCCGTGGATTCTGAGACAGGGATATACACTTGTCTGCATGACTCGGGCGAGAGCCAGCTATAACCGTGCCGAGGAAAATCCTTTGATCTCCAGTTTGCTTGAGCACGCTTTGTGTCGTTCACCATCATGTCGGACGAAATATGCCAGTTTGAGAAAAATGGACGAAAGACATATCTTTTTTCCCGGATCGTTAGGCAGAGCTGCTTCTCCTCTCCTAGTCAAACTAGGATATAGAAAGTTTGTGCCGGTAACACGGCACCCAGGGCTTCAGGTTCCCTCTTGGAAGCTCTTCATTGTATGCGGGAAGAGAAGGCTATGGCTTGCACTCTGTGGCCATTGCAGGGGTCGGGCGGAGGAAACCTCGCCTTTGCCACCACCACGCTTGTTCACACGCATGGGGAGAACACACGCCCTGTGTCAGTCACTTGCCAGAAATACGTACCCGTCCAGGACCGTGTTCTCAGTGATACCTTCCTGTAAATGGGAGAGAGGAAGTTTGAATGGGGAAGCTCAGTCTTTGCAGGTCATCCGTACAGCTTGCTCCGTTGACGAGGACAGAGAGGATCTGTTCTTTCCTATTCCTTTCAAGTCCCTATCCAGGAACACTTCAGAGTTCTTTGCAAAGGTCTTGTGCGAATGGCCTGAGGAAGAAGACACTGTGGGTTGCAGTATGTGGGCTGGCTGGCCCTCCCCGCACGGTGCGCAGCTCCCTGTACTTGCACCTTGCCTTTGGGAAATGCATACATTCTGTGATGAGGAAGAGGCAAGGGATGCTGCTAGCCGAATGTTTCTCCCACTTATTTGGAGATGAAAACAAAGAAGTTTTGCCATGAAACTCGAGAGAGGCTTATGATGTACAAGTGTACGCACAAAGGTAGAACCTTATCCTCCTGCCCCCAGGGACACGTTCCGTACCTTGTCGCAACAGAGGGAGTGAGGATTTGTTCAACCAGATAGTGGGAAACGGATATGTACATTGTGGAAGAAACGAGGCTTTCCTTCCCTGCAGTAGTGCGTGTGTGCTGCCACTGCGCCTTAGGCACCCAGTGCCTCGAGCGGCACTCTCGTCGGACTCCAAATAGCCCCATTACAGGAATGTAAATCACCACCCTTCCTACCCCGCCTTCACATACATTTTTCCCCCAAGGAAAAAACATCTCGGAGAGGTAGTCGACTCTTACTGTGAGAAATAAGTGGCTGCAAACCTAGGGGAAAAGGCCGGGTTCACTCGACCGACAGAAAACTCCTGCCCTGCACGTTGACTGAGAGCACTGCGTGTTCGATCCGTACCCAAGAGCACCTACGGCGCCTCGCTTTCTACCTTAGAGATCATGTCTCTCCAGGCTTCCTGAGGCACGTATTCCTTCATTCGCCAAAGAAGCCCTGATAAGGGCGCCTTGGCAGGTATGACGGTCGATTAAATTTCTTGTGCTTTGGGGCAGCTCTGCGTTCTTTGCACGATGAGAAGGCGCATCACTTGTATAAACCTCTCGTCTCTAGTGTTGAGCAGACACATGAACACGCCCATACGTCCTCGCTGTTACACCCCCCTTAAGTAATTCCTTCCCCACGTAGACACCCGAGGTGATTTCTATACCCCAGCAACCACGTGCCTCTGCGACATTTCCCAAAAGCTGCCCAAACACACCCACGGACATTACAGAGTCCAGGTTCCCTTTCCAGGCCGTGCGAAAGCCTTTCAGCTCTCTCGAATCTGGACTCCCCAGCTACTGGCCTTGTTGATGTAACTGGAGAAAGGCTTATTCGCACGGCTCTGAAATGCTGAACAACTCCCTACTGCTCGTCGATACATACACCTCACCTAGGCCGTGGAGCCATGAGTGATCCCTTCTACACCCGGCTCTTCCATATGCCATACATGTCCTCCGTGGAAAGAAGCGTTGCTCTCCAGAGAGGGAAGCCGTACTCGCTTGCCGGGTGGGCACAGGGAGCTCAGGCACAACTCGAAGATCCCCGAGCAAGTGCAATATTCCTGGTGCCTGCAGCAAGCCATTTCGTAGCTGGCACTCTTGGAACATGACTTCCTTGGCAGGCAAGAATGCAGGGCAGGCAGGGCCGTGGATTCTGAGACAGGGATATACACTTGTCTGCATGACTCGGGCGAGAGCCAGCTATAACCGTGCCGAGGAAAATCCTTTGATCTCCAGTTTGCTTGAGCACGCTTTGTGTCGTTCACCATCATGTCGGACGAAATATGCCAGTTTGCGAAAAATGGACGAAAGACATATCATTTTTCCCGGATCGTTAGGCAGAGCTGCTTATCCTCTCCTAGGAAAACAAGGATATAGAAAGTTTGTGCCGGTAACACGGCACCCAGGACTTCAGGTTCCCTCTTGGAAGCTCTTCGTTGTATGCGGGAAGAGAAGGCCTTGGCTTGCAGTCTGTGGCCATTGCAGGGGTCTGGCGGAGGAAACCTCGCCTTTGCCACCACCACGCTTCTTCACACGCATGGGGAGAACACACGCCCTGTGTCAGTCACTTGCCAGAAATACGTACCCGTCCAGGACCGTGTTCTCAGTGATACCTTCCTGTAAATGGGAGAGAGGAAGTTTGAATGGGGAAGCTCAGTCTTTGCAGGTCATCCGTACAGCTTGCTCCGTTGACGAGGACAGAGAGGATCTGTTCTTTTCTATTCCTTTCAAGTCCCTTTCCAGGAACACCTCAGAGTTTTTTGCAAAGGTCTTGTGCGAATGGCCTGAGGAAGAAGACACTGTGGGCTGCAGTATGTGGGCTGGCTGGCCTTCCCCGCTCGGTGCGCAGCTCCCTGTACTTGCACCTTGCCTTTGGGAAATGCACACATTCTGTGATGAGGAAGAGGCAAGGGGTGTAGATCGCCGAATGTTTCTCCCACTTATTTGGAGATGAAAACAAAGAAGTTTTGCCATGAAACTCGAGAGAGGCTTATGATGTACACGTGTACGCACAAAGGTAGAACTGTTAGACCTGAACGGTCTCTGAGGGATCCCAGCTCGCCCAAGAACCGCCAAGAGTCGAGAGTCGCTGCAACACGCAAGAGGTTTATTAGGAGCCGGTGCACCGGGGTTCCTTGGTCCTCACGCAGGAGGCCGAAGAGGAACCCCCCCAAGCGGAATCACATACATTTTATAGCTTTCATTTTTCATTATGCAAAGTGTGGATATATCAAGGGTTTTTTTCTCATTGGTTTGTTTGTTCCTGGACCGGAGTGGGGACTTGGCTCTACTTCCTTGATTGGTTGGCTGTCGGATGCCTACTTTACATTTACCGGAGTGGGGTCTTGGCTCTAGTTCCTTGATTGGTTAGCTGTCGGATGCCTACTTTACATTTTCGTGTTTTTGTGGTGGGGGGTTGAGTCACATGAGTTATGGTTGGCTAGGGCGACCTTTAAACTCTGGCTTAATCATTCTTATCACCCGCCATACTGGTTTGCTCGAGGTTTCATCCCCCGCCATACCTGTTTGCTCGGAACGGTTTCTGCCCGGGGGGGGGGACATTCCAGTATCTTATTGCCAGCCGAAAAAGCTTAAAGCTCAAAAGTATCGATAGGGAAGTAGGGGTGTAAGTATAGTTAAGGCCCTACATTCCCCCCTTTTCTTTTTGCAATTAATTTCAATCATGGAATTTCAGCCTCTCTCTGCAAGCTTTGATATTGTTGTCTTAGCATTAACACTTGTACTGCGCTGACACGTTGCCTGATAAAGGCTATCAAGCGATTTAAAATGCATGGTCCAAAAGTTAAGAGCAGCAACAAAATAATGAGGGGTCCTAACAAGGTGGAAATTAAAGTAGTAAGCCAGGGTGATTTGTCAAACCATGATTGGAACTATCCTTTTTGATTTTCCCTTTCTTGTTTCCTTTTGTCCAGGCGCTCCATAAGCCTGTCCATAGTTTCGGTGATAGCCCCAGAATGATCAATATAAAAACAGCACTCTTCTTTTAGTGCGGCACATAGTCCACCTTCCTTAAGGAACAGCAGGTCTAGTCCCCTCCTGTTCTGCATTATTACCTCTGAGAGCGAGGTGAGTGATTCTTTTAACTGAGTTATGGAACTTTCTAACGCCCGGAGATCGACATCTACAGCCTGTCTTAAGTTAGCATAGTAGTGAGGTTGTTGGATGAGGGCTGTTGCACCTGTTCCTACCCCGACTGCCGTTCTTAATCCTAGGAGTACAGCCAGGGTGAGGGTTACGGGCTCTCTCCTAAGTCTCCTTTTGCCTTCATATTCGTCTAGAAAAGATGAATCTGAATGATATATGAGTCTGGGGACCAGCTGGACTAACACACAAAAGTCGGCCGAAGCATTGAGGACCTCTAGAGAAATGCAAGGGGTCAATCCTGTGTTACATGCCCACCATCCATCCTGAGGAGGGAGGAGATATCCTGAGCCCTGTGGGAGGCTTGAATTGGTACAGAGATGTCGATGGGACGGGGGGGGCGTTCCTACACATGTACCGTTTCCTGATACTGAAGACAAGGTCAATTTATTATTTCCTTCTTGTTTCCATCGACATTGATCTGAAGAGTTGACATTACTAAAATTAGAACTATATCCTATAGCATCATAATAAGGGGGAGGAGCAGCATAGCAAAGCCAACATGATTTGGTAGCCTCTGGATTTGTGGCATTTAGGACCCCAAAAGCCGCCTGGACCAATGAGAGCATTCGGTCTCGGGGGGCTCTGGGTTTGATTGTTATTTCTTTTAGTCCAGAAGTCTGGTTTCTTATCCCTGGTAGTATTGTGGGTGGGGCCAAGGGTAGCAGAGGGTGCCCAATCTCAGGATTGGGGCCCATAGGGACGGGAGTAGGGGTCTCGATCTTTAATTATTAGGAGCCCATCATCATATTCTGCTTTGTAAAACCTTATACCCCATGAATGGCCACCTATCCAATTTTTGTTTTTCTTCCCAGGTTCACTAAAAGAAATTTTAAGGGGATGGCACCACGTTGAACATTCGGGCACATTGTCGAGATGAGTGTAGTTGGCCATTACCTTGATAAAATCCCAGCTAGAGGTGGGTTTCCAGTAGGTGTCCCCAGTGGTTTCACATCCCCAGCTCTTGCAATAGAAATGTTCTCTTCCCCCGCACTGATAATTCAAAGACCGGTGACGATGGAACCCAGGGCATACATAAAAGGAGAGGGCCCTGAGCATGCTTCTCCGATCCTTGGTCGAACAGCCTCCCCCCCCCCAGGGACTAATCCCCAGTCCCCGGGCGCTGTCCCCGGCCGCTGATTCGGGGCAGTTTGTTGATCGTGATATCCCCCTACATCCCAGTTAGGGGGGGCTCCCAGGGCCAACTTACAAACATCGGGGAAGAGGTCTGGCCACCAGGTCCAAGGGGCAGCAGTATGGCTAACAGACCATATTACATCTCCAGTTTGGGAAATTACCTGCCAGGTTAAACGCTGGGGCAGGTGAGGACTAAAGTTACTCACAGCCAGTAGGGGTAATAAAGTCAGAGTTATGAGTCTGGTGAGCGCAGGAGCTTGAGCTTGAGCGGGTTGCTGGTCTTCTGGGCCCGCCATTCCGATGATGATGCAGACGCTGGCGCAGCTTTTACGTGTGAGGCGTGAATCCAAGCAGCGATGCCGTCTACCTTTACAGCCGTGGGGGTGGTGAGCAGGACGATGTATGGTCCTTTCCACCGAGGCTCTAGTGTCTGGGTTCGGTGTCGACGGGCGTACACGAAATCTCCGACTTGGAAAGGATGAGCCTCTGCTGGTGTTCCGGGTCGGTAAGCCTCTGCCAGCTGGGACCACACCTCCTTTTGGACCAACTGGAGTCCCAATAGCCTAGCATATAAGTCAGTGTTATTCTGGCAGTCAGGACTTATTCCTTCCCCGAGCGTGAGAAGGGGAGGTGGGGCCCCGTATAGAATTTCAAATGGAGTGAGATGATAGCGGGAGGGGGTATTTCTAGCCCGAAACAGGGCTAAGGGAAGGAGCACCGTCCAATCTGTACCGCCAGTCTCTATGGACAATTTAGTTAGGGTCTCTTTTAGAGTTCTATTCATTCTTTCTACCTGTCCTGAACTCTGGGGTCTATAGGCACAATGTAATTTCCAATCAGTCCCCAGGTATTTGGCCACACCCTGACTTACCTGGGCGACGAAGGCGGGACCATTATCGGATCCTATTACCTTTGGTGCCCCGAACCGCGGGAAAATTTCTTCTAAGATCTTCTTGGTCACCATAGTAGCTGTCTCCTTTTTCGTTGGGAAAGCTTCTATCCATCCTGAGAAGGTATCTATGAAAACTTCTTCTAGGAAACTGCTTCCATCGGTAAACCAGGTAAAGTTGGCATCGGGGAGAGGCTGATCCATCAAGTCTGGCCTGCTACCGTGTGCTGCAGCCAATACTTCCTGACAATCATGGATGATGGTGGTGGTGCCTTCTAGGTCGGGGTCAGGCAGCAAGGTGGCCGGGTTAAGTCCTGTGGCTGATGTAAACTTAATACGGTCTGAATTTAACAGCAGGGTTTGGTAATGAGTCATTCTGGCATTTGTTAGCCACCTGTCGGGTGGCTGACGAATCACACTTTCTAATGCATGGGGGGCTGTTATCGTTAAGTTCTGTCCCAAAGTCAATTTGTCAGCATCTTTGACCAAAGCGGCCACGGCGGCGATTATTTTTAAGCAGGCGGGCCATCCTGTTGCCACAGGATCCAATTTCTTTGATAGGTACGCAACCGGGCGATTCCAGGGGCCCAGTTTCTGAGTTAGTACTCCCTTTGCGATACCTTTATTCTCGGCCACGTACATATGGAAAGGCTTAGTTACATCTGGTAGCCCCAAAGCCGGGGCTGATAGCAGGGCTCGTTTAATTTGGTCAAAAGCCCGTTGTTCTTTATCACCCCAAGCGAAAGGGATGCCGTTCTTGGTCAGGGGATACAAAGGGGCTGCTAATTCAGCAAACCCCGGAATCCATAGCCTACAGAATCCGGCCGTCCCCAAAAATGCCCTAACCTGTTTAGGACTCTTGGGGGCCGGTATGTGGGCAACGGTGTTTTTCCTGCTTTCCGAGAGCCATCTCTGTCCTTCTTTTAGCAAGTACCCCAGGTAACTGACCTGTCGTTGACATATTTGTGCTTTCTTTGCTGAAGCCCGATATCCCAGTGTCTCAAGTTCCGTTAATAGCCTTTCAGTCCCCCTGACGCAGTCTTCTTGGGTCTCTGCCGATAAAAGAAGATCATCAACATATTGAAGGAGAGTTACCTGTGGGTTGGACTCTCTATAGGATGCCAAATCCTGGTGTAGGGCCTCGTCGAAAATGGTGGGGGAGTTCTTGAATCCTTGGGGTAGGCGAGTCCAGGTCAGCTGGCCTGACATCCCCGACGCTGGATCCTTCCATTCGAATGCAAAGTAAGGCTGGCTGAGAGAGGAGAGTCTCAGGCAGAAGAAAGCATCTTTAAGATCCAAAACAGTGTACCAAGTGTGCTGAGGTGGAAGAGTACTTAAGAGATTGTAGGGGTTGGGCACCGTGGGGTGGAGGTCCACTACTTGCTTATTCACCTCACATAGGTCTTGTACCGGCCGGTAATCATTAGTTCCTGGCTTTTTAACTGGTAAAAGAGGGGTATTCCATGCAGATTGGCACCTTACCAGGATCCCTAATTCCAGCAACCTTTGTATGTGAGGACGAATGCCATCCCGAGCTTCTTTGCTCATAGGGTACTGGCGGACTGTCACCGGGGTGGCGGTTGCTTTGAGTTCTACCACCACGGGGGGGCGATATTTTGCCATTCCCATACCGGCAGTTTCTGCCCAAGCCTGTGGAAACCTGGTCACCCAATCTTGCATATCAACTTGTGGAGGCGAGGGCACTTCATATAACCTATGTTCATCTTCCAGCTTCATAGTCAAAATTTGGAGTAATCTCCCTTTGTTGTCAGTTATGGTGGGTCCTTCTGGTTGGAAGTGGATCTGGGCCCCCACCTTAGAGAGTATGTCTCTGCCTAGCAGAGGGTATGGGCACTCAGGTATGACCAAGAATGAGTGGGTTACTTGTCCCATCCCAAGGTCTACTGTCCTTCGTGTGGTCCATGAGTACTGCTTATTTCCTGTAGCCCCCTGGACCCATGACCTTTTAGTTGAGAGGGGGCCTTTTGGGTGGAGGAGGACTGAGTGCTGAGCGCCGGTGTCTACCAAGAACTGGACGGGTTCCCCCTCCACTTTAAGAGTTACCCTGGGCTCGGGGAGAGGGTCCGAGCCCTGACTTCCCTAATCTTCCTCTTCCAGGGGTAAAATTTTGTCTCTGGTTGGTTTTCCCCCATTCTTCTTTTTAGGGCATTCTCTTACCCAGTGACCTTTTTCTTTACAGTAAGCACATTGATCCTTGTCTAATGGTCGCCTTCCTGTCCGCCCTTCCTGTCTATTCCTGTCTCTAATATTTCCTCCTCTGACTACAGTGGCCAGTATCTTACTCAAATTCCTCTCTTGCCGCTTGTCCCGCCTTAATTCACGGGCCTCTTGCTCCTTCTGCTTCCTTTCTTCCCTTTCCTCTTCTGTTTCCCTCTTATTACATACTTTATCTGCCTCTTTTACTAAGTCCTGAATTGAGAAACCTTGTAGGCCATCCAGCCTTTGTAACTTTTTTCTAATGTCAGGGGCCGCCTGGTCAATAAAGGCCATTGCTATGGTGGCCTTATGTTCCTCAGAAGTTGGATCATAAGGAGTGAACCGTCTAAAAGCCTCCATTAAGCATTCTAGGAACACGGTTGGCGACTCCTGGGGCCCCTGAGTTACCTCTCTTACCTTGGCCAAATTCGTGGGGCGCCTGGCTGCTCCATGGAGACCTGCCACCAGAGCCTGGCGATACATCTTCAGGTGCTCCTACCTTCTGGGGTATTGAAGTCCCAATTCGGCCTGACGAGTGGAAAACCGGCATCAATCTTGTTAGGCAACTGGGTAGGTTGCCCATTGGCGCCTAACACATTCTTTCTAGCCTCCAAGAGAACCCGTTGCCTTTCCTCAGTTGTGAGGAGAGTCTGGAGGAGCTGTTGACAATCGTCCCAGGTGGGTTGGTGGGAGAAGACAAGAGACTCTATTAAAGCAGTGAGAGCCTGTGGATTTTCAGAGAAAGTAGGGTTATGCATCTCCCAGTTATAAAGATCTGCAGAGGAAAAGGGCCAGTATTGGAGGGGCCTATTCCCGTGGTTATCGGGGGGGCCATATTCTCTAAGGGGTAGAGCGGTAGAATCCGGGGAAATAGCTCTCCGGCTTCTGGTGCCCGCCGAGGGACCCCCCCCCCCTGCCACAACAGGTGGCCCTATTGGTGCGGAGGGTTGTGGAGCTGGGGAATCGGGAGGCGGTATGGGGTCTAGGGCTGGAGGGTAAGGTGGTGGTGGGGGATCGAGGAGAAGCAGATCGGACTGCAAGTCTGGATATATCGCCTTCCGTGGGTCCGGGGCTTCAGATGACTTCTCGGCGTCCGGGGCTGGGCCTCGATCAGAAGGACTTGGGCCCCCCCACGAGCGGCGCCGGGGAGGTGGAGCATGAGCGCACGTGTTAGAGCGCGGCGACGGGTCTGGTTCCCTCGGCCCCGGGATTCGGCGAGCCCTGCTGCCGGGGGGCTGTAACACTCGGGGAGGGGTGGGCCCGCCGCCGCCGCCGCCGACGCCGCCGACGCCGGCGCCGCCGCCGCTGGCCAGCCGCCGAGACGATGACGACCGCGACGACCGCGACGACGCCCGCGACGACGACGACGGGGCCCCCCCGAGCCACCTTCCCCACCGGCCTTCCCAGCCGTCCCGGAGCCGGTCGCGGCGCACCGCCGCGGTGGAAATGCGCCCGGCGGCGGCCGGTCGCCGGCCGGGGGGCGGTCCCCCGCCGGCCCCACCCCCAACCCCGCCCGCCTACCCCCGCGACCCTCCCGCCCCCACCCGCCCGCGGAGACGCGGGGGGGAGAGGCGAGGGGCGGAGGGAGGGCGGGGGGAGGGGTTGGGAGGAACGGGGAGCGGGAAAGATCCGCCGGGCCGCCGGCACGGCCGGACCCGCCGCCGGGTTGAATCCTCCGGGCGGACTGCGCGGACCCCACCCGTTTACCTCTTAACGGTTTCACGCCCTCTTGAACTCTCTCTTCAAAGTTCTTTTCAACTTTCCCTTACGGTACTTGTTGACTATCGGTCTCGTGCCGGTATTTAGCCTTAGATGGAGTTTACCACCCGCTTTGGGCTGCATTCCCAAGCAACCCGACTCCGGGAAGACCCGGGCCCGGCGCGCCGGGGGCCGCTACCGGCCTCACACCGTCCACGGGCTGGGCCCTAGACTTAACTTCGGTCCAGTGACTTAGAGTGAGAGAGAGAGGCGTCGTCATAGTTTGTCCCATTATCGTCCGTCAGGAGAAAGATAGAGCACAGGAGAACAATAAAATTTCAGAAGACACACATTAATACTGCCGCCGCGAGCTCGTTTTAAAACTGCAACCAACTCAGATTCAGATGGCAGTTTGTATATCCTGCCAGGACCGGTGAAGGGGAGACAAAATTTGTCTCTCCTTCCAGATGGACCACCAGGGCGTCCCCCAGGGTCCGTGGACACCAGCTATTGGCACGTCTGCCTAGCCAGGAGTCCAATACAGATTTCACAGCGAGCCGGTTCACACGGCTTCTTTCTGATGGCGGCTTACAGAGGACAGAAGACGAACAGACAGACAATTAGGCCTACCTGATACCTCCAACTCCCGAGGTTCCTGCGACCCGGGGCGAGTGGGGATCCCGGACGAGCCCCCAATCTGTTAGACCTGAACGGTCTCTGAGGGATCCCAGCTCGCCCAAGAACCGCCAAGAGTCGAGAGTCGCTGCAACACGCAAGAGGTTTATTAGGAGCCGGTGCACCGGGGTTCCTTGGTCCTCACGCAGGAGGCCGAAGAGGAACCCCCCCAAGCGGAATCACATACATTTTATAGCTTTCATTTTTCATTATGCAAAGTGTGGATATATCAAGGGTTTTTTTCTCATTGGTTTGTTTGTTCCTGGACCGGAGTGGGGACTTGGCTCTACTTCCTTGATTGGTTGGCTGTCGGATGCCTACTTTACATTTACCGGAGTGGGGTCTTGGCTCTAGTTCCTTGATTGGTTAGCTGTCGGATGCCTACTTTACATTTTCGTGTTTTTGTGGTGGGGGGTTGAGTCACATGAGTTATGGTTGGCTAGGGCGACCTTTAAACTCTGGCTTAATCATTCTTATCACCCGCCATACTGGTTTGCTCGAGGTTTCATCCCCCGCCATACCTGTTTGCTCGGAACGGTTTCTGCCCGGGGGGGGGGACATTCCAGTATCTTATTGCCAGCCGAAAAAGCTTAAAGCTCAAAAGTATCGATAGGGAAGTAGGGGTGTAAGTATAGTTAAGGCCCTACATTCCCCCCTTTTCTTTTTGCAATTAATTTCAATCATGGAATTTCAGCCTCTCTCTGCAAGCTTTGATATTGTTGTCTTAGCATTAACACTTGTACTGCGCTGACACGTTGCCTGATAAAGGCTATCAAGCGATTTAAAATGCATGGTCCAAAAGTTAAGAGCAGCAACAAAATAATGAGGGGTCCTAACAAGGTGGAAATTAAAGTAGTAAGCCAGGGTGATTTGTCAAACCATGATTGGAACTATCCTTTTTGATTTTCCCTTTCTTGTTTCCTTTTGTCCAGGCGCTCCATAAGCCTGTCCATAGTTTCGGTGATAGCCCCAGAATGATCAATATAAAAACAGCACTCTTCTTTTAGTGCGGCACATAGTCCACCTTCCTTAAGGAACAGCAGGTCTAGTCCCCTCCTGTTCTGCATTATTACCTCTGAGAGCGAGGTGAGTGATTCTTTTAACTGAGTTATGGAACTTTCTAACGCCCGGAGATCGACATCTACAGCCTGTCTTAAGTTAGCATAGTAGTGAGGTTGTTGGATGAGGGCTGTTGCACCTGTTCCTACCCCGACTGCCGTTCTTAATCCTAGGAGTACAGCCAGGGTGAGGGTTACGGGCTCTCTCCTAAGTCTCCTTTTGCCTTCATATTCGTCTAGAAAAGATGAATCTGAATGATATATGAGTCTGGGGACCAGCTGGACTAACACACAAAAGTCGGCCGAAGCATTGAGGACCTCTAGAGAAATGCAAGGGGTCAATCCTGTGTTACATGCCCACCATCCATCCTGAGGAGGGAGGAGATATCCTGAGCCCTGTGGGAGGCTTGAATTGGTACAGAGATGTCGATGGGACGGGGGGGGCGTTCCTACACATGTACCGTTTCCTGATACTGAAGACAAGGTCAATTTATTATTTCCTTCTTGTTTCCATCGACATTGATCTGAAGAGTTGACATTACTAAAATTAGAACTATATCCTATAGCATCATAATAAGGGGGAGGAGCAGCATAGCAAAGCCAACATGATTTGGTAGCCTCTGGATTTGTGGCATTTAGGACCCCAAAAGCCGCCTGGACCAATGAGAGCATTCGGTCTCGGGGGGCTCTGGGTTTGATTGTTATTTCTTTTAGTCCAGAAGTCTGGTTTCTTATCCCTGGTAGTATTGTGGGTGGGGCCAAGGGTAGCAGAGGGTGCCCAATCTCAGGATTGGGGCCCATAGGGACGGGAGTAGGGGTCTCGATCTTTAATTATTAGGAGCCCATCATCATATTCTGCTTTGTAAAACCTTATACCCCATGAATGGCCACCTATCCAATTTTTGTTTTTCTTCCCAGGTTCACTAAAAGAAATTTTAAGGGGATGGCACCACGTTGAACATTCGGGCACATTGTCGAGATGAGTGTAGTTGGCCATTACCTTGATAAAATCCCAGCTAGAGGTGGGTTTCCAGTAGGTGTCCCCAGTGGTTTCACATCCCCAGCTCTTGCAATAGAAATGTTCTCTTCCCCCGCACTGATAATTCAAAGACCGGTGACGATGGAACCCAGGGCATACATAAAAGGAGAGGGCCCTGAGCATGCTTCTCCGATCCTTGGTCGAACAGCCTCCCCCCCCCCAGGGACTAATCCCCAGTCCCCGGGCGCTGTCCCCGGCCGCTGATTCGGGGCAGTTTGTTGATCGTGATATCCCCCTACATCCCAGTTAGGGGGGGCTCCCAGGGCCAACTTACAAACATCGGGGAAGAGGTCTGGCCACCAGGTCCAAGGGGCAGCAGTATGGCTAACAGACCATATTACATCTCCAGTTTGGGAAATTACCTGCCAGGTTAAACGCTGGGGCAGGTGAGGACTAAAGTTACTCACAGCCAGTAGGGGTAATAAAGTCAGAGTTATGAGTCTGGTGAGCGCAGGAGCTTGAGCTTGAGCGGGTTGCTGGTCTTCTGGGCCCGCCATTCCGATGATGATGCAGACGCTGGCGCAGCTTTTACGTGTGAGGCGTGAATCCAAGCAGCGATGCCGTCTACCTTTACAGCCGTGGGGGTGGTGAGCAGGACGATGTATGGTCCTTTCCACCGAGGCTCTAGTGTCTGGGTTCGGTGTCGACGGGCGTACACGAAATCTCCGACTTGGAAAGGATGAGCCTCTGCTGGTGTTCCGGGTCGGTAAGCCTCTGCCAGCTGGGACCACACCTCCTTTTGGACCAACTGGAGTCCCAATAGCCTAGCATATAAGTCAGTGTTATTCTGGCAGTCAGGACTTATTCCTTCCCCGAGCGTGAGAAGGGGAGGTGGGGCCCCGTATAGAATTTCAAATGGAGTGAGATGATAGCGGGAGGGGGTATTTCTAGCCCGAAACAGGGCTAAGGGAAGGAGCACCGTCCAATCTGTACCGCCAGTCTCTATGGACAATTTAGTTAGGGTCTCTTTTAGAGTTCTATTCATTCTTTCTACCTGTCCTGAACTCTGGGGTCTATAGGCACAATGTAATTTCCAATCAGTCCCCAGGTATTTGGCCACACCCTGACTTACCTGGGCGACGAAGGCGGGACCATTATCGGATCCTATTACCTTTGGTGCCCCGAACCGCGGGAAAATTTCTTCTAAGATCTTCTTGGTCACCATAGTAGCTGTCTCCTTTTTCGTTGGGAAAGCTTCTATCCATCCTGAGAAGGTATCTATGAAAACTTCTTCTAGGAAACTGCTTCCATCGGTAAACCAGGTAAAGTTGGCATCGGGGAGAGGCTGATCCATCAAGTCTGGCCTGCTACCGTGTGCTGCAGCCAATACTTCCTGACAATCATGGATGATGGTGGTGGTGCCTTCTAGGTCGGGGTCAGGCAGCAAGGTGGCCGGGTTAAGTCCTGTGGCTGATGTAAACTTAATACGGTCTGAATTTAACAGCAGGGTTTGGTAATGAGTCATTCTGGCATTTGTTAGCCACCTGTCGGGTGGCTGACGAATCACACTTTCTAATGCATGGGGGGCTGTTATCGTTAAGTTCTGTCCCAAAGTCAATTTGTCAGCATCTTTGACCAAAGCGGCCACGGCGGCGATTATTTTTAAGCAGGCGGGCCATCCTGTTGCCACAGGATCCAATTTCTTTGATAGGTACGCAACCGGGCGATTCCAGGGGCCCAGTTTCTGAGTTAGTACTCCCTTTGCGATACCTTTATTCTCGGCCACGTACATATGGAAAGGCTTAGTTACATCTGGTAGCCCCAAAGCCGGGGCTGATAGCAGGGCTCGTTTAATTTGGTCAAAAGCCCGTTGTTCTTTATCACCCCAAGCGAAAGGGATGCCGTTCTTGGTCAGGGGATACAAAGGGGCTGCTAATTCAGCAAACCCCGGAATCCATAGCCTACAGAATCCGGCCGTCCCCAAAAATGCCCTAACCTGTTTAGGACTCTTGGGGGCCGGTATGTGGGCAACGGTGTTTTTCCTGCTTTCCGAGAGCCATCTCTGTCCTTCTTTTAGCAAGTACCCCAGGTAACTGACCTGTCGTTGACATATTTGTGCTTTCTTTGCTGAAGCCCGATATCCCAGTGTCTCAAGTTCCGTTAATAGCCTTTCAGTCCCCCTGACGCAGTCTTCTTGGGTCTCTGCCGATAAAAGAAGATCATCAACATATTGAAGGAGAGTTACCTGTGGGTTGGACTCTCTATAGGATGCCAAATCCTGGTGTAGGGCCTCGTCGAAAATGGTGGGGGAGTTCTTGAATCCTTGGGGTAGGCGAGTCCAGGTCAGCTGGCCTGACATCCCCGACGCTGGATCCTTCCATTCGAATGCAAAGTAAGGCTGGCTGAGAGAGGAGAGTCTCAGGCAGAAGAAAGCATCTTTAAGATCCAAAACAGTGTACCAAGTGTGCTGAGGTGGAAGAGTACTTAAGAGATTGTAGGGGTTGGGCACCGTGGGGTGGAGGTCCACTACTTGCTTATTCACCTCACATAGGTCTTGTACCGGCCGGTAATCATTAGTTCCTGGCTTTTTAACTGGTAAAAGAGGGGTATTCCATGCAGATTGGCACCTTACCAGGATCCCTAATTCCAGCAACCTTTGTATGTGAGGACGAATGCCATCCCGAGCTTCTTTGCTCATAGGGTACTGGCGGACTGTCACCGGGGTGGCGGTTGCTTTGAGTTCTACCACCACGGGGGGGCGATATTTTGCCATTCCCATACCGGCAGTTTCTGCCCAAGCCTGTGGAAACCTGGTCACCCAATCTTGCATATCAACTTGTGGAGGCGAGGGCACTTCATATAACCTATGTTCATCTTCCAGCTTCATAGTCAAAATTTGGAGTAATCTCCCTTTGTTGTCAGTTATGGTGGGTCCTTCTGGTTGGAAGTGGATCTGGGCCCCCACCTTAGAGAGTATGTCTCTGCCTAGCAGAGGGTATGGGCACTCAGGTATGACCAAGAATGAGTGGGTTACTTGTCCCATCCCAAGGTCTACTGTCCTTCGTGTGGTCCATGAGTACTGCTTATTTCCTGTAGCCCCCTGGACCCATGACCTTTTAGTTGAGAGGGGGCCTTTTGGGTGGAGGAGGACTGAGTGCTGAGCGCCGGTGTCTACCAAGAACTGGACGGGTTCCCCCTCCACTTTAAGAGTTACCCTGGGCTCGGGGAGAGGGTCCGAGCCCTGACTTCCCTAATCTTCCTCTTCCAGGGGTAAAATTTTGTCTCTGGTTGGTTTTCCCCCATTCTTCTTTTTAGGGCATTCTCTTACCCAGTGACCTTTTTCTTTACAGTAAGCACATTGATCCTTGTCTAATGGTCGCCTTCCTGTCCGCCCTTCCTGTCTATTCCTGTCTCTAATATTTCCTCCTCTGACTACAGTGGCCAGTATCTTACTCAAATTCCTCTCTTGCCGCTTGTCCCGCCTTAATTCACGGGCCTCTTGCTCCTTCTGCTTCCTTTCTTCCCTTTCCTCTTCTGTTTCCCTCTTATTACATACTTTATCTGCCTCTTTTACTAAGTCCTGAATTGAGAAACCTTGTAGGCCATCCAGCCTTTGTAACTTTTTTCTAATGTCAGGGGCCGCCTGGTCAATAAAGGCCATTGCTATGGTGGCCTTATGTTCCTCAGAAGTTGGATCATAAGGAGTGAACCGTCTAAAAGCCTCCATTAAGCATTCTAGGAACACGGTTGGCGACTCCTGGGGCCCCTGAGTTACCTCTCTTACCTTGGCCAAATTCGTGGGGCGCCTGGCTGCTCCATGGAGACCTGCCACCAGAGCCTGGCGATACATCTTCAGGTGCTCCTACCTTCTGGGGTATTGAAGTCCCAATTCGGCCTGACGAGTGGAAAACCGGCATCAATCTTGTTAGGCAACTGGGTAGGTTGCCCATTGGCGCCTAACACATTCTTTCTAGCCTCCAAGAGAACCCGTTGCCTTTCCTCAGTTGTGAGGAGAGTCTGGAGGAGCTGTTGACAATCGTCCCAGGTGGGTTGGTGGGAGAAGACAAGAGACTCTATTAAAGCAGTGAGAGCCTGTGGATTTTCAGAGAAAGTAGGGTTATGCATCTCCCAGTTATAAAGATCTGCAGAGGAAAAGGGCCAGTATTGGAGGGGCCTATTCCCGTGGTTATCGGGGGGGCCATATTCTCTAAGGGGTAGAGCGGTAGAATCCGGGGAAATAGCTCTCCGGCTTCTGGTGCCCGCCGAGGGACCCCCCCCCCCCCCTGCCACAACAGGTGGCCCTATTGGTGCGGAGGGTTGTGGAGCTGGGGAATCGGGAGGCGGTATGGGGTCTAGGGCTGGAGGGTAAGGTGGTGGTGGGGGATCGAGGAGAAGCAGATCGGACTGCAAGTCTGGATATATCGCCTTCCGTGGGTCCGGGGCTTCAGATGACTTCTCGGCGTCCGGGGCTGGGCCTCGATCAGAAGGACTTGGGCCCCCCCACGAGCGGCGCCGGGGAGGTGGAGCATGAGCGCACGTGTTAGAGCGCGGCGACGGGTCTGGTTCCCTCGGCCCCGGGATTCGGCGAGCCCTGCTGCCGGGGGGCTGTAACACTCGGGGAGGGGTGGGCCCGCCGCCGCCGCCGCCGACGCCGCCGACGCCGGCGCCGCCGCCGCTGGCCAGCCGCCGAGACGATGACGACCGCGACGACCGCGACGACGCCCGCGACGACGACGACGGGGCCCCCCCGAGCCACCTTCCCCACCGGCCTTCCCAGCCGTCCCGGAGCCGGTCGCGGCGCACCGCCGCGGTGGAAATGCGCCCGGCGGCGGCCGGTCGCCGGCCGGGGGGCGGTCCCCCGCCGGCCCCACCCCCAACCCCGCCCGCCTACCCCCGCGACCCTCCCGCCCCCACCCGCCCGCGGAGACGCGGGGGGGAGAGGCGAGGGGCGGAGGGAGGGCGGGGGGAGGGGTTGGGAGGAACGGGGAGCGGGAAAGATCCGCCGGGCCGCCGGCACGGCCGGACCCGCCGCCGGGTTGAATCCTCCGGGCGGACTGCGCGGACCCCACCCGTTTACCTCTTAACGGTTTCACGCCCTCTTGAACTCTCTCTTCAAAGTTCTTTTCAACTTTCCCTTACGGTACTTGTTGACTATCGGTCTCGTGCCGGTATTTAGCCTTAGATGGAGTTTACCACCCGCTTTGGGCTGCATTCCCAAGCAACCCGACTCCGGGAAGACCCGGGCCCGGCGCGCCGGGGGCCGCTACCGGCCTCACACCGTCCACGGGCTGGGCCCTAGACTTAACTTCGGTCCAGTGACTTAGAGTGAGAGAGAGAGGCGTCGTCATAGTTTGTCCCATTATCGTCCGTCAGGAGAAAGATAGAGCACAGGAGAACAATAAAATTTCAGAAGACACACATTAATACTGCCGCCGCGAGCTCGTTTTAAAACTGCAACCAACTCAGATTCAGATGGCAGTTTGTATATCCTGCCAGGACCGGTGAAGGGGAGACAAAATTTGTCTCTCCTTCCAGATGGACCACCAGGGCGTCCCCCAGGGTCCGTGGACACCAGCTATTGGCACGTCTGCCTAGCCAGGAGTCCAATACAGATTTCACAGCGAGCCGGTTCACACGGCTTCTTTCTGATGGCGGCTTACAGAGGACAGAAGACGAACAGACAGACAATTAGGCCTACCTGATACCTCCAACTCCCGAGGTTCCTGCGACCCGGGGCGAGTGGGGATCCCGGACGAGCCCCCAATCTGTTAGACCTGAACGGTCTCTGAGGGATCCCAGCTCGCCCAAGAACCGCCAAGAGTCGAGAGTCGCTGCAACACGCAAGAGGTTTATTAGGAGCCGGTGCACCGGGGTTCCTTGGTCCTCACGCAGGAGGCCGAAGAGGAACCCCCCCAAGCGGAATCACATACATTTTATAGCTTTCATTTTTCATTATGCAAAGTGTGGATATATCAAGGGTTTTTTTCTCATTGGTTTGTTTGTTCCTGGACCGGAGTGGGGACTTGGCTCTACTTCCTTGATTGGTTGGCTGTCGGATGCCTACTTTACATTTACCGGAGTGGGGTCTTGGCTCTAGTTCCTTGATTGGTTAGCTGTCGGATGCCTACTTTACATTTTCGTGTTTTTGTGGTGGGGGGTTGAGTCACATGAGTTATGGTTGGCTAGGGCGACCTTTAAACTCTGGCTTAATCATTCTTATCACCCGCCATACTGGTTTGCTCGAGGTTTCATCCCCCGCCATACCTGTTTGCTCGGAACGGTTTCTGCCCGGGGGGGGGGACATTCCAGTATCTTATTGCCAGCCGAAAAAGCTTAAAGCTCAAAAGTATCGATAGGGAAGTAGGGGTGTAAGTATAGTTAAGGCCCTACATTCCCCCCTTTTCTTTTTGCAATTAATTTCAATCATGGAATTTCAGCCTCTCTCTGCAAGCTTTGATATTGTTGTCTTAGCATTAACACTTGTACTGCGCTGACACGTTGCCTGATAAAGGCTATCAAGCGATTTAAAATGCATGGTCCAAAAGTTAAGAGCAGCAACAAAATAATGAGGGGTCCTAACAAGGTGGAAATTAAAGTAGTAAGCCAGGGTGATTTGTCAAACCATGATTGGAACTATCCTTTTTGATTTTCCCTTTCTTGTTTCCTTTTGTCCAGGCGCTCCATAAGCCTGTCCATAGTTTCGGTGATAGCCCCAGAATGATCAATATAAAAACAGCACTCTTCTTTTAGTGCGGCACATAGTCCACCTTCCTTAAGGAACAGCAGGTCTAGTCCCCTCCTGTTCTGCATTATTACCTCTGAGAGCGAGGTGAGTGATTCTTTTAACTGAGTTATGGAACTTTCTAACGCCCGGAGATCGACATCTACAGCCTGTCTTAAGTTAGCATAGTAGTGAGGTTGTTGGATGAGGGCTGTTGCACCTGTTCCTACCCCGACTGCCGTTCTTAATCCTAGGAGTACAGCCAGGGTGAGGGGTTACGGGCTCTCTCCTAAGTCTCCTTTTGCCTTCATATTCGTCTAGAAAAGATGAATCTGAATGATATATGAGTCTGGGGACCAGCTGGACTAACACACAAAAGTCGGCCGAAGCATTGAGGACCTCTAGAGAAATGCAAGGGGTCAATCCTGTGTTACATGCCCACCATCCATCCTGAGGAGGGAGGAGATATCCTGAGCCCTGTGGGAGGCTTGAATTGGTACAGAGATGTCGATGGGACGGGGGGGGCGTTCCTACACATGTACCGTTTCCTGATACTGAAGACAAGGTCAATTTATTATTTCCTTCTTGTTTCCATCGACATTGATCTGAAGAGTTGACATTACTAAAATTAGAACTATATCCTATAGCATCATAATAAGGGGGAGGAGCAGCATAGCAAAGCCAACATGATTTGGTAGCCTCTGGATTTGTGGCATTTAGGACCCCAAAAGCCGCCTGGACCAATGAGAGCATTCGGTCTCGGGGGGGCTCTGGGTTTGATTGTTATTTCTTTTAGTCCAGAAGTCTGGTTTCTTATCCCTGGTAGTATTGTGGGTGGGGCCAAGGGTAGCAGAGGGTGCCCAATCTCAGGATTGGGGCCCATAGGGACGGGAGTAGGGGTCTCGATCTTTAATTATTAGGAGCCCATCATCATATTCTGCTTTGTAAAACCTTATACCCATGAATGGCCACCTATCCAATTTTTGTTTTTCTTCCCAGGTTCACTAAAAGAAATTTTAAGGGGATGGCACCACGTTGAACATTCGGGCACATTGTCGAGATGAGTGTAGTTGGCCATTACCTTGATAAAATCCCAGCTAGAGGTGGGTTTCCAGTAGGTGTCCCCAGTGGTTTCACATCCCCAGCTCTTGCAATAGAAATGTTCTCTTCCCCCGCACTGATAATTCAAAGACCGGTGACGATGGAACCCAGGGGCATACATAAAAGGAGAGGGCCCTGAGCATGCTTCTCCGATCCTTGGTCGAACAGCCTCCCCCCCCCCCAGGGACTAATCCCCAGTCCCCGGGCGCTGTCCCCGGCCGCTGATTCGGGGCAGTTTGTTGATCGTGATATCCCCCTACATCCCAGTTAGGGGGGGCTCCCAGGGCCAACTTACAAACATCGGGGAAGAGGTCTGGCCACCAGGTCCAAGGGGCAGCAGTATGGCTAACAGACCATATTACATCTCCAGTTTGGGAAATTACCTGCCAGGTTAAACGCTGGGGCAGGTGAGGACTAAAGTTACTCACAGCCAGTAGGGGTAATAAAGTCAGAGTTATGAGTCTGGTGAGCGCAGGAGCTTGAGCTTGAGCGGGTTGCTGGTCTTCTGGGCCCGCCATTCCGATGATGATGCAGACGCTGGCGCAGCTTTTACGTGTGAGGCGTGAATCCAAGCAGCGATGCCGTCTACCTTTACAGCCGTGGGGGTGGTGAGCAGGACGATGTATGGTCCTTTCCACCGAGGCTCTAGTGTCTGGGTTCGGTGTCGACGGGCGTACACGAAATCTCCGACTTGGAAAGGGATGAGCCTCTGCTGGTGTTCCGGGTCGGTAAGCCTCTGCCAGCTGGGACCACACCTCCTTTTGGACCAACTGGAGTCCCAATAGCCTAGCATATAAGTCAGTGTTATTCTGGCAGTCAGGACTTATTCCTTCCCCGAGCGTGAGAAGGGGAGGTGGGGCCCCGTATAGAATTTCAAATGGAGTGAGATGATAGCGGGAGGGGGTATTTCTAGCCCGAAACAGGGCTAAGGGAAGGAGCACCGTCCAATCTGTACGCCAGTCCTCTATGGACAATTTAGTTAGGGTCTCTTTTAGAGTTCTATTCATTCTTTCTACCTGTCCTGAACTCTGGGGTCTATAGGCACAATGTAATTTCCAATCAGTCCCCAGGTATTTGGGCCACACCCTGACTTACCTGGGCGACGAAGGCGGGACCATTATCGGATCCTATTACCTTTGGTGCCCCGAACCGCGGGAAAATTTCTTCTAAGATCTTCTTGGTCACCCATAGTAGCTGTCTCCTTTTTCGTTGGGAAAGCTTCTATCCATCCTGAGAAGGTATCTATGAAAACTTCTTCTAGGAAACTGCTTCCATCGGTAAACCAGGTAAAGTTGGCATCGGGGAGAGGCTGATCCATCAAGTCTGGCCTGCTACCGTGTGCTGCAGCCAATACTTCCTGACAATCATGGATGATGGTGGTGGTGCCTTCTAGGTCGGGGTCAGGCAGCAAGGTGGCCGGGTTAAGTCCTGTGGCTGATGTAAACTTAATACGGTCTGAATTTAACAGCAGGGTTTGGTAATGAGTCATTCTGGCATTTGTTAGCCACCTGTCGGGTGGCTGACGAATCACACTTTCTAATGCATGGGGGGCTGTTATCGTTAAGTTCTGTCCCAAAGTCAATTTGTCAGCATCTTTGACCAAAGCGGCCACGGCGGCGATTATTTTTAAGCAGGCGGGCCATCCTGTTGCCACAGGATCCAATTTCTTTGATAGGTACGCAACCGGGCGATTCCAGGGGCCCAGTTTCTGAGTTAGTACTCCCTTTGCGATACCTTTATTCTCGGCCACGTACATATGGAAAGGCTTAGTTACATCTGGTAGCCCCAAAGCCGGGGCTGATAGCAGGGCTCGTTTAATTTGGTCAAAAGCCCGTTGTTCTTTATCACCCCAAGCGAAAGGGATGCCGTTCTTGGTCAGGGGATACAAAGGGGCTGCTAATTCAGCAAACCCCGGAATCCATAGCCTACAGAATCCGGCCGTCCCCAAAAATGCCCTAACCTGTTTAGGACTCTTGGGGGCCGGTATGTGGGCAACGGTGTTTTTCCTGCTTTCCGAGAGCCATCTCTGTCCTTCTTTTAGCAAGTACCCCAGGTAACTGACCTGTCGTTGACATATTTGTGCTTT